>NC_137985.1:27909198-28550865 GCF_963924665.1 Micromys minutus
GCAGCATGTACTATGAACCATTAAGCCACTTCTCCCTGGACAAAACCCATAGTTGAATATACATATGATTATTTTATTCTCATTGTTGAATGATGAATATGGCTACAGGAATCTACGTGTTTTTCCATTGTTTTAAATCTTTTATTTTACTTTCTTCTATATTCCTTTTAGAACTCTGTGAAGATTTTATTTTTATTGGCTCACAGGTAAAGTTAATAATTTAATTTTTCTACACTCAATGTGCTCTTCACTGAGAGCCTAGTACACATAGTTGAGCATTTGTCACTATTTTTGGAAAATTCTCAACCACTACAACTTCAAATAATTTTCATTTCACATTCTCTTCTCTTTTTCGACTATCTTTAGGTTTGTGTCATATGTATAGTTATCCCACAATTCTTTGATATTTCTTTACACTTTTTATAACTATATTTTCTCTGTAGTATTCAATGTACATTTTCTGTCAACATGACTTCAAGCAACTTCTGCAGTCTCCCACTTTGTATGGTCTAGCGCTATGCTCAACCAAGACGCACGGTTCATGCTGTTACAGTGCTTCTTACATTATAGAATATTTCTATTCACTATTCTATTGGTGTTTCTATTTCCTGCCTGCTAGTCACCTGTTTTTTATTATTGTCTGTTTTTCTCCACTAGTAACCTAAGTATATTATACTTAATATTTTAAACTCCCATTCTTCCATATATGTATCTTATAATTTTCTCTGTATGCCTGTTCTATTTCCTACTTGTGGTTTCTCTAGTGTTTTACATGCATGTATTGATGGTGGATAACACCAGTCAGTGCTATGTCTGATATCTCCCTTCATCCGCTTAACCTGCATACCAGAGAGCTTGGCCAGGATAAAACTAACAAAATCTTCGTACCTCATACAGTGAGCAGTGGATGCTACATGGCTGACATTGTCCCTAGTCCCAAATAATCAAGGATGAACTCTCTATCCATCAAAAGTAGAGTTAAGTTTAAATGTTTGGGATCGAAAAATTTGAATTTCAATAATGGCAACTCTCAAAATTGGCCAGAACCCGTTTTGTGAGTTTTGAGCAAATCTTGCCTCAGGGTTGAAGAGATCAGTGTGTGCCAACAATTGCAGTCACCTAGACAGGTGACCTAGGAACAGAATCTACTCCAGAGTCAGTCATACGGAAAATGTTATGGTGTACTCCCTCTAACAAGATTAAGGGTTAAAATTCCTAGGGGACATCTCTAGGACTGTCCTCACACTGTTTGTAACCCACAGACCTACCTATCTGTCTGTCAAGGTCAAAGTCAGATAACGTATTCTTTATGTTTGGTTCAGGAGAAGAGAAAAATTAATCATTTTTTTTTAAACATGTCAAGAGCATTACCACTCTCTTTAACAATGCTCGCTTTCAAAGCCAAACATTTTATTAGATCCTGACTGCCAGGGGCTTTACCAGAGTCTCATCAACACTGTACCAGAGATTATTAAATATTAAAGTCTAAGCTCTTAAGTCTTTCATGGAAGACAAAGGAATGACCGAAGTAATTCCCATCTACAGTTTTTGTGCCACTGAAGTAGTGAGAAAACAGAAACACATGTGACAGTCAGAGTCCACTCTCACTACAATTCTGTGAGGTAACTCTTGGATTTAAGGGAACTCCTGCTTGTCCACATCCACAACCTCAGCATTAGAGTTTCACATAGTACCATGCATCAGACTCTGACTTTGCAAGTCTCTGAATTTATTTAAGGAGTCTCTTCTATGGAAAGCAGAAAGACCAAAACAAGAAAGGAAATTTAGGCTTGAATATCTTTGGGAACAGGAACACAGATTAACTCTGACACATAAAATGGAGATATATTGAGCTCAGTTGACTTTTGCTCAATGAGTCATTTCTAGCATGCAGCAAACATTGTGTGTTTTTTAAGTCACGAGAGAGAGGGAGAGGGAAGTTCAATAAAGCAGAGATTTGGAAGAAAATTTGGAATTGGATACAAAATTTGACTTCTGGATTTGGGGGTCCTGAGGGTGCTGAATTACTCAGTGAATAATTCAGAATGGCATAATTTTAAGGCAATTATTTTAGCCATAAATAATTGAGTTTTTCCCCTATGAAAAATAAACTTGAAGTGGAATTATTTAGCAATGTTTGCTGGAGATAAGGATTGTGTACTCTATACCACTAACCCTGAGAAGGCAGAGCTTGCCATTAGCTGAGATGGGTCTCATGTTTAGGGCAACCATGGCTTAGTCATAAGACAGTTGTCTCGTGGGTCGGGGGATATCATTTTGTGAGGTTTTAGAATACCAGATGGCACGAGTAAGTGTGCAAAGCCAAAATATCTGCAAGATTTTATCCACATAATGAAAAGCAAATGGCATTTAAGAAACCTTGAATTTCAATAAACTGTATGGATGGGCTCTGCAAGGGAGTAAAGAAAATGAGCTCTGAAGTTCACAATAAAAACTTTAAAGAGGTCAGTATTTCTTTTCTAGAACCTTCTCTTCCTTTTTTTATTACCCCCTTTTCTACTTTAAAAGTAATGATATAAAAATCTAAAAACACCAAAGGATAAATAAGAAAATTAAATCCCACTTACTATCCAAATCCAATGCTATACTTATTCTTAATTCATCATATGTTATTTCTCCTGTCAATTTTCATTTTAGTATATGTTATTTTATGTTTCCAGAATTTCTCCTTAGAATGGACTTAAGCCAATACTACTAGGGTAGGTTAAGAATGAAGTGATATGTTAGTGCTAGAGATGAGGCAAAAACAATATGCAGATGGAGGAGCTAGGATTATGTCCTCAGAATAAAGGGGACACTGAGAGCTGTGGTCACTTCCAATTCATTGAGCACACTTGCATCTTGAAAACAAGAAGACCCTTTAAAACACAATTTTCCTTTCTGGAGTTGTGGAAATGATGTTCAGTGAATAACTAAGACAAGGAAGTGTCCATTATTGTTCACTGGAACGATCCCAGAATCATGCCTGTTTATCAATGTTTGGGTCACATAACTTCAATCAGGTTTCTTTACTGTAGATATCACCTGTCACATGAAATGGGCTAAGAGGAGGAATTTTGCCTTTGTCCATGCTGAAGGGTAATTTTCTGGAACAGCAAATAGTGGTCATGGGAGCCAGGATACCAAAGGATCAATGTGTCAATAGCAGAGATGATAGATTCTGAAACATGCATATTGGACATATTGGTTACTGAATGAACATCACATAATATACTGAAAAGGTGAAGATTTGAACCTTAGAAAGTGATGTGAATGAATGAGTGGAAAAACCACACATGGCCCATCCTTGACCAGAATGCCATACTGTTACTTTGCAGGCTGTTTTGAGGATCTTCGGGGCACTTAAATACATTTAGGTTGATGCCTTGCTTATGTTTCCAGAGATGTCCTACAAAGGCATGCCATGAAGCAGACATGCTACTATGTATGCAGCATCGAAGAGGGAACCTTTTGGGTCTGCTGTCACCACTCAATTTATCAACTACTTCAGTGGATTCTTCTGCTTTGTTGAGGTAGAGCAAGTGGAGAACCAGGTGTGATTCACAGAGCACAGGATGACCCAGGACCACTCACCCCAGCTCTGCTTTGGCCTATTGTAGGTAGCTACAGAGGAAGTCAGTTCATCGGGTCCCTGGAAACAGGTCCCTCGTAGGTTTTCTCATTAGACAAGAAGCTGTTCTTTTTAGTGGAAAAATATTCAAAATAAAGATTTCTTTATTACAAAACATATTTCTGTCTTTAGACATGTGTTTTGCAAACCAAGCCATGGTCATCCAGTTCACACCACTATAGACAACTGTATTGTTTTTAGTCACACCAGGGAGGTTCAGTGGAGACCAAAGCAAATTGTAAAAAGTTTGTAGAGGAGCTGAATGAAGTCAAAACCACAGCAGTCTTCATGGCGTGTATCAAATGTTATGATTTTGTCTCATGTGAGAAATACGAGGTTGGTAACTAGGACTTTTTATTTTTGTCAAAGAAAGAGAGATTTTAGGTCCTAACTGTGTGATGGGCAACCTGTATGTTAAAATCAAGGTTGCAGGTGTCATGATAACAAAGACCTCCATTTAAATTCTTATGTAATTTAGATGTGGCACAGCTCAGTGTAAAATGTTGTCTTAGCATGCTTAATACCCTATGACGTAAGTTCCATACTAGAAAAAAATTTAATAGCTCTTTTTGCCTTATGCCTAGGCCAAGACTAGGGTTATTTATATGCTCTGAGTTTAGGGTTTTAGAAATGTGTTCGATGTTTGACTGTTGTGAAACCTCAATTCTGCATATCAAAAATTAGATTAGTGATACTTAACCCCTAATGGCTAAAGATGTAAATTTAAATTTGTATAACATAGCCTATAAGGTTCTCAAGAACATAGTAAGTGATTTTTTTAGAAGCATCCACTATGCAGTTTAGAGATAGATTAGGTATGTCTCACCTCATTTAGATACAGCTCACCAACTCTGACATTTTCTATAAGCACCAGTAAGTGGCCTTGGTTATTTGAACTGAGATGCCTATATAACTTCAGATAAATTATTAAATGTAGCTGTCCTCTGTGTGTCTTTAGAAATAATTCCTTCTTAACCTAGCATAAAATAGTTTTTGGATTAAAAGTCCTGGGCAGGAGGGCTCAATAACTTAATATTTGTGAGTCTCAATTTCCTTGTTCATCAATGCCCAGGCTATTTTCCAATCCATCTCAAAGTAATGTGGTCAGGAACAATTGAGATAAAGTGTCCAGAAGTACTGTAGAAGTTCTGTAAAGCAGATTCTCTAAAGTGATCATCGGCTTTGGAGGAAGCATGCTCACAGTGTCTGCTGCTAGCCCATCTAGGATCCAGGTGGAAGAGGAAGTGGAGGGGGAAGTAATATGCCATTGTTCACTTTTGTGCCCCCACTCCTGTCCCATGTCTGGCTCCTAAAAGTGGAGGATATGGTACCCAAAGAGGCTACCTCCTGTGACTTTGAAGGACTCCCAGTGGAGGTATAAGGATAGCAATAGGCTACCCACAAAGACTTAGACCCAAAAATAGTCCTCCTTTTAAGATGTGCAGAAACAAAAATAGAGCAGAGATGGGGTAAATGACCAACCAAAGACTGGCTCAAATCAAGACCCATCCCATGGGCAAGATCCAATCTTTGACTCTATTGATGATACTCTATTATACTTGCAGACAAGATCCTAGCATAATTGTCCTCCGAGAAGGTCCACCCAGCAGCAGATGAAAACAGATGCAGAGACTCACAGCCCAGCACTAGATGGAGCTTGGGAGTCTTGTGGAAGAGTTGGGGGAGGATTGAGTTGACTAAAGAGGATGCGGACTTCCAACAAGAAGTCAACTAATCTGAACCCTCGAGAACTCCCAGTGACTGAACTCCCAACCAAAGAGCGAGCAAAGGCTAGACTTAGACCCCACGGCACTTATGGAGTAGATGTGCTGCTTGATCTGGAGCAGGGGCTGTTTCCGAACCAGTTTTCTATCTATGGATCCCATTCCCTAGGTAGCCTGGCTTGTCTGGCCTCAGTGGGGATGTGCCTAGACCTGCAGAGATTCAGTGTGCCGAGGTGGAGTGACACCCAGGAGGGGAGGAGAAGTGGGGGAAAGGAGCTCTGGAAGAGGGCAACTTGGAGGAAAGGGGGGGGAATCCAGATATTGAGATATAAAGTTAATAAATAAATGCAAAAAAATAATCTCACCCTTATAAAAAGAGATGCCATCATCCCCTGTCTGAATCTATTGTCTCTGATGTTTAATTCTACCTAGTTATTCTGCATCTGATTTTTAAAAGATTCTCCTGCTGATGAAAGAAATTTGGCAGGTTTAAGGAAGGAGATCTGAATAGTTCTCCAAGATTTCTTTCATCCTGTCCATTCTAAAAGTTGACTCCAGGCCTTTACTTCTGCCCCTTTAAGGGATGTTGTCAGTATTGTAAGTCTAATTAGATTTAGTTGTTCCTAGAGAGATACCTGCCATTGGCAGAGTGTATTTTGATAAGCCTGCTGTGTTTCTGCAAAATTACAACTGTTGCTTCTTTCTTTGAGAGAACATAAAAGCACAGCCTGGTTTCTATTGCCAAAGAACTTCTTGTCCGCCAGTTTTGCTGGGTGGATACCAGGTGCCAACAAGCAAGTGATCCTTGAGGAATTTCACTTTGGCGCTGCTGCTGAGGACAAAGGGGTCATTTAAAACTTTCACAATCCTGGGCAAATTCTGTACCTAGTGTGAGGCATGGAGCCTGATTAATTGGGCTGTCACTCCCAACAATCCTGAGCTTTGGCCTTTTCATTTGCCAACCAAAAAGAAGAAAGTAACATTCCTACAATTAATTTTCACAACCTTGAACCAAGAGCAAGGGACAGAGGCTGGGTTTTCCTCAACCATGGATTTTCTTTCCCCAGATACTACTTAACTTCACTGGTTCATTTCAATTGTCAGAGCGAGGTAACATGTTAAAGTCTGAATGCTCAAAAACCATTTCTAGACATTCCATCCCAAGATGTAACCACCCACCCACACCCCCACATAAATAGACAGCTTTGAAAAACAAAGTATTTCTCATTTTGTTAGAACTTTGGATTTTGTAGGAGATGTATGGGTTTTTTTTTTTTTTTTTTTTTTGAGATGTAGTATATTTTCCATCCTGTATCTTCTTTCTTCAGTTAATCATTAATGGCAATATTTATGGTGATATCCTAACAGCTGACTTTCACTTAGTGCTGAGTATACTTAAGCTGTTTATTAGCAGTAGAGTCTCAGACTGTAGGCTCATATAGACTTGGCACGTAAAGAACTAGGTTAGGTAAGTGGGTAATAAAGTTACTTGCTCGAAGACATAACATTTATGGCAAATTTAAACTTTTTCTAATTTTATATATTCTTTCACACATGTATGTTAAAATTTAATATTTCATTGTTTTCATTTATTTGCATACTAGGGATTTAGAAGACAATTTGCTGGAGTTTCTCTGTCTTTCCACCAAGTCGGGACTGGGGTTCGAACTCTGGTTATGAGATTTAGTGGCAAGAGCCTTTACCCTCTCACTGGCTCTTATGTGCTCAGACATAAGATCTCCTATAAGCAATGTATTCTGAAAGCCAAAATATTTTTAAGCTCCCCAAAATTAACATCAAATACCTCTTCTGATTTGGGCCCTGTTCTGGTTATTGAAACAGGGAATAAGTAAAAATCTGCTAATCTCAAAGCCAGAAATTACAGCTTAAACTGTAGGAGTTGATTCTGTCTCTCTCTCTGCCTCTCTCTCTCTCTCTCTCTCTCTCTCTCTCTCTCTCTCTCTCTCTCTCTCTCTCTCTGTGTGTGTGTGTGTGTGTGTGTGTATCAAAGGGGAGTGAGTGTGCTTGTGCATGCACACCTGCAAGCCAAAGATTGATGTCAAATATCGTTTTCCATCATGATCCATGTTCTTTTTTTTTTTTAATTCAGGATATCTGGAAAAATCTGGATCATACAAATTGGCTAAACTGGTTGAACAATGGGTCCCTTAAGAGCTACCTGTCTCTGCCAGTCTCCTTCCTCTCAGGCCTTACGGATGCCTGCTCTACTGAGCTTTTCTATGGATGCTGGAGGTCAGAACTCAGATCCTCACATTTTAGGCTACAAGCATCTTACCAACTGAACCATCTCCCTAGCTGATCACATCTCTACTTCTGTTTTTTTTTTTTAAAGACAAATCTCACCGAATACTGAGATGGCAAGCATGTCTCACCACACCTAGCCATTACTGGTCTTTTTAAAAGTAACATAAGTCTCAATGTAATTAAAAATAAACAAATTGAAAATATAAATAATAATCATAAATCACAATATCTCAAACAAGATCCAGACTAGAAATCTTAAGGGGCCAAAGAAGAAATATTAATTATGTGAAACCTTTGTAGGAGATAAAAAGGAGCTAGAGATGAGACTCAGACATTGAGCGTGAGTTTAGCATAATCAGAGCCTTTCTGCCAACTACCATGTCTCCCCAGAAAGGAAAATTATATGGATGCTCAATCAACTAGAAGAACAGCCTCTGACTGAAGACATTCCCATAAGGTAAAAATTGCCAGCAAAGCTCAGTTTAATTAACTTAGATTAAAAAGCATATATGATAGCCATTAGCAAAAAAACTTAGAGTGAATTGAAGACTTGAGATTTAGAAAGCTTCATGGAAACACTGATTCCTAGAAGAAGCCCTTCGGGACATGGACAGGGGAGACCCCAACGAGGTTGTCAATTGTCTTAGAGAGGTCTAGTCTCATAGTATTTTACCACAACACAAGAATGACTACTCTGAGAGTTTACATGATTTCTTGGGTCAATGTAAAACCATGTTTTAATGCCACATCCTTCTAATGGGTTTCACTTGACAAGACAGTAAAATATTAAGTGTTTCCCCAAAATCCCTGTTTGTGCTTAGTGTGGTGAGAAAAATGTTTTTAAAAGCTGAGTTCAGGGGCTCAAAGGAATGGTGTGCTAATAGTGTCAACGACTTGAGTTTTGGCTATCTCTGGGTGTGGTTTTTCTGCCCTAGATGCTGCTAGTTTGATGGCGAAGCCCAAATCAATCCTGGTCAAGTGGCTACTTCTCCTTTCCTTTCAGCTACTGTTGCTTTTCTGTTAAATGGTGGCAGCCTTTCTATGTACAAAGACATACCTAACTAACTTAGATGGAGAGGGCAGAGTCCGGGGTCTCCTAACTCTTCCCCCAGGGAGTTGGACTCTAAGCTCACAGTCATTCCTGGGAGGAGGAGGGGCTGCTCAAGCCAAATTAAGTCAGTTCTAGGACTGACATGTAAATGAGTACAGGCTCCTTGGCTCTGTCTGCCCTTTCGGAAGGTAATCAAGTCAAATTATCTATGAGAAGGAACTCATGGCTGAGAAAGGGTGTGCGAATGAAAACCAGATTCAGGGGGAAGCCTGCATGAAAAAGCACAGGAGAGGGAGAAGGCGTCTGAGTGCAGGGAGTCTCAGTCCAGGTCTCTCCAGGACCAGACTCCAATTTCTTTACACATTTATTTCCTGCTGTATATCTGTTTATTCTTTCCCCCTTTTTATATCTTTGTATACTATTCTGGATCTCTTGAAATCAAGAAGAGGATTTCAAGATCGGGAGTGGGGGATAAATCTTTGTGAACCGGTGAGAGGTGAGGTGAGAGGGAAAGGGATCCTGGACTCAGAGTGAACTTCTTGAAGGAATGACAGTCTGGAACTCAGGGCTGCCCCTGCTGGACTAAACCATGTATCCCCATGACCTCAGAAGCCCAGCTGAATTTTTGGGACTCTTGGCTAGACACCAGCAGTTTTACTCTTGGGGACAATTGGCAGTACCTGGAGGCATTTGAAGTTGACACATTGTTAAAAGGTAAGATTTGCTGCGGACACAGTTGAGACCAGGCAGCTGTTACACACTATTTCAGAGAGCCAGGACAGTTTTCTACATATCTCCAGATATCTTCCTCAAAATGTCAGCCGTGCCCAGATTGAGAAATCTGATAACGGAAAATAAAAATAATGGTATTTTGAAGGAAAAACTATCATTTTCAGCTGCCTTTAATCATTTTCTTTATGATAAACTTAACTTCATTCCTTGTCCATTTTTATGCAGCCAGAGGCTTACTTTGCATTGGAAGTTACTTCTCCAATAGTCATCTTTTCCTCTTGAAAATGTAGCAGAAATGTTATAAACAGTGATGTGAGGTGTTCTTATTGGGCTAGGCTGATTCTTCCATCTAGCCTTCAAAATCATAATTTCCCCTTTATGATCAAAATCAGATCCGGAAAACCTCTGCCAAAACTAGATTATGAGCACTAATAACAACCCTTCCTTACAGTTTACTGTGTGTCTAGGTGAAATCAAGGAGGCCTTAAAGGGGAGAGGGCAAATCCAGTATGGTTGTCTTTATAGAGTTTGTAGATAGGAAGAAAAACAGTTTGTTATACCTTAAGATGTCAATCCATCAGACAAATGGCTCTCTCAAAGCATTGCTAGAGAGCTTGGCACTAGTCAGTGAAGGATCATCTGGATCTATATTTTCATCTATGAGGTGGAACAGTAATGGGAAGGTAGAAGCAAGGCACCTTAGTGCCCTTAGAGAATGGGGGCATGGCTCATTTTGTTCTCTGACGCCCATAGGCTAATTCTTTATATCTATGCCATGACGATGAGCCCTTCTAAACATTCTTAACAGTGTCTTTGCAACCCACAGGGTCAACCTCTGCTCCAGTTTCCATGTAGTCTCTTGAGTGGAAGTCCACCATTTCTAAACTTAGAGAGAACACATAACCCGAGGTTTCTGAAGCCCACACAGGCTTTATCAAGAAAGAGTCTTCCATAGGTATTGTCAGCAGCGCCATCAGGTCTGACAGATCACAGAACTCTGCTCCCATGGAAGCAAATGAGCATGTGTAACTGGTGAGCTGTGTCTAGGAAATGGTCAGTTAACACTTGGGACTCTCGCTTCTGCACCCTAAGCTAAAAGGTAGCAATCAGTCATAGACTAGACTGTACTGGGGCAAAATAAGAGCAATGGAAACACATTCCCAGTTTCTAGGAAGACTATTGCTGTATTACCTTCCTGTCTCCTCCTTTTTGTTCCTACCTCCCCAGCAACTAGTTTCTCGTCCCCTTATTTTTCTCATTCATTACGAAGAACCATCCAAAAGGTTTTACTTTGAGTTACAAAAGCATCATTTCACATTTCTTTCAGGTCTAAAGGCATAGAAGAAGACTCAGAAGCTAACATGAAGTTCTCTAGGTTTCCAGAAACAGGATTCTTGGGCTCAGTAACTGTAACCCATTGGAAAACATATAGATTCCATTTTGTTTGCACTTTTCACACTTTCAATGAAAGGAAAACAGTGGTAGCTCAAAGAGATGATAAATTTTGTTCTTCAAGCAAACATGGACCAACATTCATCCTGGTTTTAGTTTTTACTTTGTAAAGTCAGCAGGCCACACTAGACAATGCTTTCTAAACTTTCCACTTACTGGGACTCTAATACTTTCCTTTTGGATGGCTCAGTGAGAAGTCATCCCAACTGGACACTCCTTCAACCTGCCCGGGTGTTACCCTGTGGCTCTTAGCAAGGCAATAACGTGGATTCTGAGACTGTGTTTATGCAGGGGGCAGTTCCGCTGGTTTCTGTTCTGCATAAAAATGAAGATGAAAATGGACCAGCCCTTCAGATATGCCAGCCCTGTGGATGAAAGGTTTCATTTATTTATGCATTTATGTATGTATGTATGTATGTATTTATTTATTTATCTACTTCTTTATTTATGCCCTTTTAATCATGGGAGCTTGTGGAGCAGCTTCTCCAATGGGACATTAGGAAACAGCCTGGTGTTGAAAGGCTGAACTATGTTTAGCTGAATGACAAGCAAAAGGGCTGTGGACATCATACGTTGCAGCAGTTAACCTCTCTTTTCTCACAAGAAATGCTGGCAGGAGTGATTGCAAACAGATGCAGGAGGAGTCAGTCCCAGTATGGTCTCAATGGTGGGCACATCAAACTAGCAGCATCTAGGGCAGAAAAACCACACCCAGAGATAGCCAAAACTCAAGTCGTTGACACTATGAGCACACCATTCCTTTGAGCCCCCGAACTCAGCTTTTAAAAACATTTTTCTTACCACACTAAGCACAAACAGGGATTTTGGGGGAACACTTAATATTTTACTGTCTAGTCAAGTGAAACCCATTAGAAGGATGTGGCATCAAAACATGGTTTTACATTGACCCAAGAAATCATGTAAACTCTCAGAGTAGTCATTCTTGTGTTGTGGTAAAATACTATGAGACTAGACCTCTCTAAGACAATTGACCACCTCGTTGGGGTCTCCCCTGTCCATGTCCCGAAGGGCTTCTTCTAGGAATCAGTGTTTCCATGAAGCTTTCTAAATCTCAAGTCTTCAATTCACTCTAAGTTTTTTTGCTAATGGCTATCATATATGCTTTTTAATCTAAGCTAATTAAACTGAGCTTTGCTGGCAATTTTTACCTTATGGGAATGTCTTCAGTCAGAGGCTGTCCTTCTAGTTGGTTGAGCATCCGTATAATTTTCCTTTCTGGGGAGACATGGTAGTTGGCAGAAAGGCTCTGATTATGCTAAACTCACACTCAATGTCTGAGTCTCATCTCTAGCTCCCTTTTATCTCCTACAAAGGTTTCACATAATTAATATTTCTTCTTTGGCCCCTTAAGATTTCTAGTCTGGATCTTGTTTGAGATATTGTGATTTACGATTATTATTTATATTTTCAATTTGTTTATTTTTAATTACATTGAGACTTATGTTACTTTTAAAAAGACCAGTAATGGCTAGGTGTGGTGAGACATGCTTGCCATCTCAGTATTTGGTGAGATTTGTCTTTAAAAAAAAAAAAAAAAAAAAAAAAAAAAAAAACAGAAGTAGAGATGTGATCAGCTAGGGAGATGGTTCAGTTGGTAAGATGCTTGTAGCCTAAAATGTGAGGATCTGAGTTCTGACCTCCAGCATCCATAGAAAAGCTCAGTAGAGCAGGCATCCGTAAGGCCTGAGAGGAAGGAGACTGGCAGAGACAGGTAGCTCTTAAGGGACCCATTGTTCAACCAGTTTAGCCAATTTGTATGATTCAGATTTTTTCAGATATCCTGAATTTAAAAAAAAAAAGAACATGGATCATGATGGAAAATGATATTTGACATCAATCTTTGGCTTGCAGGTGTGCATGCACAAGCGCACTCACTCCCTTTTCATACACACACACACACACAGAGAGAGAGAGAGAGAGAGAGAGAGAGAGAGAGAGAGAGAGAGAGAGAGAGAGAGAGCAAGAGGCAGAGACAGAGACAGAATCAACTCCTAAGTTTGATAGGGAGAGGGCTTTAAGGTAAAGGAGCTCTGCATTGTGTGACCAACCAGCCTGGTGGTCAGACAGTGCGCCCTTCCGGCCTACTATCAAATACACTATAAACGAAAAACACTAGGGGAAGCATTCATTGGGAGTTTTGATGATGGGCCTCAATGCCAACATTTCCTCCCTTCACTCCAGAAAAATGTACAGAGTGTTTAAGCGAGCAGAGCAGCCTGCTAACACACTGAGGATGAGGCAGAGAAAACGACAGCTGGTTCTTGCCTCAAGAAAATCAGTATGAAGGGACAAAGAAGACAAACTCTTAATGGCATCACATGACTGCTTTGTGCTGGGTGTGCGATGGAACTGTCTTCTACTTTGTCTGATCCTCCCACAGAGTGCCATTTCACGCAGTTGAATAAACAGAGAGACAAAATAATTGGTTCAGTTCTACTAGGGTTGTCAGGGGATTTCATAATCTTTCAAATCCCTGCTTTGAGACCCATGCAGGCTGTCAGATACCTTTGCAGCAAGAGTTCCAAGGGGTTGTGAGCATCCCAATGTTAGTGCTGGAAAATAACTCCTCTTCCCTTGTTTTGGGCATGTTTTAGCCTCTCCAAAGACATGCTAATATTTTATCAGACATGTATGCACACACATACATACATATACACACCCACACACAAGTTATGCTCATATATAAGTTTCACATAGAAAAGTAAGTGAGATTTGTCTCTCTGGGTCTAGCCTATTTCATTTGACATTTTAATTTTTATTTTCTTGAAGACAATGTAATTCTATTATTTTTTAATTAAAATTTTAGACTTTCACACATTAGAACCATGTTCTACTCTTCTCTCTCCATTCTCCAACTTATTCTGAATTCTCACAAATCTCTTTAAAATTTTAAAAAATTATGTGTGTATGTGTGTGTGTGTGTAAGTCTGCCTGATCAGTCAACTTATTGTTTCTTCTATGTATATGTATTAAGAGTGGACTAATTCATATCAAATAACTCATCAAGAGACTCTTCCCTAGTGAAGACTAATTTCCCCTCTCTCAGCAGCCATGGGTTGCCTGTAGCTTCATTTAGAGGTGAATCCTTATGAGATTTCCTCACCCACATCTGCATGTCAATTGATGTTGTTATGAGCAGGTGTTATTTAGTCAACCATAGTTTTGTGATCTTATGGCTGCAGCACACTGGTCATACACAAACACACACACACACACACACACACACACACAAACACACACACAAACACACACACACACAAACACACACACACACACACACACACACACACACACACACACACACACACACATGAGAAGCTATTTTAAAGCAGATATTCTAGTTCTGAGTCTTACAGTAGTTTCCCTATCTCTTCTGTGTGAATGTTGTGAATTTAACCTAAGCCCTCTGCAGTAAGTACTCTTTTTTTTTCTTAAATTGAACAACTTTATTTTAAAAAACAAAGATAAATGTACAGATTTTAAGCATTTTTGCATAAAAGTATATGAATACATTTTTGTCAGTACTTGATTTTTTTAAAGGTTTGATAGTGTACATTAAAATCTTACTAGTTACAATGAACATAAAGTACATGATGTAAAACAAGATGTAACCTGGAGTTAGTCAAAGATTTCTTGGTGTGTAAAGATTAAGCATAATGGTTTTTCATTTTCTTTTTATTTATTTATTTTTTGGCCTTTGTTTTTCTTGAATTTCATATATTCTGTGAGTTGTTTCTGGGGTGTTCAGAGCTTTCTGGGGTTAGTATCCAATTACCAGTGACTGTATATTATGTCTGTTTTTTGTGACTGGCTTACCTCACTCAGGATGATATTCTCTAGATGCATCCACTTTCTTAAGAACCTCATGAAGTCATTGTTTCTGAGAGCTGAGTAGTAGTACTCTTAACCACTGAGTCATTTCTTCAGCTGCCTATAGCTTTCTCAAATATGCTTGGTGTTTTGTATCTGCTCTCTCCCCCTCCCCCCCAGCCTCCTTTTGCTGTTAATTTCCCTCTCTTTTTTTCTCTCTTTTTAACACCCATGCCCCACTGTCCCTCTCTAGAGTTTCTTTCTCTCTACTTGCCTTGGTCTCCTTTTACTCCCCAGGTTTCTTCAGTGACTCTAAGCTATACTCTCGTAATTTCAGATCTAGAGATAGGCTCCACAAATAAGAGAGAGTATATGTGTATGTTTTTCTGATTCTGCATTACCTCACTGCTTATGTTTTCTTGATTCATCTATTAACTGCAAATTCCTGCTCTTTTTTATTGTTGACTAAAATTCCATTGTGTATATGTAGCACATGTTCTTACCTGCTCATCTGTTGATGCTCATCTTGGCTGATTTCATACTTTGCCTATTGTGTATAGTGCAGTGATAAACAAGGATGTTCCCAGAATCTCTGTAACATATTCAATCCTTCTGGGTGCGTACTCAGGAGTCTGAGTTATCTTAAAGAATACACAGTGTTCAGTTTCAAATGACTGAAATCTCTGGAATAGTCAGTAGTAATGGTTGTACAGTAGTGTTTATAGGATGAATTCTGCAGAACTGTGCACCAAGAATGGCTAAAATAAAAATTTTATGTGATTGAGATTTTACCACCTTTAAAATTGTATTTATTTTTATTGAAAATAGACTTTTTTAGTACAATTGATTCTGATTTTGGTTCCTCTCTCCCTACTCTTTCCAGATTTGCCTCACCTCCAACCCCACAAATTTGTACCATTTCCTGTTCTACTTCATTAGAAAAAAACAAGCTTTCAAAGAAAAATAAAGATAATAATATAAGATAAAATAAATACAAATAAGTCTGAAGACAACAAAACAAAATAAAGAACAAAAAAGCCAAAGAAAATTCATAAGAAACACAGTCAGACACACACACACACACACACACACACACACACACACACACACACACACACACACACATTTACACACAGAGAAAAGCTCATAAAGACACAAAATCATAAACTGTAATATATAAGCAAATGACCTGTAAGGGGAAAGGGAAAAAGAAAAGGAAAGAAAAGAAAGGGATCCAGAAAAGCACTATGAGGCTAGAAGAAAAGAAAGCAAACAAACCATTAAATCCTTTTTGTCTGTCATCTACTACTGGGCCTAGGGCTTCCCCTAAGTGTTATTTACAGACCCAGTGAGTCTCTGTCTCTATTGGAGAAGACTATTTTCCTTCATGAACAGTTATCCATTGAGGTAGTTTCTGAGTTAGAAATGGAGTCTTCTATTCACTTGCCTTATCAGTGCTGGGATCTCACCAGGCTGAGACTTTGGCCAGCCCCTCTGCATGTTGCCCCCCTGTGATTTCATATGTGTACCCATCCTGTTCTGCCTAGAAGGCCTAGCATCCTTAGTGTCTCTCATCACCCCTGGATCTTAAACTCTTTCTGCCCCCTCTTCCACATAGTTCCTTGAGCCCTGAGGGAGGAGTTTGATGAAGTCAATCCATTTATGACTGATTATTTCAAAGTCTTTACTCTCTTCTCTTTGTTCAGTTGTGAGTCTTTGTATTTTTTCCTATCTATATTAGTCGTAAGCTTCTGTCTCTCAGAAAGACACTGATCTATGAATATAGCATAATGTTATTAAGAGTAGTTTTATTGACATATTAGAACAATATAATTTGGTTTTGTTTTTTGGGGGGTGTCCATTGTCTATCTAGTCTCAAATTCTTAACCTCCCAAGTGACTTATTTCTTTAAGAGGGCAGTAAAACTTGTTTTTTCTAGGTCTATTGTCTCTCTAGGCTCAAACTCATGATTTTCCAAGCAGTGTCTGATATGTATTGCATCTTACTATTTCACTGAGTGCACCTTAAATCCAATCATATAGTGGTTGGCTACTCCCACAAGTTTGTGCCACTATTCCATCAGAGTACGTCGCATGCAGGTACTCTATATATTGAAGGGTTTGTAGGTAAGTAGGTGATTAGCTTTCTTCTGTGATAGCATGCAAACTATCTTCTAATACCATGAAATAGTCACTAAGAGTTAAGACTCTAGGGACATACCATCTCAACCTCTCCAAGTTCAGTGAGTTATACAAGTGTTGTCTTCAGCACAAGGGCCTTTCTATAACTTTGTGGAGAATGACCAATTGCTTTGGCAACAGCAAATAATGTTTTCGAAGGTTTCCATGGGACCCTTTTGGCTAACAACTAAGTTAGATGTAATTCATTCCTTTCATTGAAGGTGTCATTTGGTGGTGAAAGGTGCCTAGTTAGGGCTTAGTTTCCCCTTCTACTTGATGATTCCATTGAGATTTCTTCTATATATGTATATATGTATATGTGTATGTGCACGTGCATGTGTACGTGTATATGATGTATATGTATATGTATGTGTATGTGTATATGTAATGCATATGTATATGCAATGTATATGATGTATATGTGCATGTATATGCATATGCATATGTATATGCATATATACTAAAGCTTTTTATACAACTCCTTAATTGATCTTTAGTTTGGGTTGTCTATCCTAATATTGCTGACGTTACTTTCTTATTTTTGTCCTCAAGGTAGGAAGATACAAATTTAATGCACAAGAATCAGTAGCCTTCATAGGAAACTACAAATAAATTGAGAATGAAATCAGGAAAACAATACCTTTGACAATAAACTTTCAAACATATAACTTTGACTAATTCTACTCAAGCAAGTAAAAGACATGTACAATAAAAACTTTACAATGTTGAAGAAAGAAATGAAGATATCAGAAAATGAAAAAAAATTCCCATGCTCTTGGATCAATAAGATGATTATAGTGTAAATGGCCCTTCTACCAAAGCAATCTGAAGAGTTAATGCAATTCCCATTAAAGTTTTAACACAATTCCTCACATAAAAAAAAAAAAAAAAAACAATTTTAGGTCCATATGGACACAAACACACAATCCTCCTATCCTTGCACTCCAATATACAATACACAAACACCCACGATTGCTTAAAAAAATCCAAAGTTATCAAATAACTGCTGAAGTCATCACCATCCCTAACATCAAATGGTACTACAAAGCTTTATTAATAAAACAGCATGAGTTCTTTGTATACCTTGAATATTAGGCCTCTATCTGATGTGGAGTTGGTAAAGATTCTTTCCCATTCTGTTGGCTGCTGTTTTGTTTTCTTGACAATGTCCTTAGCCTTACAGAAACTTTGTAATCTCATCAAATCCCATCTGTTAATATTTGACCTTAGAGCTTGAGGAATTGGTGTTTTGTTCAGAAAATTTTCTCCTGTGCCTATGTGTTCTAAGGTTTTCCCTACTTTCTCATCTAATAGTTTCAGTGTATCTGGTTTAATGTGGAGATCTTTGATCTGCTTACACTTGAGCTTTGTACAAGGAGATAAGAAAGGGTCTATTTTCATTCCTCTGCATGCTGAGTGCCAGTTGGACCAACACCATTTGTTGAATAGGCTGTCCTTTTTCCATTGAATGTTTACTGCTCCTTTGTCAAAAATCAGGTGACCATATACATGAGGGCTCATTTCTTGATCTTTTATTCTATTCCATTGATTCACGTGCCTATTTCTGTACCAGTACCATGCAGTTTTCAACACAATTGCCTTGTAATATAGCTTGAGGTCCGGGATAGTGATTCCCGCAGATGTTCAAAAAACTAGACACCAGAGAATCAAATAACCCTATTAAAAAATGGGGTATAGAGCTAAACAAAATGTTCTCAATTGAGGAATGTGGAATGGCTGAGAAACATCTAAGGAAATGCTCAACATCCTTAGCAATCAGGGAAATGCAAATCAGAACAACCCTGAGATTCCACCTCACACCAGTCAGATTGGCCAAGATTCAAAACTCAGATGACAGCAGATGCTGGCGAGGCTGCGGAGAAAGAAGAACACTTCTCCACTGTTGGTGGGGTTGTAAACTAATACAACCACTCTGGAAATCAGTCTGGCGATTCCTCAGAAAATTGGACATAGTACTACCTGAAGGTCCAGCTATTCCACTTCTGGGCATATACTGCAGAGACACTCCAATATACAACAAAGACACATGCACCACAATGTTCATAGCAGCTCTATTTATAATAGCCAGAAGCTAGAAAGAACCCAGATGTCCTTCAGTAGATGAATGGATCCAAAAATAGTGGTATATTTACACAATGGAGTACTACTCAGCTATCAGAAACAATGACTTTTTGAAATTCTTAAGAAAATAGATGCATCTAGAGAATATCATCCTGAGTGAGATAACCCAGTCAGAAAAGAACAGACATAATATGCAGTCACTGATAGTGGGATGCTAACCCCAGAGGCTCAGATTGGCCCAGAAACAACTCACAGACTGTGTGAAGTTCAAGAAAAAAACAAAACAAAACAAAACTAACAAAAAAATAACATTATGCTCAATCCTTACACACCAAGAAAACGTTGACTAATTCCGGGTTACATCCTATTTTACATGTACTTTTTGCTCATTGTAACTAGTAAGACCTTAATGCAGAATATCAAACCTTAAAAAAAAATTAAAAAAAAGCCAAGCACTGACAAAAATGTATTTGTATACATTTATGCAAAAATGTTTAATTTTTTTTGTTTTTTTATCTTTGTTTTTTAAAATAAAGTTAAAAAAATAAAAATAAAATAAATTAAAAAAAAGAAAAAATAATAAAACAGCATGGTAAGATCACAATACATGCATATTGATTGATGAAATCAATAAGTATACACACCTATTGACATCTTTTTTTTTTTTTTTATAAAGAAGCCAGAAGTACACACAAGTAAAAGACAGCATCTTCAACCCATGGTGCTATTCAACCTGTATGGGTGCATGTGGAAGAACCCAAATGGATCAAAAATTATTACATTGCATAAAACACAACTCCAAATGAATCAAACACTTCATAAAACCAGACACACTGAAACTAATAGAAGAGAAAGCAGAAAATAGCTTTGAACTCTTTGACAAAGGAAAAGACATTCTGAACAGAACCCTGGTAGTACAGGCACAAAGAAAAACAACCAAAGAATGGGACCTCATGAAGCTTTTGTTTTTCAAGGCAAAGGTTACCATCATCCAGATAAAGTGGCAATCTATAGAATGAGAAAAGGTTTTTCCAACTACACATTCAGTAGGAGACTAATGTCTAAATTATATAGGCATTAAATTTGGACACCAAGCAAACACATGACCCAGTTAAAAATGGAATACAGATCTAAACACAGAATTCTCAAAAGAGGAAATGCAAATGGGATGGGAGACCCTAAAGATATATTTAGCATTCTAATCACCAAGAAAATGCAGATCAAAACTACTTTGAAGTTTCATCTTATATCAGTCAGAATGGCCAAGGTCAATAAAGCAAATGGCAACCAGTATGTGTAAATTAAATCAAATTCAATGTTTAGTTGTTACATCACCACCATCTTCCCCCAAGGCTGGTTTTAATCTCTCTCTTTTAGCCTTCCTTGTTATTACATACACATATGTATTACATATGCATAAGGCTTTTTAACCAGGGTCTTAAGGTTTTTGGCTTTTCCTTCAGTCATCTTAAATCTATTATGAACCTCTGCGGTAAATTTTCATTTTGTGTTGCTTTGATTTCAATGACATCTACTACTACTACTGCATCTTGAGCCTAATTTCTGTTGCACTTTGCTTTTTGATGAGGTCTCATCATCCATCCCCTTTATTTGGGGAGCCCCATTGCCTTCAGCTCTTGTTTGTTATGGTTAATGAGCATCTTTGTTAGCTCAATCCAGCCTCTCTACCACTGCCAAAAAGCTATTCAAATCTACAAGGTTTTAATCTGGCATGAAGCATACTTTCCTTTTTCTTTAGATAGACCTTAATATTCATTAAAAAGTGGCAATTTTGGATAATATAATTGTGTAGGTTTGCATATGCTTGGCCCAGGGAGTGACACTATTAGAAGGTGTGGCCTTGTTGGAGGAAGTGTGTCACTCTGAGGGTGGGCTTAGAGACACGCCTCCTAGCTGCCTGATGATACTCAGTTTGTTCCTGGCTTCCTTTGGATGAAGATGTAGAAATCTCAGCTCCTTTTGTACCATGTCTGGCTGGATGCTGCCATGTTCTTGTCTTGATGATAATGGACTGCAACTCTGAACTGTAAGCCAGTTTCAATTAAATGTTGTTATTTATAAGACTTGCCTTGGACATGGTGTCTGTTCACAGCAATAAAATCCTAAGACAGTAATGTAGCACCTCTGTATATAGATTTTTTTCTTGAATTGTTCAGAAATTATTTAATTGCTATTGGCTTGGTGATTAGTTGTTTAGGAACTCAGCTGAGATACCTTTGCTGGGATGACTAATTTCCCCTGTAGTGTATTTCTCCCCAACCCCTTTATGCTTTTGATGATGCTGTTTTCTCCTTAATTTTACCTTTTAATTTGAGTTTATCTTTTTTTCCCTCCAGAGGGTTCTTGGGCTGTTACTGAGCCACTTATTTTACAAAGCCCTGCTTAAGCTTATTGTTGAATATAAGTGAGTCTTTGAAATTGCTATAAAGATTAAGGGTTTTTTATATTGTTATGTTGGGATTTTATTTTGCCACCCCCCTACACACACACACACACACACACACACACACACACACACACACACACACACACGTGCGCACACACATATACACACACTCAGGTGTACATGATGACAGGATATAGTGGCTTGTGATTTTGTCTCTGAAGAAAACTGTTCTGATGGACACAGTATCAAACATTGGTTATTTTGTTTTGCAGCCTGTCTTCTTTCCAGTAACTTTGTGTCAGAGGCTGCATGGAAGACCCTGAGTGATCTCAGCTTCCTGCCTGTGTGGATGTGTTCATGTACAGCTTGGGAAAAACTTTCAAATACAAGTAGCTCTGGTTACTTCTCTCTGATTTAGTGCTGGGCACACTCAGCCTTCCTGGCCCTCATGTCAATTGGCATTCCACAAAGGTTACCCAGCCTGTGTCTATTGAACTACAGGGCTGCTATGTCAGTTTGACACTTGAGTTATTAACCTCATAACTGACCACCTTGAATATTCCTGTTGTTTCACAAGATGCTTAAGTATGGCATTGTAAGTACTGTGTTACAGATTCTGTCTTCTACCCTCAGGCCTTTTCCTCAAGGTCTACCTCTTTCCCCGGGTAGAGACCTGTGTATACTCTGTAGCAGCTGAGAGGGCTATCACTTTACTTCATTTTATCTCTTGGTGGTAATACTGAGGCTAGCGGCAGCCTCTAATTTCTTCTGGCGTTCACCTTTTGGTGTAAAACATTTATTTTACGAAGCTGTGAGAGAAGCAATCAGGACCCCAGTCTTTTAAGCTCCCCAAGGCTTAGATACTGTAAGTGTAGGCTGGGTATGGAAAACCAGAAGTGTCTTGGGGCATGATAACTTTCTGTAACTTGGGTGTGAAAGAGATAAGAAATGTAAACTCGCAGTCATAGACTAGAACTTGAGGCAAGGCGCAGGTCCTGTTTGATTGCCTTGACATGCCCATAGCGGAGCCTTTACCATTGAATGTCTGTACCATCCTTGGATTTGTGAGAGAGGAGAGTGCGGCTCAAACACTTGACATCAGTTTTAAAAATATTTCCTAGATTTTCTTACATGAATATTTTATCCTTTAGTATATACCCTTGGGAGAATTTTCAGACATATTACATGTTCTGAAAAAAATTTTTTTCCATTGTTGGTTAAATTGTTTTGCAGGAGGAAGGTCTGCTGAGTTCTTTACTCTACCATCCCTCATCTGTCAATTCACTCTCGGCTGTACTTGCTCTTCTTGCGGGTTGTATACTGTAGTAATGTATTTTAATTCCATTTTAAAGTCACATAATCTATGATCTCCTTCTCTTTATATTTTTGCTTAGACTTATCATTTCCTTTGTTACACATTCCTTCTACTCAAGCTTTCTCATCTGGGATCACTTTGCTCTTAAAGTATGTGTTCTAGAATTTTCCTTTAATGAGATTCATTGGTAAATGACAAAATCTTTGAGGTTTTCCTTACTTTGAAAGTATTACTATACCAGATATAGACTTTAGAAAGTAGACTTTCCTTTTGTCCCCCCCTCCTTTTGCCTCTCCTCCTCTTCCCCCCCTCCCCCTCCACTCTCTCTCCATCACTTTTCCTTTCCTTTTCTTTTTTCTCTTCTTTCAACACTGGAGCTTGATCCCAGGGTCCCTTTCGCTGGACCAGTGTTCTACCACTGGGCTGCATCCCCAGCCATTTATTTTTTGCACCCACATATTCTTCCCCTTTTCTGTCTTGTAGGGAGGCAGAACCTGCTGTTAGTTTTTCCTTTTTAGCTGTTCTCATACCCACCTTTGGGATGTTGTTGTTTGCCACCTGGTGCCCACTTATTCCTTTCCATTTATGCTGACCCAATTTTGGGGATCACCATTAATCTGTTTGTTGGAGCTGGTGTGTGTCTTATTTTACCTCTTCTTGCTAGCACTGCTTTGAGCTTACTTCTGAGTTTTGCTTTCTTATCCTTGGTCTCCGGTTAGAACTTCCTCTGTGTTAGACTGTCCTTTGTCCCTGTCAGCAAGTTCACTTTTACTCCAATTACACTAATTAATACAGTATTTTCTCGTAATTCATTTAAATCCTTTGAATTTTTACTAGTTCTTTATGCAATCAGATTTTCCTGTACATGTTTTCAATTTTAATTTTATTTTTATTTTAGTGTCTTCTTCACCCCCACACTTGTGGGCTTCTTACAGTTACCATTTATCATTCATATTCAGTTTGCTAAATCATGCCTAGAAGACTTTTTGCTTTAAGAAAATCATAGTAATATATAGTTCTTCATAAATATATGAAACATTTTCAGCTGTCACTGGTATAAATAATTTAATCTGCACATAGTTGAGACATTGAGTCTCCATACTGTACCCCTGTGACTTCTTTATTTATATCTCTCTCATTTTATATTTCTTTGTTTTCTTGCTTCCTTTGTGGTCATTTATTTAAGTTTATCCTGTTTAAAACCTTATAGTTAACTCATAGTTTGAACTATTTCTTTGTTTGCTTTCCCCTTCTATATTTTAAGATAAATTTAAATCATGTATATTATATAATAGGGAGTATTAATGTATGCTGGTGAGTATACTTGCCTGTGTGAAAGTATGTGTGTGTGTGCATGTACACATGCAGTAACAGAAGCCCCAGTTTATTAATTCCTATCCACATTTTAAAACTTACTTTTGAATGATGCAATTAATCTTTAGGCATAAACTCAGAAATTTTACTTAATTGTAACCAATATAACTAGTGTGAGTCAGAGTGAATGAACAGACTTGAGTTTATAAGCTCAAGTAGACAATGATCTAATTACTATTCTTAAATCCTATTATTTGTAAAATATCTATTTCTAACACTTGAACAATTTGCTAATGCAAAGCAGCCATGATTTCATAATCAGAGAGCGTATTATGTGCTCTAGTAAGTTAGAACGGGGTATTCTTCCCGGAACTAATTAAGTGCATAGTCTTGTGCTTCAGTCGGTGAAGTGGTTACAATAATGAGGCGCATCTTATATGGTGAACATCAGGATGCAGGGCACCTTGCACCTAATGACATATATCATCTAGCAAAACAGTAGGCGACTATTGTTGCTTCTCTGTCTCAGAATGAAGATTTTAATACATATGTGTCATGTGGTTATTATGGCCGACAATCAGACAAATCCAGAATGAGAAGCAATGTGCATAAGTATTGGAAGATAAATGTTTTAAAACATTACATTAAAAACTTTAAATAAAGGGTCATCTCCAGCAGTCAGTTGACATGTCTGGGAACAAAATGTATGCAAGATGGTTTGATTATACAATTCTACAATCTTTCTAAGGACAGTAGTAAACTATTTAAAGTGTCAGAAGCCCTGTTATGAATGTTCATACAGAAACAGGACTTTGGTGCCTTTTCCAAGTTTATAATGCATGGTGTGGATTTACAACTGAACACTGATTCATTTCCATCTTTTCAGTGTTTGAAACACAATACTAGAGAGAAGTCCCGAAAAAACTCTTTAATGAAACAAACATATGTGAGCCCTTACCACAGGGAGAATGGTAGGAATGACCTGTATTATGCAGAAGTTTATGGAACATCTTCAAAACCTATCTGTACACTTCTTGATGCTATCTCATTTAAGTAGAGAATCTTATTAAGTAAATACAATAAGCTGTCCCTGTAAGACAGAAACCATCAATATCTGATCAAGGCTTTCATGTTCCACCATCCTCAGGCATCTAATTGCTCTACTTGTCCTCTATAAAATTGCTGTTAGGTTAATTTAGACAGAATCCCTACCCCTACTATTTGGTGTTAATTTTGTTCCATCCACTGGCCCTAACCTCTACTCATGATGAAATCTGATTTCCCTCTTATTGTGTTGTACTTTCTTTCTCTTCCACTCCAAAACTCTATTGTTTCTGTACCCAAACCTTTGGGGAGAGTCCTGAACCATGGCTGGCTTACCATGTTTTTGTTTACTTATTCTTGTGCTGTTGGGGATTGAATCCTAGGCTTTATAAATACTCGTCAACTCCTATGCTATGAGCAGAATCCCAAGTATGCCCTTAGGATATTTTGATATCCTAATAATTGAATAATTATAATATATTCTAATAGTTGAATAATTTTATGTTTAACTGTAGGTGTAAGAAATGAATTATAGATGCCTCATAACATAACCTATGTAAATGAATACTATAAAAATCTAAACAGTGATTATGTCAAACAAAGAACAAGTTCACAGGATGGTAGGATGGAGGATGGGCGGATTATTAAGATAGAACTATGCTTTTTTTATCTTTCATGGAGATATAAGATTACTTTCAGTTCACTGCTAAATGATATACAAATGTCATATTCCCATTTATGAATGGCATAATATTTCTTCTCTTTGAAGTTTAAAAATGAATACGATGTAAAATATTAAAGGTATTTGACAAATCATGTTGTTTTGTAAAGCTGTAAGACATACTTTACTATATGTAATATAATTTTACTGTTTGCAGTATATTTCAGGTGTTTCCAGATTTTTGTATTATGATTAGACTCCTTAAAATGGTGAGGTTTCTGATCTGTAGTTGCATCCTCACTAACTCTACCATTCCTCTAAAGATGGTTCATTCTGCCAATAGATACATCCATTAACTTGACTTTTTCTTATTAAGAAAATAATTTTCATAATTTTTTCTATACCAATCAATGAAGCAATGAATGTAAATGAATTATGAATTAGTGTCTAGCCACGCTGTATCTGTTGCCAACCAGTTACACCCATGTCCCTCCGGCGAGCTGACACTAAGCTGTGAGAGTGGGAAGGCTCAGTAGGGTCAAGTTGACATTGCTGAGAAGCTGATCAACCAGTGCAGTCTGGGAATAACATCAATATAGACAGAAACTGACCAGATTTCCTCAGTACATGTTTTTCTTTCTATTCCAGAAGTGTGAGGACTGCCCTCCCAAATATTAAGTCTACTTACCACTCTAGATGAATGAATTCATCAGTTTCAGAAGCATGCTATAAGAAATCCCATTTCAAAATTTGAAAAAACAAAACTTTCTTAACTATTCTGCAGTGCTAAAATCCAAGCTCTTGCCTTGTTTTCTTACCACTGTACATTGAAGATGACTTCCCCATACTTGCTGCAACAAGGCTATAAAAATAATTTCACATCATCATGTCTAATCAATCAAGATTTCCTTCAATTGCCATGTTAAATTTAGTTTTTTTCCCCAATATCTCTCAAGAGGCATTCACCTTACCAAATCCAGGTCACCAATCTCTCTACATTGTTTTTACTTTCCTGAAGTGAAATGCCAGGCTAATGTGAAAATCACTGTCTTCACTGGGTATCAGTAAGGCCACTCCTCTACTCCATTGCTCTCTCTTCTGTCCATCTTTTCCCACTCTTTGGTGCTGACTTTCCATCTGCCCCTTTCTGGATGTTACAATCCACTAAGGTCTGTTTGCCCTCTGGTCCATTGCTTTCTGTTCAAGTTTTCACTCTTAGACTCATGAGTCATGGATTAGCAAGCTAGTTGCTCACTTTGCATTTTCACTGTTGTGAAATAGGCACAAAACAGTAAACAATCAAACAAAAACCTGCATGCTTTATCTCCTACATGTGTTTCTATTGCATTTCCCCATCATTTGTCAGTGCCTCAGGCCACAAACTCCTTCCTGTCAATCCAACCCAGCAAGTGTTGTTCCTAGTTTTCATAGTCTTCATAGGCTACTCTAAACCCAGCACACCCCCA
Organism: Micromys minutus; assembly: GCF_963924665.1. Classification (NCBI taxonomy): domain Eukaryota; kingdom Metazoa; phylum Chordata; class Mammalia; order Rodentia; family Muridae; genus Micromys; species Micromys minutus. Next base: position 27,936,354 of record NC_137985.1, read on the forward strand.
CAGCTGATGCCTAGTTCAACTGCTATTGTCTCTTACCTGATTGCTACTCAGTCTACTCCCATCTTAACAGAGACTATCTGGTTTACCTAATCATGCTCATAAATGCACACAGACCGTTCTCCGTTCTCCATACAGCATACAAAATGTTCCATTAATCTTTGGTGTCATTTTTTTTTCTGTATAAAATGTCTGGGTAGCCTTCCTTCATGCCTTACAGCAAAATTCCTGACAGTAGTCTTCTAGGAGCTATGCCCCATTCTTCTTGCCCACATCTGCAGTGCCTCACTCCTCTTCTATATTTCAAATATATGCTAATTCCAGCTCACAGACTTTGTACTTGCTGTTTCTGGGGCTTACATATTTAACTTTATTGACCGAATTGCTAGAATCTTCCTATTTTTCATGATTGTTTCTAAACTGTTTTCCTAACCCCATTTAACATGTAGCATCCCCTCCAAGCCCAACCCCACTGTTATTTATTCTAGCAATGTTCACTCTGCATCACCATGTCACATTTTCTATAATCTATTTTAGTTGGCTTACCACCCAAACTTGGAGACCCCAGTGTAACATGCAGTTTCCCTTCAAAGGATATTTTGTAGCATCGAAATGTTCAGTCTTGTCTTTAAATGATCTAAGGCTCAGAGCTTCTCTGTTCTGGGAAAGTCAGATTTCTTGGCCTCGGGGTTCCTCACACAGGCGTTTGGAATATGCTCACATCTCTTCTGATTTATCCACAGCAAGAGAAGGCCGAGAAATCAGCCAGGTTTTAACTCTTCTCAGGACAAATATTTTCTGGCCCAACAAAAGATTTATTTTCTAGGCAGGAGAGCATCTTTGTTTTCTCTCTTGGTTCTTGGAAAGGAGTGAAGTGAAGTGCTTTGAAAAGTGGACCAAATATTCCGATTGGTCAGTCTCAAGTTAGGGCTCCAAAGGTAGATTTATTAGCAATAAATGTCAGAGCATGTTCTCTCAACCACTGGAAACTGTCCTCTAAACCCAACCACCAGTATACAAAGAGCTCACACCAAAACCTTTATTTCAGTTATGCCCTGAAGAATATGCTTTGATAGTCCAAGAAACATGACATAAAATGACTCTTTCCCCCAGTTTCTAAACCAAGATTTTGGCCCACTCACATGATTCAAGTTAATGCTAATTAGAATCTTTTCCTTCTCAGAATTTAGCAATACTAAGACAGTGTAAGTGTTTTTAAGAAAATTCTGTAAGAATAGATAGCACTGATAGGTAGTGATACCTGTTATATGAAGCAAAAATCTTCAGTACCTTGATAAGCACACTATGTCAAAGTCATAATTTCCAGATGAATGTTTGATCATCTTGGTATGTTTGAGTCTGTGCGAGCTTGGCTCTGGTGTACGTGTAAAATCCAGGGAAGAAGCTGGCAAGGGAAGGTGCAGAAGGCTGAGGATGTGCTGTTGTGAAGCGATGCTTTGGGAGATAGCATTACAATGAATTTTACATTGGAAACCCATGGTAAAGTCCTTCCCATTACCAACTCTCATTTAATCCCCTTCAAACAAATCAGTATTGAAGTGGAAAGTGATCTCTTTGTGATTCTTCTGTTTCTGAGTGAAATTTTCAAAGGGCACAAGAGTTTTATTTCTTTCAAAAGTTTGAGAAGAAAAGATATTTGCAGTTTTTTTTTAAATATACATTTGATAACAACAATACAATCTAAAAAACAAATTTTCTTGGGAAATGCAAAAGTCAATTATAGGTAAGGCATATTGCCCAGAATTATTTAGAACTCTGTTATGCCCATGACAAAGAAGATATAAGTTACATTTATGTGTCTTTTAGGAGACAACTGAAAAATGATACATGTGGTTATTAAAAAATAAAGTGAAAGATGTAGTAGTATATGCTTACAATCGTAGCATTTGAGACACCTAGTTAGGAGGATTATATGTTGAAGGCCAGGCAGGCAACATAGCAAGCCCTATCACACAAAGACAAAAATAAACAAACCAACAAATAAACTAATTTATTTTTAGAAAGGTAATAAATTGGGTTGCATTTATTTCTAGCTCTGACATGAATTATGTCAGTCTTAGTATAAATATATGTCTTATTTAAATAAAATATCCACTTTAGTAAATTATATCCTTCAAATAGTTACTGATTTAATGACATTCTTGGTTTTGTTTTTTTGTTTTTCTTTTCTCCTTGGATATAACGTATTTAGATTTCATATGTTATCCCCTTTCCCAGTTTCACATTCATTAAAACCCCTATCTTATCCCCTTTCCACTGCTTCTATGAAGGTGCCCACAACTTACACACCCCCACCTGCCTTCCCTGTCTCACATTCCGCTATACTGGGGAATCGATCCTTCTTCACAGGACCAAAGGCTTCTCTTCTAACTGATGCCCAACAAGGCCATCCTCTGCTACATATGCAGCTAGAGCCATGGGTCTGTCCATGTATATTGTTGGAATAGTGGTTTAGTCCTTGGGAGCTCTGATTGGTTGGCATTTTTGTTTTTATGGGGTTGAAAACCCCTTCAGCTCCTTCGATCCTTTCTCTAACTTCTCCATTGGGGACCCCATTCTCGGGTTAACGGTTGGCTGAGAGCATCTGCATTCCTAATTGTCATGATCTGACATATCCTTTCAGGAGACAGCTATATCAGGCTCCTGTCAGCATGTACTTCTTGGCATCAGCAATATTGTCTGGGTTTGGTGGCTGCATATGGGATATATCTCCAGGTAGGGCAATCTCTGGATGACATTTGCTTCAGTTTCTGTTTCAAATTTGTCTCCATATTTCCTCTAGTGGATATTTTTGTCCCCAGTTCTAAGAAGGACTTAAGCTTCTGCACTTTGGTCTTCCTTTTTCTTGACATTCATGTGGTCTGTGAACTGTATCTTGGGTAATCTGAGCTTTTGAGTTAATATCTACTTATCAGCAAGAGAATACCATGTGTGGTTTATGTGACTGGGTTATCTCACTCAGGATGATATATTCTAGTTCCATTTATTTGCCTAAGAATTTCTTGTAGTCATTGTTTTTAATAGCTGAGTAGTACTCCATTGTGTATATGTGCCACATTTTCTTTATCCATTCCTCTGCTGAAGGATATATGGGTTCTTTCCAGCTTATGGCTTATTATAAATAAGGCTGCTATGAACATGGTGGAGCATATGTCTTTGTTATATGTTGAAGAATCCTTTGGGTATATTTCCAGGAGTGGTATAGTTAGGTCCTCATGTAGTACTATGTCCAATTTTTTGAGGAACGTCCAGATTGATTTTCAGGATGGTCGTACCAGCTTGCAGTCTCACCAACAATGAAGGAGTGTTCCTCTTTCTCTACATTATTGTCAACATCTGCTGTCACCTGAGGTTTTTTTTTTTTTTTTTTTTGTTTTTTTTGTTTTTTTTTTTTTTTTTAATCTTAGCCATGTGGAGTGGTATGGGGTGGAAACTCAGGGTTGTTTTGATTTGCATTTCCCTGATGACTAAGGATGTTGAACATTTTTTAGGTGCATCTCAGCCATTTGATATTCCTCAGTTGAGAATTTTTGTTTAACTCTGTTCGAAAATTTTTTTAAATAAGGTTATTGGATTCTCTGGAATCTAACTTCTTGATATCTCTTTATATATTGGATATTAGCCCTCTATCATATGTAGAATTGGCAAAGATCTTTTCTCATTCTGTTGGTTACTGTTTTGTTTAAGTTGCCTTGTTGTCTGTTGCTTGGGTTGTTCGACTTGCCTTTTACTATCTGCTTATCTCTGTTGTTAGATGGTCTTGCTAATTGTGACAGTGGCTTGACCTAAGTCTGTATGTCAGCACTACCGGTGGACCAGTTTTTTCGCAGGTGGGTCTGGGTACAGAGAGCTTTGGCACATGGTCAGCTCTGGGTATAGGCGAAAACCATAAAGCAATTTAACAACTGTGGCTAGAGTGTTTTACATCTGGACAAAAAGACGGAAGTTAAATTTTTCTGTTGAAGAGTTCATATCTAGAAAACTAAAGGAAGAGACAAATTAAATGCAGATAAATAGAAAACAATTGTTGCTAAGAGAGGCAAGGAAATATTTCTGTGACAGCACCTTAGGGAGATGTTTAATCTTTTCTGGAAAAAACATGGTAGGCTATCAAGACAAAATGAAAGTCGAATAAAATGTGAAAATCGAATGGGCGTTACCAGACCGGAGGATGTCCTGTCAGAGGAAACCACAAAGACAAATGAGGAAAGCTACAGCATCGGAAGCTGAGAATCAAGTTCATGCACGCTCCACATCTGAACTAAATTTTCTGTTTTCACATTTACCTGTTCTTCAGAATGCATTTTCACTATTGAATGTAGGTTATTGAGAAAAATGGAAACAATAAGAAACAATATAGATTCTTTTTTCAAAGACAGGAAAAACTTATCTCAAACATCTTAATGATACTCCCTAATAAAAACAGCATTACAAAATAATCACCTCAGAAAAGTTGGCAATAGAAACAGCACACATTTCCATTTTGGCTTTGGAGAAATAAAGTGGGTTCTGACCTGGAATCTTCCTTGCTGTTGGTCAGTTCTCATAGTCATAAAAGGTGAAATCAAAGCTACCAGGACAGAAATGTTACCAATAATCTTGCCCAGCTGCAAACCTTGCAGACTACAATAAACCAGCAAGAGATACTCAGTAGTATGATAGTGGCATTAATACCTTGGATGTAACCAAGAGCTGTCTAATTGGACTCAATGCTGTTCCATAGGAGGGAACTCATACCTAGTACTGTAATAATAGGTAAGATCCCATGTCTGCATAGGTCAGAAATCTAAATGGAGAGGAGAGTCCAAAACTTTCAATTCATCAAAATCGCTTTTTAGAAAGTCATTATTTTACTGCTAGGTAAATGCAGTTCTCATTTCTCACTAAAGAAGCCTCCTTTTTCCCCAGTAGACAGATGCAAACACAGAGAACAAGTGACTATGGACTGCCAAGCTCACAGTGAGGCATCTTTAATGCAACCCTACAACCAAGGTTCATGAAACACTGTTAAAGAGTAGGTAGGAAGTTTGAAAGAACAAAAGACCATAAAAACTGCTGAAAAATAGTCTGAAATGGCAGGGATGTTACAACCAGAAACTCTAAACCATACAGTTGTCTAGACAAGATCTGCACAATAGTAACCAAGTCAACATAGCAGAATAAAAATGAGAAGTGCTCACATTATTCAACTTCTAGTTGAAGAGCTTGTTTTAGTTAGGGTTTTATTGCTGTGAAAAGACACCATGACTAAGGCAAGTCTTATAAATGAAAACATTTAATTGAGGCTGGCTTACAGGTTTAGAGGTTCAGTCCAGTATCAAGGCAGAAGCATGGCAGCATCCAGGCAGGCATGGTGCAGGAGGAGCTGAGAGTTATACATCTTCATCCAAAGGAAGCCAGAAACAAACTAAGCAACCTCAGGCAGCTAGGAGGAGTGTCTCCAAACCCACCCCCAGAGTGACACACTTCCTTCAACAAGGCCACACCTTCTAATAGTGCCACTCCCTGGGCTAAGTATATACAAATCATCACATTCCACTCCTTGGCCCCCATAGGCTTGTTCAAACTTATGAGTCTATGGGGGCCATACCTAAACATAGCATAATAAAAAGTACATTTAGTCCATCTTCCAAAGTCCCCATACCCTGTAGCAGTATCAACAATGTTAAAAGTCTAAAGTTCAAAGTCTCTTCTGACATCCATTCAATCACTTAACTGTATTTCTTGAATTAAGTCAGGTGACCAGCTGGGCAAACTCCAAATTCTGTCATTTCTATGCCTGATGTCAAAACAGTCTTCAGATCTTCAACTCCTTTTCATCTTTGTTGAAGACAACAAACTTCTTTCTCCTGGGCTGGTTCCACTCCCTGTTAGCAGCTTTCCTTTGTAGGTATCCCGCTGTTCTGGCATCTTTAACATCCTTGGGTCTCCAAGGCAATTTCAATGTTACAGCTTCTCTTTTCAATGTCTGGGATCCACACATAATCTTCTGTGCTCCTCCAAGGGCTGGCTTCACTTCTCCAGTTCTGCCCTCTGTAGCACATCAAGCTGAGGTTGATCCACTACACCTTTGCTGTTGTTCTTGGTGATCATCCCATTATACTCAGATCTCTAATATACTGGGGTCTTCTGGTCTTTCGTTGCAACTAGGCTTCACCAATAGCCTCTCATAGACTCCCTTCACGGTGTCAAGCTTCAAATCCTTTGCATGACCCCCTCAATTCTGGATTATCAACTACAACTGAGGCTGCACTTTCACCAATGGCCTTCCATGGCCTCTCACAGTCCCAAGCCTCAGCCGTTCATCATGATGAGTTCATGCCTTCAAAACCTGTACCACCTGGGTAATTCTTCCACATTACCAAGTACAGCTGCAGCATGAGGTACAACTTTGGCTATCTCTGGAACACAGTCTTTGTCCTCTCAGAAAATGCTTCCCAGAAGATTTCACCTCAGTGATGCTGGTCTCTTCTTAATCATCACTAATTTCTTAGCTCCGGCTAATCAGCATCAATTGTCCCAGTAGTCTCCTTCTCTAAAATATAAGGTCAGAGCCCCATGGCCGAGCCTGCCAAGTTCTGCTGCTAGCAGGAGCTGGAACATGCCCGCTTGTTCTACTACGTTATCACCAGATTCCTCTTTTCTAACTCCTTCACTACCTAAACTTGGTTGTCCTGGATCTTTCTCAGTAGATTGACCTTGAATTCAAAGATCTGTATGCCAGTCTCCTGGGATTAAAGGTGTGTACCACCACATCTGGGTTTAAGCTTTCTTCACCTAGAACTTGCTCTATTCTAGTCTGGCCTTAAACTCAGAGATCTGCCTACTTTTGCCTCCTAGGATTAAAGGTTTGTACTAAATTTCCTGGAGCTAATTTAGCTAGGTGGGGACTTGCCCCAAGGTCCGTTAATTCAATTTGAAATTTTGAATGCAGGATTTAGCTCCATTTCACTTCTTGGTGTCCCTTTAATACTCAAACCATATATATATTTTATGTCTTTCCTTTCTCAACTTGCTCCTTTTCATTAAAATGCTCTTCATAAGGGTGAGCTTTAGTAACCACACAACAGAATTTACACCAGGCTGTTTTGAGACTTTCTTTTTCAAAGCAATTAATTTAAATCTATTTATTTTTAACTCAGGCAGACTCTTCAGACAAGGGCAGAAAGCAGCCATATTCTTCACTAAAATACTACAAAAACAGTCTGTTGGTCACATACTGAATGAAATTCTCCACTAAAACTGCTTGATCCAAGTCAGCACATTTCAAATCACTCTCAGTAATAATCTTCTATCTTCTTACTAGGATAGCCCATTAATCCCCATTTGAATCCTTCCACAGCTTTCCAAATCCAAAGTCCCCAAATCCACATTCTTCTAAACAAAAGCATGGTCAGGCCTATCACAGAAATACCCCAGTCCCTGGTACCAACTTCTGTCTTAGTTAGGGTTTTATTGCTGTGAACGGACACCATAACTAAGGAAAGTCTTATAAACAAAAACATTTAATTGAAGCTGGCTTACAGGTTCAGAAGTTCAGTCCAGTATCAAGGCAGGCATGGTGCAGTAGGAGCTGAGAGTTCTACATCTTCATCCAAAGGAAGCCAGGAACAGACTAAGCAACCTCGGGCAGCTAGAAGGAGTGTATCCAAACCCACCCCCAGAGTGACACACTTCCTCCAACAAGGCCACACCTTCTAATAGTGCCACTCCCTGGGCTAAGCATATGCAAACCGTCACAGAGTTATAGAGAGAAGATGGCTGCAGAAAGAGGAGGAGTCAGTTTGCTTCTGTGATGAATTCCTTGATAAGCTGTCCATGCCTAAGTGGTCAGCCTTACACCTAAGGACATATAGACAATACTACATGGATTCACTACTCTCTCTCTCTCTCTCTCTCTCTCTCTCTCTCTCTCTCTCTCTCTCTGTGTGTGTGTGTGTGTAAAACAATAATAATTATGGAAGGAGAGTTTATGAATTTAAGAAAGGGAATGGAGGGTCATGGAGTTGGAAAGAGGAGATAGATATGATGAAAGCAAATTGTACTTTCGTATGAAACTATTATAAAATAAAAAAGTTAAAAATTACCATATTTAAAATGAAGTGAATTGAGATTTCTTTAATACCCCAGCATAAAACTAAATGCAATGTCACAAAAATGATGGAAATAAGGTATCTTTTGCTTTTAACAAATTTTGCATAACTAAGGGTCTTCGTAGGCTATACTAGTTAGTTTTTGTACAATAGAAATTGCATATTGCATAATATAAATGACACTGAAAGACAGATTGGTATGTGACCTTCAAATGTCAATCAATTTTGAAATGTTACTATAAGTAGAAAATGTATTTGTTATCTAATCTTATTGACTTTCTGTAAACTCATATTTTCATTGCTATGACCTTCATTTCTAAGTTGTAGAAGTTCACCTAATTATCTGAACATGATGATTGTAACCGTTATGTCCCAGATACATCAGCTGTCAGAGATGTAGCAGCCACATATCTTTGCAAGCATTAGTGAAGAAGACAACTGTTTCTTTGAAAGTATAAAACCTCTTTCAAAGATTGACCTGTCTATAGAGTTAGAGGAAACTTTTCTCATCCAGCAGTTCTTCAGTTGATAGGAATAAAATATGTCAGTAAAATCACAGTAGGTAGTTATAAAGTGGGGAAAATCTAATGTAAAAAATAAGAATGTTCAGATAAAAGCTGTATTTGAGGTATGAATGAGAGTATAAATATTAGTTAAGTTTTACTTTATCATGTGTATAATTTCAAATTTTCTCATTAAACTCAAAAATAATAAAAGAGTGTATATATGTACACATATATACATATGCAAAAACATGGATACACATTGTATATATACACATATTAACATTGTATATATAAACATTATATACATTAATATACATTTGAAATTATAGATGCATAATGAAAACATATATACATAAATATATATCCACATATACATTTGTAGATTCATATGCATATATTCATGTATATGTGAATATATATTCATGTATAAATAATTTTTGTTATAAGTCTATAGTTTCGCATGTGATACAATCAATAAAGAATAAGAAAGACAAATAATTAATCATCAAACTTTGTAATATATAAATAAAGTTAGATACTATTTTACAATGAAATTGATAAAAGTAGAGCTAGATGCATAGGAAAAACATGTTATGCAAAGAATTGATTGGTGATCTCTTAAGAATTAAGGTATGAAAATGTGTTTATAAATTGAAAAAACAATCTCATTTATATTGAGTAAGAGATTAAAGCAAAATAATGAATTCCAAGCCTGGTAACTATTTGCTGTTGTACTCACAGTAAACAATGCAGCCAACAAATAAGTGACCGTGTTCACCTGGGCCAAATGCATCTGAAACACCAAACTGTAGTTTTAAAATAATAGATTATATTACAGAAACAACAAGAAAAAAAGATTATAGTAACTAAGGTTAGGAAAGGTATCCAGAGAGTTAAATTAATACTGATGTTGTCACAGGAAGAAAAGGATATGATATAAGGTAGACAGACAGACGGGCAGGCAGACAGACAGGTGGATGGACAGACAGACAGGTTTCTTCTAAGTGACTTGATTACAAAATTATGATGTCTGTGAATTTGATCTTCCACACTCTGCAAAATTGAGGTACAGGAAATGTATTGTCACTGTGTCTGTCATTTTCAGTCACCGGAATTACAGACATGGCATAAGAGAGGAAAGCCTTATTCTAGCTCATGGTTTTAGTCATCATGGTGAGAAGGGTTTGGTAGAGTAGAGCAGCTCACTCAAGGTGTCACGAAAGAATAAAGAAGATCATGAACCCTTCTGAACATCCTCTATTTCCTTCTTTTATTTTATCTTGACTTATGATCTATGAGATAGCACTGCCCAGATTCAGGCTGGTTCTTCCAAAATTTAGCTAATTGTATTCAGAAACGCTTTTTAAATGTAACATGGCTGTGACTTGGTAGGTGTTTCTTAATATAAACTAGTTGATCATCAAGATTTACTATCACAAATTCATCACTTGTTAATCTGACAACCTCATATTTCCTTATACCATAGTATGACTCCAAAAGTCTCAATTTCATTCATAATGTGAAGTATACTTAGTAGTCCATCTCCAAGAATCCCCATGGTCTTAATAATTCAAGCATGACTTAAAAGTCCAAATTCAAAATCTCCTTTGAGACTCAAGGTAAACTCTATGGTAGTCAACTCATCTAAAATAAAAACAAGAGGTTGGTGATGAAGAGTTGGCTCAGCAACTAAGGAAATTAACCATTCTTCCAGGGAATATGGGTTTATTTCCTAGTAACTACATGTTGGCTCATAACCAACTATACCTCCAGTTCCAAAGGATCTAACTCCTTCCTTTAGTTTCTATGAACACTAGGCATATATGTAGTACATATATAGACATTCAGACAAAGCACTCAACACTCACACACATAAAATACTAAATTATAAATCAAAATACTTTTAATTATAAACTAATAAGTTACATATGTTTTATACACATACATACCCCACCCCCCACACACATGCACACACAGTAAGTCTTCCATTCCTTCCCCAAAGGGGAAGGCTGAGAAAAATATAAGAAAGAATTGGACCAAAAAAAGAAAACAAAAACAAAAACAAAATCTAGTAAGGCAAAGTAAATCACATAGCTCTATGTTTGGCAGCTGATACTTGTACTGTTGTGATGTAAGTCTTGATGAGTTTGAATAGGCCCTGTCCCCCACGATCATCATGTTTATTTTAGCCCATGATCTTTCTTTGTGGCTGGCTAAATTTGTTGTCTGTTGCTTTCCTTAGTAGATAAGTCATGCTTCTGATATCATCAATACCTTTGAATCTCCATTTTTGTTTAGGAAATACCCTTATTGCTTCATGTATCTTCTCTTACAGAGACTGCAGAAACAGTTACACATTGCCTTCTCTCCTAAGCTTTCATTTCAGATCTTGTGGAAGTCTTCATAATCCCCTAAACCTTGAATTTTACATACTTGATAAGCCAATGTCCTTTCTGTTATACCAGAGTTTTCTATCAGATCAAGTAGTAGCCAGGATCCATTAGAGCATGAAAGTATTACCTCTCAGTGTTTAAATGACTGAGCATGGTGAGACAAGTTTCATGCAAGCTTCCAAGGCAGTTAGTTGTGAGAGAAAGGTGTCCTGGATATACTGTATTCCCAGGAGAAAGACCCATTAAAGAGTTTAATCTTAATTACTATTAAGACTGAAATGGGTACCAAATGGTCAATTCCTGAGTCACACAAAAGGCATAGTTCCTAATTGTCTCCATGCAGAGTTCTTGGCTTCTTTTCAATCAGCATCAATCTCTTCAGAAACCATATTTTACCAACTTTCCAATTTATAGAGACTTCTCTATCCAAACTTCAAGCTTCCAAGTCCTTGTTCTATGTTTTTTGTTTTTGATTACCACTGTAAACCTGGTTGAAAGTAGCAAGTGTTAATCAGCCTGAACGCTGAGCTCTCTTGAAATTTGCTCCACAGGATGAATCAATCACTCACCTTTGAACTGAAGTTCCCACCAAGTCCATTACGTGACTAAAACGGAAAGCAGTGATTGCCAGAAGATATGTGAATGGCCTCCAGTCTTATCTCCAGTTGAGTGCTTGTTCGTGTGAAAGCAGGAGCACAACCTATACTGTCTGCATTCCCATCAGGATTCTGAGCTTCCTGCAGAACAATCCTGCTCTGCTTACAGAATCCTAGAGCATCTCTAGCTCACATCTACGACATTTTCTAATTGTTCCTCCACAGCAGTTCCAAATTTCTAAGGACTATGCAGTCCATTTTAGACATAGAAACAACCTGCAGTGGTAAAGGGAGGGGAGATGAGGAGGGAGAAAAATACACACACACACACACACAGAGAGAGAGAGAGAGAGAGAGAGAGAGAGAGAGAGAGAGAGAGAGAGAGAGAGAGAGAGAGAGAGAGAGAGAGACAAGACAGAGACAGTGACAGAGACAGAGACAGAGACAGATAGACACAAAGAATGTCTCTATGTCTGGGATTTTTTCTGTTCTGTCATTTATCCCATTTGTGCACCTTTCATATTGGGTAATAGTGCCCACATACAAAATGAGTTTGGCCCAGTTAGTTAATACTTTTAAAACATATAAACTCTCTTCTTCCCTTGTCTCTATCTATCTATCTATCTATCTATCTATCTATCTATCTATCTATCTATCTATCTATCATCTATCTATCTATCTATTTAAATACATATTACATAGATAATAATACACTACATACACAAAGTTTATATATTTATATATGAGCAAGTATATTTACTTTTAAACTTAACTTACCACAAAGCCCCATTATATGAATAATGTATAAAGAATCTTACACTGCTTCTTTATGTAGTGAGATAACCAAAAATGTTACTGAAATTACTAAATCCTTAATATTCTTGTCTGAACTGACTTATTAAAGCCAGATTCATAAAACATAGTAATGCTAAGAAATACCTTGTATTTTAAAATTACTTCTTTTTAGGCATCTGCCTCTATTGACTAATTTACATATGGCAATGGAGTTCACTAACCAATACCACCAACCAAATATTCCCATTATTTACCTTTTGACTGAGAAGCATTAAGAGCACAAAGTGGTTAGGTAGCAGTTTTGGTTCCCATTTAACAGAATCTTAATTGTATTTCTTGAGAAGAGATTAATTTCCACTTAGAATTACATTCTGAAAACATAGATTAGTAGAACTAAGCAAACACTGCCCTTAGTAAATAATTGAGGGAAAATGATAAGTTATGTTGCCCCTACTTCTTTTGATTTCTGAAACTGTGAATGGTGGATATCAGAGGAATCACCCAGCTCCCATTGGATGCTGACATGGATGACATACACCCTACCAGAGAACTTTTCTATAGACCTGGAAGACATTGATACTGAGAAAGCCTTGTAACCAAATCTTCCAAAAGCCATCCTAAGCCTCTATGAAACTAATTACTTCAATAAACTGAGGAGCAAGATAAGATCAGCAAACTCCTTAAGATAGGCCCATGGCTTTGCTTTATGTTGCTGTGAAGTGAGTGAGTCACTCAAAGCACTGCTGTATGAAATACCAAAAACAAAGGAGGACATATTCAGAAAGCAGATAATTAGCAGGATTAATGATAGCTGTGAGTGTAAAGAACAGAAACCCATATTTTGAATATGCTTCTATTTTAGTAATGTCAAAAATACTTTCCCTTTAACAATTGAAGAGACCCCCATTTAGTCTTCTTGCCACAGGGTAACTTTGATCACTGGAGATGATCAGAAGCTCACTGTTGCTGCATTCTGATGAGAGATTGGGAATTCAGCATTGATTTTTATAGCCAGATTAGTTTTGGTGAATGAAAGCCACTTATAAATCTATCATTGCTACTGTGGCTATTTTACTTATGAGTCCACTGGGCATTGACAATAAAAGGGAAAGAGGCTAGTTGGTGTCTAATCACACAGAGGTCATTATATACCATTGACCATTCCCCTGATGATTTGATCATTTTGTGAGTATTCACATGGACCACAAACACCTTTATGTTTTTACTTACTCATAGAGGTCAATACACAGACTCTTTAAATATTTAGCCAACAATTTTCCAGTTCTGTTCTTTCCAAGTTCCCAAACACCCAGACAACCAAGCAAGTGCAGATGATGAGTTGCTATATAATTGCATGTCTAGCCATTTCTTCCCAACAAAGTAAACAAATCAATCCATTGGTTGAAGCTACAGCTCATTAGGAAAATTTCCAGTGACCACTGTCCTCAGAGAGGTTCTAAGACTGCAACTGTCTACTTTGAAGCTGTGCCTCCCAATTTTGAAAATCTTTTGGAACATGGACTGACTAATTTTATTTTTTTATGCCAATTGGCTTAGTGGATCTACTTATGAGTCCGTAAGTTCAGAGAGGTAGTGATAAAACAATGCATTAAGAGTGAGGAGCAGGGCCATCTATGCCATTTCTTGCATTGACTTGTGAGTGCTGGGCTCCTTCAGATTGATTGTTTACATTTCGTTTGAATCTGATGCTAGAATGTTGCTATGAATTCTGAAATTTATGTTTTAGTAAGTCTAATAGTATGCAGCAGCTCAGTACAAATAATACCATGGTGGTCCATAGTCACACAGTCAGACTCAGCTAAGGCTCAATAACAGGGTGAAAGGTCTATCAAAAGCAGAAGAGTAATCTTCTGTAGATAATACAAGGTCATGTAAAAATTGACAAAGGCCTATACTCTATTTCTGCTATATGAATCCAGAGAAGTCTGCAAACCATAACTTTATCTGTGTCTGACATTTCAGCAACAATGAGATATGCCGGATCAACTGGGTCAATGGTCAAAGTAACTTGTACAATCAGTAAACCTATTGCTGACATTGTCCTACTGTGTGCTTCACTTGCACCTATACATACCCATTTTGATCACTTGCTAAATGGACAAGAAAAGCATTGCTAGAATAATTCTCAAAAACGACACCACTAGTAAATACTGTGCCTCTTTTTATTCTTGAAAGAAGAACAAAATATAGCAATTTATGCTTGATTCCAAAAAAGACATCTTAGCATGCATTATACCATAGGGCTCCTATAAACTTAGCCAAAGTATGGATTTTAGCAAATTTATTTTGACTACTCTGATCTATGTAGTGATAAATGCTTAATAATCTTGCATTAGTTGGATTAGTTTCTAACTTTCTTATTTTTGTTTAATTATTATAATGCCAACAGTTCTATGAGCCAGCATGGTTCTTATAGGAAGAAAAACAGTAAGACTTTCCACGGAGTATATGAAGACATGTATCTGGAGGGTTATGTAGCCCTGTGGTTAGCACAGTGAAAGTATATAGTACAAACTTATAAACTACATAAAGCAAACAGGTTCTAGGAGGTTTTTAAAAAATGTGTGTGTGTGTGTCTATGTGTCTGTGTGTGTTGAATGTGCATATGTGGACATCTGAGGTAGCCATCCAATATAAGTTCTATTGTTTCTTCCACTTAGCTTTTTGACATGATGATCGCTTATTGCATCTGGAACTCACCATTTTGACTAGACTGGCCAATCAGTGAACCCCCCGGGATCTGCCTGTCTCCACCCACCAGCAATGAAGTTACTGAAGCTCTCCACCATGTGCATCCTTTATGTGGGTGTTGGGGATCTAGGCACAGGTCTGCATGCTTCTATGGCACACTCCTTTACCTACCAACCATCTCTTCTGCCTTCCCTGCTAGGTTTGCCAGATAGAAATAGGAGAGGGACATTTTATGTATTAGCTAATTACATAGTGTATAAAAGAAGTTTATTTATTTCTTTTAGAAATAAAACTAGAGTTGGGGATGACAACCTATCAACTAAAGGCATTTTTTATGAAGACTGACCAGCTTAGTTCAATCCTCAGGACCCACACAGTGGAAGGAAAATTGGCTCTCAGAAACTGTCCTCTTATCTTCATATCTCTGTCATGTCCTGCATATATTTTTCTCAACACACAGTGCACACACAGTATACACACAAACACACAGGCATGTAAATAAATGAAAAAATTAATAAAAAGTTTATAAGGAGAAAAGAAATAAAGCCATAACTAGTGGATGTACAATTGAATCACTGCCTGTTGAAGCCTATGATAATATGCTGTTTCTACTCTTATCTTCCCACATTCCTCTGTGTTCTGCATAGCAAGTACATGGTGTGAGAAAGTTTGAGTGTGAATCACTATTATTGCATCTTTCAAATACTTGGAGGTAGCATCAACTTCTAAAATCCTCGAAGAAAGACAATTCTTTCTCACCCTCTCCTCTTCATCTTTGGTGATAAGATCTCATTGTGTAGCTAAGATTGTACTTTGTATTTACTGCACGCAGACCAAGAGCTTATGGCCATCCTGCCTAAACCCGATACTGGCATCCCAAAAATGTACTTCCATACAGGGCTCATTGTTTTAATTTACTAATCCCTTGAGCAATGGAAATTCTATTACCAATACTGCTGTCTATAAGACCTGGTTCTGTATCAACCACTCATCTGCATTAAGACAAATGTATAATTATATATGTATATTTATATGAATTTGAATTATTATATGAAAATGAATTTATTTACATTAGTTGAAGATTGAAGGAAAATTCTCAGCCTGCCTTTGCCTTGCCTATCTCAACTCAGAAAAAAATGATGAAATAAAAATCAGAAATGATCAATATGCAGTTTTAGCAGTGGACTCCAATTCTGAAACTGGGGAGAAACTTTTTTTCCTGACTCTGCTGCCCCCTTTAAAAGGTAGTCAGGATGATGTTGGGTTAGCTCCACTATGTGTCTGTAGCTCTCCCTGTGCATGTTGGACAGTCCTAGAATCCAATATCCTGGGATTTCCATTTCAAAACATGTTTCTACTTTACAACTGTATCCAAAGCCTCCCTGAGCCTCTCTGCAGAGCCTCTGACATATTTCTGTCCTCAGCTGTCTTCATGATCCTCACAACATGGCATCTTCCATGACAGCAACACCAGACAGATGACAAGCTCTGCTGCCATCTCAGGGAGGAGCATGGTCCCTGCATGGTAGATATGCAGCTTCCTGTGTGATGACCCCCCCAGGGGGGATGGAGAAACTCCTTCCCAGTGGTTGCTTTTGAAATCCCTTGATCTTAGGTTCTCCCCACACATTTGCATCTTCACAAGATGGAGCCTCTGGCCTGTGCATTCTCTACTCTGCCTGTGACTCACTGGAGGTTTCTCTCTAATGGGGCTTTATTTTCCCTTTCTCCACTACAGCAGCTTCTCCAGCACCAACCTAACAAGCCTTGACACTTCTTCTGCTGAACAAACCTGTTCATTGTCTTTAAATTCAGCTTCATGTAGATTCTTAAGATGGAAGCAGAGGGAAGCCAGAATGAATGGCCTTTATCTGGTTACTGGTAGAGGTTTTGTTCCCATTGAAATTACATGAACTGGAGCTCCACTCAGTGCTTTTCTGAGCATTGTTGCCTTCTAAGAGCCCACAAGAATTGTCCACGAGGCTCTGATGGAGCGTTCAAGAGCTTTTCTAGTTCAAATATCAAATTCTTCCATAACTTCCAACAAAACATTTTGTTGGGCCTAAAAGATACCCAGTTCAGTATATTACAATAACTGCCCACTTCTTGCTATTAGTGCCTCTTGTCATTCCTTTCCCTGCTGCTGTGATAAAATACTCGTACAAGAAAAATTCGGGGGAGAAAGGGCTTGTATTTTGTTCATAGACATGTAACAGTCCATTATTCAAGCCAAGTCAAAGCAGAGAGAGCTTGAGGGAGTCAGCCATGTTGCATCTGTCATAGAGCAGTAGGGAGCAAAGAAGGAATGCATGCTATTCAGCCTACGCCCTGCTTTTTTTTTTTTTTTTTTTTTGGCCCAGGAGCTGGCCCACTAAATGGTACTGCCTACACTCAGAGCGTGACTCACTATTCACCCCAGTCCATTTCTGTGACAGTGGATAGTCTCTGAAGCCAGGTCAGTTGACTTTGTGGTTCAGCTTATTACAGTCCTGGTTTTCTTATTCAGCAACATCAGCTCAGCAGCTGCACAAGACAGAAGTCTCATTCAAGGCAGACACACAACCTCTTGGTTTCTTAAATGATACTTTAGCTGGAAATTGGAATCCCCGAGTAAACCTAAGGTTTTCATTGATTTGTTCAGGTATACTTAGAGCAACAAACTGATTTCTATATTTGTTTGCTTTATAAAAACAATGTAGATGCATGAACAAGATCATTTAGCTTATTGTTTTCTATGGGTGGTACATTAGAAATGTCTAATATATTTTATTTTTTTGGGAAAAAATATGTCATGAACTATCAACATTGCTTTTAGTTCTGTGTAGAAACAGTCACTAGGTCTTTCAATATAATCAGATTAAAGGACAAAATTACAAAACTACTCTACAGAACTCAGCTTTCTAGAACAAGTTTCTGGAAGTCAATTTCCTTAAATATTATACTTTAAATGGCAGGGGGATGCAGTACTCATGTACTTTCTAGTTTTCAAAAACAATTAATATATATGAGGCAAAGAAATAGAGAGGAAGAGAGTAGAAAAATTATATTTAAGACATGAGATCTACTCTTAGACATGTAACACAGTTAAAATAATAATAAACATGGCTTAGCATACGTGCTTAGATATATCCATTTGCATTATGAGAAATAATAACTTTATAACTCGCTTTTAATACTCTTCCATAAGTTCTATGGATGCAACAAGGGCAGTCAACAGCGAAGGGGCAAAGTTTACACTAGGAAGTGTTATATTAATTATAACAGAAATATTTAGAGTGGTAATTGTAAAAGATGTTTTAAACTTTGTTACAAAAGAGCTGGAGGATAAACAAGAAGACAAGGAAAGAATTCATTAGCAAGCAGCTACTGGTTTAAAAAAAATCGAAAGATACACAGGATAGGGAGATGTCTCAGCAGTTAAGAGCATGCGTTGGTCTCACAGAAGATTCAGGTTTGGTTTCCAGGGCCCTGCCATATTGAGTACCCCATAACCACCTGTACCTCTCCCCATGGGGTGTGGCACATCCAGTCTTTAAGGTCATCTGCCTTTCATATGCATACCCATTCACAAGCATACACACCCACACATGCATAAATAAAAGAAAAAATAAATTTTAGAATAAAGCATTTTTAAAAGGTAAGGGTATGTGTGTGGTGGTGGGGGCAGTGACAGTGGAGGTGGCAGTGGTAGTGTGTGTGTGTATGTGTGTGTGTGTGTGTGTGTGTGTGTGTGTGTGTCAGTGTGTGTAGTGTGTTAATAACTCAAGTCTTGTCATATCCAGTTAGCAGGGCCACCTAGCCTTGTTTATACAAAAACTTTCTGGATTGTTTAAACTCAGTCCCTTCAGAAACAATAATTATTTCTTGTCAGTTGTCATCCTACGACAACACTCTCCCTGCTTATACAATCCCACCCCACTTATCTATATCCAAGTGGAATAAATGTATACAAGGCATGTCTTCTTCCTCCCAAGTTCATAAATATACTTCAGATTTTAGTCCAACAGATGTTCCAGATAACTATCCAGCTATGCTGTGTTAGTTACTGGAAAGTGCTCTTGGAGCTGGTCCTTTCTTTTCTGAATAGCATTTGTAATGGCTCAGTAAACTTTGATTTCAGATGTCTGTCTTGTCTCTACAGGCCTAACTCAGGACTCACATTGCTTTTTCAAGTAACCATCTCCCTAAAATAATTTTTTCAGTTGTTTTATTTCATTTCTAATTTTTAAAGGCTGAATTACCATTGATCTGATATACTTGGCTTCCTACAGAATTTTCTTGAATAATGTGCTTGACCGTCAGAGATGAGCATATGGGTATTTAGAGTGAATGTATATATTTCCTTAGTCATAGTGTCATTTATGAAATGCTGATATTAATAAAAACAAAAATAACAATAATAAAACCTATTACAGATGCTCTTAAACTTACTATTAGGCTACATATCAACACTAATTATGTAACTAATTTAGCTAATGGTCCACTTTTGATCATTGATATGATGTAAAAATCCTGCATTCTAGGGTAAAATTATTTTTAGGCATTCTGTTTAATATAGATATCGTTACTATTAACTTTCTGTAACAAATATTAACAATTTAATGAAGAAGTCCTAGATTGACAATTTATGATATATGAAGTGAACATTTTTCCAGCTAAAAAAATATCAGTGTTGATAATCAGTTCAGTGTAAATGAGATTATTCTGTATGGGCATCTGTGTCTCTAAGAAATGACTAATATTTCTGTTGTTACTGTGAAGTTATTACAGAAATGAAAGTGATTTATTACCTTTCTCTAGGAAATTCTTTTTTTATAGCTATTAATGTAAATGCTATACCTCGATGAAACATAAAACTTGAAAATATTATTTCATTTAATTGCATTCATTTGCTCACTGAACATTGTAGTTTAGTCTAGCCTACCTCAAACTTACATGAGATACACTCTCTCTCCACCTTCCATCTGCCTTTCTTTCAACTCCCCTTCCCATTCCTTAAATAAACTCTATTCTATAGTAAAAAAAAAAAAAAATCTAAATGCTTACATTGGCCTAGTTGTGAGAAACATTATGTAATACAAAGCTTATTTGATAATGAAGTAATCTCATAGTTTATTGGACCAGTTGCAAGAGGGACAATGGCCATATAGATATTTGGTTCACAGGTGGGCATTATATAAACATGAGAAAATAAAAAAATACAGGACATCACATGAAATATTACATCAAAAGTATAATTATGTAAAATGTCGAACAATGACAATAAAATGCTCACAACAGAAAGATGCTGGAACATCTATGTTTTCTTGTAGTCTCCAGGTTGCCAGGGAGATGCAGCTTGGTGTATTGCTCAGCATTAGAAAAGAATATCAAATTATGTATCCCTGGCTTACAGAAGACAAAAGGTTAAATCCTGGTTCATATCTAATGCATATTGATTTGAAACATATACAACAGTTATAAGTCCAGCTATCATATGTCATGATCTATCTAGTTTTGTCCTAAGTAGTTAACAGAGTCACTTCTTCTAGGCACAACACATAAAGTAAAATAACACTAAATAACAACAGCCAAAAATAAATTAAAATCTTAAAAAATATTTTTATGCTGTTTTTACCATAAAGTAAAAAAAACCTAGAAATCCAGATCAATGAAGAAATAAAAATGAAGAAGTATTATATCTGATAGCAAACCTATACATGTAGAAATGTGAAGGCAAACTTTGCATTCCTAAACATGATCTTACTTAAAGTACATAAAAATAAAATCAATCATTTGCCTAAAGTCATGGATATGAATCTGGAATACAAATAATGTAAGAAATATGTATGTTAAAAAAATAAGACAGCAGAGGACAAATAATTTAGACTATACAGAAATTACTAACTTTATTCTTCAAGTAACTTTGTCTCGCAAATGAACTATTCTATTGTAATAATTAAATTTTCTTAAAGTTTATGTCTATAGAGCTAAAACAATTAAATATAGTTTAAGGTATGACTCATGGGAGATAATTGTAATTGTGCTATGTAAGATTTTTATCTGTTCTGTAAGGACTGAAATGTTTTTAAACAGGTAAAGAAGGAAGGAGAGAGGAAAGGAACAAAGAAAGGAAACAAAAGAACACCTTTAAAATAAGATTAAAAACAACACTTGATTCATGGTTTGAAAGACAATAAAGAGAAAGAAGAGATGAAAGGAACTATCAACTTGAGAATGATCTTGGCTTGGTGATGTCCCGGAGGGCCCAGGGAGTCTAAGCCAGGGGTATCACAGGCTCTGGAACCCATATCACAGTAAGTTATATCTTGTCACAAGAAGAAAGCAAAAGCAGAAGCAACCACGTCATTAAATTAACCAAGCAACCAAACAAACAACTGGGGAATGCCCCTGTTTTTAAGTTCACATTCAAATCCAGTCATATCAGTAAAGACAAATGGATGAAACAAAATACAAAAGCAAGACCCAGCTAAATGCGGTTCGTAAGAGTTACAACTAAAATGTAAATATAATCAGGTTTGAAATATAAATGTGGGAAAATATGTGCTATTGAAAAATAACCAAAGAAAGTGACATTGCTTCATCAATACCAGAGACTATAAAGTTCAACTCTAGGAACAGAATAAAAAAATAAAGTGATATGAAATCAGAAGTACCTTTGAATTAAAAAATAAATATTTTCACATACAAATTACTAGTCAGAGTTACAGGAAGTCATGGGAAGTATTGGATTATACACAAAGCCGTGAACAATTCTGTTTAAAGCAGATACATATGAGTGAAATCTAGAAATTGTGAGAATAATCAACCAATTTGTATTTAAAAAGACAAGGATAAAATGTTTATGTGAAACAAAATACTTTTTAAGATGGGAATTAGAAATCATCAATCCTTGGCCCATATTCATTGTGTTAACTAAGCAGATCATATAGTATCCTATAAAGCACATTCCAATATATTTCAAAGGATGGAAAGAATTTCATATGTCCTTTGATCATGGTACTGAGGAAACATTCAGTAACAGTAAGGCCATTTTATCAGATATTTAAATCATTAAGCAATGTAGGCTTTGTAGACATACAAAAAGATTCAGCAAAGCCAAAACAGAAATTCCTTGAGATGAATGATAATGAAATCACATCATATAACCAAAACTCAACCATCCAATTATTGCCTCAAACCAGGCAACCAATGCTGAAACAGAAAAAAAAATGGGCGGGTTGTTAGAAACACCTGATAAAGTTGAGACCCAATTTATTAGTAGCTCAGAAAATATTGTGGTCTAGGAATAGAATTTTCTAAAACAGAGGAAAATTGGTAGAATTAAAATGTCATAATGCAGATAGAAATCTGAATCCCACCCACCAGAAGTAAGGCAATACAAAAATAAAATAGTAATCAGCACACTAGAAGAAACGGAGGCATAAAGCTGGGTTTGCTTTTGTCACTGTTTTGTTTTGCATATAATTTAGTCATATTGAGAACAGTGTCTAAAGCAATGGATCTAGAAGCCTTAGGAACCAGTGTACTGTTATGTTATGTTATGTCATGTATGTCATGTTATGTATGCCATGTTATATATGTCATGTTATGTTATGTATGTTATGTTATGTATGTCATGTTATATTATGTTATATATGTTATGTTATATTATGTATGTTATGTTATGTATGTCATGTCATGTTGTGTTATGTTATGTATGTCATGTTATATATGTCATGTTATGTTATGTATGTCATGTTATGTTATGTTATGTACGTTATGTTTGTATGTTATATTTTGTTTTGTATCTCATGCTATGTATGTCATGTTATGTATGTTATTTTATGTTATATTTTGCTATGTATGTCATATTATGTATGCTATGTATGTTATGTTATGTTATGTTATGGCTACAAACCAAGGCTGTCTTCCAGAATTCATGTGCTGGTAATTCAGTCTCAAGTGCACTGATGTTAAATGGTTGGTGTCTTTAGGTCATGAAAGTTCACCCTTGTGACAGTATTAATGTCATTACAAAGGGCCGTAGAGGGATTTCTTCATTTCTGAGAAAAGAGTCAGTTTTTCTCCTCTCTAGAGGACACAGCCACAGAATCCCATTTTAGGAAAGAGAGCAGCACTCAGCAGATGACAATCAGGCTTCTCTTTTTACCTGGGCTTTCCCAGTGTCTGGAGACATGAGAAAATAAATGTTTG
Source organism: Micromys minutus (assembly GCF_963924665.1). Lineage (NCBI taxonomy): Eukaryota > Metazoa > Chordata > Mammalia > Rodentia > Muridae > Micromys > Micromys minutus. The sequence goes on from NC_137985.1 coordinate 27,959,663, forward strand.
CCTTTACTAAATACCCAGGTGCTCTGTTGTTGCAGAAACAAGATGGATTGGGACAACTGCCAGTCTATTATAGGAAAATGAGGTTTGAAACACGAGCCTTCATTATAACAGAAAAAAAAATCAAATAACCATAAGCATGTCTGCAACAAGGCAAGTATAAAGAAGGGTGCTAAAGGAAAATAAAGATAGTGCTTGCACAAGTGGACTGATAGACAATATTTGTGATTTAATGTTTTCAATACTGCTAACATGGACACTGTAAAAAGTACCAAAATGCTAAGTTCACTTAAAATACCAGCATTTTGAGAAGGAATTCTAAAACTTCCATAGTAGTTGAACTGACATGTAAGAAGAGGACAGTCCCAAGGGCAAGAACATGTTTGGAGAACATGTTTGATCTGGTTGTAATATCTAATTATAAAGAAGTGTCTAATTATACTCAGTGATGTTCTTATGAAATCACACGGTTACAGAACTGAAATGGCATAATGAGTCCAGAAATAAGTAAACACACACAGTACATAATCACATACCTTTTCATGTGTGTATAGTATTATATGTATTCCTATAAATGTGTAAGTATGACTTGTGGGCATACATGTTTGTTTCTCTGTGTGTGTCCAATTGATTTTCAACAAAGTTGTCAAGCCAGCTCAGTAACAAAATTTTTCCTATCCTATTGTGCTGGGAACTGAATATTTATTTATAAAAATCAAATTGTAATCTTGACTTCACCCTACCCTCAAAAATCAAATTTGACATAGAGTTCAAATAAAAAGCACAGGTCCACAGACTGCATAAAAAACAATAACAAGAAACAAAATACACAGTAAGTGGGCATTCTCAATGGTTAAATATGCCTTCTAATCAAAGATGCACTATGAAGAGGTCAGCAGGATAATAGTTACCATCAACTAAAATTTCAAAACAAACTCCTGCATATTATTAGGGACATGAAATAACTTATAAACAAATAGTAGTAAAAATACACAAGATATTTAAACAGGTACTTATCAATAGCTTAAAAATAATTAGTATGCATTAAACTACATTCCCACAACCTGATATCAGGTAAGTTTGTAGGCTATAGATTGTTACCTCTGTACTTTATTCTTACTTATAGTAATGACTTAATGTATGACTGTCTGCATTTAAAACTTTTTTTACTCTTATGGAGTTCAGGATCCCCTGCCCAATGTATATTGCCACTAACTATAGACTAGTCTTCCTACCGTGAATAATAGAAAAAAGGCCAACATGATCTAGACAATTGTCTACTGGAAGTTTCTACCTAGACTATTTTAGGTAGGTCGAATAGAAAATAAAAACAACCATCATAAGAGGGATACAGAAAAATCTCTTCTATTATAATTAGTCGGTTCTGTATAGTGTAGCAATTTTTTTTATTTATTTCATGTGTAAAATTCAGATTTTTATAAGTGACCTACTTAAACTCTAAGTATTTGGTTCTTTATTTTTTTCCCTTAGGATACTAAGCCATAGACTTTAAAGTGAAATGTAATGTTATATCTATTAAGTAGTAATGAACTGACAATTTAAAGTAAAATATATCTGACATACAGCTCTCAATTTCCTTACGTGTAGCTTTTTATTCATTTTTATATTCCAAAACTTTTTATTAGCTGCATGTCACAGAATTTCACAAAGTGCTTTAGGATTATGCCACCTTCACCAGGTCTGCTGCCCCAGGAACTACCAGCTTGTGAAAGGCCAGCATAAAAAGACGGTCAACAAGTGCTCAGGCAATCCGACACCCACACAGTCCACCTATACTAATACATCAAACCCTGCATACACTAAAATTACCAAAACACAATAAAATGACCCTAAGTTCAATATTTAAAAAATGATAGAGGCTTTTAAATATGAAATGAATAAATACCTTAAATTAATGTAATAAACAATGGAGGGAATGAATAAAACTCTTCAAGACTTGAAAATGAAAATGGAAACAATGACGAAAACACAAACTGGGAGAATCTTGGTGAAGAAAAAAACCATAGGGAAGAGAACAGAAATAACAGATGCAATCATCACCAACAGAATACAGAAAATGAAAGAGAGAATCTCAGGTATAGAAGATACAATAGAAAAAAATAATATGCCAGTCAAAGAAAATATTAAATCTCAAAAAAAAATGTCCTAACATAAAACATCTAAGAAACTGTTGGCAACCAGTCATATCCATGGACACCTAAAAGTGAGGTCAAGACTATCAGCCATCTTTGCAGCCAGCTCTCGCTGGACCCAAAGCCAAGACACAAGACATGTCATCTCTAACAGCCAAAGAGGTGACAGCATATCTTCTGTGCCTATCCTTTAGTACATGTGCCATGGCCTGTGTCACATGTCCCTTTGCACATGCATCACAGGCCCAATAAAAGCCTATTTTTCTCGGTCCCCCTCTCTGTTCTCTCCTCCTTCACCTAGATATGCCTCTGTTTCTCTGACCCATTAAACCTCCCATTTGAGACCTGCTGCACGGTGTGATTTGTTTGGGTCTGGCTGCTTACTTCTAACAAAAAGACAGAATCTAAGAATAATAGGAATAAAAGAAGTTAAAGAGTCCCAGCTCCAAAGTCCAGAAAATGTTTTCAATAAAATTATAGAAAAAAATTTCCTGACTTAAACAAAGAGAGGCCTATAAATATATAAGAAGTTTACAGAACACCAATTAGATTGGAAGAGAAAAGAAAATCCTCCCTCCACATAATAATCAAAGTGCTAAATGTGCAGAACTAAGAAAGAATATTAAAAGCTACAATAAAAAAAAGGCAAAGTAACATAGAAAGGCGGACCTATCAGAATTATACCTAACTTCTCAACAAAGATTCTAAAAGCTAGAGGGACCTGGGCAGATATCTTGCAGACCCTCAGAGGCCATAGATGAAAGCTCAGACTACTATAGGAAGCAAAAATTCACTAGAACTGAAGAAAGCAAGTGTAGTGTGTAATTTTAAAAGAGCCAATGCTTAATCCAGCTAGATGCTGTCAATGGTGGTCTCACCCTGCCCCCACTGCTAACTCCAAGTGGCCGTCTGGCCTTGGTTTCAATGTCTTGTCTACAGAATGCCAACAACCACTTCAGGCTCACTTTGCTCCCTCTAGCCTCATGAAAGAAAAGCAATAGAGACTTATATTTATATGAACCAGATTAATATCAGTAAATCCCTAACCCCAATATGCCTGTGCAGAAAACACACAACTCAGTTAATATATTTATAATCTGCAAGCCTAGATTGTGCAAACACACCACTATACTGCTCTATTGCCAAGCTATGAAATGTCTATCAACTTGCAGCTCCGCCAGTCCACATAGATCTGCCCCATCCACCACCTCTTCTTTCTCCATTTTCTTCTCCCTTTATTCTCCATCTCATCTTATTCTTTATTTTCTCTTTCTTTTTCTCTAAAACATCCATCCCTGCATTTTCCATCTACTGTCCAATCACATGCTTTAGCCTTTTTTTTTCAGTTAAGTTGGGGAGCAGGTTCACATAGAATGACGTGAGTACATGCTCTGTTTCTTGTCAGGGGCAGGATGAGAAAACTGAAATATCTCCTTATATCTTTTCAGATCATGATAGATTAAAGTTAGATTTCAACAATAGGACAACACAAACCCCTACAAACCCATAAATACTGAATAACTATCTACTCAATGATAACTTGGTCAGGGAAGAAAGAAAGAAATTAAAATCTTCCTGTAATTTAATGAAAATGAAGGCACAACATATCCAAGCTTATGAGAACCAATGAAAGCAGTGCTAAGAGGAACGTTCATAGCACTAATTGCATTCATAATAAAATTGTGGATATTTCATACTAGCAATTTAAAAGCACACCGGAAAGCTCTAGAAGTAAGCATACCCAAGAGGGGTTAACATTCTAAATAGTCCCACACCACCCAAGGTTATAGAAGCAGTCATTCAAAGTCTCTTAACAAAAATGAAAACAAAACCAACCTCCTTCAAACAAAACAAAACAAATAAAACCAAAAACCAAAAAAAAAAAAAAAAAAACCAAAAAAAAAAAACAAAAAAACAAAAAAAAAAACAAAACAAAACAAAAAAAAAAAAAAAACCCAGCACCAGAGAGTTTTTGACCAGAATTCTACCAGACTTCCAAAGGAGAACTATTCCCAATACTTTTCAAAAGTATCTCACAAAAATAGAAACAGAAGAAACATTGCCAAATTTATTCTATGAATTTGAGGCCACAGTCACCTTGATACCCAAACCACACAAAGACTCAATAAAGAAAAAACTTCAGACCAATTTTCCTCGTGTACATTAATGCAAAAAATAAAAATAAAATAATCTTGATACCTCAACACAATACTACCAAACTGAATCCAAGAACACATCAAAGCCAGAATCAAGTAGGCGTTATCCCAGGGATATAAAAATAGTTCAAGACACAAAAGTTGTTAGAAAAATATCTTTTAGTAATGGCTTATCTATTCATACTTAAAATAATTTTATATTTTGTGTTATATTATATTGTGTTATATTAAGTTTGTGTTCTTGTGATACTTTTAGTATTTTTGCCTTTGCTTTACTTTATTTCTCTCTTGATCTGTATATACATTGGTCCTTTAAAAAATTTGTATATGTCATGGTGAGCTTACTCTTATTTTTAAATTGTGTTTCTTGTTTTCTGGGAAGGTTTTTCTCCTGGGGCCTCCTCTTGTGGTTTAAGAACAAGCCCTTCCTTTCCAGTAAGAAGTACCTTAGTGGTAGGAGAGCTCATACAAGGGTGAGCGCCATTCAGGGGCAGCTCTTTTAGGGGTGAACTTTACCTGGAACTCTAGAGATATTGATACAGGTCTCAGGTGATTTATTCAATGATCAGAGAATCTACATCTAACATCCAAGAACAGTATTACTCTGCATGTTTAATCATGTGTAAAGATTATCAGCATTGTTTGGAGACCACCACCTCTATGCCAGTAGCATGCTTTCTCTTCCCCCTCCTCCTCCTATTACAACTACTATTTTATTAGTGGATGTTTCTTATGCTTTATTGAGTATCTTAAATTTAAAGAGGGTTTTTCCTAGTTATTTCTATCTTTAGTGTTTTTCTGTTTAATCAGTTCTCATATATTTATTTTATGTGCATGTGTATGTCAGCTGTGTACTGTGCTCACAGAAGTCAGATGAAGGCATGGGATCCTCCTGGAGGTAAAGTTGGCTTTAAGTCCCCTGACACAGATGCTGGGGGCTGAACTATATGGGCCTCCAAGAGACTGTCAATCACCTTCCACTGTTGAGTCATCTTTCCAGCTCCTGATTGCATCTCTGATAGTGCTAAACATAACCTCACCCATTTTTCTTCTTTTGCATGTTTTATGTTTCTTGCTTTCTGTATAACATTATGATAATTTCTTTAGATACATGTTTTTCAGCTGTTACCTATTTTTGAAGTACTGTTGAATAGGATACTTAAGTAATCTATTAACTTTACATTTCAGTGATAAATGTTATCTGTATTGTATCTTCCCTTAGGTCATTCACATTTTTATGGGGCTATCCCAGTACATCAGGCTCTTAAGACCAAGTATGTTGTTCATTACATTCACTGCCACCATTCCTAGTTAGTTTCCTTCTGTTTTGAGATTCATAATGGAGGGTTCTTTTGTCCCATGTAAAGTGAAATACATTCACTCTCAGTCACTGGAAGACTCAGCTTGGGTGTGGGCTTTATAAATCATATGTGAAATGGACACCTTACAAATTCCATTTTTATTATTTTTCATGCAAGAGGGAATGGTAGGTAATGCCTGGGTCTCCTGTACTTCAAGCTATGTAAAAGTCCCATTCTTTGGGGCTTCTGACTGTATGTATGTTTTCTGAAAACTTCAAAGTTGCAATCCCAAAACAATAAGTTAGCATCACCTTATAGATTTTATTCTAACATCCCACCTCAGCATTTTATCTCTTTTTAGTACGTGATTATTTTATTTTCTAAGTTTGGGCCATCATCATTAGTTAACTGTACAAACATTTGAAACGGTGTACCAGTTCATAAGAAATTCTAATTTAAGTCATACCTATTAAATCCAAGGAGAACCTAAGGGATTCATAAATTGCTATTTATTACTACACTATTATCAGTGCAAATAGAAAAAAACTTGGACAGAAATAAATGAAACATAAGATGAGCAAGTTGGTAGGGAAAGCTATGGGTTACTTCATGGAGGAGAGTGAGAAGAAAAAAGTTGAGCTGAGGGCTCTTTGGTAAATCCCTATTCATTTCTACCCAGGTTTTTTCCAACTAGGCCACAAGAACTGAACTTAGTGATGAGCTTGAAATCACAGGATGGAAATGAGGGGCTAAGGAATGAGTCATTCATCATCCATGAGTCCAGGTGTTGTAAATTATACACAACATGACATTAGACCTTGGGCATAGACTGATGGGATTTGGATGGGGTCCAGTGATATTCATCAGCTCCACAAGCCTCCCAGGTTTCTCTCTTTATAAGTGGGAAAAGGGAGTGTCTGAAATGGCTGAATTATTTTCTGATGACTGATCTATCTTTTACGCAAGAAGTAATGGGAGATAAAGTTAGAAAAAGTAAAAGGAGGAATACACAACTGCTTTCCAAAGGAAGAAACAGGATGGGTTTCCTGACTGAGTCTTTGCTTCCACTATTACAGTCTTTGCAAGATATCCAGGGCCATCCAAACCTCAGACCAATACTAAGAATATGTGAAATAGTCACAACTACTGACACTCTTTACCCTCTGAATGGCAAAAAAATGGATAAAAAAATAAGAGCACATATGTTGGGCATAGGAAGAATAAATAAACAACATTCATACCTCTAAACGACTTCCCTCCACTGTGAAAGACATACCCATGTCTTCAATGTGCACCATTCCAGCACAGTTTGTTGACTAAACTAAGCACTGTTCTGTGAAGAAAATTACAGAAATATTTCTTGAAAACAAAACAAACAACAACACTTGAAATAACAGAATTCAGTGGAATGGGGATCGGAGGAGAATGCTTACTAAAAATTCCTCTTTCCTTTAATTAGGCACACAATGACTATAAATCATGCCTCTGTGGCCTCACTCATGGAGCATGCAGCACCATCCTATTGATATCTCAACATTCTATAACAACCCATTCTATAGAATTCCTTCTCATATACATACATATGTGTGTGTTTGTATGTGTGTGTGTGTACATATACACTCATATGTATATAACTCATTCTATAGCTATTCTATAACAACTCCCTGTAGAGTTTTGTGAAGCAATGACCTCATGGCTGCAAAGTTTTATTCTTTTAAGACTTTTTTTTTTTTTTTGATATATCATCAGTCAGTAGCAGAGAAAACAATAAAGTAGTATTTGTAGAGGCTGACATCACTCTTGGTGTTAGTCAGGTTTCCACCACCAGGGCAGAATGCTAGAGATAACTGATTTTAAAAGAGAAATGGTTATTAGGCTATGCTCAAGTTCAGTAGTCACTTTTGTTTGGGGATTTTGGCAAGACCACATTATGGGGTGAGGAAAATGGTGCAGGAAGTAAAACCTTGTACATCACAAGCTGGGAAACAAAGAGGGAAGAAGAGGCTAGGGGAAACAGTCTCTTTCTAGGGTACAGTCCTTTTGAGACAAGTCCCCTAAAAATGTCTTGAGTGTTCTACCACCTCTCTGTGGCCCCAACATGGGGACAGGTACATCAGACAAATTTTCTGTTTGTAAATGAGCTTGCTGATTGGTTCTCCACCATGATGAATTGTTAAATGGGGGTAGGGGTCCTATTTTGCATTAATAAATACATAATCTACTCTCATGCTTTCATTTGGGAGTGCCATTCTCAAATGCCCAAAGAGGAGAGTGGCAACTATATGTTATGCTACTCCTGGTCATAATGACAAAGAGTAAACAGGAGTACTTATGACCCATCATTGCCAGACTGTTATCTACATGTTTGATGATGGATGGGACACAAAGATGACAAAATGTTGAGCTTAGCCGAAGATTCACAGCTTCAAGAGAAGCAGGTAAGCTTTAGCACAATAGCATGCAAATGCAGAGCATTCAGAAAGACCCATGAGTTATGATACTTCATAAATCATTCATGTCTCATTCAATTTTCCTCTTCAAACTGACATGTTTGATCAGCTAGATCTGCAGGCAACAAACTGGCTTCATAGTTGAGTGTTTTCTTTTCCTGCTTATATTTGTCTCCAAAGGCTGGATTAATAGAAATGGAGGAAACAGAAAGCAAAGTCGTGGGATGAATAAGCAAGTGTCAACAGTTGGTAGGAGAGCCACTTACTGTAACTGCAGCTGCTATTTGAAAACCTTGGTGAGCATGAGATGGTCAGAGTTGAATATCTATCCCTAGAAAATTGTCATTTGCATCAGACAAACTTTTGTCCATAAACCAGCCTACTGACCACCCACATCCATACCGAATATACAGAAGGAAAATCCTAGGAAATGCATAGTCTACAATCATCTCTCCCGATACCTGCCTAGGTTTCTCTAAGAAAGAAGGCCACCGTCAAAGATCATGCAGTCCTTGTTTCTATTATAGGAACCTTTTAACTGCCCTGCTCCAGATATGCCCAAGAAATACTAGAAAGTTTAAGAAAATTTAGTCTAAAAGGAAGTGACTCATTCAAATTGGTTCAGTGTTTGCATGAGATTGAAATGAAAGCCTTCCTTTGAGCTAGTGGGTTCTGCTAATTAAACTACAAAGCATAATAAGTTATTTGTTTTGTTTCTTGAATGTAAGAATATTTCTGGGGGAAAATGTCAGCATAGTATAACCAGATCATAGTGTTCAAGTGAGAAAACAGAGTCTCTGTCACAGAAGAATCATTGAAGAACAGTTTTTTGGTTTGAAAAAACAGTGGAGTTTTAATCCAGAGTCTTTACTCACTATGCAAAATATTTAACTCTTCATTGCCTCAAAGTGGGTTTCAGAAGCCAAGTGTTACAATGAATGGAGAGACAGAACCCAGTATGTGGTGCAGGCTGGGTGAGCTGGTAGGCACAGGCTGCATGCTGTCCCCTGATTCTTGTTAGTGTGAGATCTAGTGAGTAAATGATGAGCATTTGGTATAGTAATCACACATTCTATCCTGAACTGCTAGACACATTCATCAGCCAAAATGTATATGGTATAGTCAGTCCCATGATTAGAATTTGGATCACAAATCCCTTTGAATATATAATTAAAGCTGTTGATACTCTTTCTCCCCCACCCCTCAAAAAAGATGCACACATTTCAAAAACATTACCCAAGTATACTGTGGTGCATAACGATTTTATTCAGCATAGCCCAAAATAAAAACTGCTCAAGAGGTAGACATAAAGAAACAAACTATGGTATACATTGGGAAAAAAATTCATACATTAAAAAGCAAGTAGAACTCATATACATGCTACAGGAAGAACCTTGAAGACATATGATAAGTAATCAATTTTTCCCGAGACACAAACAGGGCATGATCCCAATTTCACTAAATACCAAGAATAGTAATGCTGTGTGCGAAGACAAAAGAAGAACAGTGGTTGCCAAGAAACAGAGAACCATCCAAGTTTGGTTTGAAATGATGGAAATGATCCAGAAATGGATGATAATGACATGAGTTCAGCAATGAGAATGCAGGTAATGTCTGTGCTGCAGAATAAAATGATTAATCATGAATTTTATGATAGAAATCTATAAGTTTCAAAAACCCAGAACATTGTTCTTTTTTTAAACGACTTTATTTTACAAAACAAAGATAAATGTAGAGATTTTAAACATTTTTTGCTTAAAATTATACATTTTTGTCAGTACTGTTTTTTCAGATATTAAAATAATTTTTACATAAAACCATGTGAATATATTTTTTAGTCAGTACTTGATTTTTTTCAAGGGCTTGACAGTATGCATTGAAAACCTAATAGTTACAATAAGCGTAAAGTACATGCAAAACAAAACGCAATATGGAAATAGTCGAAGTCTTCTTGTTTTGAAAATATATGTATATTTTTTTGTTTTCTTTATTTCTTGGACTTCATACAGTCTGTGAGTTGTTTCTGGGGGGGTGCAAGCCTTTGGGGTTAGCATCCCACTATCAGTGACTCCATATTATGTCTGTTCTTTTGTGACTGGGTTGTATCACTCAGGATGATATTCTCTAGATGCAGCCATTTTCTTAAGAATTTGGTTAAGTCATTGTTTCTGGTGGCTGAGTAGTATTCCATTGTGTATATGTACCACAATTTTTGTATTCATTCGTCTTCTGAAGGACATCTGGGTTCCTTCCAGCTTCTGGCTATTATAAATAGAGCTGCTATCAACATTGTGGTGCATATATCTTTGTTGTGTATTAAAGTGTCTCTGGGGTATATGCCCAGAAGTGGAATAGCTGGGTCTTCAGGTAGTAGTATATCCAATTTTCTGAGGTATCGCCAGACAGATTTCCAGAGTGGTTGTATTAGCTTGCAACCCCACCAACAGTGCAAAAGTGTTCCTCTTTCTCTGCAGCCTCGCCAGCATCTGCTGTCATCTGAGTTTTGGATCTTGGCCAATCTGACTGGTGTGAGGTAGAATCTCAGGGTTGTTTTGATTTGCATTTCCCTGATGGCTAAGGATGTGGAGCACATCCTCAGATGTTTCTCAGCCATTCGGTGTTCCTCAACTGAAAACCTTTTGTTTAGCTCTGTACCCCATTTTTTAATAGGGTTATTTGATTCTCTGGTGTCTAGCTTTTTGAGTTCCTTGTACACCTTGGATATTAGGCCTCTATCTGATGTGGTGTTGGTACAGATCTTTTCCCATTCTGTTGGTTGCCATTTTGTTTTCTTGACGACGTCCTTAGCCTTACAGAAACTTTGCAATCTCATTAAGTCCCATTTGTTAATCTTTGACCTTAGAGCTTGAGCCATTGGTGTTTTGTTCAGGAAATTTTCTCCTGTGCCTATGTGTTCTAAGGTTTTCCCTACTTTCTCATCTAATAGTTTCAGTGTATCTGGTTTAATGTGGAGATCTTTGATCCACTTATACTTGAGCTATGTACAAGGAGATAAGAATGGGTTTATTTTCATTCTTTTGCATGCTGAGTGCCAGTTGGACCAGCACCATTTGTTGAATAGGCTGTCCTTTTTCCATTGAATGTTTACTGCTCCTTTGTCAAAAATCAGGTGACCATATACATGAGGGCTCATTTCTGGATCTTCTATTCTATTCCATTGATCCACATGCCTATTTCTGTACCAGTACCATGCAGTTTTCAGTACAATTGCCTTGTAATATAGCTTGAGGTCAGGGATAGTGATTCCCGCAGATGTTTTTTTGTTGTTGAGGATGGATTTTACTATTCTAGGTCTTTTGTTATTCCATATGAAATTGCACATTGATCTTTCCAATTCCATGAAGAACTGGGTTGGAATTTTGATGGGGATTGCATTGAATCTGTAGATTGCTTTTGGTAGGATGGCCATTTTTAAGATGTTCATTTTTCCAATCCATGAGCATGGGAGATCTTTCCATTTTCTGAGATCCTCCTCAATTTCTTTCTTTAGAGGTTTGAAGTTCTTGTCATACAGGTTCTTCACTTCCTTAGTTAGAGTCACACCAAGGTATTTCATAGTTTTTGTAACTATTGTGAAGGGTACCTTTTCCCTAATTTCTTTCTCCACATGTTTGTCCTTTGAGTATAGGAAGGCTACTGACTTGATTGAGTTAATTTTGTATCCAGCCACTTTGCTGAACTTGTTTATCAGCTGTAGGAGTTCTCTGGTGGAATTTTTGGGGTCACTCAAGTACACTATCATGTCATCGGCAAAGAGTGATGTTTTTATCTCTTCCTTTCCGATTTGTATCCCCTTGATCTCCTTTTGCTGTCTAATTGCTCCAGCCAGGACTTCCAGTACTATGTTGAATAGGTAGGGGGAGAGTGGGCAGCCTTGTTGAGTCCCTGATTTTAGTGTGATTGTTCAAGTTTCTCGCCATTAAGTTTGATGTTGGCTGTTGGTTTGCTGTATATTGCTTTTATTATGTTTAAGTATGGGCCTTGGATTCCTATTCTTTCCAGGACTTTTAACATGAAGGGGTGTTGGATTTTGTCGAATGCTTTCTCAGCATCTAGTGAGATGACCATGTGATTTTGGTCTTTGAGTTTGTTTATATGGTGGATTACGTTGATGGATTTCCTTATGTTAAACCATCCCTGCATCCCAGGGATGAAGCCTACTTGGTCATGATGAATGATCATTTTGATGTGTTCTTGGATTCGGTTTGCAAGGATTTTGTTGAGTATTTTTGCATCAATGTTCATAAGTGAGATTGGTCTGAAGTTCTCTTTCCTTGTAGGGTCTTTGTGTGGTTTAGGTACGAGGGTTATTGTAGCCTCAAAAATTGAGTTGGGTAACATTCCATCTGATTCTATCTTTTGGAATAGGTTGGCGAGTATTGGTGTTATATCCTCAATAAAAGTGTGATAAAATTCTGCACTGAACCCGTCTGGACCTGGGCTTTTTTTGGTTGGGAGGCTTTTGATGACTTCTTCTATTTCTTTAGGTGTTATAGGGTTATTTAGATGGTTTACTTGGTCCTGGTTTAACTTTGGGACCCTTTATCTGTCTAGGAATTCTCCATTTCCTCTAGATTTTCCAATTTTATGGAGTATAAGTTTTTGTAGTAGGATCTGATGATTTCTTGAATTTCCTCAGTTTCAGTTGTTATGTCGCCACTTTTCTTTCTGATTTTGTTAATTTGTATACTCTCTCTTTGCCCTCTAGTTAGTCTGGCTAGGGGTTTATCAATCTTGTTGATTTTCTCAAAGAACCAACTCTTGGTTTTGTTGATTTTTTCAATGGTTCTTTTTGTTTCTATTTGGTCTATTTCTGCCCTAATTTTGATAATTTCTTGCCGTCTACTCTTTTTGGGTATATCTGCTTCCTTTTGTTCTAGGGCTTTTAGCTGTGCTGTCAGGTTGCTGATGTGAGCTCTCTCCAGTTTCTTTGTGGAAGTACTTAGGGCTATGAATTTTCCTCTCAATACTGCTTTCATTGCATCCCATAATTTTGTGTATGTTGTGTTTTCGTTTTCGTTGAATTCTAGAAAATCCTTAATTTCTTTCTTTATTTCTTCTTTGACCCTGCTATCCTTTAACAGAGCATTGTTTAGTTTCCATGTGTATGTGGGCTTTTTGTTGTCTTTGTTGTTGTTAAAGACCAGCCGTAGACCATGGTGATCTGAGAGGATGCATGGGAGTATTTCAATCTTCTTATATCGATGAAGGCTCGTTCTGTGTCCAATTATGTGGTCAATTTTTGAGAAGGTGCCATGGGGTGGTGAGAAGAAGGTGTATTCTTTTACTTAGGATAGTATGTTCTGTATATATCTATTAATTCTAGTTGGTTCAAAGTCTCTGCTAGTTTTTCAGTGTTCTTGTTCAGTTTCTGTTTCCCTGATCTGTCCATTGGTGAGAGTGGAGTATTAAAGTCTCCCACTATTATTGTGTGGGGTGAAATGTATTTTTTGAGCTTTAGTAGGGTTTCTTTTATGAATGTGGGTGATTTTTTATTTGGAGCATATATGTTAAGGATTGAGAGTTCCTCCTGACAGATTTCCCCGGTAATGAGTAAAAAGTGTCCTTCCTTATCTTTTTTGATAACTTTTGGTTGGAAATTTACTTTATTCGATATTAGATTAGCCACTCCAGCTTGCTTCTTGGAGCTGTTTGCTTGGAAGTTTTTTTCCCACCCCTTTACTCTGAGATAGTGTCTGTCTTTGTCTCTGAGATGAGTTTCCTGTATGCAGCAAAAGGCTGGATTTTGTTTATGTATCCAGTCTGATACTCTATGTCTCTTTATTGGGGAGTTGAGACCATTTATGTTAATAGATATCAAGGAATAGTTGTTTCTGTTTCCTGCCATTATTGCTTTTTTGGGTTGAGTTGTGTCTGTGTTTTTTTCTTCTTTTAGTTTTCTTGTTTAGGAGTTTTCTTGTTTTTGCTAGGCTGTATTTTCCCTCCTTGTATTGGGTTTTCCACCTATAATTCGTTGTAGTGCTGGGTTTGTGGTCAGATATTGTGTGAATTTTGATTTGTCTTGAAATATCTTCGTCTCTCCATCGATGGTGATTGATAGTTTTGCTGGGTATAGCAGCTTGCGCTGGCACTTGTGCTCTCTTAAGGAGTGCATGATGTCTGTCCAGGCTCTTCTAGCTTTCATAGTCTCTGTTGAGAAATCGGGTGTGAGTCTGATTGGTCTGCCTTTATATGTTACCTGACCTTTTTCCCTTACTGCTTTTAGTATTCTTTCTTTACTTTTTACACTTGATGTTTTTACTATTATGTGTCGGGAGGTATTTCTTTTCTGGTCCAACCTATTTGGAGTTCTGAAGGCTACTTTTATGCTCGTGGTCATCTCATTCTTGAGGGTAGGGAAGTTTTCTTCTATGATTTTGTTGAAGATATTTACTGTGCCTCTTAGTTGATACTCTTCTCCCTCTTCTATTCCTATTATCCTTAGCTTCGGTCTTCTCATTGTGTCTTGGATTTCCTGGACATTTTGGGTTAGGAGCTTTTTGTTTTTTGCATCTTCTCTGGCTGTTTTGTCTATGTTTGCAATGTTGTCTTTTGCCCCCGAGATTCTCTCTTCGATCTCTTGTAATCTATTAGAAATGCTTGCTTCTGTGACTCCTGATTTCTTTTTTTTTGGTGTTCTGACTCTAGGGTTATCTCTTTTAGCGTTTTCTTTATTGTGTCAATTTCTGTTTTAATTTCCCTCTTCCATTCCTTTATTTCTTTGGTTCTGTTTTCCTCTAGTTCTTTGAGTTCTTTGAGTGTTTTTCTTGTTTCTTCTTTAAAAGCTTCTGAATCTTTTTGCTTTTCCTCCCTTTCTTTTTAAGTAACTCTATCAGTGTCTTGAGGCATGATTTCAGGTCTGTGTCTTCTTTTTCTGGAGTGTTTGGAATTCCGATGTTTGCTGTTATGGGAGAGCTGAGTTCAGGTGTTGCTAGATTGTCTTGGTTTCCTTAGGATATACTCTTTCTCTTTCCTCTTGCCATTTTGTTGTCAGTGATATGTTTTTGTCTTTTCCTTGTCTCTGGTCTATGTCCCTGGTTCTCCACTTGTCCAGGTGTCAGATGGGTTGAGCCCTGTTTTATGCCTCAGAGACGTCGGGTGTGAGCAGATGTTCCAAAGTTCTGTTTCTGTTTGCTGGATCAGGCACGGCAGGGCAGGGCAAGTTAGGGTGTGCACTTTCCGTGTGCACTCCGCAGAGATCTCTCTGCTCCCCTGCAGTCTAGGTCTCCCACTCACCAGTTGCTCAGCCTCTATGAGCCGCCGTTCCGCGTGGCAGGTAGGCCAGCCAGAACATTGTTCTTTAAAAAAAAGATTTTTTAAGTTTGAATGCTTTGCATATATATGCAATATATACATATCATGCCTAATGTCCAAAGAAGTCAGAAACTGCTGATCCATATTGCCAGCTCTGGAAGTCTAGTTTAATAAATTTAATGTAGGCATGTAGTTTAAATTTCTCCACTGTCAAAGAAACAATTAGTTCCTTATCAGTAAATTCAGGTAAATTTGCAACCATTACTATAATCCAGTTATTCAATAGTTCATCACCAAAACTTTTGCCTTATATCCATTTATAGTGCCTTAGTGTTTCCAAATTTGATTAAGAAAATGTCTGAGTGACTTCTCTTTATCTGTCTCTAGCTTTGCCTTTTCTAAAAATGTATACAAAAATAAAATCTCGCAGTAAAGAAAACACTCTGTTAGGTTTTTCCCACATAGGATTTTGTGCTTGGTTTTATTGTTATTTTTAGATTCATCCATACTGTTGTGGGTATCAGGACTTATTGTCTCTTGTGAATAATTAATAACTGACTGTATGGCTTTACAGCCAATTTACCAGTTAGTGGAGTGACAACAGTCTTGCTTCCAGTTTGTGGCTTTTGTGCGTAATGTTTCTGAGACCCTTCATTAGTAGGTGTTTGTGTGGACATCTAACTTTATCTCTTATAAATTCATGGAATATGACTACTGCCTTCTGTGGTAGTTTACACCTCATTTGTTCAGAAAACTGCCTGACTGCTTTCTAAATCACTGAACCCTTTCATCCCAGCAGTAGGTAGTCCAACCCCTGCTCCTAGATTATTTGTTCTGTAGATTTTATTTTGAGGCTCTGTAGATATCTGAGGAGCAGCTGTGTGTAAAGACAGAAGGGGCAGATGGAAGCCAGTGTTCATTAGGGTATTTGGCTCTTAACTAAAATTCTGTAGGATAAGTAGAAATTCATAATACCCTCATTGTCCTTTTTCTCCTAAAATGTGAGAAAATCCATAATTAACTTTGTCAGGCTTTCTCCATCTTTCCCTTGAACTTTGTCTAAGCCTCTATTTCTGAAGTCACAATACACTTTGATCACAGAACATGGAGAAATGAAGCTGGTCATGATCTGGAGGCTTCCTCCCTGATGTCTGTTGCTAACAACACAATACCACAAAAGGGGTCAGTTACAAAGAGAAGAGGTTCACAGCAATCCACAATTCTGTTCCAGGGTCAAGGGGCTTTGCCTGGTGACGGCTTTCTGTCTGACAGGGACAGCCTGGGTGTTGCTTGGTGACAGATGTGGAGCACAAGGAGAGCTAGTCAGCCTGGCTTCAGAGCAATCCCAGTGGATAACTCATCAACAGTCACGCAGATGGTGGAAGCCAGGGAGGCACCGTCTCAAGACCTAGCTACCTCATCACAGTCCCACCTCTGTCTAATTCTTATTGAATCATGTGGGGAATTGAATTGTTTAACACGAACTTCAAAGGGCAAATACCATTCAGACTCTCAGCTTCCATCATTTCATATCTCTGGAATGTGTAATTTCAGAGAAGAAAAAGTCAGGGGATTTTAGAAATGATATAGTAAAATTTGTCTTTTAAAATGAAATTCGGTCCAAGTGGGGGAAATGACGATACCATGAAAAACACATTTTCAGACTAGGACTGGAATTTTGAACATTTATTTCTTAAACTCAGTTGCATCCGGCCCACTGGTCTCAGCATTTTTGAATGAGAAGAAGTGACACTGCTGTTAATATTTTTTTTAAGTGCCACAAGAGCTTTTCTATTTTGGCCTGACACATTACATCAGCTTATATTGTGCTCTAAGAGTAAAAGCCATACTTTCATGTAGGTGACAAGCTTTTAACCCCACTGTAAACAGATGCCCTGACACTGTGCTCTGATGTGACCCTGGAGACCACATCAAGCACATATTACAACAGGTAAGGTGGTTTTTGCTGGAAACATCTTTAATTTCCCCTCCTGTGATGAAAACAGCCTTCTTATCTTACTACAGCATTTTCTGGTTTCCCGGCACCAGCACACCAGGCTCCTGACATGAAGGACCTAATGAATGACCAAGGCAACCATAGTAGATGTGTCAGCTTTCTCAACCCATTGGGGATCTTCTGGAATCTGTACCTGAATGATTAATGGCTTCTGGGAGAAGTCAACAGAGGCCTGGAGACAAGGAGATATGGAAGACTGAAAACTTGTCTTAAAACATTCTTCCGAAGTAGATATTGTATGGAAATATGATAGCAAACAAACAGACACACAAACCAACAAAAATGTAAAGATGGTTTAGTAATGGCAATATATTTGCCTGACCTGAAGGATGTCTGCTATTGTTAAGGCAAAGGAATGCTTAATATTAGTGTTTTGTTTTCCAATTATCCTAATGACAGATGTTTCTCCAGTATTTACTATTTGGGGCACACTGACTTTAGTCCAGATCTTAGTCTATAACATAACATAGCTCTGAGCCAATAGTAGCTAATGCAGAACACATTGCATATGTTGCAACTTATGAATGCTTAGAATCTGGATGATACTTCCTTTAAAAAATATCAGATACTTTCTTTACATACATTTCAAATGTTATTTCCTTTCCTGGTTTTCCCTCCAGAATCTCTCTATACCATCCCTCTCCCCCATGACTCTATGAGAATGCTCCCCAACGCATCCACCCACCCTCTCCTTCCAACTTCCCTGCCCTGGCATTCCTCTACACTAGGGTATCAATCTTTCCCAGGACCAAGGGCCTCTCCTCTCATTGATGCCTGATAAGGCCATCCTCTGCTACATATGCTGCTGGAGCCATAGGTCCCTTCATGTGTACTCTTTGGTTGGAGATTTAGTTTCTGGGAGCTCTGGGGGGTCTTGTTGGTCGATATTGTTGTTTTTTCTATGCGCTTGAAAACTCCTTCAACTTCTTCAGGTATTTCTTTTTATAATTCTTCTATTGTGTATTCTGTGCTCAGTCCAGTGGTTGGTTGAGAGCATCTGACTCAGTATTTCTCAGGCTCTGGCAGAGCCTCTCAGGAGACAGCTATATCAAGTTCCTGCCAGCATGCACTTCTTGGCATCTACAATATTGTCTGGGTTTCCTGTCTTTATATGGGATAGATTCCTAGGTGAGGCAGTCTCTTGATGGCCTTTTCTTCACTTTATCTCCATATTTCCTTCTGTGGGTATGTTGTTACCTCAGTCCATCCCTTACATGGGCTATCCTATATTCCTTGAAAAAATATAATAATAAATAAATTATATTTATTATATTAATTACGATTCTGCTATATTAATACTAATATAACTAGTTTTTTATACAGGAGAATCAGACCCTACAGACCATGTCACCTTTGGGACACTATCCTCAGTGAACAATTGCCTCTGTTTAAGCCCTAACTGTTGAAGTCTGCATCATCTGCACCATCTGCATCATCTTGCAGTAGGTCTACAAGCTGTGCCTTTAAGAGATATTACATAGTTATTCTATAGTCCTTCTTATTGGCAATTCCTCTAGCACATTTCTTTTATGCTTATTTTTTTGTCTACTGGTGCCATGTTACAATTACTAGCACCTAGAGTGCAGTTTGATTTTAGATTAAGAGGCAATTGATAGCTGAGTGAATATAATTTTTTTGCTCTCAATTTTAGTTGCCATGTTGTTAATATGCTTCTCTTGTTCTTCATTTATATTTTTTAATTTTTTATTAGGTACTCTGTATTTACATTTGAAATGTTGTCCCCTTTGCCCATCCTGCTCCCCTCCCCCTCCCCCTCTACTTGTCTTCTTGAAGGTGCACTACCTCCCAATCACACTCTCCACCTCAGTGCCTTGGCATTCCCCTTCATCTATATGTTAGCTCTCCTTTTTTTTTCTTTCCTGCCTTCTTTCCATTCCCTCAAACTGTCAAATTAGACAACATGCCAAGTTATGAATTTCATCACTGGCTTTCCTCACCCCTCATTCTTTGCAGGAGACATTTGGAAACTTCTGTGGCTATTCTGGTTGTCATTTGAGGAGGCTGGGGACTACTACATTGACAGCTAGTAGACAGAGCCCAGGGAGACTACTGAACATCTTATGACAAGGTGCACAGCACAGTCTAAACAAACCTCTGCATTTCATCAGAGTTGAAAGGCAGGTAGTAAGATGCAGAATGTTCAAAGGTCTCACAGCAGTTCATTGACTAGTGGACAGAGCAGCCACAGGAATCAGGCAATGATACATAGAATTAAGCATCTTGAATAAAGTAATCACAGGTTATAGGGGTGGCGCAGGGGAGAAGGGCTCTGATGGAAGTATAAAAGAGATTGACAGAGAACGGTATGCAGGGGACGAAAGTGCGAAGCTCACCCCCAAGTCTAACCTCACTTTGCTCAGGAGACCAAAGAAAGAGCTCTGAGAACAAGGAGTATGAAGAGCTGTGTAGCCCAGCTGAGGAAGCTCTGACTCATTAGGATTCCTAGAGAATGGGTTGCAAGGACCTTGGCTTCTGTATTTTGAGTTTATCCCTCATTTACAAACAGTGGAGAATCACTATGGTGATTAAAGTAATAAAAAACATAACAGGTGCAAAGGTTACATTCTACAATGGAGACCCTGGATTACAGTGGGGAGACACAAAATGCACCACTGGAGAAGATGCTATGGTAGGAGGCCAACAAATGGGAGGGGATGTGAACCATGGCAGAAGGATTTGAGATAGAGACAAAGAGAAAAAAAATGAGGAAAATGTTACAGACAGAATCAGTGACCCTAATGAAGTTCCTGCAGGTAATGGGAGACAATCAAGAGAAGTCTCTTGCTTTGAACCTGGGAACTTGTGCAGGAACCATAAAATGGTTCCTGGGGGCAGTGGGTTCAAGATGGTCTCTGAGCTTTGGAATGAACATATTGAGTTTATGGAAAGGGTGAGTCATATTAAAGGAGATTTGGGGGAGCTTTTATATGGATGTGGCACTTAGGGAACTGTCTAGGATGCAAGGCATCTGGAAAAAAGGGGAAGATGAAAGCAAAGGCTTGGAGGGGGGAGTCAGGTGTTCACTCTGCAACAATGAAGAAGGAAGGCACAGAATCATGAGGGCACAGAGGTGTTGGAACTATGTGGTCCATTCTGTTTGACCAGCCCTGACAGCAGGGTTTCCAGAAAGAAAAGTTTCATAAGCACATTGTGATCAAATTGTGGTTCTGAATATGAATAAAAAGTGAAATGAAAGATCCAGGCCCATGACTCTGACCTGGACCAGCTAGTTGATTTGAGTTAAGACTCTAAGCAGGGAAAAAAAAAAAAAAAAAAAAAAAAACAGAATAAGAGAGGTATAAATGCAGGCCAACCCAAAAAGCTATTGCCCACACACACCACGGGCTTCTAGCTATCAACTAGTCCTGCAAGGACCAGTTGGGTTAAGGGTCATCCTCATTAATAATTCTTTCAGAGACTGTGTACGACTATTTTATGAAGGCAACAGGAAACTTGGGTCTAGGTCATTCAATTAAACTTGTCTCTGGGTTATGTCTTCAGGCAGCGCCCTATTGATTACAGCTCATCCTCCTTGTTGAGTATAATTCAGTGATACTCTTATAGCCATGCCTCTTGACCTGTATGGAAAACTTGCCAAACTCCTAAACATAATACAACAGTCTCCCTGAGTGGACCTATTGCTGACAACTCTGCTTGGCTTCAAACATGCTTCATTCCTTCTGCTCTAGAGACATGATTTTCTATTTCCTTAGTGTAAGCTATGCCCCCCCCAATTACAACTGTAAATTACATGACAAGTGTTTTTCTTGATCCTCCTGGTGCCTTGGATACAGTAAGAAATCGATCAGTCTCTGTGTATTAAGAAAAAAGGCTAACAGCGACTTCTTTAGCTCATGTTTTTGATTTGCATTGATTGTTGACCTTATCTTGTAACCACTGATCTGGTTCACTGAACCTCTAACATTTCAGATTCTGTTGGTCTATGAACATACATAAACACAGATGCACAGATTCTTGCTCGCTCAACATTAGACTCCACCTCTTAAGTCAAGTGTTTTCTTGTTCTCATAGTAACCTGTCTCATGATCACCATCTTCTTCTTTCTCCATTGGGTGCATGGTGGGGCATAGAGAAATATCTTGAAAATCTAATGTTCAAATCATATTTGTCAGAACATGCCTTGTTTCTCTTTCCCCATTCACATACTTACAAAAATGTGATCAGATTTCCAAACAGTATAAAAAATTTTAAATATGAACAGAGGGGATCTTCTAGCTAGAGCCTAAGTATCTCAACATTGAGACATGACCTGAAAACATGGGAAGGGAGCCTAGAAGAAAAATTGTGGATAGAAAATGCCTCAAAGATGCCTATGATCTTTTAGGTTGTCTAGAACAGCATTAGTAGATCATTTGTGTGCTCTGTAGAAAACCAGATACAACTATAATAAAGCTGAAATATTTTCCAATGTCATAGTCTCCAGGGAAGATCTAGAAGTTAGTCTATATTGGTGGTTAATGATTTGATGACAAATTTGGGGGAGGGGACTTCTGTCTAACTATACCCAGAATACCTTGGAATCTTAAACACTTTATGCTATTGAAAGACACACAGAATTTGGGTCATGGGTACAACTATTTCAGAGTAGAAATTTCCAGAAAAGTAAGAGTATGGCTCTTTCAAGTGGTCTACCAAGAAGCAGATCATAAAACGGACCACAGGAAAGTGAGGCTGTTCCTTGCTAATGTTTCTGTGGCTACTGGGCCCAAGGGATTGTTTGCAAACTCTAGGGATAAATCTCCAAGTCACCTGAGGCAGCAACTCAATGAAACTAAAGGGTGGCAGTAATTCTGTGATGGCAGGTGGCAGCTGGTGTTTATGAAAGAATTACTATTAATTACTCATTCACTGTAATCACAGTTGGCAAAGCCTGTGTGAATACATTCCAGTTTTCCATGTAGAAGCATTTGGGGTCTAAGATACTGAGTGATACAGAAATAATCAATTCATTTTTTCTCTTCCTTTGCCACAAGTTTTTAACTCACTCATGTATTTTCCTTTTCCAGAACTATTTTTTTTCATACATGGGTGTTTTAAAATTGCCATTTGCAAATATTACTCATGGATTCACTAAATATCTTTTTAGAGGCTTTTGGATATAAGTGGTATGCTGCATGATTCAGAATCATGGAAGAACAGTTCCAAAGCCTGTCTTAATACATGATGAACAGTGACAGTTTTCTTTTCCCTCCGTTCTTTGACTTTTTTCTTTCTTCTGTCTTTCTTTCTTTCTTCCTTTTCTCTTTATTTCTCTTTTCCTTCCTTCTTCATTCCTTCTTTCTCTCTCTGTCTCTCATTCTTTCTCTCTCTTCCTTCCTTACTTTCTTCTCTTTCTTCCCTCCTTCCTTCTCTCTCTTTTTCTTCTTTCTTTCTTTTTTCCATCCTATATTTCTTCACTCTTCCTCTTTCTTTCTTTCTTTCTTTCTTTCTTCCTTTCTCATGTCTCTTTTTTCTTCCTTCCTTCTCTCCCTCCCTCCCTCCCTTCCTTCCCTCTTTCTTTCTTTCTTTCTTTCTTTCTTTCTTTCTTTCTTTCTTTCTTTCTTTCTTTCTTCCTTATGTCTCTTCTCTCTCTCTCTCTCTCTCTCTCTCTCTCTCTCTCTCTCTCTCTCTCTCTCCCTTTCTCCCTCCCTCCCTTTCTTTCCTCTTTCTTTCTTTCTTTCTTTCTTTCTTTCTTTCTTTCTTTCTTTCTTTCTTTCTTTTTCTTTCCTATGCTTTGGACTTTTTCTCAGTAAAATGAGAACAGTGTAGATATACACAACCACACTCATCTTGAATTGTTACAAGACTATTCATTAACTGTTTATATCAGTATATGTATACAGTACATGCTTAAAAATATTAACAAACATTGTCCATTTGCATATTCATCTGTTACAGACAAGATGTCCCATCATGTTCTGTGCTGTATAGAAGCCAAAGCCCATTATTGTCTACAAATTCTAGTTCTTTCCTTGCTTTGATAGAAAAGCTAAGTCACCCTTTTTAACCATATGAGTCATGCTATGCGCAGACCTTCTTCCTCAGGCCCCTGCTCTCCTCCTCACTTTAGCAGTGGAGGGAGGGCTGCTGGCTTCTTTCAGAGGTTCTGTTACTCTGTGAGTAGTAAAACTATGGTATTGTTTTGTTGGCTGCACATGGTTTTCTATGCTTTCATTAATGTTTTTCCTTAGTTAAAAGGAACATGTGTGAGGGGAATGAGAAAAAGGAAAGTGTAAAAAGGATATTTGGTCTGCTCTCCTCATTGGTGCCTCCAGCCTATTGGGAAAGCCTTCAGCTGTGGATCAAGTGTTCTTGCTTTTAGACATAACCAGGGCTGGATTTCTATTAGCTTTTAGAGAGGAAATAGTATAAACAACTATTACTTTCAATGTGGAAAAAGCAATAATAATGATATGTCCATCATCAGTTAAATAAAATGTGGCATATCCATACAATGCAATGCTATTTGATATGAAAAGAAAGAATATGCTTACATACAACATATGGTGGGCTAGGAGGCAGTATGCTAAGTGGAAGATGCCAGTCATTCAAGACCACATATTGAATGGCCACATTCAACACAAATGTGCATAGTAGAGAAATCAGTAGAGAGAGAAAAAAGCTAGGAGCTGTCTAGAGCAGTGTGGAAGTAGGTTGGGGCAAAGTGAAGAGTGCCCGCTACTGTGTTTCTTTGTGGTAAAATTTTGAAAGGTTATAAACTTTATTGAAGTAAATGATGCAGGATTCTGTGAATACACTAGAAATAATCGAATTGTTGATTTTAACGTAATGTGCTGTATGGTCATGTGAATTATATCTTGGTAAGTGCCATTTTAAAATTGATTGATACAATATAGCTAACACCACTCACTTATACTTCCTAAGACACAGTGGACTCTGAAAGTAGCCTCGAAATGTGAAAACCTATTGCAGGCAGAAAGGGCTCATTTGGTTTCCCTGCAAGCTTGGAGGGTTCCCGAAGACCCAAGCAATTAGGATGGTTAAGGGACTAATGCTGAGTACTACCCTGCATCTTGGCTTCTCCAGAAGGCTTCCCATCCATAGATATAATCATGGTATCCACTGAAGTGCATTTATCAGACCCTCAGTTTCTCCTAAGGAAGAGAGCTACTTTGTGAAGTGTCAAGACACTAAAGCTGAAAGAGAAGAGCCTGAAAAGAAAACATCAAATCTCCTCACCACAGTGACACTCAGTCTCTCAGATCCTGAGAGGTGACAGAGTCACATAGGAAAGGGAAGGGAGACACAGTACCAGGAGCACAAGTAGAACTAGGACAGGGACATTCCTCCAAAATAACTCACCTTCCGGAGTTACCTGTTTACCTCCCTGGCTTTCCTAAGACAGGAGGGAGAAATTTCATCTATTTTCAGAATGTGGGGGGTGGGGAAGTGAAGTAGGGTCACCCCATGAAGCTGCTCCACAGGGAAGAGCAGTAACCAAAGCTTTGCTTTCCTGTCCCCATCCTCACCAAACAGGCCTTGAGTAACAGCAAGTCTAAGCTGGAAACACTTGGGAGGCAAGAGCAGCAGACCACATGGTCAGACTCCAGACTACATCTTAAACATGCATCTGCTTATTTTCATCTAAACAGCAATCTGGAGAGCAGTGCTGAATGCAGAATCAAGGGAGGAGAAAGGGAGACACAGTGAGCAGACACAGACTCGGAATTCTCTGCACACGTTCTTACTGCAATATTTCTGAGTGAAATGCATGTCCACATATCATCTCTGCTTGATGCTCAAAGAAACAAAAAATACATATGCTTCACAGTATTAACTTTAAAGATGTGGGAACTCCCATGAACACAAAGCCCCAGGATCCAACACAGAAGGGGGTGCTGCAAACCAGGAGGTTTTACCTGTGCCTACTGGTTCTATTTCTTTTTTTTTTTTTTAGTCTGCGAATGGAATGTCTAATAACTTCACAAATGTCAGAAAACACATCCTAATTTCTAAGCATTTGAAGGTTTTCCCTGTGATCCATTACTTCAATATATAAATCATGCACTGTTTTCCCCCTGAACTCTTCTTCTTTTAAATTAATTAAAAATTGTGTTTATTGAGTGTGTATGTGAGTTTTCTTGAGCATAGCAGGTTGGGGTCAGTAGACAAACACCAGGAGCTGGTACTTTCTTTCCACCACGTAGGCTCTAGGATTCTGACTTAGGTGGCCAGGTTTCATTGCAAGCAAATACCTTTACCCACTCATTGAGTCATCTCCTTTACGATTTCCTGAAGTCTTAAGTTCTCATTGTATTTACTCAGAGAACTTTCTATTTAACTTTTATTATTAATCTTTTCCTTGAGAAATTCAACACTTGGGGCAAGAGCTAGGGACAAGATCTCACGTGCATATATTGTTTTGTCCTAAGTGTTCAGTGAATACCTGCTGAAGAAAGGGATTCTTTGGACGCTTCTCTAATTCGTTTCCTACCATCTTCCTCACTTTTAGCTGTTTACATGTCAGACACTATGCTCAGTGCAGACCATGAATTCTCACAAAGAGATTCCATTGCTGTCTACTGGTTTGAATCCAGGAAGCGGAGAAACAATAGCACAGGCAGAATATCTTCTCACAAGGACAACGCTTATTCCTTCATCAGCGAGACCTCAAGCCACTACAGTACTTGGCCACAGGACCACCCATCAATGTGGTAATGGGACCTGAAGTTGAACCCCAAAGCCCTGCCTTGTGGGCCACCGGCCTCATCATTAGACCCTGCACCAGGGGAAATCAGTGAGTCAGTGAGCATGCCTTCCCTTCCGATCATTTCCCTCCACCTGGCTGACAGGGTATTCCCCAGTCACCTTCTATGCTGGCACGCAAACTACACGTTAGAAAGCCAGAGCATCAAACCCCAACGTTAGTGCGATAAATAGTCCATCTAATCACCCCACTAAATCATCATGCTGAGCCCCCGGAATGCTAATTCTGCTCTCTATTTCTCTCCATCTCTCCCGAGGCTTTCATTGGAGCCTCCCAACCCCCCCCCCCACAGAACCCCCAGCTAAAACCAGATATGTAAGGATGGCATTATATTTCTTCACAGCTAATAGCCAGACTATGAAATCATCCCAGCGAGCAACTCCCAAACCATGTGAATCAGTCGTAACAAATTTCCTTCATTTTTATAACCCTGGAGATGGAAGAAGGGCCAAGAGGTAGATGAAGGGAAGGGTGATTGCCAGACGTTGTTAAGGTTTTCCCAGGGTAATCGGAGAGAGAGTGAACAGCTAGGTCAGACGAGAAGCAGGATCTCCTTGGAAAACCGAGGGCCTACGGGGTCTGGCTGGCCCATCTTGGTTTGATTACGATGGCAGGAAGTGAAATCTGACGTGAGTGACACTTAACACTCTCGCTGCATCCCGTCTCCTAGACGATGAGAATAAAGATATTGTATTTTCAGTGGCACTGGCATTTTTATTCCTCTTAATGAAAAGGAAAACAGCATTTGGGGACTCGTTGAAAGGATAAGAAAGCAGAGAATGCTTTCAGTGTTTCTGGAAAGATGAAAAACATTAAGCAGGAATTTGTGTGGGAAGAAAACGCCTAGTCATACATTTGGGGTAAATAAAGCAATCTTACCACCTTTCTCTGCACAAATAATGGGTTATAACTCAGTAGTTCTCAACCTCCCTAATGATGTGACCCTTTAACGGAGTTCTTCCTGTTGTGTTGAACACTCCTCAACCATAAAATTATTTTCATTGCTACTTTATAAAGGAAGTTTTGCCACCATTAGAAGGTCAAAATGTAACTATCTGGTATACAGGATGACTGATATGGAACCCCTGTGAAAGGTCTTTCAACTTCCAAAGAAGTTGCAATCCACAGGTTGAGAACTGCTGTGTTATATGAAATAAAAGAAATCAAAATAAACCAAAATTGAAAATGTCTATATGCTAGAATTTATCATCTGAATAGTTGAGCTTTTAAATGATTCATTCCTAACACTTCCCCCAAGTACAAAACGAGAAGGAACTTGAACTTGCTCCATCTGTTAAAGGCTGCTAGAGGCTATACAGAATCGAGGCAATAGCTGTTCCTGTCCACATTAATAACAGCAGAGCCATTTGGAGTCTGCTTTTGAGACAGGGTCCCACTAGAGATCCTGTTGTCTCCGAGCTAGCGACTCTCTTGCTTCAGCCTCCAGAGCTTCACTATTCAGGCTGGAGTTTTGAATGGCTCCCTGGAAATGATCCTGTTTGGCAGTCAGTCTGAGTTCCATTCCAAGACTGTCTTCTTACCAAAGCAAAACAAGCTAGAAGCTATTATCTTGCCATCTCTGGGGAAGAAATGGTGCTGTTTCTTTCAGCGATGCATCTCCAAACCTAAGCAGCTTGCGAAATCCAAGTCTCTTGGTAATTTAGGAGGATTTATGAGCATCTTAGCAGATTCTCACTGGACACCCCCCTCAAATAATTAGCTAGCTATCTTTCCAAGAGAAGGTGTGGAGAAAGGAGATCCTTTCTACTGTCTCTACATGGCTATTTAGACAATATGTTCTACAGGAAACAAATCCACAGCTAAATGTGTTGATTCTGTATAAGCCAGTGGGATGGCCAGACAGGAGTAGGGGACAGTAAATGCACCAAGAATGATGACAGTGACAGTAACCATAGCAGTAACAATATTTAACACCACAATAGCATTTCATGATTCACAGAGAACTTGCCTCAAACATTTTAATATTTTAAAATATTGTTATTTCAATTATGTGTATGTATATATGTGTGTGTGTGTGTGTGTGTGTGTGTATGTGTCTGTGTGTGTGTGTGTGTGTGTGTGTGTGTGTACAGGAGGTGGGGAGATGCATGCATTGCAGTGCAGTGCCTACACAGACCAGAAGATGTCATTGGCTCAACTGGCGAACAGCATGATGTGGATATTCAGTTACTTATAAGAACAGAGCACGCTCTTAAGAACTGACCTCTCCAGATCCAGTTTAATGCTTTTTATTATTGATTTGTTCATTTGTGAGTGTCCTGATTTGCAGTTAGAGATGTGAGATCTCAACTGTTGCTCCAGTTCCACCCCTAGTACCTCGCTTCAGCCACCATAGACCTTTATGAAACAATTAGTCAAACAAACACTTTCTCTAAGTCGCCCGGGTCATGATTTTATCACAGCATTAGAAAAATGAGAGAGGTGGTATTCCTTAGGTGTTGTTCATGTTTTTGGAGATATGGTCTCTAATTGTCCTAGAAGTCACCACATAGGCTAGGTTGGCCAGCCAGTGAGTCCTGAGGATCTGTCCATTCCTACCAACCTTGCTCTGAGACTAACAGTTTGTATGTACCACCTCATCTGCCTTTTTTAAAAAGTTTGGTGACAAAACTATTTCTGTAGTTCTGAAAATTGATTTAAAAAATATTTAATTTTTCTACAACTCACTCCTCATATTGTCACAAGAAGCTCCTTTAAAAGAACTCTAGAGAATGCTTTTCTTTAATTGAAGCTCTCAAATGCTTATTGTCTTTAGTTTTATTATTTTAAAAAATAAATTTAAATTCTCATCTCTAACATCTCATCTTTATTGGTTGTTTTCAGTACTCCTTTCCACATCTAGAGGGTAACTCACAAGCAAGCATTGTTTTCTTTTTTTCTCCTTTTATACCCAAGGAAAGCAAGTGCCTTGAGGAGATTTGCATGACCCTCGCTTCTATGCAGTTTTACTCACAGTCACTAGAAAATGCCACCAACTCGAGTGGCTTCCTTGATGAATAGGGGAAGAACC
The DNA here is from genome assembly GCF_963924665.1 of Micromys minutus. Classification (NCBI taxonomy): domain Eukaryota; kingdom Metazoa; phylum Chordata; class Mammalia; order Rodentia; family Muridae; genus Micromys; species Micromys minutus. Next base: position 27,988,792 of record NC_137985.1, read on the forward strand.
AATCCATTCCCTTCTCTTCCTGCTTTGAATTATTTCGGGCCCATGGCTGCCCTTCTAACTTTTGTTATCCTGCAACACATACATCTCTGCTGCCACAGCCATGACTCCATTACAAAACAAAACCAAAACTCACAAATTAAAAGCAAGAACAAAAAAGTCACTTACTATTTTGTATCCAAACATCCAGGAGACATACAATGGAGTTAAAATTTCATACATATTTTTATTGGGAAAACTACCTTATTTCTTTTAAATTGTGGACACTCCTAGGCCTTTGTTTCTACCTTATATTCCACATGTGACAACTTTATTCATTTACTAATTATCCTTTTAAGAAATTCATATTTACATACGTGTATATAATGTTTTCTGGATAAGTCCCCACCTCACTACCCTCTGTTACCTTCTTCCCTCTCCTACCAAATCCCTTCCTCCCAACTCCCTCTCCTTCTCTCATGCCTTTTGTGTGTGTGACCCATTATCTTTAATTAGGATTGCCTACATGAACATCGGTCTTGAGTTATTTACTTGAATAGGCCATTATTTCTTATCACAATGTACCAGTAGGTGGCTTACCAGATATTATATCACTGAGAAATATTATTCTCCCTATGCAACCTTTAATTATCTATGCCTTTTAAGGAAGGGTAGAAACCTGTTTTAGTAAGAGTTTTACTTCTGAGAACAAATATTATGACCAGGGCAACTCTTATATGGATAACATTTCATTGGGGCTGATTTAGAGGTTCAGTCCATTATCATCAAGATGGGAGCATGGTAGCACCCGTGCAGGTATGTCCCAGGAAAATCTGAGAGTTCAACGCCTTGTCCCAAAGTCAAACAGGAGAAGACTGGCTTCCAAGTAGCTGGACAAGGGTCTTAAAGCTCATGCCCACAGTGACACACTTCCTCCAACAAGGTCACACCTCCTAATAGTTCTACTTCCTGAACCAAGTGTATTCAAACCATGACGCATGCCTTCCCATCTTATAGCTGTTAATATTCTTTTCATTCTTTCTTCTGCAATGTTCCTGAGCCTAGCATGGGTTATAAGATGCTGAGAATTATCACTGAACAGTTGCCCATTGTAAACAGAAGCTTCTCTGATCAAGGTTAAGGGCAGCACTCACTTATGAGTATAGACATAAAATATTTATAGGATAGTTGGACATTACATCCATTTAACAATGCAACATTAGGAGATTCCTCCCCCTTGGCATGGCTTTCCCTGCTATGTGCTGTGATCAAGTTTATAGTACCTCTGTACTATAAAGTTTAAGTTCCTTCTGTAGAGTGGTTGTTAAATCTAATCAGAAAACTCAAATGATCAGTGGGTTATATCACCATAACAACCATGCCACTATTGCATGGAAGGCTGATATTTCAGCCTACAGGATTTACAGCTGGGTAAGACCATGGACAAATTTCTTCCACGACAACTTACATAGCACCGTCCAGCTTTCTGGAATCTGGGAAGCTGGAAGTCATGCAAATTTGCTGTGAGTTGGGAAGTCCTCAGTTCAGCTCCAGCTGGATCTCTGTTTCTTGAAACCAAAGTGCAGGTCTCTTCAGCAATAGGGTATTCCCATGTAGAATCACCTTATTCATTTAAATAAAGTATACATTGAGTTATATAATAGGAACTGTTAGTTCAGAGATATGCTGGAATGGAGGTGATCAACATCCCCTCACCGTGATATGTTCTTCAACTTTATGGCTTAAACATTCTTTAGATACTCATATTTCTATAAACAAGCAAAGACACAGGGGTGGGGACATTTGACTCACTAATTACCAGCCTTTCAATGTTCAACTGTCTTTTGCTACCCAGGGTGCCTTGAGAAAAAAAATTATCACTCTAACATTCAGGTCAGGTTTTTAGAGCACTTTCCAGACAAATGTCTTGGGGCAAACACCACACAAACACAGCTGCTGGTTACCCGGCATCCGGGATGCATACTTGAAACACTGTATCAAACTTACTTCTTATTAATTATTATAGAATTGCATATAATGCTTTATTGCTGTTGTTTCCCATTAATTAATTTTTTTACTCACTTTATATCCTGACCTCTGCCCCCTGCTCTAGGTTCCCTCTCACTCAGTCCCTTCCTACTCCCTCGTCCACTTCTTCTCAGTGAGGATGATGATGATACCATTTATTTCCATCCTAGTTACAGCCAAAAAGTGGCAGACCAGCCAGGGCACAAGTGACAAACAAGATTGGTGGTAGACTTCACGGTGCAAAGCACCAGAGGAGAGAAACTTTGGGCATTGCTCCCTAAAAAAGTAGATTGATTCCTCAGTGACAAGTCTTAGTTGGAGTCTAAATGAAGATTCTAGACACTGACTTCTGTCCAATGCCAGGCATCCCAATTCTGGAGGCCTGTACAGAGCCTATTTCATAACCAGGCTATTTGCTGCTACTTCTTCCTCCCTACTCACACATGTCAAAACTGGGAGGAAACTGACTGCTAGAGAAACAATGTTTGAAGCGTTTCTTGACTAAGAATTTCTATCCACGTAGGGTAAAGAATCCTCAAGCAGCTGACTGGGGACTGTGCTAGGGACTAAAGCCTAGCGTTGGAACATGATCGGCAAGTACCATACTACAGACCTACATCTCTACCCTTCATAATAATTTTAAGGTCCTACTTTTAATTTGCTGCAGCAGCATTGCTCACTGATTCACCTTGTAGACTTAGAGGCTAAATGCCAGGCTTTGTGTCCAGGTTTTGCCAGCTTCTAGTTGTGTAACCTTGTGTGACTTTCCTGTTCTTCAGTTCCTCCTGTAATAGAACTCCATAGAGCTCCTGGGATCCCACACCATACTCACTCAGTGCATGCAGAGTTCTTATAAGACGTTATAGGTGCTTCATAAAGCCACTGGTGTTTATTGTTATTGACATCATCACATAATTAGGACAATTTTGTTTTGAATGTTTCTCTCTAACTCTAGAACATTAGGTCTTTTTGGCCTATTTACAATATTGACACCTTTATTGGTTGGCATTGGAGTTCTTTCACATCCCAGTGGTTTTCAATTAATGTTGGAGGTTTGGAACCTTTTCTCCTATTTGCAGCATTAGTTGCAAAGGTAGCATGTTTAGAAGACAAGCTTGGGATCAGGTGGTACTTCACCCATCTCCTTGGCTTCTCTTCAAATATCACAAGAATGTTTTAATAAGAAAGCATCCTCAAAACCAAATTCTACTTGTTTGTCCAACTGACCATTATGTGTCTAACCTTTGGTCATAGAGAGCTACCATTTTTAGCATTGTCTTGTACCTCTGCGGTCCAGACCACACACTGAAGTTAGATAGAATGTTTTTTTTTTTTTTATCAACCCTATCTAAGAGGTAGTAATTTCAATGACTTCATTTAGAAGTATTCACACATTTTATCTGAAATTCAGGAAAATTGTTATTTTGTCCCAGGCTCTTGCCAGGCCCCTGCGCAGTTTTCTTTTTCTACCCCAAATTTCTAATTAAAACATTACATTTTGATTTCCCATTTAATTTCTTCAATTTTAAAACACATACAACAAAAGAAGCAAACGAACAAACCAAAAAACAAAACCAAACTAACTAAAAAACACTGGGTATGTCCTCCTGCTTCCTATTTCCTGTTTATAACTTCCTCCTGTCTGCTCTTGGGAAGCAGTGCTACGTAAGCTCCAGTGACATTTGACAACAAGCAAGCTTGCAATGAGATTGGCCAAGCCTGGAAGTTCACTTTCCAGAAATTCAGCCTCAGGGCTTACTCCTTAAACTGTCCTGCTTTCTGTCTCCATTGTTTTATTCTGGTACCACAAACTACAGTGCTTTGAGCACAAACCTCTGTGCTCTTGGCCTTCCTCCAGGAATCTGTGACACCCAGGACTGCTCTCCTTTTAATTCTTGCTCACTCAGAGGGACAGAGTCAGGGATTTGATTTGCCTTTAAACTCTACTTGGCTCATTGCTTTATCCATCTTTTAATTTTTTTTACTGTTGTACTCTGTTATCTCTACCCACATTCTTTAGCTTTTTGCTTTCCTCCAAGAACTCAGCTGAGTAATTCCATAGCTTGAACTTTCTATTGAACCATCTTAAACTTTTCATTGAGGAATTCTTCTTCCTCCACGTACTTTTGTCAAATTAGTGTCTGAGAAACTTAAATTAGCTTTTACCAGAGCATAACTAAAATAGGCACTAGGACTCAGGTAACACTTCTCCAGTGTCACCACTCCGCCTGTAAATCTAGTCTTCTCTGCAATTCCCTGATTTTCTTGCTCAGTGAATGTCAATGATAGGTCATTTCAACAGTGGCTCATGTTCACAGGTGAGTTAGAAATCTGTCAGCGCCATTCTTTTTGTCCATGTAAAATTTCTTACCTACATAGCAAAAGTTATCAAAACAGTTTTCAGGTTAAGAAATGTTAAATGAGAATTTATGATGGACAGTATAGTGTACTTTTATTATAGCAACTCTTTTTTTATATATAACTGTTGGGTACTCTATGATGTAGGTATAAAATATTAGACCAATTTTATACTGATTCTGGAACACGGTCTTGTTCTATAACCTAGTCTAACCTTGAACTTATCACAATCTCTTGCTTCAGCTTTCTGGGAGCTGATATTAGAAATGAGGCTACACGCTTAACTTTTAAATATTTTAAAATGAATTTTTAATTTTATTTGTGTATGTGTGTATGCTGTGTGTGTGTGTGTGTGTGTGTGTGTGTGTGTATGTGTGTGTATGTGTGTGTGTGTGTGTGTGTGTAGCTTCTCATGGAGGCCAGAAAAGGGCACCAGATTGTGAGCTGCCACTCCTCTGGAAAATCAATAATATTCCTAACTACCAAATCATGTCTTCAGCACTGGCTTATAATTTTTAGTAGATAGAAATTAGTGGCTGACAAGAATAATGGTCTCCATAGTGGTAAAAATAACTATTCAGATACATGCCTTCTTTTTTTCATTGTCTCACACAATATGTTGTTTTCCTTAGCTATTTTGTCATACACACACACACACACACACACACACACACACACACACACATCATAAAGTATTTTAACACATGCACAAAGCAGGGAAACAAGGAAAATTAAGCAAATTGGTCAAACATGTTAACATCTCCACATGTTTATTTTAGAGTGCTTTTTGTTGTAGTAGTGTTTTTACATAAATAAAAGTATTATCAAAGATAAACGTGTGAATACTCAGTTTTCACTCAATATCCTGCTGAATTATTATTTCTAGTCAATACACAGTGCTGTGTTGGAGAAAACATTTGACATTTGTCAATTGATTTGGCTGATATTAGTTTGTTTGTGCTGCTTTATGTCACTAAGAGTATGCTCTTTTGATTCGTGTGCTCTGTAATTTCTTTTGGCAGTGTTGGCTAAGGTCAGGAGATCCAGGTGCAGCACTGTCCAATCTACCTGGAGTGAGACAGAAAACCTGGCTCTCAAACTCCTAAATCCCCAGAGTGGTTCATACCTTCAACTGCTCTTCACTCTCCCTTTTGCCACTGTTAGAGAGATTTTGATCAGGTGTTGAATGGTATAAGCTAGGTAGCTCCTTTGTGTTTGCTGCGAGGGGTCCTTACGATATGGAGATGACATTCCGGTACAAAATGGCACTGCAACTTGGATTCTTGTTTTCTTCTCAGGAACTTCTCAAGTTGCATTGATGAAGACTTTGACTCTACATTCTCAGCTATGAACTTGAGCTTGGGGAAAAACAGAACACAGTGTATACTATAGCATGGCCCATGAGAAGGCCTACCTGGAACCTTCCCAGTCTGACTGGTGATTTAAGAACTACGTGAATATACTGGCCATGGGCCCGAGTTCTCCCTGCATTTCATAAGCCTGACAAATGTACTGGCACATGTAATGTAGCCCATGTCTTAAATCCCATACCTGAGGAGGTCTGTGAGATGCAGGCTCGGTGAGATGCATGCTTTCCATTGTTATATAGCCAGACCCTATCCTGTTTTAAAACTTTGTTTTTATTTCATTGAAATATAATACATCATTTTCTTCTTCCTCTTCTCCCTCTAAACCTTCTTATATTCCCTCTTCCACCCAAACTCATAGCTTCCTCTTTTTTAACCATTTTTGTTACATATTTATATCAACAAATATGCATATAAATGTAACCTATATTTCCTATTCACTGTTGCCTGCCTGTGTATGCTTCTCAGGCTGAATACTTGCTATTGGTTAACCAATCAGCACACACATCCCTGGGGAAGGCTAATTGATCCTCTCTCGGCATTTGTTCATTGCTTATAGCTCTTCATGTAAGGATGGGGCTCACGAGATTTCCTAGCCAACTAAGGATGTCAACTATTGTTGAAAATGTTGAAATGTTCAAATTTTCTTCCAGCAGCCATGTGGTTGAGATTTTGTGGGTGTTATTTTCTTGTCATAGCAACAAGGCCCACTCTTGGGGGCAGACTTTTTGGTCCACTGGTTCTTACAACCTTTCTGTCCTCTCTTCAAAGAAGTTCCCTGAGTCATAGGTTCAGGACTTGTATTGTAGATGTCTCAAAGATGGCTGGGTACCCTAAGACTAGTTGTTCTCTACATTTTGACTGGTTGTTGCTTTCTGTGAAGAGACCTAGTTTTAAATGGAAGAAAGGCAAAGAACACACCCTGGGTAGGAAATTTCATAAGTTTGGAGGAAGACTGAAAATTTTCAGCAAAAATGAAGAAAATTCACAAAGCCAGCAATAGCATCAAGAGTTGACAAATACTATCATTAAAAAGAATAAAGCTGTAGGAGAGCTGGTCTCATTGGGTGATGCTGATGGGCAGGTACCGTTACTTTGAACAAGTATGTGGTGGAGAGATGGGAGAGAAAGAGAACCAGAAGGTTCTATGTACACTATGAAGAGAAGAGTAACTGGAAATGTGAAGGTGGTGAGTGACAGCCTGATGGGAGTAGACTGCATTATCACCTGCGGCCATAGTGATGCTCAGACCTGTGCTGCCACTAAGGGCCATTTCTGGGCTTATGGTCCTGCATGGGCTCTCATAAACCAGACCCAAAGCTCTGGGCCTTGGAGAGCTGACCCTTTGTCCTGACTCTTGGTGCTTGTGACAGGCAGGAGAGCTGACCCCATTCATTGCCTGGGCAGCATAAAAGAGCTGGTCCAGGTAGCATGGGTGTGAGAGATTTGGGGTTCAACTGACTCAACTACCATCCAGGCCCAGATCCAGGGCTTTGAATTGGCCCACCCCAACATCTACCCCATCTAATGAACTGCTGGAGCACAGCAACTGAAAGAGCTGGCTAGGCAGAAACAAAGCTGATGGGCTTCCATGATACAGGGCAATAACAGGATATCACAGATGAGTCCTGGTGACAATCCAGGGTTGGTTGTGTAAGCAGAAGCCAGAGGCTTCAAATCAGACCATTGACTTATTGCAATAAATATTTGCAAGAAAAATTGTTTGGGGAAAAGCTATACTGTGGGAAACACTGTGATAAACCATAGCTTCAATATGAAGATACTTTTGTTTGTTTTCTTTTGGAAGTGAGATTTCAAGGGTGGAGGCTGAATAAAATGGTGTGGAGAGATGAGTAGGATTGGGAAGCATTTGAAATTCACAAAGAATCAATAGAAAGTAAAAACAAAAAAGTAGTTATCTGGATCAGACAGTGTAGAAACTTTTAAATGTGTAATCTTGATTAATTCTTGTATATTTGGTTAAGCACTCTTAGTCATACTTCCAGACATGACAACTGAGAATTAATTTAAGAATGTGTGCAGGAATCCTCTTGTTAAACAAACTAAGCCTGTATAAATTAGATGATCTTTCTGTGCCTCCCGTCTCTCTTTGTCTCTGTCTCTATCTGTCTGTCTGTTTGTCTGTCTCTGTCTCTGTCTCTCTCTGTCTCTGTCTGTCTGTCTGTCTGTCTGTCTGTCTCTCTCTCTCTCTCTCTCTCTCTCTCTCTGTGTGTGTGTGAGTGTGTGTGTGTGTGTGTGTGTGTGTGTGTGTGTGTGTGTGTTTGTTTGAAGATAAAGTGTCACTATGTAGCTTTGGCTGGACTAGAACTCACTAAATAGATTAGACAGTTCTCCATCCTGCTTCTGCTTCTCTGGTGCAATAATCAGAGGTGTGAGTCACCATGTCCCACTCTGAAGATACTCTCTTAGTTTCCTCACTGGAGGGTGACCTCTCTTCCCATGGGGACTGTCAATATTTAATGTACTGTTAAATGTAGTATTTAATGTGACACTCTTGCTCTCTGTGTTCCTGTTCTTTACTCTCCTAGTCTTGTTCTCCCCACATTGTTTCTTCTCTCCCCATCCCCCCACGTGCTCATGGCTAGTTTCTACTTCTCTGTTCCTCTCTTCTCTCTCTCCCTCTACTACCCTTTTAACTACCCCCAGGACTTGAATAAATTCTACTCTGTACTAAAACCAAATATTGTGGCATAGTATCCACTGTGTCCAGCTCATGTTAATTTTCATCTGCTTAACCTTTTGTCTGACACATTATGCACCAGTCAGTGTTCTTTTATCTTACATAGAATCTAATTGTTGCATCAAGCACTAATTCTAATGAGGAGCAATTTACAATCATTTGTTTTAACCTCAGCCAAACGATTCCCAAGGTTCAAGGAACCACTATTGGTTGATTTATTATACAGCTCACTTCTTCACAAGGTTCTGTGCCTTTTACTTTCAAATAAGAGATAATTATGATTGCAAGAATGTCAATCTTGGAATGGCATTCATCTCTTAGGATACAGAAAATGACAAGAGTTAGATCCCCTGGTAGAGTAGTGTCTAGAAAAGAGAAGCTCATCAGTCACTGTTACTTAGTGTTATTATCTTTAGTTAAGACATTATGACATAATAAAGTTATACTAAGGTGAGAAGGGTATATATGGCATGAAGGATAAATAGTAAACAACCTTCAATAGATTTCTACATTAGCCATCTGACTGTCCCTCTGAAAAACTGCACAGAAAAAAACATTAGTTAGCATTTGAGTAAGTCCTAAATTTTTTGGTTAGGCTTAAAATACTTAATGGTTGCAACATAAAATTTCTAATATAAGCCATTTTAACCAGACTCTTATTTATTTTCTTTCTAAGAGATACTCATGCATCAAATGAAGGAAGAGTCTTCGCTGCTGTAGGAATTTATATTACATGAAAATATTGCCCCAGGCTCCGTCCCTGCTGACAGTAATTTTCATAGAACTTAGGATTTTCACACAAATGATTTTACCCTTTAGAACGCTGTGATTGAATAGCTGCAGCAATTTGCAGAAGGGGAGACTGAGAAGGAGAGGTTAAATAACGCACAGGAACATGGGTATAAACAGTCCACATATTCCATCATCATCAAGTCGGGGAGATTCTGAAACCCAGCCTCACAACTGTGGGTGTGAAGCCATTCCTAGAGCTAATTATCAAAACAAATGGAAGGGAAGCTACTTCAAAACAATGGGTTATTATGCTTGGATAACAGCAAGTGATGGTTCTTTACCAAATTAGTGCAAGTATAATGTGCCTGAAAATTGAGAAGGGTTTTTAGTTGTGTGACTGGCTGCAGGGCTGAGAAGCTCATTTTCCTGCTGTGTGGAGCCTTACTGACAGGCCACTCCATCAGGGCCTCCTGCTGTGCAGCCTTATGCTGCTCCTACCAACTGATTCTCCCAGAGGAGCAAATTTATCCCATAGGAATGTGGACCCACGCCAGGAGTCTTAAGTCAGGCATGCAATAAGTCAGGGAGCAGATACCTTGAATCAGAAGCTGGCAAGGTACCCTCAAGGCTCTCTCCTAGTGACCTATATCTGCCAGCTAGGCACTAGGTCCCAAAGATCTCACAGCCTGCACAGACAGGATGACCACAGACCAAGTGTTCAAATGCCTGAGATTGTGGGGACATTTTGCATTTTCATAACCTCAACTTCTCAGGAGAGGAACATTTTCTTCCCAGTCATGTCTGGTAGCGTTTCCTAGTTTTCCTATTTCTCTCTTCCACTCATTCCCATCCACAGTCACAATATGTCACAGCTTTCACATTGTTCCAACTTTAATATGACTGAGGAGTTGGCAAGACTTTCAGCAGAAAGAGAAACTGCCAGTGAAACGTTTTAAATATACAAATCTCCATCATAGAGACTATGAGTTGATGCTTTTCTATTCCTAAGAAAATATGTTCCACAAAGTACTTTTTTCTTGTATTGCTTAGTGTCTTATTTATTTATTTATTTATTTATTTATTTATTTATTTATTTATTTATTTATTTTACACTCTAGATCTTATTCCACCCTATAACTGTTCCACATCCCATACTTTCTACCTGCTCCCTGACTCCACAAGAATGTCCCCCCATTCGAACCCACCCCACCAGACTTCTAAACTCCCTGGGACCTCCAGTGTCTTCAGGGTTAGGTGCATCTTCTCTGACTGAACCCCAACTTGAGAGTTCTCTGCTGTATATACCTTGGTGCCTCATATCAGCTGTGGTATGCTGCCCGGTTGGTGATGCAGGGTCAGAGATCCGGGGGACCCAGGTCAATTGAGACTGTTGGTCCTCCTAGAGGGTCACCCTCCTCTATTGTCCAGCTTTTCCCTAATTCAACCACAGGGGTCAGCAGCTTCTCTTGATTGGTTGGGTGCAAATATCTGCCTCTGACTCTTTCAGCTGCTTGTTGGGTCTTTTGGAAGGCAGTCATGATAATTCCCGTTTTATGAGCTCTGCATAGCCTCAGTAATGGTGCCAGGCCTTGAGGCCACCCCTTAAATGAGATCACTCTTTGGGCCTGTCGCTGGACCTTCTTTTCCGCAGACATTTCTCCATTTCCATCCCTGCAGTTCTCGATTAGGATGATATTTTTAGTTCCATCCATTTGACAACAAAACTCAGGATGTCCTCATTCTTAATGGCTGAGTAGTATTCCATTAAATAAATGAACCACATTTTTTTTGTATCCATTCTTCTGTTCTGGGACATCTGGGTTGTTTCCAGCTTCTGGTTATCACAAATAAGCCCTATAAAAACATAGTGGAACACATATAGCTGTGGCCTGGTGGGGCATCTTTTGGGTATCTTCCCAAGAGTAGTAGTTTTGGCTCTTTAAGTATATCTATTTCCAATGTTCTGAGGAACCACCTAATTGATTTCTAGAGTTATTGTACCAGTTTGCAATCCCACCAGCAATGGAGGAGTGATTTTCTTTCTCCATATCCATGCCAGTATGTAATGTCACCTGTTGTTGTATTTGTTTTATATTTTCTTTACATACATTTCAAATATCATCCACTGTCCCATTTTCCCCAATGGAATTCCCTATCTCATCCCCCATCCCCCTGTCTCTATGAGAGCGCTCCCCCACTCACCCACCTACCCACTCCCTCTCACCACATGCCCTGGCATTCCTCTACACTGAGGCATCAATCCTTCATAAGACCAAGGGCCTCTTCTCTCACTGATGCCCAATATGGCCATCCTCTGCTACATATGTGGCTGGAGACACAGGTCCCTCCAAGTGTGCTCTTTGGTTGGTGGTTTAGTCTCTGGGAGCACTTGGATGATTTGGTTGGTTGATATTATTGTTCTTCCTATGTGGTGGAAAACCCTTTAGCTCCATCAATCCTTTTTCTAACTCTTCCATTGCGGACCTCATTCTCAGTCCAATGGTTGGTTGAGAGTATCCACCTTTGTATTTGTGAGACTCTGGCAGAGCCTTTCTGGAGACAGCTATATAAGGCTCCTCTCAGCAACCACGTTTGGCATCCAAAATACTATTTGGGTTTGGTGACTGGATCCCATGGTGGAGCAGTATCTGGATGACCTTTCCTTCAGTCTTTGCTCCACTCTTTATCTCCATATTTCCTCCTGTGAGTATTTTAATCTCCCTCCTAAGTACTTAAGCATCCATTCTTTGGACATTTTTTTCTTGAGCTTCATGTGGTCTGTGGATTGTATTTTGACGATTATGAGATTTAGACTATTATCTACTTGTAAGTAAGTAAACACCATGGGTGTTCTTTTGTGATTGGGTTACATCACTCAGAATAATATTTTCTAGTTCTATCCATTTAGCCTAAGAATTTCATGAAGTCATATTTTTAATAGCTGAGTAGTACTCTTTTATGTGAATGTACCAAATTTTCTGTATTCATTTCTCTGTAGAAGGCCATCTGAGTTCTTTGTAGTGTCTGGCTATTAAAAGTAAGGCTGCTATGAACATAGTGGAACAGGAGCCTTTGTTATATCTTGAAGCATCATTTGGGTATATGCCAAGGAGTAGTATAGCTGGGTCCTCACATAGTACTATGTCCAATTTTCTAAGGAAACACCACTGATTTTCAGAGTAGTTATACCAGCTATTCTTCTTTCTCTAAGTCCTTGACTGCATCTCCTTTAACCTAAGTTTTTGATCTTTGCCATTCTGATTGGTGTGAGGTAGAATCTCAGGGTTGTTTTGATTTGCATTTCCCTGATGACTAAGAATGTTTAGGCACTTTTTTGCCTTTCAATATTATTCAGTTGAGAATTCTGTATTTAGCTCTGTTTCCCGTTTTTTTAAAAGTATTATTTGAGTCTTTGGAGTCTATCAACCTGAGTTCTTTGTATATTTTGGATCCTAGCACTCTATCAGATGTGGAATTGGTAAAGATCTTTCCCCAATCTGTTTGCTGCCATTTTGTACTTTTGGCAGTGTCCTTTGTCTTACAGGAGCTTTGCAATTTTATGAGGTCCCATTTGTCAAATTGTGGTCTTAGAGTAAAAGTCATTGATGCTCTTTTCAGGAAAATTCCCCTGTGCCTATGTGTTTTCAGCTTGTTATCACTTTCTCTTCTATTAGTTTGAGTGCATCTGGTTGTATGTGAAGGTCCTTGATCCATGTGTACTTGAGCTTAGTATAGGGCAATAAGAATGAATTTATACGCATTCTTCCAAATACTGACCACCAGATGAACCAGCAACATTTGTTGAAAAGGCTGTCTTTTTTCCACTGGGTGGTTTTAGCTTCTTTGTCAAAGATCAAGTAAACATAAGTGTCTGGGTTAATTTCTGGGTCTTTAATTCTATTCCATTAACCTTCCTGCTTGTCTCTATACCAATACCATGCAGTTTTTAATCACTATTGCTCTGTAATACAGCTCGAGGTTGGGAGAGGTGATTCCACCAGAAGTTCTTTTATTGTTGAGAATACTTTTCACTATTCTGTTTTTGTTGTTACTCCAAATGAATTTGCAAATTTCTCTTTCTAACCCTATGAAGAATTGAGGTGGAAGTTTGTTGGAGATTGCAATGAACCTATAGATTGCTTTTGGCAAGATGACCATTTTTACTGTATTAATCCTGTATTAATGAAGAGATCTGTCCATTTTCTGAGATTATCTTCAATTTCTTTTTCAGAGACTTAAAGTTTTTATCATACAGATCTTTAACTTCTGAAAAATAGTAATATTACCTAAGTGGGGTGAATTTTCCGTCCTGGAAGCTCCTGCTGCTTGTTTGGCTTCTCGCTTTAAAACTAGATGCTTTATAGCAAGGGAGTTATTAGGATATTTTGAAGTCTTAGTCTCCTATTGAAAATTCTTAAAACAACATGTTATTTCAACACATGCTCTTCCAAGAGCTAGTGGTTTGGGATACTTGGAGTCTCAAAGATGTGGAGAAAGAGGAACACTTCTCCACTGCTGGTGAGGTTGTAAACTGATACAACCACTCTGAAAATCAGTCTGGTGGTTCCTCAGAAAAATGGACATAGTAGTACCTGAAGACCCAGTTATTCCACTTCTGGGCATTTACCCCAGAGATGTTCCAACATACAACAAAGACACATGCACCACAATGTTCATTGCAGCTCTATTTATAATAGCCAGAAGCTGGAAAGAACCCAGATGTCCTTCAGTAGATGAATGGATACAAAAATTGTGGTACATTTACACAATGGAGTACTACTCAGCTATCAGAAATAATGGCTTAACGAAATTCTTAAGAAAATGGATGCATCTAGAGAATATAATCTTGAGTGAGATAACCCAGTCACAAAAGAACAGACATAATATGCAGTCACTGATAATGGGATACTAACCCCAGAAAGCTCTGAACACCCCAGAAACAACTCACGGACTGTGTGAAGTTCAAGAAAAAAAGAATATATTTTAATTAAAATAGAACTGTATCACATCCCCCTTTCCTCCCTATAGTCCCTCCCAGTTTCTCTCCTATCCCCTCAAATTAATACTCTCTTTTCCTATATTATTGTTACATATATACATGTGTATGTATATTTACTCACAAATACTTAATTACAACCTTAAAAATGTATTCGTATACTTTTATGTAAAAATACTTAAAAATTTGTACATTCATCTTTTTTTTTAAATAAAGTTTTTCAATTAAAAAAAGAAACAGGAAGAGATGATCTAAAAAAGGAGAGAGATTCTTGGAGTCTAAACCCATCACACAGTTCAGTGTTTATTCAGTTTGTTTTCTGGGCATTTTCATTTATATCCATTAGAAGGAAGAAGCCCTGGTTTAATTCTGCACACAGAGGAAGTTCTTGCTTATTGGGGATATGTGAGGTTTATGTGTAATCTTGCTTTCCTCTTTCCTCTTTCCTCTCTATCCCCTTCCTTCTCCTTCTCTTCCTCTGTACATTTGGCATGACTATAATTACCTGTTGGTCATAAAAATTTCAACTATCAATCAAAAGCTCCTCATAAATAACACAGAAATGATCAGTGTATAACCCCTGCATTTTGCAAGTTTCACTCATTGTCTCCTTATCGTAAGCGTCACTAATATTGTTTTGTATTACCTCTATCTAGATTATGAAGTTACTCAGGCAAAGCAAAACAATTAAGCAAAGGAAAGCTAACTCTCACTATTGCAACTATCGTGGAAGAGCTGTAGATAGATGAATGATAATGCCTGCAATAATAGGCCTAGCAGGGAAAACAGGAATCTAATTACTGACTCATACATAGCACACTGTAATAGAAAGTATGGCGTATACTAAGCAATATGGAAGGAGAAGACATGGATCTAACAATTGCTAATATGCATCTTAATGAGAGAGATCAAGAAAATATTACCTAGAAATTAATCTTACAAAATCCTCTCACACAATTTCCCCACTTAGTCCCATGAAAACAAACCACTCATGACCCGTTTTTAGTACCCTCTCTGTCACAACCCACACTCAAAGCTCCACAAATTATAATCTGCACATTAAAATTGGTCTTCTAAGTGTCTGTCTCAAATGCTTACTCTCAGAAAGATGGCCTCTTAGCAGCACAGTACTTTACAACATTGCCAATGTGGTTAGCAGAATGTAGGTTAGGCCAGGAAGCCTTTGTGAAAGAGTAGTTGTTGGTGGTTTGGCTCAGAGAGCATTAAGTCTTTCCAAGGGTGTCTTTACTGCTAGCCTAGACGTGATGGATGGAGGCCACAGGCTGTTTTGGACTCAGATCTCAAAAAAGGTTCATGAAAAATGACATTATTGTACTTGGAGACTATCCTTGACAGCCCCTCCAAGCTCATTCACAGGGCACAAGGCCTCCTTTGGTCAAAGCTTGAGAAGAAGATTTTTTAAAGTTCACACACCCTTGTAATTGGCTTCTCAAGGACATACATGAACAAGACAGTCTGAGATATTAAAATTTCCCCACCTCCCACTGAAAACCACAAAATGGGCCACCCATTCCCTGACTCACTGTTTGGCACAGAAAAAGCCCCTGCTTACCACAGGCCCCAACGCTAGGAAAAGCAAGACTTCTTTCCTAAAGTCCCTAAAGAACATGCTAAAAGATTCTTTGACTTATTTCTTCATCTTCTGCCCTGTAAAGAGGAACAATATCCAACACATTCCAGAGAAGCTCTGCTATAAAGAGGCAAACCATGAGCTTTGGAACCACGGCGTGCTCTCCTGCTCACATGAGCAAGAACAACATGCAGAGTCCACCTGGCATTTTGAATCAGTGTCTGTAGGACTAGACATTCAAATAATGTTCTTCTCAGCCACCTTTGCTCCAGAGCATCTGTGGAGCACTATTTTGGACCTCAGCCATCACCAAGAGCATCAAATATTCAAAGATGCCTGAGATGTGTCCCCCAAACCAAAGGAGATGAATAAACCTAGGTGACTTATGGGTGGGGGGGGACTAGAACAAGAGCAGTGCACAGAGGTAGTCCATAGTTTGGGCAGACCCCACTGTGAAGCAAGATGAATATGCTGAGGTAGAAGAAAAAGCATTGTGGTGGTTATAAGTGCAAATTGAATAATCTCAATCTATCAACGGGAGAAAATATGGCTCAGAGAGGTGCGGTGATTTACCTTACATTACAGGGTTGCAAATAAGTGACTTTGCTGTCAGACGAGAACAAGGAGAAGGGGGGATTGGTGGACAAGTCAGTTGAGAAGCTGGGATGGGCTAGAAATAACCAAAAGGGCTGGAAGAGCTCCCATCTGAGGGAGGATTCTGGTATGTTTTAAAGACTCACACGAACTGCCTTGATGGACTTTTCTGGAATATACTAAAGAAGGCTATTCCAAAAACACACTACAAAGGGACAGAAAAGTGGATGAAGACTTTACAAAAAAGTCCTATAGGACAATGGAAATCTGAAGTAATTTTTATTCTTTTGATTTGTAGCCTCTTGCATTGAAATCCTATTCATGTCTGCCCTGGCTCGAGTTTTTAAAAAGAGCTAGTCAGTGAAATAACGCCTTAAGGATTCACAGAATGACCCATGGTATTATGGCCAGGAATTCAATCACAGTACATACATAGATGAATCATTGTATGAACGGTATTCTGCTAAGGCCTGCATTGTACAAAAGGGCTCCTAAGGTACAACTGGATACGACATCTATATGGATGAATGAAATGAAAGAAAGACAGTGAAATGGGTACTTTAAGGTTTAAGGGCATTTGCATTTGCTCTCTGCAAATGCCCCCCATTACTGCTGATGATTGTGTGCCTTCTCCCTTATCCCACTGACCTCATTCCAGAGTGCTTTTAGTTTGTGCTGGCTTCAATTTTCTTGTCTGCAGCCTGATATCCCTGTTTCCTCTGCAACTCTTCCTCTTACATGTTAGCACAGCCTGTCAGCAAGGCTGACAGCATCCTGGAGTGACATCACATCTATAGGCAGCTCAAGCCTACTGTTAAGCAAACTCAGCCACTTCTCCAGCTCTACTGCTTTCTTGAACATTTTCCCAAGCAAATGATGCCTGTATCAGGAATCTGAACAGCATCTTGTTCTCTCTCTCCTTGACCAGTATATGCTAATGACCACTGTCTTTTCTGATAATTCTTCATTCTTCCCTAGGCCTTATCTAAGAGTCATTGGCCTCAAGAAACAAAATCTCAATTCACATTGACTGCAGAAGGAACATATTTGAAAGAAATGCTAGCAGAGAAGCACGGGAACCCATAGGAAGGGATGATGGACCTGTTAGTCTACAGAGAAGCTATAATAGGAACTGGGATTCAAGCTGAGGATGTCTCCTCCAGCACTTAGAAGCCTGGGAGATGGCTTCCTCTGTTTGTTCTGCCTCCACCCTCTTTCAAAACCATACACTTTGTGAAATTTCCTTGAGTTCATAGAAACAGAGAGACAGTCCTCCATCATGTAAGCCTGGCTGGTTTAGGCTGTGCTTGATCTTTACCCCAAGTATTATAACACTGAATTCACAATAGCTGTGGGAATCTGGCTCACCCACCATATTTCCACAAGGCAGTGAGCTCCTTGTTCATATCTGTAATCTGCAGGGTGCCTTATAATCCGTGATACACAGCAACAAACAGTAAAAATGTACAGAACGGATACTGGTCACAACCCTCAATGGGTCACTTGTCTGGTGACCTCAGTTTCAGCCACACCATCACCAGATCACTGCATCAAGCTCACCACTGACTACTATGACATCCCTCCTAAAGGAATTCCCTTGGATCCCTGTCTTCTGTCCACACTGCAGCTGGAGTGATTACTCTGAAGCCAATGGCAAATCATGATATAAACCTGTCTGAAAAGTTCTTAATGACTCTCCATTTTACACACAGTGGGAGCCAAAGCCTTCTGTTGTCATGGGAAGCCCCATGGTATGTGACCCTCCCCTACCTCTTCCACTTTGTCTCCTAGTACTTTGCACTCCATCACACTAGTCTCCATACTGTCCCCATCAAATGCCACCAGGAGGCATCTTTTCTTCTGTGCCTGGAAGACCCGACACAGGTAACTTTGTGGCTCACCCTTCATTTTCTTCATGTCTGACCTGACTCATGCAGAAAGGTCCTTCCAGTCAGAGACCCTGTCCTCTGTTCCCTGCTCTCATCTTTCATGTGGCACTTCACTACAAATGCCCACTGCACATTTCCTATTAATTTTAAACCTTGTGTCTCATAACATTTAACCTGTGCTTAAAGTGAGACATTTTTGAATTGTCCTCTGCTGTATCCCAACATCTAGTACAGTTACAGTTAATTTGTAAATGCTGGAAAAGATGTTTTGTATGGATTTGTAAATAAACGGAACTATGTTTATGGTGATTTTCTCATTTTTCTCAGTTCAACCCATTCTTTTGATTTACTTTTGAATATTACAACTCTATTTTTTGTTGGCAAATAGACCGTATACCCCCACAGTTTTAGGTGGGGGAAAGGATTTTTTTCTTTAATATTTAAATTCCAGCACAGTAGCTCTCTTCTATCCCAGAACAAAGAAACATTCCCACGAGGATGGGTGGAAAGAAGAGCTGTCAGTGAGAATCCATTATTTCTAAAATACTTAGATGTATATTTATATTCTTACGGACTATGGATATGCCCATATTTCAATATACTTGCCTTAGGTGAATACACAAACGAATGAACAAGCATATGTGCATATGTGTGCCGATGTATTTGCAGTCCTGCCCATCAGAAAGCACTGAAGGACATCCCAAGGGATAAAAGTACTTGATATCCAGATCCTGGTCTTAGTCTGAAAGCAAACAGATCCTCAGTGCAATGGCTGATGGTGTTGTCTTGGTGTGATCCAGAACTGCTTATGTCAGGAAGTCTGAAGTTGGCTAAAAGCATGGGGAGAGAATTTGCCACGTGGGGGTGGCAGCCATCCTGAAAATGTTCCTGTTGGCTAAATCTGCAACTGTGAGAATCATGGTTACTCCCTACAGTAGTGAGCTGCAGACCATCAAAAATTCATGAAGTCTAGAGTCCATATAGTTCATAAACAAATAAAGGAGGTAAGGATGCTTAGTGCTGACTGGAGGGAAGCTGCGGTGAAGTACCATTATTTGTAACAATCACAGTAAAGAGGTTGTTGCTGTGAGAAAAGGGGTCCCCGGATTAACTTTGACAAAGAGCCAAACAGTGCTTTAATTTTATTCCCTCCTACACATTGCTAAGTTACAATTCCACAATGTTAGCTGTAAGAGATAGGTGATCAAAATCGCCTACATCAGCATCATCTAGGATGCCTTCAGGATAGCAATGAATAGTCTCTGTGTTCATGTATGAATCAATGTGGCACATAGACCATAATTTGAAATGTTTTCCTTTTGAAAAGAGGCTAAGTGGTATTCTTCAAATATGTCAATTTACACAGAACTATGATTAGATGTGGCTCCTGGGACACAAACTGAAAAATATCATTAATGGGCTCCAGGCTACATCTTATTCTGGAAGAAAACAAGCACTATTGATGACGACACTGAACTATGGGATAGTCGTGGGATGGGTGTCAGGATACAGGATTGCAGGGTCGTTGATATTACTGTGAACATTGGCAATAGGACATCCTGCTTAAGAAAATGTATGCCGCAATATTTGAAGTGTATATAGTTTATCAAGTCTTTTCATTGCAAAATGTGTGTTTAAGGGTTAGAGCCAATTATAAAGCAAATAGGGTCAAATATCAACAACAGTCCATGGACAAGGTTTGTGGGTATTTTTGCACTGTGATAATTTTTTTTTCATTTTCTGTTACGTTTAAAATAGTCTAAAGCTAAACTTGTTTTAAGGCCCCTGTATCAGGTGCAGACCCAGTACAGTGTCTACGTCTTGTGCTGCTTGTTTCTGCTATATTAACACTGTATGTCCTGACTGCCACTTCCTTCTATCCCATGAAGGTTGACTTCCAAAGCAGGAGAAGTACAAGTAGGGTGCCATTAGCAAAGAATTGGAGACTGGAGGCATGGTAATTTCACAGGACAACAAACTATTTGGAGCAGGAGGTGTGGCTCAGTCCAAGAGTACGCATGGGGTCTAGTACCAGAATTAAAGTGAAACACACACACACACACACACACACAACACACACACACATACACACACAGAGAGAGAGAGACAGACAGAGACAGAGACAGAGAGACAGAGACAGAGAGGCAGGGAGGCAAACAGACAGACAGAAAGAACATCTGGGTTGATGGGAGTGTTCTTCTTAAGGTCTTTTAGGCTTGAGCCTGCTTCTCGAGCTCCAGATCACACATCATGCCACACTTCCAAGCTTCCCTCCTGCTGTGTTAAGTCTGCTTGTTCATCACAGCCCATTTCCTTCCCTACCAGCTCATGGAAGCCATGACTACACAACTCACCTCTTATGTGGATGGAAATGGCTGACTTCAGAGTTCCCTTGGGAAATATGATTTTATTTGCTTTGCCACGCCCGCTACTCTACTGGTTTCTTTTCTATTGCTGTGAGAAGACACTGTCATCAGGGCTAGTTATAAAGGCAGGGTTTAACTAGGCTTACAGTTCCAGTAGGTCAGAGTCCATTAAGGCAGAGTGAAGGCTCGGCAGCAGGAGGCAGAGAAACACCGAAGCGACTCACATCTCGATCCACAAGCAAGAGACAGACCAACACTGGGGATGTCTAGGATCTTTTAAATCTTCAAAGCCTACCTCAGGCAACACACCTCCTCCAACAATCTTCCATTCTAATACTTCCCCCACACATCTGCTAACCAAGTATTCAAATTTATGAGCCTATGGAGGCCATTCTCATCCAAACAGCCACATAGTACTACCAAAGACAGACTAGGAGACAATACTGATTGTTTAGTGTGTATCCTCAACCTATGCAACATTTTCTACAGCTCTAACTGTATTCAAATCTTGAACCTCCCTAACTCCCAATGTCATCACTAACAAGATTCCCATTTCCTAAGTGACTAGATCAGATATTTGGTGCAATTTGGTACCCAGGCTCTTCAATCGTCTATTTGAGCCTAGGGTACCTGCTTCCACATGGCTGGTTTAGAGATTCAGGGAAGGTGAGCAGAATGAGGTAACACAATGTCTGGAAGAATATACCACTATAGGATAAGCACAGCACAGGTGCTTCAAAGATTGGTTTGCCGGACTTTAATTAACAATCACTGGGAAGTCCGAAGCAGCACAGAAAGAACTCTGCTGCCATCTGGTGGCGACACTGGACTATGACCCTCACTAAAAAGACAAAGTTGCGTCTGTGTCAAATGAAAATGTCATCAGAGGTTGAGCATTCATGCCGTTTTAATATCATATTTGAAGGCAGAGGCTTCAGAATCCCAAGCCAAACTACAATAACTCCTGGAAATTGGCCTGAAGCTCAGTGCCAAGGCTCTCTTCTGCATGCCTCTCTATTGGAGCACTGTTTTTCCTTTCAGTTAGATTTGATTCATATTACTGAAAAGTTTATAACATTTTAAAACATATCTTAAAATACTTATCATTCATAACATTTTGATGGAGTAATTAGGTATTGGTATTTTATAAACTTAAAAGACTGTGGCAGGAAGATTTTGGCTGTCAGCCCCCACAGGTATGTCCTAGGAACCAGCTAGGAAAGCAGCAGGAGGATCCTCAGATATCACTCTCCTCATCTGCAAATCCAACACGCCTCATCTGTAGCTCCAGTTCCATATCAGTCTACAGGTGCTGCTCTCTCTTTTCTATCTCTGCCCTCACTCTCAAGGGACTAAACAAATTCCAGTAGTACACCCAGCATTCCTTTCTTCTGTCGACCCCCTACAGCCAATCCTCATTTATAAATGTCAACTCTAAATACCAAGAAACACATTCTACTGGAACCCCTCACCTCCATGTGCCCATCTGGTAGGATCTAAGAACAGACAATTCACAATCATCATATTCTCTTAAGGACCAGAGAGGGCAAAAGAAACCAAGGAATAGAATAACCCCCAACAAACCAAAGCATGATATAAGCACCTAGAATGATAATCTTTGCAGAGCCAGATGCTTAGACATCAGTGTAAAAGCACAATTATTCACAATCAGGACCTGTTTTCCCTAAAACCCAGCAATCCTGTTACAGCAGGCACTGAGCACCACAGTATAGCTGAAACACTGACAAGGATTTCAAATTAGTCTTTATGACTATCTTAGAAGTCCTTAGGGAGGAAATAAGTAAATACCTTAAAGAAATCCCCCAAAACCTATACAGGGCAAAGAGGGAACTAGATTATACTTGCAAGCAGAAAGAGAAGCAATAAGTAAACCCCAAATTGAAATGAAAACTTTAGGACTTGAAATAGGAAACTGAGAGGAAAGCTTCACCAACAGAATACATGAGACAGGATAAAAAAAGATTAAGTCACTGAAGACAAACTAGAGAAGAAATGGATACCTCAGTCAAAAACTGTTAATGAGAGAGAAAGAGAGAGAGAGAGAGAGAGAGAGAGAGAGAGAGAGAGAGAGAGAGAGACTATGAGAAGGCCAAATTAAACAATGAATAGTAATAGAGGAAGGGAAAGAAACCCATATTAGAGGTACAAAAATATGTTCAATATAAACATAGAAGCAAATTTCCCTAACTTGAAGAATGAGGTGCCTACTCTACCAATGTACAAGAAGTATAAACAGTGTCAAATAGACTGGGCCAAAAAATAAATTTCCTGACCCACAATGCCACATAATTGTCCAAATACTAAACACATAGAGCAAAGAATGTATAAAAGCTATAAGAGAGAAAGACCAAGTTAGACATAAAGGCAGACCTATTAAAACAATACCCAACTTTTCAGTGGAGACTCTAGAAGCCAGAAATGCCTGGACAGATGTTTTATAGATTCTAAGCGACCACAGCAGCACAGCTACTATACCCAGCAAAAACGTTCAATCACAATAGGTACTCAGAGAAAGACATCCCCCCACCCAACACCGAAATAAAGCAATATTTGTCCACATATCCAGTCCTACAGAAGGTGCTAGAAGGAAAACTTCAACTTGAAGCAGCTAACCACACCAGAGGACAAGGAATAAATAATATCATACCAGAAAATCAAAAGAAAGGGGAATGAATACCCATACCACACCAAATAATAACAATCAGCAGAATAAACACTTCTGATTGATGATAATTCTCAATATCAATGATCTCAACTCCTCAATAATAAGACACAGATGGACAGAATGGACTTCAAATAAGATCCATCTATCAGCTGTGTGCAAGAAACACACCACAACATCAAAGATAGACATTACCTCAAAGTAAAAGGAAAGAAAAAGATATTCCAAGAAAACAGACCCAAGACAGTGTAACTATTTCAAAATTTGCCAAATGTAGATTTTAAGCCAAAAAAATCTGAAGATATTATATATAAAGAAAGGATCCTATATATTCATCAAAGAAAAAAATATACCAAGAGTACATTGCAATTCTTAACATCTATGCAACAAACAGCCTAAGGGTACTCAGGTTCATAAAGCTAACACTACAACAACTTCATTCACACACCGGCTCTCACACACTGATGGTAGATGATTATCCCCTACCTCACTCTCACCAATAGACAGATAAGCTAGCCAAAAAACTAAACAAGAAATAATGTAGCTAACTGGTGTCATCAAATGAATTGACCTAACAGATAGTCATAGAACATTTTACATAAATACAGAAAAATACACATTCTTTTCTACAGTTCATGAAAGTTTCTTCATAACTGATTACATACCAGAACACAAAGCAAGTCTCAACAGATACAGTAAAGTTGAAATTACACCTTGTATCTCATCTGATCATTACAGTCTACACTGGTTGTCAATGCAACAGAAAACTTAAAAATTTATGAAAACTGAACAATTCACCAAGTGAAAAGTGGCATGAAACAGAACGTAGGAAAGGAATTGAAAGATTCCTAGATACTGGATTACCTCACTCAGGATAATTTTTTTCTAGTTCCACCCATTTTTCTGCAAACTTCATGATGTCATTCTTTTTTTAATGTCTGAGTAATACTCCAAACGTGTAAATGTATCACATCTTCTTTACCTATTTTTTTGTTGAAGAATATCTAGTTTATGAATAAAACCTCCATGAACAGAAATGAGCAAGGGCCCTTGAGATAGGATGGGGTGTTTCTTAGGCCTGTGGCCAAGCTGGGTCTTGGGATAGATTGACTCCAGTCTTCTGAGGAGCCCTCATATTGATTTCTATAGTGGTTATACAACTTTGCACCACACCAGAAATGGCGGAGTGTTGAGAAGAGGAGAGATTGACTGGGGTACTGGAAAGTAGAGAGAGAAAGGAAACTGGTCCAGGCGTGTTGAAAACAAAAATTAAAAAAAATAATAATAAAAGTAAAAGCTTCTTAGAATTTCATGAAAATGAAAATACAACATATCCAAACTTTTGTGTCACTAAGAGGCAAGCTCATAGCACTAAGTGCTTGTATTAAAGCAAAACAAAGCAAAACAAAACATGAAAAGGTCTCATATTAATAACTAAACAGCACATGTAAATCCTTTAGAACAAAAAGCAGAAATAACACTCAAAAAGGGTAGAAGACAAGAAATAATCAAACTCACATATAAAACCAGTAAAATGGATAAAAAAACAACAGCAACAAAAGAGCAATACATAAAATCAACGAATCAGAATTATTTCTCAAGAAAAGTCAAAAAGATTGTCAACTCTTAGCCCAATTAACTAAAAGGAGAAAAGAGGATATTCATAGTCACAAATTTTGAGATTAAAAAATGGGAACATAATAACTAACCCTAAGGAAATCCAGAGAATCAAGGTCACAGTTTAAAAATCAGTACTCTATTGAAGTTGGAGAAAATTGAAACATATGGATAAGTTTCTCAAAATATACAGTCTACAGAAATCATATCAAAATCAGATAAGCAATTTAAATAGAACTATAACTCCTAGTGAAATATAAGCAATATTTAAAAGTCTAACAAAAAATGTCTAGCACCAGACGGCTTTAGTGCAGAATTCTCCAAAACTTTCAAGGAAATGTTAACCCCAATACTCCTCAAATATTCCATAACACAGAAACAGAAAAGATGTTCTCAATTCCTTTTATAAGGCCACAGTTACTCTGATACTTAAAGCACTTAAAGACCAAACACACAATTACAGATAAATCTCCCTCATGAACATAGATGCAAAACTTCTCAATAAAAAACTTGCAAATTGAATCCAAGAACACATCAAAAGATCAACCATGTGATCAAATAGACATCTTGACGGTCAGCCCTACTGTGTGCTGAAGATGGCTTACATTTTTAGAGACTGTTTCAGCCCTGGATACCCTTTGAGTTTAAAATAGAATGGCAGATTTAAGGGCTTGAAACAATCAGAGTAAAAAAATTATATATGTCCTTAAAGGAGATCTGAAAATACTCTGCAGAGTGAGGTGGGCTATCTTCGTTAATAATTTTCTGGCTGGGCCACAGACATTTGCCCAGGCCAGAAAATAACAGTCTTGACCCTGGTCCTATTTTTTTCCTTTCTGGTCTTTGGTATTGATTCTTTCCTCTTCATGAACTCCTTGACTCTGAGAATGGACACAAATAGCTCCGTGCAGGAAACCCATTACATATTTTTCTCCAGGCTTCCCTGGGAGCTAAAATAAAACCATAGGAACACTGCACTGGAAAGGAGGCTCTGGGTAAATCTCTCCTTCTTTCTATTCAGGTCTTTTCAGTGACAGTGACCTTGAGGTTATTCCTAAGTAAGGCTACAAACTCTCTGTCAATAGCCACTGAAGTCCCCTTTAGCACTGGAGGAGGGGAAGAGACGTCCTTCTGGAAGTCACCTCCTGTGTGCTGTGGGGTCTCCAGTTTCTGTCTTGTGTCTGTACTTTTAAATATTTTTGCTAGCTTCTTTTTCCAGTGCTTATGGACAGAAATGTTGGTGTCTGTCAATATTGCTTGCTTTCTTTCTCCTGTGGTCTCCAGACTTCATACCATGTAGCTACACATGTCCTCATTGTGCCTAAATGGACTTCTATAACTGCAGACTCGAATCCAGAGCCAGAGTCCAGACACTTATTAAGAAGGAAGCTGCATTCTCTTTCATTAAAATGGTGTGCCGATCCTACTAAACAAAGTGCTTGTCAATTTTCCCAAGTACCACTGGGAAAAACCAAGTAAGGTACCTAGGGACCACTTGTTTTCCTTTCCCTTTTCAACATGGCAAAGTTCTAAGTCTGTTGGTTACAGAGCTACATTTGACCCTGTAGCAAAAGCTGCCAACTAATGGGTCAGTGGTTCCAGATGGCAAAGGCTTTGGTTGAGTGGCTGCCAGATGGACAAAGCTAAGCAGCAACTCGAATAGAAGTTTCCCTCTTCAGGTTTAAGCCCCTCTTGGAAAGCCAAGGTCAAGAAACTTATGGCTTACTGTAAGAAAGGTGTAAATGAACTTTGTAAGGCAACAGATGGTAAGGGCTCCTTGCCATTGACAGGGAAATCTGTACTCTTCCAAGGGCCTCATCTTCTATGTAATAATGAACATGGTTATTTTCCTCTTCCCTAGATAATACTACAGCTGCACCTCTTTTAACCACTTTCCAGAGTTTTACAGAAAATACCCAGTACAGATTAACAAGAGGGGACATTTTCTTTTGGTTTGTGTGGCCTGAGACATTGGAGTGGCCTGTGTAATCTTTTATTCCAAAGTTGTAGCTCTAGCCTGCCTAATTTACAGAGTGGATTGTCCTATGCCGTGACCTACCTTATCCATAGGTACAAATTCCTGGTGAAGAAACATGAGTGCATTAGCTGGCATCTCATTGATGGTTGTAGGATTCCATTACAGAATCATCAAGCTCGCTGGGTCAGAGTCCATCAGTGTTGGGTGGGGGACGACTGGGAAGGAGGGCAATTGAACTCGTGCCAACTGCTTTCTTCTTTACTTCTTTTATTCACGTCACACTACTGATCAAAGGTAAGTGAGACAAAGCCCAGACGATCAGGATTCCTAAGTGTTACTCAGGATCTATATGTTTCTATATGTATCAAATGGGGATATATGTGTGTGTATGTGTGTGTGTGTGTGTGTGTGTTGTGGTGTGTATATATATATGTGTGTGTATGTGTACATGTATATGTGATTATATATATATATATATATATATATATATATATATATATATACATATACATGTTTTTATATAAACGTTGAACTTTACACCACACTGTATTTTGGCAGCCATTTTGTGTGTTTTATGCTTAGTAAATAATTAATAACAAATGACTTAAGTTTTTATGGTAGGTATAATGTAAAATAACAGAAATATTGTTCATAATAGCTTTGAATGAAGGAAGTATGCATGATGAAAATTACACCTTCTCACTCTCTGAACTCTCAAAGTATCATGTTTGTTGGGAGTACTTTGAATCTGTGAGCACCACCTCTTATCAAGATAGAAATTTCTGACATTTTATTGTTGTTATTGTTTGTTTGTTTTCCTCCAGCATGTTGGTAAGACAATTTTAACTTCTTCCTGGGTCTCTGTATACGGGTTGTACATCTATACCACTAGTGATGACCTTTTAGGAACTTCTGAGAGGCTACTCTTCAGAAACATACATTCTCATGTAATATGTTTTATAGAGAGTAAAACTTAATTCTGTTAGTAAAGTCTTCTTTATTGATGAGGTGGGTGTAGTGTTAGGAAAAGTATTATCCACGTTTTTCTATTCTATGGCAGTATGGCTGAGCTGACTCAGGGCAACTGAAATTAATGCCTGTAACATCATCTGCTCCATTGCACTGCTTTTCTATGCAGACTGTGTCACAAAGAAAATGACAGGATGGATGTAGAAAATGCAGACAGTGCATGGCATATCCTAAAGCATCATATGATAATAATAAACATTAGTATTGTGTCAACTGAGGAATCCAGAGAATTGGCTGTGGTCTTCCTCGTATTTTATATTTCTAACTAGTATGCTCCTTCTCTCTTCTTTCTTCATATGTTGATTCAAGAACATCATCCAAAAAACATCTCTCATTTTTGTTTAATACAAGCCATCTTCCCAGACAATTAGTTCCTAGCCAATCTCCATTGGAAGCCAGAAAACTAAGTGACCTTTTTTTGGAGCTGTCCTGAGAACAAGGAATCTACACCATTGTGTTCCATCATTGAACAACCACAGGATGCAGTCTTCTCTTAGAAGGGGTGTGGTTTTCTTCAGCTGGGCCCATCCTCAAAAGGCTCGCAGCTGAAGCTGGGAGAACATTTTCATTTTTGTTGCTCAGATGAAAAGAAATGTCACATGCCACACATACCAATTTTAGGAATAATTGGATATCTTTTTAAATTTTTGCTTAATCCTGCATTTTTTTATATTTAAATATCTCTTAAAATTTTATGGTGTAAGCTCACTTAGTCTTATTTCAGTAGGAAAAACTGCCTTACAGCTAACTGTGTTAAGGAAGATTTGGGGCCATTTCTTTAGCATCTACCATCTGTGTTAAGTTTTTGTCCTTAGTTCTTCTTTCTCCTAAGTTCTGGGTGAACCAAGCCTGCTCCAAAACCTCAGCATTTGTCAGTGAAAGAAAGAACCTCAGACTTGTATTTCTTTCAGTGAATATCAGTACCTTTGTTTAGTAGACATTCAGGTACCAGAGATGCCATTCAATGAAATAGGATCCACCTTGGGGCTGTGGGGTTTATAGAAATAGAAACTGAAGAGATTTATAACCACGGAGGTCTTTGGAAAGCATTTTTGTGGTTATAAATTAGTTATAGAAGATGCATTTTTCTGGAAGGAAGCATGAAGGCAGGGCACTGTGGGATGTTGTTAGTAGTTTAGGTGAGTAGGCCTCATCCAAAATTCTTGGAAGTAAAAGTGTTTCATATTTGGGGATATCTGCATTTATATAAGGAGATATTTTATGGGTGGGATCATATAATATATATTTACATAAGCCTTATACTTATAGCTCAAAGGGAAGTTTACATTACATCTTAAATTCCCCTTCAATTTGACTGTAACCAAAGAGTAAATGTGGTATTTTCTACAGGTGATGTGAGCATTCAAGCTTCAGGTTTGGGGAATTTTGGTTTTTTTTGCTTAAGGATTCTTACTCCATGTGTGCTAGTAATTATGCAAAGTATTAAGAAATAGTGAATGTATATCACAACATACATACACACTAAATGTGTGATTAAGTAAAGATAAAATACTGGAAGATAATTAGCATTAAAATAAAATTTAAAAGCTAAGAACTAAAAGAAATAGAAACTACATTCTCATCTGTCAACACAAAAACACGATTCTCACCTCAAAGGCAGTAAAACACAGGATGTCAAACAGATTAATCATGACCTAGGAACACAGATTTAGGGGACCCGAAACTATTCCATTTTCAGTATGGTATCAGTTTTGTGAAGTGTTTACAGTCACAGAACAAAGAAGCCCCAGATACACTGGCAGAGTGGTCAGGGAGACAGATACCAGAAAAGGGAAAAGCCTCACCTTTAGGTCTCAGATGCTGCCTGACCACATTCCTGGTGGAAGCTAATGTTCTGTTTGCATAGTCCAAATGATAGTCCTAATCTCTACAAGATGTTAGGTCAGGCACAGACAAAGGCAAAAAATATAATGGTTAGCAAAGAGGGTAATTATAGCTCAACATATACTGAAGTTAGGCCTGACTGGTCACATTCCAACTTCTGCATAATCATTGAAGTTGATCAGTCTTCCAGATGTGGTGTTCTTTTTGTTTGTTTCATTTCATTTGTTAAATTGTTCCACCCTGCCCTGTCTAAGCTCATTCATCTATCTATTCATCCATCCATGTATCCATCCATGTATCCATCCATGTATCCATCCATGTATCCATCCATCCATCCATCCATCCATCCATCCATCCATCCATCCATCCATCCATCCATCCAGTCTCTTTATATATTTCTAGATGGCTTGGAACTCACTATGCTGATGAGGCTGGTCTTGATCACACAGAGATCTACCTTCCTCTGTCTCTCCAGGGCTGAAATTAAAGTTATGTGCCTCCACAAAATGCTACTCTTAATGAGTACTAATGCAACTGAGCACAAAATGTGACTTTCATCTTTCTTGAAGTTGATGTCTCAACTCTCTTAAAGCTCCTCGAAGGAGGAGAAAGAGGAAGAAAGCTGAGCCCTAGGCTTAGGGATCCCCAGGAAGAAAGAGTCATGTAGGATTCCTCTCAGATATGTCAGGCAGGAGTACTAAGTTTCATTTGACAGAATAAATAGGTATATGTGTGTTTGTGTAGATGGGTGTGAGCATACCTGTGCTTGATTCATTCTGGTGGCTTTTGGCGGTTCAAAACCTCTGGGTTGATGACCCGTGTTGCACAGCATGTGTCAGTGCCCTAGAAATATTTAACAAACATTAATGCTGAAAGAGAAAATTCTTTGCCAATACCAACTTCTAGGTGGATGACAGGTGCGATTGTCCAGTTGTCACTCTTGCCTTAGGGGCAGAACAGGATATATTAATGAGAGTCTGCTTGCCGCAGGCTCTTTATCACCTATGAGGCTACTTCTCCATCACTTATCTAGCTATTCACTCTAACTCTTGCTATAGAGATTAGAGCTCTGAAGAAGGGTACAGGCAGGTAGAGACAATGATGCTTTTAAAGAGTTTTTTCTTTTGAAACTTGACATTAGAAAATCTCATTATGGACCCTTAACCAGTTTCCTTTTTTAGGGACCCTTACAGTTATTCCTTTGGACATGCCAAGAGCCCCGAGGGTCTAGTTATAAGGTAATCACTGGTGTGCATAAGAGCTAAATTCTCTAAACTTCTGTATACCTGGGATTATTGGCTAATAACCATTTGAAGTCTTTCTCCCTTCTTCCCTTCAGGGGTGATGGAGAGAGAACATGGCTCTGCCCTAATGGATCATCTTCAAAGACACCTGATCAATATACTGTTGTGATTACTTAAAAAAATACAGAAGGTTAGGATGGTATCGGAAACTAACCTTAAAAATAATATATCATTCTTACAGCAGGCACTGGTAGGGCCTTGCTTTGGTAGTGGTAACCCAATAATAATGAGTAACTCTTGGTGAGCATTTGTTAGGTGCCTGCTGCTGGGCTAAGCACTCTGCATGCCTGATCTCCCTTAATCCCTCAACAGCTCCAGGCAGCAGAGACTATTCTTAGCCCTAGTTTGTAAATGAGGAAATTGGGGTTTAGAGTAATTTGCACAAGATGATTCAAATAGCCTAGTGGATGCTGACCTAGAGAGGTCTGCGGCATAGCAGAACTTCTCAGCCAGCAGCCACTACGCTCCACTTGCTTTCATTAGTAATCAGAGAATAGCAGAGAGAAGAGCGATTTCATTTCCATGTCTCTGGGGTTCTCTGTGGCCCAGTGTGGCGTCTTCACACCTCCAGATAATTCTTATTAGAATTCAGGTTGGAAATTGTAGTATATGCTTTATACTGTCAGTCAGCCTATTTCAAGCAGCCTTGGTTCAGACATTCTACTCCTGACCTTTACCACATGCAAAACTTTCACGCTCACACTGGATTTCACAGGACCCTCTGACAAAAGTCAGATCTTATCAGTCAATACCCTTCAAGGTCTGCTTCTAGGTGACCTGTCCCATTCTAGCTCAGTTGGTTGCCCACTCCACCTTTGGCTCCATGGTCTAGAGCTACCTAAAGCTACCTTGGCACACCCAAGCATGGTCTCCCATCAAACCATGTCCACTCATTTCCCTTTCCTCCACTAGAGAACCTCAACCAACCTGTCTTGAAAACATATCCTAAAGTGTTGCCATTGACTTGACATACTAGGTCCCTCTGCAGAGTAAAGCTGCGATGTTATAGTAGTTTATCATCCATCTTCTATCCCTCCATCCATCATATATTAATTAAACATTTAAAGGAATTAATTTATGCAGACATTATGACATCTGATAAGCTGGAATCTGGCAGGCCACCCATCAGTCTGTAACCTCAAGGAGGAGACGATAGTGCATTTGGCCTCTGACAAACCTCTGGAGGCTTCTATAGGCAGATACATCTCCTTTACAAGCTGGTGATGATGCTGCTTGGATGAAGCTCTTACACAAAATGAAGGGTAATAAGTGTAACTCAAAGTCTAACAATGGAAATGAAACCCTGCCTAAAAACATTTTCAGAGCAGCAACTAGACTAGGCTCTGACAAAAACTCAGCACCACACTCTTGCTACATTGATACCAAACACACTGATCATATCACATTCTGATATTGTTCCTCAACAAGTCACTTATATGTCACTGGGCATCAAGAGAACTCCTGCGGACAGCACTAATCAAGTTTAAGCTACTTTAACCATCAATTTCAATGAACCAATATAGTACGGGGAAGTTCCCTAGATTCAAATGTGAAGTTATATTGTTTCTAATGAGCTCTGGTGTTTTTTCTTGGTCAAGTGACACATTTTATGACTGTATGTGTCCACCTCTTGCAGAAAAGTAGACCTCACTCCTATTTTTCAGGAGCTCAATGAATTGGTTGAAAATGTATCCTATTGGGTAACTGATACATGAATATCTCAGTGAGATGGCTTTTAAAGTATCTTCTGCTTTGGTTGTGTTCTAGCATGTTGGTTACCCTGACTTCTCTGGAGTAAGGAGGGTTGAGGAGGTAGCCCATACTCTCCTGTCCACTAGGTGGTGGTGGAGTCCCACCTCTGACAGTCTTAGTGCTTTGTGCTCCCTGACCAAGGCCTGGGGAGAAAACATCTAACCCCTAGCAGAACACAGTGGGGAATTTCGGGTTAACTGAGTAAGGTAATTTAATTTTCTTGGGAAAATAGCTGCACTCACACATACAATAGGAGATTCATGAAGCACCAAGATCTATGGTATGTGCAATGCAGTATGGCTTTTTCCAGCCCCTAGGTAGGAAGAAACTTCTTTCCCATGCTATACTATACATAACCTCCTCTTCTCCCTCAGCAACCAGGTCAAGCCTGATCCTGGCAGTAACCCTCTGTAAACCTGCTCACTTCGTTCTCTTAATTAGGGCAAAGCTGAGGCCTTACCCCTTGTGTTGATGTCTTTCCTTGTCTTCATGGGCTCTACCAAATAACTGTCTTTTGCTCTACTGTGACCAGGCTCCCAGGCAACAGATGACCACGCACTGCATCTTTATTGTGCCTACTACTTATTCCTTGATGAAGGTGCAAGAAATATAATCAGTAAAATACTAAACACAATTCTTAAATTAGATAAACAACGTGGAGGGTTAGGCATTACAAATATTTCTTTTCTTTCCTTTTTCACATCCATTATTTTCTTTTCTAACTGTATTTATAACATCTCAACAGCTAATTACTTTTGATGTGTAACCACTCCACAGCCAAGAGTAATTTGCAGTTTTTTTAATCCGATGTGTAGGAAATCCAGTGGGATACTGTGCAGAACACATGTTCATAGATGTTGGTTCATGCTGACACTTCTTTCTGGAACTTTTATGGAAGAGCTTCTTTCCCCACATGACTTCAAAGTCCTTCACCTGCAGGATCTCATTTTCCAGTTAGTGATAACAACGGCCAAGGATTATTATCTTCTATTTATAGGTAAGGGCAATAAGTCAGAGAAAAATGATCTGCCTGAGAACAAAAGGCAAGTCAGTGGCGGGAGGGGAGCTGCACAGTTTTCTGTCCCATCAGCTCTCCATGTCTCTTCCCAATGAGGGGATACTGTGTTACCTTAAACCCTGAACCCAAGAGAGTACAATTAGTATCGCTTGGCATAGTTTAGAAGCCGGAACTTTTCACAACCTACTCTGATGGTGGCCACCACTGCCTCTTGTTCTTGTCTCTTTTTACTGCTCCCTAGTCACCAGCAGGACAGCTCATCAATGCTGTCTTTGTGTGGATCAATAGCAACAATATCTCATTACTGGGAATAAGATTGCTATAGCAGGCTGGTTTTGATTTCCCTCAAGTCAGAACAGTGCAGAGGAATGAGCACCGTTCACCTCCAAACTCTTCATACCATTGATCTGAAACTCCCAACCAATGTCAACCTTTGAGATGGGGCACTGGAAAGCTAGTCTGTAGAGTAACAATGAGGCAGGCCCTCAGACTTGACAGTTGTAGGTGAGACTACAGATGCTATTGCATGTCTTTTATAAGCTACTCTGACTACACTCACCTTTAGTTGTTATTAATTAGTTGTTCCTTGAAACTCACTCTAAATGTCATGGCTATTTGTCTCGAAATCTTTCTTATAATGTCTTCTATTAGAGCTATGTATCCAGTTTTCTCTCTTGCACTTTTTGCAGGAATCAGGATCTTCTACAAAACATATATTATGCCCTGTTTGCCTTGTGCTACACGTGGGCACAGCTAACTGCTTTTCAATAGGACAGTGTCATAGGACAATGTCACACCTCCACCCACAGGAAACTTCAAGAAATGCTGTTGAATACAATTTAATTCTTCCAACTACATGCACAAGTTTTAGTCATATCTAGACCATTCAGAATTAGGCCAGATTCATCTTCCTAAAACAGCACAATCTCCATGTCATTTCTCTACTAAAATTTTCTTAATAGGCCCCTACTGCCCATATTACATTTGAACCGGGAGGACTAGAATGATAAAGTCAACCTGATTTACTTAGATCCTGCTTTTTGTGGTTTTTCCTGCCTCTACCTCAAGCATTTTATATTTCACTGCCCACAGGCTTTGCGTGCTCTTTGAACAATTATTTCATAGCAATTTCTACACGCTGTCACTTTAAAGTCTTGTTTGCACCAGAATTTTCCTCCCCGCTTTTCCTTCTTTGCTTCTTGCATTCCGGTCTTTCCTAAAGAAAGGCAATGAATAGGGAACAGATTATTAGATTTTTTTTTTAAAGAACCAGAGACGATAATTTTTTTTGCAGTTGGGACCAAAATTAGATTGCTAGAGGCAAAGAAATAAAGGGGAAGTAAGAACAACATGTGTGATTCAATTATTCGGTTGTTTGATGGTAAGAATGACCAGTGATGTCACCATGGAGGAAACACAGTGCTTACAAAGGCCCTGTGTGCTTAAGTTATTTGCATGGGTTGTCCCCTGTGTGGGTAGAGATACTAGCAAATTCTGGAGAGAATTCAGATGCTATTGAAAAAGTACAACCTAAATACGATCATCTTCCTGCCAAAAGCTTAAACCTCTTTTTCTAGCTATTCCCCACTGCTGCCTGTCTCCCCTCTAACTTTTGCTTTGATTTCTATGATGCCTTTCTTGAATTCATAAGCAATACCCTTTCTTTCTCTCTCTGTGCTAACCTATGTTCCTCACCAGTACCTGTCACCATTATTTCATAAGACTTT
Organism: Micromys minutus; assembly: GCF_963924665.1. Classification (NCBI taxonomy): domain Eukaryota; kingdom Metazoa; phylum Chordata; class Mammalia; order Rodentia; family Muridae; genus Micromys; species Micromys minutus. Next base: position 28,024,343 of record NC_137985.1, read on the forward strand.
ACGTTCCCTTTCTCATTACTAAATATCACCCTTATCTGTTAAAATACCAACTCTAATGAATCCAGACATTTATTATCTTTATTTTTCTATCATAAAAATCAAGATATGAGAGAAAACTTCATAAAATAATACAAATTTATTCCACACTGGGCTTTAATTACCAAGTTTAGGCCCCTTCACAGCTTCCAAAGTTTTCAGTGAACTTCATTTTCCACTCATTTTCTCGCCCACGACACATGCTTCAAGTTTCCTCCTAGAGAGTGTAAACTAGTGTGACTTTTCTGCTGTTCTCCCACACACCTCCCTGATCACAAAACACTTCATGTTCATCCACTTCCCAAAAGAAGACCTCACTTCTACTTTTGAAGAGAACATGGGGGCCGCCGAATAGAAAACCCCTCAACTTCCTGTGAGCATAGCATTTCCTAAGGCCTTCCCTTTGGCTTTCCCTACTGTTACAATGGAGAGTTGCTTCTTTTCCCTGCTAAGATACTAGTTTTCTCTGAGCTTTGGAGGTAGATCCTTTTCTGACCTCACAGAAGATACTGTTCCTCGTTTATCTTCTCTTCTTGACTTGTTTTCTCAATTCCAACTTCTCTATTTCTGTCTCAGTGATGGTTGTGTTCAGATCTTGTGAAACCATTCTAAGGTAGCAAGTAACCTACCTCATACAGACTGTGTAATATTTGCTTCCCAGTTTTCATCTTGATGGCTATTTGGGCAGATTTAAACATCACTGGCTACACCCTCTTCCTACAAACTCCTCCTTCCCTATCTCCATGACACAATACTCTGCCTGATTCTTTATTTGGCATTTTTTTTTCTCATTGTATCCTTTGCAGAATCATCTTGTAACAATGTATAAAATAAATGATGATTATAGTAATAATTAAGAAGCAATAGAAGAAACAACTAATATCTGGCAAGTGCTCATTACATGGACACACAGCTCTTATGGCTTTGCCATTTTATTTAATACTTCCAAAGCCCTGGGGGTGGGGGCAAGTATTATTAGTTTTAATTATATCAATGAAGGAATGGTAAAGCTTGTGGGGGTGAATGAATTGCTCGAGGCTGCATAGCTAATGCATAACAGACTATAATTTACACAAAGGCAGTTCTGCATTTAGAGTCCTAACCCTTCCTTACTGGATTTTGGTTTCCTGTTTTCTGAATTGCTCAGCGATCAACACCATAGTATACCCTCTCTATACCCAGGACTTCACTGACCTCAGTGCAACAATAGCTTAGGAGTTAATTTCTCCACGCCCTACTTGCCTTTCCAGCCCCAGACTGGAGGTTTCCTACCCAACAGTTCTCTGTCCTTCTGGTGTATTCATTTAGAAAGCATAAAGGGTTTCCAGAGTAAATCCAATTCAAAACTGGAGCTTTTCCTATCTTCTGGTCTTTTCCAGTCACTTAAATTGATAGTGTCACCATATGTTAAGGAGCTAACACTGAAGCCCAGGAGTCACAACCTTCAGTAGTTGTTGCCTTCTTATCTCTGGGTGGCCTATCCATTATTTGCCATGTTGTTTCAAATCATTCAATGATTTGCATATTGACTTTCTGACAAATAATAACAATTAAAAGCAACTAGAAGAAATGACTATGACCTAAGAGGCAGGGTGTCACACCAGTCTCTCAGTGTGATTTAGAAATCTGGCTTATGTGAGCAAACAGAATGAGCCATGCCCTTCCTTATTCTGGGACCAATCCACCCCAGTCCCCTTCTGGGAATAGTTGACAGTTCTTCTGGATAGTTTCTCCTTAATCTCCAATTGTCCCAGGTCAAATATTTTAATAGCATATCTACGTATCTCCCACATTCTCAGGTTTCTTTGCTTCACATGCACATCACCCACGTTTTTTTTTTTTTTTTTTTTTTTTGATAGAACTCACTTGCCTATGGAAATAATTTTATCTCACTTATTAAACCGAGTTAATTTCCTAATTGGATTGTAAACTCCATAATAGGTACTGACTTCATCATCACAAAAGAAAGGAAGGAAAAAGAAAAAGAAATATTTAAGCCCATGTTGGAACAACTCAGGAAAAAGACCAGAAAAAAATAGGCAATGTGCCTAATAAAAATGTATTTTCTCTTCTATTTCCTGTGTAGTATATTTACAGGAGCTCTGTTTGTGAGAGGATATTGAGTTTGTTAATCACGACAAAATATGATTTGATTATTGTAGTCTCAGATGAGAGGAAATAGTAAAAGGTAATAGTGTGTGTGTGTGTGTGTGTGTATGTGTGTGTGTGTGTGTGTGTATGTGTGTGTGCATGCATGCCTTTGTGTGTGTATGTTTGTGTCTGTGTGTGTGAGTCTGTGTGCTGTATGTGTATGTATATGTGTGTATGTTTGTGTAAGTGTGTATTTGTGATGTGTGTGTATTGTGTGTGGGTTGTGTGTGTGATCTGTGGGTTGTGTGTGATGTGTGTGTTGTATGTGTTGTGCATGTCTGTGAGTGTGTATGTGAGTGTGCATGTATGTGTCTATATGTGTGTGAGTGTGTATGTGTGTTGTGTATTTTGTGTGTCTGTGATGTGTGTGTATGTGTGTGAGAGCGTGTATGTGTGTGTGTGTGTGTGTGTGTGTGTGTGTGTGTGTGTGTGTGTGTAGGCAGGTCAATAGCAGAGAAATAGATTTGGCACATATACTTTTGAGATCTTATTTCAAAACTCCTTGTGCTCTGTGCCAGTACATCTGAGCCACTAATAAAATAGCAAAGAGCTATAAACTTTACTTATCCTATTACATATAGGTTGTGACATGGAGAATTAGCTCTTTGGGATAAGCAGTGCAGAATACTCTATGAATCTGGGCACACCTAGTAGATAAAAAAAGATGGAAGTGAAAAACCAGCATGTATCACAGCTTATACTGAAGAAGTGTGAGTTTCAGTTCTAGATAATTTGCATGAAATTGATGCAATTGATCTGTAGACACCAGCAATGCAAAGGAAATGTGTCTCAACAGCCCATGGGCTCACATGGAGATGCTGCTACAACCTTAAAATCTACAGGACTCTGAGAATCCACTGTAGATTGTTTGGGACTTGTTGGTTGGGAAGGACCTCCTTATAACGGAAGTTGTTAGAAAGGCCAAGTCCCAGAGATGTTTTAACCAAGTCTCTCTGAGAGAGCAAGACCATCATGGGCTAGATGGCCTATCGTCACAGCTTACCGGCATGGAGCCTGATCACATGGAAAGGTGATTCTAGCCTGTGTTTACATAGTAGGCGAGGCCTGTGCTACCGCTTGCTTCTTTTTTCGAGACCCTAGACACCAATAATCAGCATCTTTCTTCTATGATCTGCCTGTTTCTTATTTTCTTTCTTACTTGATTAATGTGACTCAGGCTCATCATTGTCAGCCTTCTTCTCCCCTTCAACCCCCCTTCATATTGAAATTGCATGTCATGTGTCAGACCTCTAATCACTACACACCCTCCAACCCTGAAGGGCATTGTGTAGCTAAGGATAGCCCCTGAACTGAAAAATAGAGTCAGGTTTTTGAACCAGTGACTAGGATCCTGGAAAGGAAAATAGGCTTTCCTGCTCTCAGACACCTCTTTGCTCTTGGCTGTCTGACATGCCTTTTTTACCTTCCCAAGATGATTTTGTTTATCTAACTGGGCCCATTACTCCTGTCAACCAGACCCATCTCCTTATTCATAAAGCACACAAGTAGATCTGGCCCCACACTCTGCCAATTTGGCTTATCTTGTTAGGTTCTAGCCGCTCACCTCCAGCTCTGAGGCTGATATTTCACAGATGGTGAATTTCATGTCCAGGATAGACCCCCCCAGTGTGGTCCCTTACCCATTTTAGTGTGGGTTGCTGAGTTTAAATCAAGCTGGGCATCCAGGCAGGGATCTATAGTGCTGATGTTTTCAAACAAGCACAGAGAGAATAGCAGGGGAATGGCACGTGGAAGGTGCTCAGGAGACATTAGCACACAGAATCAATGGATGAATGAAGGAGGGGTTGGAGGTGATGGTGATGTCTTTTGGGGAGGGGAACTTCAGATTTATTGTTTCACTGAAGCGAACATGGTTTATGTTTCTGCATCAGAACAAGAAGAGAGAGAAAATATTGCAAAGTGCCTAATATGAAGAATGCTTAGCGGTACCTCATTGATTGGATAACTTCTGTTAAAAAAGAAAACATGGAAGGCCTTCCATGCGCTGCTAAGTGGGCTCAGAGAACATTTCTTCTCAATGGTTTTCTCCCTGTCAAATTTTGGCTGCACAGGTCATCAAGATACCCAATGGAGATCCACTGTTTTTTTCTCTCCTCTTTCTCTTGCTGTGTGTGTTTCTTGGGTGGCAGCTGAATGGAGGTTGACTTTGAGAAGTTGTGCTATTGGTATTTTCTAAAGAAAGATGATTTCAATGGTAGTTACAGCTGGAGGTCAGCTCCTGTGCTGAGGAGATGAACTGCTTTTGAGCATGCCCTGCCTATAGCCACATGCCAATCCAGCATCCTTAATTAAATCCTTAGCTCTCACAGTGTGCTTCTCTCTGGGTGCTCTGTCCAGTGGAAAGTGCTTCCAAAGGCAAATGCATACTTATCTAAATGAAAGATACACAAAATAATTGACCCTTAGCCGGAGCAATGCTGCATTTCAAGATCACACATTCATGTAGGCGAATGATTCTTAGAAACACATTAAGCTTTTTGTGGACAAAATCCACACCAGGCAGCTGATGGTAGTGCAAAAATATATCCTACCCAGAAAGCATTTCAAATAGGCTAAATCAGGCTTGAGCAAGGTAGGGTAGATAGAGAACAGGAACTGGAGCAAATGGTTAGGCACTGATCATGAATTGAACTTACACATGTTTTTATAGGTATTCCTTTCTGTATCTATGCAAATAAATCATATTTCCTTATAGTAAAATTAATATAATTTGCATTAAACTTTTATTTCTGTAAAAAAAACTCTTAATGGTTATTTTTATTGATACTGTTTTAGCTCCACCTCTTTTTAAAAATATTTTATATCTATTCAATCCAAATTTGCAGTTATGAAGTTATACATCTGTAATTAAATGTGAACTATTACACCAAGTGACCAAAATTTTCTGTGTGTGTTTGTGAGTATGTGGATGTGTATTTGTGTGTGCAAGAATGCATGTATGTGTATTTAATATGTTCACTGGTATTTTTTGAAAGCTTTAGCCTGATTATCAAGTAAAACAGATTGTAAAACGAAGTAGCCTTATTTTAGTTTGGCTTCAATGTCTTTACTTCTGAAAACTAGAGAAGATTATTTCTGTCAATCTCACAGAGCAAGTCCGAGAAACATAGAGATAGATGTACATTGCGATTTTGAGTTTTTAATACTACTTAAAAAAATCTGTGGGCTGGAGATGTAGCTCAGAGGTTAAGAACACTGACTGCTCTTGCAGAGGTCCTGAGTTCAATACCCAGCAGCCACATGGTGACTCAAAACCATCTGTAAGGGGATTTTATGCCCTCTTCTGGTGTGTCTGAAGATAGCTACAATGTACTCATATTAAAAAATAATCTTAAAAAAAAGTGGGGATCCAATTCAGAGCCACCATAAGTAAATAAGTACTTGTCCTTTTTAACTTTTCCAGTCCTGATAAACTATGTAAAAAATGAGCCAGTGTTTTTAACCATTAGGCTTATCTCTCTAGCCCCTTGACTTATATTATATTATTTTACATTTATAAGCACACTTAACAGTTTAAGGAATGGTTGAATGAAGAAACAGTTTAAATCATTTTAGAAAGTATTTTAAAGACTATCCTCATATGTTTCTGTCTGCTTTTTGTTGTTCTTTTCGTATATAAATACATAAAGTTTACACTTGAGATTATAATTTAATTGTAATATTTATTGCCTCCCTGTCCTTCAAAACCTCCCATATATTGCTCCACACTTTTCTTTAATTTCATGGCTTCCTTATTTACTAATTGCAGTTGCTTGCCTATGTGTATTTGTACATACAAATGTATTTCTGAATATAAACTGTTAAATCTATAATGTTATTTGTATGTGTATTTTTATGGATGATCCAATGTTTATCATATAGCCTTGTCTGCCCTGGAACATCTTCAAGCTGGCCTTGAAACCACAGAGATCTGTTCTCCTTTGCCTCCCAAGTACTGCCATTAGAGAGGTGTCCTGTCATCACCAGCCCAATCACCCTTTTAATAATCTAAACTTGTATTTTATTTAACCTTATCCCTTTAAAGGTTTACTATTAGATAAATCATCGTTTAGAGCATACATATTCTTTTTTTCTGAAATGTTCCATGTCTTAAAGATTACTACATAATTAATCACTCATGTTGTTAATACTAGTCCTTATTTTACTAATGAACTTCTGGATTTACTAATGTACCTTTCTCACAAATGATGTAGAGTCTCCGACATAAATAAATGTCCTTAGTGTTCTCTCAGATATGTTCCTGATTTGTTACTGTATCAAGATTTGGCTCAATAGGGAGGAACTTTACCAGCCATGACATAAATAAGGTTTAGAAGAAGGAACTTTTAATCTCGTTGTCTAGAAGCTTCAGTGAATAATATGAAGGATAAAAAGCAACTGGGGAAGGCTACTCGTGAGCTCCCTTTGCTTTATGAGAGCAAGGGCCATCTGGTACCACATTTGGTTCTTTGTTCTCTCTCACATTTAACACTTCCCATAACTCATTGTCATCAACTTTGTGTTATAGAACTAGAAAGTTCTCTCTCTCTTTTTTTTTTAACTGGGATAAAACTTAAATAACTTTCCAAGTGAAGCTAGTATTTCCATATTTCTTCTTCCATTTTCAGTCTCTTTGGCACCCTGAATCTGGGGCTCTTAATTATTGATGAAATTTAGAGGCAAGCAACTCTGGGGTTTGAGTGTGATGGGGAAGCTGTAATGAAAAGACAGCAGGGCATAGGAACAGGCTCCAGGAGGTCAGACCAATTCTATTCCTTAAAGTCTGCATCCTATATGCAATATTCCATCCGGCTTCCCAGGAAGAAGCTGGCGGTGCATAATGACTGGATTGTGGAGAGGAGAGAGTTGGTGTGTTATGATAAACCAATGCACCTTGCAGCTATTCATTTGCTGTGCTTAGAACTCAATTTATTTCTTAGTCAGTCGATGAGCATAATGCAGAGAGATGGTCTACGGTTTTTTTTATCTGCTGTGGACAGCAGAGACTACTGCTCTGGTAAGCATAATGGGTGGAAATTAGGCTTAGAATTCTGGCTGGAGAGAGCTTGCCACTGAAGAAAGAAGATGCAGAAAAATCAGCCATCCGAAGATGGAAAAGACCATTCAATGGTCTCTATGAATGGCTCTTTTAAGTGGGAGCTTGGTCCAATGCCTATTATCGCAATTTTGTTATTATTTGCAGATTGGAGCTTTGTGTAGGAAGAGACTATGTGACATTTGTCATCACTTCCATGGAGCTCTACCAATGATTCCCTCTGACACATCCTGTCACCTTTTTCTCTCTGTACCACAAACTGAGAATCCATTTTTGTCTGTCTAAAATACCAATGCCAGTGAGGAATTTTCTACTTTGCTAAAAGTAAAGCAAGACTTCAGGAACAGTGGATCACAAAGCAGAGCTAAGGAAATAGAACTTCTCCCATGAGAAAAGTTAATGTAAGAAAGCATTAAAGATACCAGTATGTAAAGAAGAAACTAAGTAAAACTAAGAAAAATTATAATCCCTACCAAGCTTTTGAATAGAATTCAAATATCTCTTTCTATATATGACATGGTGTACGTAAATGTTCCATAATCAAGACTCTATGTGATTCTGTGTGTTACAGGGCATATTGAATGTCACTGCCTTTCCTGAGCCTCTCAGTAAGGTCTTTGGGCAAATGTAATTCTCTTTATTGTGCTGTTATGGGAACAACTCAACCAGTCAAATGAGTTCCTGAATTCTGAGCCTAGCTCAATTTTGTTCTTTAACCCAACAACTTATAAACTCCTGCTTACTTTTGGTATATTTTAAGTCAAAGGAGAAATTTGAAACAACTTATTTAAAACAAAAGGGGCTAAGTTTTATAATGTCCCTTGTTTATTGTATGATCTTAAATAAATATGCAGTTGTATGTTCTCCTTTCTTCACACATCAAAAAATGTGAATGGGAACAGATTCTGTGTGGGAATGATGTGTTTAAATTCTAGGGATGAAACCTAGGCTCTTCATGGGTAGGCATGCATACCTGAGCTATACCAGAGTAGCAGCTTTTCTTTCTTAAAATAAAGCTCTATAAATGACAATAATGAGTTATCAGGGTTGAATCTCATTTTTTTTTCCTGAAAATTCAGTATTGAAAGAAAGAGACAAGGACTAATTTTCAGCACCAGGTGGTCTGTTCCATTCCATTGATTTGCTTTAATTTACATAGAAGCACTGGCTCACTTTTTTTTTTACACAGGTCTCTAGAAATTGATGGGGGATGGACTGAAAAGTATATTAAGATCTTTAAACTTTGAAATGAGTAGTTCAGTGAACTCTTCAGACTGGGTGACCTAGAAGATGGCTTGTAGGACTTCAGGAAATATTAAACCTAGCCAATGTCTAGCCTTGTAAATAGAGATGCTTATTCAAAAGAATTTTTGTACCAATTTCCTGTATCCCACACAATATATTCAACTTGCAACAGCAATGATGTATAAGACCTGCCCACAACAAGGGGGCGGGGGGAACAATACCAATAGAGCAAGTCTCAAAATTAGATATGACCACAGAGTTGAATGAATCAGATTGGAGGATTTAAATAAGTTTGACTCTAAGAAGATTGGTAGGTAGCATAGAAAAAGACGTGCTCGAGTAAGAAGAGTGATGGAAGACTAAAAAGGCATCCAAATGAAATGGTAGGAAAAGACCCACAGCATAACATTTCTATAAACTCAGCACTAGGATGATGGGGGCAGTAGAATCAGAAGTTCAAAGACACCTTTGGATACATGGTAACTTCAATGCCAACCAAATTACCTGGTGAAACCTATTAGAAAGAATGTCTTTTATATACCATCAATAGGTTTGACAGAGCTGAGGAAATGATGGTGACCTTGGAGAGGTCAGTAAAATGTCCTCCACTAAAGTGTAAGAAGACAGAAATATGGAAGCCATGAGACAATAACTACTTACCCCAGAATGCCAGAAAACCATGAACAGAAAGAGCAATGGAGAACAAAAAGCCTACAGTACTCACATTGAAGCTTTTCCAAATATAATTACAGACATTTTACCACAAAGACTTGGAAGCTCAGGAGAAGACAGCAGGATGAACAGGGGGACAAACCAACAAACCAAACACTAGGACTACCAGATTCAAATTATGTAAAGACATCACTTGCTGGTGAAGCCAAGGGCTGGGGACACTGCTTACCTAGAGAGAAACAAGGAGGCAGCAGGCTTCACAAACAGTGAAAGAATTACTCAAATTTAATGGAGAACTAAAGACTTGCAAGAATAAACAGAAACTCAGAAAATTCATTACTGACAGAATTCTCTTTAAATAATTCTTTTTAAAAAAGGTTCCTCTTTCAGAGAAGAAAGGTATGGAAAATAAGATTTAATAATAAAAACTGTTAGAGGAAAACAAAGACATATTTTATATTTCTTAATAATGTATTTAAAACGTGACTATGTTAAGTTACAATAAAGAGACATTACTGGTTATGATTGCTCCTGTAGAGGTGAGCAGTCTAAGCAACCTGCATCCTATCAAGTGTTCTGCAATACTTGTGGTGTACTTCAATTGAGTGTGTGTGTGTATGTATAAAACACTAAAACTTAATAAAAATTGTTAAAAATTATGTATATTTTAAAGAAGAGATGTTGAAATCTTATAAAACCAGAGAAACCAAACAACAAAGAAAAGAGGCAACAAAGTGAAGACATTTGCAAACATACTGGATTTTATGTTAGTAATATTAGAATTAACTTTATATGTCAGTGATCAAAGTATATCCAAAAAAGAAAGGTGGACACTGTTATGAAATTAAATAAGAATTCTGCTCTTACATTGTCTAGGGGAAATTCGGCTTATTATAAACAGAAAGGTTATAAGTGAAAGAAAACAAAAGATACACAGCAGTGGTAAGAATCAAAAGCAATATGAAATACTTTGGTTACTTCAGACAAAGCAGATACCATAACCAGAAAAATAGCACGCATTCCATAAAATCAAAAGGTTAATTCTTAAAAAAGTAGAAACCTAAACTTTAAAGTGTATGTTTCTTTTATAAAAGCAGCATTAAGCAAGAAAAAAGACTGAAGAGGAAATGAAGACTAGATAAATGTGTTCTTGTAGGTGCAGACTTTCATACTTTTACTAGTTGAGAGATCAAACAAGCAGTAAGAATCTATGTGACATGCTTCCCATGATCAATCAAATGGTTCTAATTGGCATCTCTAGCATTGTTCACAAAACAACAGCTGACTGCCCCTTATTCTCACACACAGGGAATAGCAACCTAGAAATATCATATTTGGATCTAGGTTATATGATTAAATTCATAAACTTAAAAGAATAGAAATCAGAGAAGAAAAGTTCTTGAGCTACAATGGGATTAAACTAGAAACAGTTTTTGCAAAGTTGTCTTAGCAAAAAGACAACGGAAAGATCTATAGCTACTTATAAACAACAACAACAACAACAAAACAGTTTTAGATTTAATCCAGATCGAAGAAGAAGCAAAATAAATTTAAAAATCTTTGGAAGTAAGTTAAAATTGGAATGTAGTGTATCGATATGTGTAGAATGCAGAGAAAGTGAGTTTAAAGCTTTGAAATAGAAAACACCAATCCCTCAGGAAATTGAGATTATTTTCATACTAGAATGCAAAACAAAAATACAATGATAATTAAAGTAAAATCAGCGAAATTAAAAACAGAAATCAATACAGAAAGTCAATTAAACTCAAGTTTTTTTTCTATATATGAGTAAAAATGGAGATCAATCCAGGTTCAAATCCACAATAGGTAGAGAGAGTGATAAAAAAATCATTCTTGATATCAAGGCTATTATAAGGGTAATAAAGGAATATTAACCACTGTATGGGCACAAATTTGATAATGTGGGTGAAATTATCAAATTACTTTAAAGACACAAGCTACTAAAAGTCACATAAGGAAAAATAATCTTAGACTATACTCACTAAGGAAATTGAATCAATAACTAATAACTTCCCCCAAAGAGAAAATAGCAGAGATGTCACAAAACTAAAACACTGACAATTCTTTCAGGCACTTAGCAAAACATTTTTAATAATTTCTGCCATCAACTAGGGGCAAAGAGAGCAACCTGTAATTAGTTCCATGAGGCCATTATCATCCAATCCCAAAATGAATTAAAACTTTGCAAGAAATGTGTTTACACATTATCTTCCTCCAGGAATATAAATGTAAAGTTCTGTAGTATAAAATAATATCTCAGTTTTACTGATGTATAGAAAGAAAAGAAGTTAAATACAGTGGCAAGGTGGTGAATTTATTCAAAACATAGAAATCTCTATCAGTTATCTGGAAAGCAATAGTACATCAGCCGACCAAAGAAGGTAAACCACATGATGTGGTGACTTTCTAAAGCCAGGATGGAGGCAACTGTGTTCAGTCTTCTCATTTATATTCCTTATCATACCAAGAGCACTGCCTAGTTCAAAACATGAGTGTGTATGTTATAAAATATTCAATAAACTATATGTGTGTTTACATTTATTAGCAGTTTTATTCAACTCCTGCTACAGCCAACCCCTGCAGCAGCAGGAACCATTAAACAATGAATTCCAAACTGGGCTGACTTTCTGGAAAAGCTCCTCATTGTTAAAGGAGGAGGAAAGGAAAGATTACCAATAGTCCAGGGCACCCTGCTCCCACTTAGAGGCCTCCTTTATCTCCCGTGGTCTGGTTGTGTGCTTACTTTGTGTTCAGAAGTAGCTGAGTAAGTGATTAATCTCTTGATCATAAAATATATAATAAACATATAAAATAAAATATATTACTTAAACACACATATATAAAGCACATAAACAAAAGAATCAAACTTTACTTTTAGATGATATGATTGGTCATGTATTGACAAAATACCACTACACTTATAAAACCAAAGCAAAACCAAAAAGCAAAAAAAAAAAAAAAAAAAAAAAAAATGTGGTATCAATAAACACTCAGAACAAGTTTGAAGAATGGAGAGCTAGTATACAAAAGTTGCCCTTTGTCCTAAATACCTTGAATCAATAACCAGAACTTAAAATTTAAAAGAAAGCATTTCTGTAGTAAACTCAAAGCATGGAATATTTAGTTATAAATCTAATGAAATATAAGATATATATATATATATATATATATATATATATATATATATATGTAGATAATTATACAGTTCAGATAAAATAGATCAATAGAGATCTAAATAATTGTGTAGAGATGTCTATGAAATGGAATATCCAACAGTGTAAAGATCATAATTTTTAGCAGCAATGTCTCCATATTCAATAAAATCTGGTAGAAATTCTAATTTTCTATTTTGCAGATATCCACAAAAGTTACAAATTCAAGAATAGTCAATGCATTACTGCAGAAGCCGGCTGATGGATTAATATCACTCATTCTGAAGACATTCGACAAAGGTGCAACAGGACAAAGAGAAGAGCATTGGAGAGACTCCAGATAGAGAGGTTAGTGGGACAGGAGAGAAAGTCTAGGCAAACTTACGCCAATATAGCTAGCTGGTGTTTGACAGAGGCATAAAGGTGACTCTGTGCAGAAAAGATAGCCTTTCAGCAATAGGTGGGACAACAGGCTATCTATGTGCAAAAAAAAAAAAAAAAAAAAAAAAAAAAAAAAAAAAAAAACCACACACAGATAATCAGAAAATGGAGACACTTTTCATTTTCCAGAAAAGCAGACTCAAACCAGACCATAGAAGTGTACAATAAACAAGTATACTGCTTCCATAAAAACGAGGGGGAAATGTAGGCAATCTTGGCTTCGGTAATGAGTTTCAGACAGAATATCTAAAGCATGATTCATGAAATAGTAAAACTGACAAGACAATTTATCAAACTTAAAAGTTCTACTTTGTAAAAGGCACCATTAACACAATGAGAAAAACAATCAGAAACTAGAAAAAAATTGTAGTGTATTTTCAATAAAATTTGGATTAGAAATATCCAAAAAACTCTTTTTTTTAAACGACTTTATTTTACAAAACAAACATAAATGTACAGATTTTAAACATTTTTTGCTTAAAATTATACTTTTTTGTCAGTACTGTTTTTTCAGACATTAAAATAATTTTTCACATAAAACCATGTGAATATATTTTTTTTAGTCAGTACTTGATTTTTTTCAAGGGCTTGACAGTATGCATTGAAAACCTAATAGTTACAATAAGCGTAAAGTACATGCAAAACAAAACGCAACATGGAAATAGTCAAAGTCTTCTTGTTTGTAAATATATGTATTTTTTTTTTTTGTTTTCTTTATTTCTTGGACTTCATACAGTCTGTGAGTTGTTTCTGGGGGAGTGCAAGCCTCTGGTGTTAGCATCCCACTATCAGTGACTGCATATTATGTCTGTTCTTTTGTGACTGGGTTATCTCACTCAGGATGATATTCTCTAGATGCAGCCATTTTCTTAAGAATTTGGTTAAGTCATTGTTTCTGATAGCTGAGTAGTATTCCATTGTGTATATGTACCACAATTTTTGTATCCATTCATCTTCTGAAGGACATCTGGGTTCCTTCCAGCTTCTGGCTATTATAAATAGAGCTGCTATGAACATTGTGGTGCATATATCTTTTTTGTGTATTAAAGTGTCTCTGGGGTATATGCCCAGAAGTGGAATAGCTGGGTCTTCAGGTAGTACTATATCCAATTTTCTGAGGTATCGCCAGACAGATTTCCAGAGTGGTTGTATTAGCTTACAACCCCACCAACAGTGGAGAAGTGTTCCTCTTTCTCCGCAGCCTCGCCAGCATCTGCTGTTATCTGAGTTTTGGATCTTGGCCAATATGATTTGTGTGAGGTGGAATCTCAGGGTTGTTTTGATTTGCATTTCCCTGATTGCTAAGGATGTCGAGCACTTCCTCAGATGTTTCTCGGCCATTAGGTATTCCTCAAATGAAAACTTTTTGTTTAGCTCTGTACCCCATTTTTTAATAGGGTTATTTGATTCTCTGGTGTCTAGCTTTTTGAGTTCCTTGTACACCTTGGATATTAGGCCTCTATCTGATGTGGTGTTGGTACAGATCTTTTCCCATTCTGTTGGTTGCCGTTTTGTTTTCTTGACGATGTCTTTAGCCTTACAGAAACTTTGCAATCTCATTAAGTCCCATTTGTTAATCTTTGACCTTAGAGCTTGAGCCATTGGTGTTTTGTTCAGGAAATTTTCTTTTGTACCTATGTGTTCCAAGGTTTTCCCTACTTTCTCATCTAATAGTTTCAGTGTATCTGGTTTAATGTAAAGATCTTTGATCCACTTACACTTGAGCTTTGTACAAGGAGATAAGAACGGGTCTATTTTCATTCTTTTGCATGCTGAGTGCCAGTTGGACCAGCACCATTTGTTGAATAGGCTGTCCTTTTTCCATTGAATGTTTACTGCTCCTTTGTCAAAAATCAGGTGATCATATACATGAGGGCTCATTTCTGGATCTTCTGTTCTATTCCATTGATCCACATGCCTATTTCTGTACCAGTACCATGCAGTTTTCAGCACAATTGCCTTGTAATATAGCTTGAGGTCAGGGATAGTGATTCCCGCAGATGTTTTTTTGTTGTTGAGGATGGATTTCGCTATTCTAGGTCTTTTGTTATTCCATATGAAATTGCACATTGATCTTTCCAATTCCATGAAGAACTGGGTTGGAATTTTGATGGGGATTGCATTGAAACTGTAGATTGCTTTTGGTAGGATGGCCATTTTTAAGATGTTGATTTTTCCAATCCATGAGCATGGGAGATCTTTCCATTTTCTGAGATCCTCCTCAATTTCTTTCTTTAGAGGTTTGAAGTTTTTGTCATACAGGTCCTTCACTTGCTTAGTTAGAGTCACACCAAGGTATTTCATAGTTTTTGTAACGATTGTGAAGGGTACGTTTTCCCTAATTTCTTTCTCCACATGTTTGTCCTTTGAGTACAGGAAGGCTACTGATTTGTTTGAGTTAATTTTGTATCCAGCCACTTTGCTGAACTTGTTTATCAGCCGTAGGAGTTCTCTGGTGGAATTTTTGGGGTCACTCAAGTAAACAATCATGTCATCGGCAAAGAGTGATGTTTTTATCTCTTCCTTTCCAATTTGTATCCCCTTGATCTCCTTTTGCTGTCTAATTGCTCCAGCCTAGATATCCAGTACTATGTTGAATAGGTAGGGGGAGAGTGGGCAGCCTTGTCGAGTCCCTGATTTTAGTGGGATTGCTTCAAGTTTCTCGCCATTAAGTTTGATGTTGGCTGTTGGTTTGCTGTATATTGCTTTTATTATGTTTAAGTATGGGCCTTGGATTCCTGTTCTTTCCAGGACTTTTAACATGAAGGGGTGTTGGATTTTGTCGAATGCTTTCTCAGCGTCTAGTGAGAAGATGACCATGTGATTTTGGTCTTTGAGTTTGTTTATATGGTGGATTACGTTGATGGATTTCCTTATGTTAAACTATCCCTGCATCCCAGGGATGAAGCCTACTTGGTCATGATGAATGATCGTTTTGATGTGTTCTTGGATTCGGTTTGCGAGGATTTTGTTGAGTATTTTTGCATCAATGTTCATAAGTGAGATTGGTCTGAAGTTCTCTTTCCTTGTAGGGTCTTTGTGTGGTTTAGGTACGAGGGTTATTGTAGCCTCAAAAAATGAGTTGGGTAATATTCCATCTGATTCTATCTTTTGGAATAGTTTGGCGAGTATTGGTGTTATATCCTCAATAAAAGTGTGATAAAATTCTGCACTGAACCCGTCTGGACCTGGGCTTTTTTTGGTTGGGAGGCTTTTGATGACTTCTCCTATTTCTTTAGGTGTTATAGGGTTATTTAGATGGTTTACTTGGTCCTGGTTCAATTTTGGGACCTTGTATCTGTCTAGGAATTCATCCATTTCCTCCAGATTTTCCAATTTTGTGGAGTATAAGTTTTTGTAGTAGGATCTGATGATTTCTTGAATTTCCTCAGTTTCAGTTGTTATGTCCCTAATTTCCTTTCTGATTTTGTTAATTTGGATACTCTCTCTTTGCCCTCTAGTTAGTCTGGCTAGGGGTTGATCAATCTTGTTGATTTTCTCAAAGAACCAACTCTTAGTTTTGTTGATTTTTTCAATGGTTCTTTTTGTTTCTATTTGGTCTATTTCTGCCCTATTTTTGATTATTTCTTGCAGTCTACTCTTTTTGGGTATATCTGCTTCCTTTTGTTTTAGGGCTTTTAGCTGTGCTGTCAAGTTGCTGATGTGAGCTCTCTCCAGTTTCTTTATGGAAGCACTTAGGGCTATGAGTTTTCCTCTAAATACTGCTTTCATTGCATCTCATAGGTTTGGGTATGTTGTGTTTTCGTTTTCGTTGAATTCTAGAAAATCCTTAATTTCTTTCTTTTTTCTTCTTTGACCCTGCTATCCTTTAACAGAGCATTGTTTAGTTTCCATGTGTATGTGGGCTTTTTGTTGTCTTTGTTGTTGTTAAAGACTTGCTGTAGACCATGGTGATCTGAGAGTATGCATGGGAGTATTTCAATCTTCTTATATCGATGGAGGCTCGTTCTGTTTCCAATTATGTGGTCAATTTTCGAGAAGGTGCCATGGGGTGGTGAGAAGAAGGTGTATTCTTTTACTTTGGGATAGTATGTTCTGTATATATCTATTAATTCTAGTTGGTTCAAAGTCTCTGCTTGTTTTGCAGTGTCCTTGTTCAGTTTCTGTTTCCCTGATCTGTCCATTGGTGAGAGTGGGGTATTAAAGTCTCCCACTATTATTGTGTGGGGTGAAATGTATTTTTTGAGCTTTAGTAGGGTTTCTTTTGTGAATGTGGGTGATTTTTTATTTGGAGCATATATGTTAAGGATTGAGAGTTCCTCCTGACAGATTTCCCCGGTAATGAGTAAAAAGTGTCCTTCCTTATCTTTTTTGATAACTTTTGGTTGGAAATTTACTTTATTCGATATTAGACTAGCCACTCCAACTTGCTTCTTGGAGCTGTTTTCTTGGAAGTTTTTTTCCCACCCTTTTACTCTGAGATAGTGTTTTTCTTTGTTTCTGAGATGAGTTTCCTGTATGCAGCAAAAGGCTGGATTTTGTTTACGTATCCAGTCTGATAGTCTATGTCTCTTTATTGGGGAGTTGAGACCATTTATGTTAATAGATATCAAGAAATAGTTGTTTCTGTTTCTTGCTATTATTGCTTTTTTGGGTTGAGTTGTGTCTGTTTTTTTTCTTCTTTTAGTTTTCTTGTTTAGGACTTTTCTTGTTCTTACTAGGCTGTATTTTCCCTCATTGCATTGGGTTTTCCACATATAATTCGTTGTAGTGCTGGGTTTGTGGTCAGATATTGTGTGAATTTTGATTTGTCTTGAAATATCTTCATCTCTCCATCGATGGTGATTGATAGTTTTGCTGGGTATAGCAGCTTGGGCTGGCACTTGTGCTCTCTTAAGGAGTGCATGATGTCTGTCCAGACTCTTCTAGCTTTCATAGTCTCTGTTGAGAAATCGGGTGTGAGTCTGATTGGTCTGCCTTTATATGTTACCTGACCTTTTTTCCTTACTGCTTTTAGTATTCTTTCTTTACTTTGGGCGCTTGATGTTTTTACTATTATGTGTCAGGAGGTATTTCTTTTCTGGTCCAACCTATTTGGAGTTCTGAAGGGTACTTTTATGCTCGTGGTCATCTCATTCTTGAGGGTAGGGAAGTTTTCTTCTATGATTTTGTTGAAGATATTTACTGTGCCCCTTAGTTGATACTCTTCTCCCTCTTCTATTCCTATTATCCTTAGGTTTGGTCTTCTCATTGTGTCTTGGATTTCCTGGACATTTTGGGTTAGGAGCTTTTTGTTTTTTGCATCTTCTCTGGCTGTTTTGTCTATGTTTGCAATGTTGTTTTCTGCCTCCGAGATTCTCTCTTGGATCTCTTGTAATCTATTGGAAATGCTTGCTTCTGTGACTCCTGATTTCTTTTTTTGGTGTTCTGACTCTAGGGTTATCTCTTTTAGTGTTTTCTTTATTGTGTCAATTTCTGTTTTAATTTCCCTCTTCCATTCCTTTATTTCTTTGGTTCTGTTTTCCTCTTGTTCTTTGAGTTTCTTGAGTGTTTTTCTTGTTTCTTCTTTAAAAGCTTCTGAATTTTTTTGCTTTTCCTTCCTTTCCTGTTTAAGTAACTCTATCAGTGTCTTGAGGCATGATTTCAGGTCTGTGTCTTCTTTTTCTGGAGTGTATGGAGTTCCGATGTTTGCTGTTATGGGAGAGCTGGGCTCTGGTGTTGCTAGATTGTCTTGGTTCCCTTGGGATATACTCTTTCTCTTTCCTCTTGCCATTTTGTAGTCAGTGATATGTTCTTACCTTTCCCTTGTATCTGGTCTGTGTCCCTGGTTCTCCACTGGATGAGGTGTCAGATGGGTCAAGCCCTGTTTTATGCCTCAGAGTCGTCGGGTGTGAGTAGAAGTTCCAACGTTATGTTTCTGTTTGCTGGATCAGGCACGGCAGGGCAAGGCAAGGCAGGGGGTGTACTTTCCTGGTGTACTCCACAGAGATCTTTCTGCTCCCCTGCAGCCCAGGTCTCCCACCCACCAGTTGCTCAGCCTCTACGAGCCTCCGTTCTGGGTGGCAGTTGGGCCAGGCTCTGCTTTGTGTCCGGAAGTCACCTCCTGGTGGAAACAGAGGTTATTATTTTCTGTTCCCAATCACTGGATCGGGCAGGACAGGGCAGGGCAAGTTATGGTGTGCACTTTCCGTGTGCACTCCGCAGAGATCTCTCTGCTCCCCTGCAGTCTTGGTCTCCCACTCACCAGTTGCTCAGCCTCTATGAGCCTCCGTTCCGCCTGGAAGGTAGACCAGGCTCCGCTCTGCGTCCGGAAGTCGCCTCCGGGTGGAAACAGAAGTTCTAATTTTCTGTTTCCAATCGCAGTTGCTCAGCCTCTATGAGCCGCGTTCAGCCTGGCAGGTAGGCCAGGCTCCGCTCTGCGTCCGGCCAAAAAACTCTTAGGACTTGAAAATGAACAAAATAAATAACAAACAAAGGTAAAAATTATAGAAGGATTGGAAGACTAAACCGATAACCAATAATCGTATGAGAAGATTTATCAACAGAAGATTGCCGAATCAAATATGAGACATCAGTATAAACCTATTAAATGGTATAAAATTCAAGAAAGTAGTGGCAATAGCAATTGATGGCAAAGGTTGGGAGAAATAGGAGTCTATTTGTTCAGTGGTGGGGAGGATCCAAGTGACGGGGCCACTTTTAAGTCCAGAGAGTCAGTTTGTTAGAAACACAAACACAGTCTTACTGCAGGTCCCGTAATCACACTCATTAGTATTGACACAGCTGATTTGAAAAACTTACACAAGCATGCACTGAAACCTGCAATGAATGTTTATGGCAGCTTCATTCATAATCTGCAGAGCTGAAGCAAGTAAGATACCTTCAGTAGGTGGTTTGAATAAACAAACTGGGGCCTAGCTGCACGGCGGGATATCAGTATTTAATGATTAAAAGGAAGGAGCTAAGAGACTGAGAAAATAATGGAGGAAACTGGACTGCCTGTCTCTCCAAGACAGGAACAGTCCTGAAAAAGACTATCTATTGTGTGATTCTAATTGACTGACATTGTGGGAAAGAAATTAATAATAAAAAATAGTAAAAAATAAAATTGCAGTTAAACCCAATGAGCACTTGTGGGGTAGAGGTGCAGTGTGGGTTGGAGGTGCACTTGTGGGGTGGAGGTTCAGTGGCAGGCTGGGTTTATAACTTAGAAACTACAAATGCTTCTAGAGTGGGGTATGGGAGGGTGGTGACTTATGACACTGTGCATTCTTTGACCTCTGTGGAACTTACAGGGCTAGCATTGCTTCATGATGTAGGCAAGACTTAAAAGTGTAGATGCAAGGTCAGCTGATCTGAGGCTGGAATGTGAAATTTGACAAAATGATCTAATTGTATTACAAATAGATAGAACACTTTGCTGAGGACAGTGAGGGGAAAGGTGTGGCCAGAAGCTAACAGTGTCTGTGACACTAAAATGGGGAGATAGTATAGAGCAGACTGCACACCAGGAACAACACTGACCCTCTGGGAGACAGGCAGCCACCATGACAATGCTGTCTAAGTACCACTGTGTCTCTGCTCAAGTAGGGAGTTAAAGGTAACATGAACAAGACTGGATTGTTGTAGATGTAACTGGTTAAATGTAGAGGATAAGGTGCTGTATGTTTCATAGAGACACAGCTCTACAGCTTGGATTTGGGGTGTCTCCCAAAGATCCATGTCTGGTGAAGCCTTGATTCCTGAGATGTTATTAGGAGGTGGGAGAAATTTTAGAAGGAGACAGCCTAGTTAGAGGTAATTAGGTTATTGGGGGTTTTAGGATTTCAGTCCCTTCTCTTTTTCTTTGATTTCTATCTCCCATGATATAAACAGCCCCCCCTGCCATTCAATCCCAGCCATGGTTTTCTGACCTCTCCACAGATGCTAAAGCAATGAGCCAGCTGAACAGGGTTTGTGGTCTCTGAAGTCAAGAGCCAACATTTTCCTAATAAGTGGTTTGTCTTGGTTATTTTGTCATAGTGATAGGACTTGCAACCACACAGATTGTGCAGTGATGTCTATCTATAAAGTGGTTGATACCACCACTACCACCACTACCACCACTACCACCACTACCACAACTACCACTACTACCACCACTACCACAACCACCACCATCACCACCACCACCACCATCACCATCACCACCCACCATCACCACCACCATCACCACCACCACACCATCACCACCATCACCACCATCACCACCACCACCACCAATAATCAGTTCAGAATCCCATAGCCTGCCTATAGCTATGAGTTAATCCTTAAGTAAATAAACAAAACAAAACAAAACAAAACTGGGCTTCAGAGATGACTAAATTTGTAAAGCATTTGCTAGCAAATAGGGGGACCAGAGTTTGATCTTACCACAGTCAATAAAAGCTAAGCATGGTTGGCACATGTTTGTCATCCCATCACTGGGGTTGTGGGGATAGGTGGATCCCTGAGGCTCATTGGTCAGCCAGTCTAAACTACTTAGTGAATGCCAGGCAAGCACCTTTGGTCAAAACAAATTTACACAATGAAGTGGATGTCCTCTGAAGCGTAGCTTGTACCCCTGTGGGCAGATAAACACTTATGCACTCATATTTATACACATACACAATCACAAAACACACTAACATGCATGCATGTATCTGCATGTACATGAATATATACATACAAAACCAAACATAACTAAAACAATGAATAAAACCTCCATTATGGTATATATTTTATGTCCTGCTGATTTTTTGGAGCCATTGCATAAAATATGACAATATCTTAGACTTCAATGAGGGTTGTTCTATAGTTTATACAAAAATACAATGGAGATTTTATCCTCTTTTGATATAAAATAGCATAACCCTGGCAAATTTCTATGCTACAAATAGATTCATATTAATAATGTTATGACTAATAATAAATTGATATTGAAAGTCAAAACTTTCTGTGATATTCATCATTTCATTATCTAGTTGAAAACCCACAGCGAGTTCAGATACATAGTGTTACAGTCACAATTTCACTGGGATTTCAAAATGTAGCCAAGGTTAAAACACCAAATCTATGAGGGTGCCAAAATTCTAACCTATATAATTAGACTTCTGATCACTCTTTTCTAATACCTGCAGAAATTACTTGCAGAGGTAAGCCACTATATTAAAACCATCCCTGCTCATTGTGGGAGGGCCACCATATCCAGATGGTTCCATCTGCTATGAAGCACCCACGTACAGAGGAAATGAAAGATTTTTAATGATCCACCTAGTCTCTGGAGCGTGAGATTTGATGGCCCATCATTTAGAGCATAAGTGTGTTAATGGCATTGAGTAATTTGGATCAAGTGGAAGTCCTGTCCCCGCCCCAATTTAGAATATCAAAAAGAAGTCTGTGGAGGTGGTGCTGTTAGAAGTCTGGCAGAAGGCTAGTTCTGGAAAAAAAAATGAAAAGGAATCTGTAGAATCCTGTATGAATCTGTCAAGGAACATGATATGAACAAGGACTGGTTTCTCATTCTCCTGAATGCATGCTAAAGTGACTTCAGAGTCTTAGTAGGATATTGTCTCACTTAACCCTCTGAGGCAGACATTACTCTGCACATATGACTGAGCAGAAGCTGGGACACACAGGTAGAGATTCGCATGTATTTATATATTTTTATACAGTCCTGTAATCACAAGGCTGCCAGAACGTCTGATTGCAATGCATGCTGTCAACAGCAATGCTCAACAGTCTCCAGAAAGCTAACTCATGCTGAGAATTAGACAGTGGCAGGCTTCCAGTTCGCAGAGGTATCAGGCTGCTGTGCTGGCTTTGTAGACAAGTGTGCACTTTACGCCAGACACCATGTGTCCACATGCGGTGGAGAAAGGCTGAGGAGACATGAAGATGGAGTGAGATGCAGGGAGGGGTTTCAAATGGAAATAAGACATGTATTCCAAAATGGCCGTCTGAATTTGAGTCTCCGTTCGCTCTATTGCTGTTATAAATACCAAGAGCAAAGCAACCTGGGGGAGGAATGGCCTTTTCTCCTCTTACAGATTACAATCCATCATGAGGAGATTTTGTGGCAAGAACTCAAGGCAGGACCTGGAGTCAGGAGCTAATACATACATTTAATGAAAGCTGCCTACATCTTGTTCTCCATAGCTTTCTCGGCCTGCTTTTTAGATAACCCAGGACCACCTGCCTCCAGTGTGGTACAGCTCACTGTAGTCTTGGACAAAGCACATCAGTCATTAATCAAGAATATGTCCTACAGACTAGCCTACAGACAATCTGCTGGAAAAATTTTCTTAATTGAAGATCCTCTTCCTGGATAACTGTAGCTTATGTCAAGTTGAGAAAAAATTAACTAGGACTTTCAGTTGGTATATAAAATTGTGGTTGTGAAAGTACAGTTCAGGATTCATCCCTGAGTAGGCCTCTAATGCTAATGAATGCTTATGTGTGATGTGGTGTGACATGGTGTGTGTGTGTGTGTGTGTGTGTGTGTGTGTGTGTGTGTGCATACTTGCCATAAAAAATATTCTACGGATGGCCAATAGCCTATTGTCCTAAGGACTAGTGAATCGCCATTACAATCAAATGGGGTAGACCTCCTGAAATCCAAAAGTTGTGTTTTTGGTGATCTTTATATTAACCAAACTGCTTATAATTCTCAAAGACATTGTATCTCTTCATACAGTAAACCAACACATTTCTCCATGCAAAATGATGAATCAAGAAATGTTGCTCTGGCCTTCACCCCTAGGCAACTTGAAGAGAACCATGGTAATTTATTTGTGTGTAACACTTTACTGTGACAGGGTCTCTTATCTCTAACTCTCTACTGGTCCTTCTGTTGGTAGGCCAGGCTGCAATATGTCTTAAAGATAAAATGAGACGCAGATGCTAAATGGTTTAACAGGGTTACTGAAGAAGTATAAATACAATTTGGTTCTTGAGATATTCTTGAGTGTGTATTGACTCTCAATCCAGAACATGCTCAAGGATGGCACTTCGTTCCAGTGTGCTAAAGGAACAGAGTACACTACTGCCCCAGGTTTCTGTGGGCCTGGAGGGGCCAATGGTATTCTCTCCACACTTATAAGAACTGTGGATTCTCTTAATGTAGGAAAGTGGGAATTTGACTAAAACGTTTCACTGATTGGCCTTAAATTGATTCTAAACAGAGAGGCTTCTTTAGTTTGAACATCTGACTAAGAGATGCTTGGAAAAGAGTTTACACATGCCAGGTATGAAAATTATTCAGTAAAAAATAATAATATTAGTTAAGAGATAATGTCACTATAACAGCCTCTATTTCTTCATCCCTGGAGCAGAGCATACATTCATCTTGGCAAGCTGCCTGACACATGGAAAGAGAATGGCATTATCTGAATACTGTGTCAAGCAGTTCTTATTATATGGCAGGAATGATGCTCAGATGTGTGTTCTGTGAAGGGATTACTACATTTAAAGAAGCACACATCAAAAATAACATGAGGAAGATTTACAGGAGACTGGGGTGGACTTGGGAACAAATCCCATATGTCAATAAGAGAATAGACAACTGAGGTTGTTTATGCATCAGAATAGGTACCATTTCAAATCCCTGTCCATTCTTGGTTGGGCAAGAGTTACCTCTGACATGCAGATCTCCACAGGTAGTAAAGTCACTGTAATGTCCCATCTGATAGATGGAGAGGGGCATCTATAGAACCCAGTGTGGGGGAGTCCCAGATCCCACTGCTCCGATTTGTAATTCTCATGATGATGCCTTATCTGATATTTCTGGTATTGGTCTCCAGGTGAACAAAGCCGGGATGCAGGCATGAAAGATGGAGTTAAAAGCTTAGCTTCTCATAGTAGACTGGAGAGAGAGTGAGAGATTGCATATGTAGAAGGTAAGAAGTAGCTGGAGAAAGGGAAAGAATATGAACAAAATACATTGTATGGAAAACAGCAAATAAAATGTTACAGTGTAGAGAAAATTTCAGATAAGAAAATGCCTGTGTCTTGTTTTCTTTCTTGACCTATGTCTAAAAAAATCATTTGGTGGTAGATTTGTGGTAAGAAAACCAAGGGGGGGTGATGCCCTGGCTGTATTCTGTCAGCCACAGTGAATGGGTTACAGCCTGAGAGTCAAAATATCTAATCCTGTGAATTAAGGTTTGAATTTCTCCCCAACACACTGAGAGGTCTTTCAAGTGCCTGAAGCGGTACATACATTTTGGTTTTCCATCCTTAAAGTGTCTAGCGCTGTCAACAATGTGCTAGAGCCCCATGCTTCTCCTCCGAAGGCTTCCTCATGTCAGAGGAGGGTGAAATGTCTACTAAGTGGGACATAAGTCATGTCAGTTGCATTCCAGCCACGGGTACCCAGCTCTGTTCAGCTTCTTCAGAGACCCTAGCGACTGATGATTAGAAAACATGGTTTCCTTAGCGAGCATTCACACTGTGTTACTTTCCTTTTGCTTCTGACAGAGTACCTGACATAGCAACTTAAGGAAGGAAGGATTTCCTCCGTGTTTCACGGAACTCATTTTTTTTCCTGGCAGCAGCAGTGGGAAGCAGAGTGAAAGGGATAGGAAGCAAGGTTGGGCTATCCCCTCAAAGGCTTGCCTCCGATGATCCATCTTCTTTGCCAGGCCCCACAACCTACACAAAGAGCAGCCCCAGCAGAGCGGCAGGTGCTCAAACACATTGGCCTCTGGACAACATTCTAAATCCAAACAATAACACACTGATACATACGTATCTCATAGGAAATTTAGTTTCTTAATGATGCCTCATTCTTCTGTAAAACAAGAATTGTCTAGCCAGGTGTGAGAGAAAACCATGGAGAGCTTTTTATTTTGCTTTAGAAATGTCGTTTCTGGTTTCCAGTGAGGCTGGAGTAGTCACATAGAATGGCCTGACCTAGAAAATAATACAAAAACTTCAGCTCTAATAAAAAAAAAAAAAACCCTACATTTTAACACTTTAAACATGCACACACATGAATACATCTAGGCCAAGTCCAGGATGGCCTTGGTGGGGACAGAGTTCCTGCCCGTGAGACAGGGTCCCTGAGTGAGCCTCCACAAGGGTTGGTGGCTGCTGTAGGTAGGTGTAAGGCTGGTGTGGAAATGCCCATATTCTCTGGCACCAGTACTAGTAGTGGAGGACTCTTTACTTTTGGGAAATATCCTTCCTGTTAATGTTCATCATTTCAGGATCATTAGAAACAGCAGAAGTTGATGGTGTGGTTTCGTCTCAGCAAAATGGTAAGTGCTAGGCCCTTCAGGGCAGTCTTAAAGCTGTAGAAAAGAGCTCTTAAAATATGAGTTTAAAAATATATTAAGTTCTCAACTATGTGAAGGTGTAAGGATGCAATATGAAGTATGAGGGGGTTTCATGAATCTAAAGGAACAGAGGTAGCTCCACTCTGAGCCAGCAGAAAGATTCAGAGACAGGCAGATACAAATGCAGGTAGAGCCCTGAGTTCAAGGTCAATTTGGGACACAGCAAATTCAGGCCCAGGCATGGCGGAAAAGGTAATTTAAGGGCAGGGTCTCATCCAATTCCTTTATTGTCTATGCTTAAGAAAGGCAGGCAGATCTCTGAAATCTTTTGCAATGTTAAGGGGGGAAAAGTATGCTTGCTGTCTTCTAAGAATCAAAGGTTTGGGGTCAAAGAATGATGATTCATAAGACAATCAAAAGAAAAACTTGGAGTTAATGAATGGATTGATATGTAAAGTAAAATACTGGTGCTGTGTTCTTCAGGAGATAAGCTATCCAGAAAACATTTGAGGATAAAAGAGAACTGCTTGGATTGGAGCACACACACACACACACACACACACACACACACACACACACACACACACACACACAAGGAGGACATGGACAAATAAATCTGTTAATCTCTTAGGATACCAAGCAAGCAGAATATAGACAGACAAATCTCCAGAGAGAAAGCAGAGCATAGCAGCAGCCTGGGAAACCTGGATCAAGTAGAACACAGGTCATCAGCTTAGATTTAACTTGAGTCATTATTCTCTTCACTGTTTCTAGACACCCCTTCTTTCAGAATCCTTCTCCAAGCTAAGACTGGTCCTAGGCGCGCGCACACACACACACACACACACACAAACACACACACACACACACATACACACACATACACACACACACACTTAATATACACTCATACACACATACAACTCACACATACAGCTATAGCCACATGACATGCACATAACCACATACACACACCACACATACATACTACACACACATAAGCACATATATGCATATTCATATATGCTGACACTGCACAAAAATGCACATATAATCTTCAACCACACAAATATACACATATATAAAAAACATACATCACATGTATATATAACACTACATACATTACACTTATAAAACAAACACTCATCAATATGTGTGTATACATATACCCATGTGGCCCCACACCACACCACACCACACAAATGCACACATATCCTTTGCACACACACACACACACACACACACACACACACACACAGCTCAAATGCTGATATTCA
The DNA here is from genome assembly GCF_963924665.1 of Micromys minutus. Lineage (NCBI taxonomy): Eukaryota > Metazoa > Chordata > Mammalia > Rodentia > Muridae > Micromys > Micromys minutus. The sequence continues at coordinate 28,051,650 of NC_137985.1, forward strand.
GTCACATTTCCCCAAGGCTTTTTTAAACTGCTGAAAGTTTAATCACCAAGCCAGTCGCAGAAAGCAGAAGTTAACTACCAAATCTTATTCCCCGAACTGCACTTATATAATCAATGATCCTTCTGTAGCAAAACACTGTTCGGTGAAGTCTGGTCCTTTTGTATGCAAAAGGGAGGAAAGGGCAGACAAAATGGGTGGGGCACAAGAGACTTGGGAGCTGAAGAAAATCAAGGAATACAACCATCATCTCTTGACAGGCTAGTCTTTGGGGCATACTGGAGCTAGCATTGGGTCTAAGATTTTGTGTATTGGGGTAGAGAAAGTGGGAGCAAAATGGGACTAGAGGTGTCTTCTTTCCTAGACATATGCTCCACAGTCCAGCTTTGTTGCCCACCTCAGGAGCAAAGGAGCATACTTAGCAATAGCACTCTGGCAGCATGATGTACTGTCTGCTTGTATGTCTTGATGTGACTGCTACCTAGTAGCTGTATTCTTGTCCATTGATCCTTGGGCAACTCAGAAGAGGGTGAGGAACCGGCTCCAAGTTTCATGACAGAGCTAAAGACAGGAACCTTGAGCTTCATCCACTGATTATAATTCAGCCTCTGTTGGTCTCTAAGCCTCATTCTCTCACCTATTCCCAGATCCAAGAAGAAGCGCAGAACACAATGATGGAACACAGTGGTCCATACTGTAACTGCTGGGCGTCAAGATCCCAAGGCAGTTCTTATTGTCCAGCAGCAAAGGTTGAGAAACTCCCTGGAGTGACTGCCAACAGGCCCTCCAGATGGTGACCCAGTTATGTGAGCACTTCACACTCAAACTGCGGGCTCAACTGCCAGGACCTCTTAGCTTTGCAGAAAAGATATGAAGAAAGACTCTGTCTCCTACTTTCTCACCTGACCCATCCATGTTCTTTTGCTGTCTTTCCTGCAAGTGCATGAACTATCTTTTCCTTTCTCCCAATGCTTCCCTCTTTGAGTCTCTCTTATGTGATTAATGTATTTATTTATAATTAAGATTGTAATAATAAAGGCGTTTTTTTTTTGGTTTGTTGTTTATTTGCTTTTTTTTTTTTTGAAAAGAGAAGCTAATCTATTTAATTTGTCCCCTTTGGACAAATGATACTATACATTTTATTAGTGAATATATATCTGTCTGTCTATCTATCTATCTATCTATCTATCTATCTATCTATCTATCTATCTATCTATTATGATGGGTTGTATATTCTTGGCCCATCAAGTGGCACTATTAGGTATATTAGATATGGCCTTGTTGGAGTAGGTCACTGTGCCACTGTGGGTATGAGCTTTAAGACTCTCCTAGCTGCATGGAAGCCATTTTTCTAGCAACCTTCAGATGAAGATGTAGTACTCTCAGCTCCTCCTGTACCATGATTGCCTGGATGTTGCTATACTCTTGCCATGATGATAATAGACTGAACATATGAACTGTAAGCCAGCCCCAATTAAATATTTTTCATATAAAAGTTGTCTTGGTTATGGTGTCTGTTCACAGAAGTAAAACCCTAACATATATACATATACAGATATACACATATACACACATATGCATACATATATAAGCCCATGTCTCATACCTCAGCCTATGTTATGGCATGGAGAGGCAAAAATTTTCCATGATTTAGATCAGCTAGTTTGTGGTGCCATGTCACGGCAACCCCAAGGAACTTGTTCAGAGATTTTTCCAGTCTTCACCCTTTATATCTATGAAGGAAGTGGTTTTTGGATGAGCTTTTAATGTGGACCTTATTGAATCATAATGAAGATTTGACCACTGAATATCAAATAAACTAAAGATGTTAATTAAACACAAAACATAAAGAGATTTTAAAAAATTCAGTCCTAGATTCTCACATTTGAAAATAGAACAAATATCCAAACTCTCTCTTGATAAGAACATTCTACCATATGCTCAACTATAACTGCTATTGGATGAGGAGACACCTAAAGGCATGGCTGTTAATGTTGGAAAGCTCTGAAGAGAGAATGATCCCACTTATGGGCTACACCTTGGGTCAAACACTCTAATGAGGCTGACAAAGGTATCACTAGCATCCTGCTCTACTTCAAATAACATTGCCTGCAGCAAGGATGTCTATGTCCAAAACATCTTGCTTGTTATGAGTACTTGGGTCCTATTTACACAAATCATTGTTTCTTTTAAAACATTAAATGTGGTTTGTGTGTATGTATGTGTTCATGCACACACATGTAAAACACAGCATGCATGTGGAGGCCAGAGAAAAAATTTTCTGATTCCTTTGTCTCCTTCACCATTTGAATAGTTATTGAACTTAGGAAGTCTTGGTAGTAAGTGCCCTCACAAAGTAAGCCATCTGGTCAACCTGTAAAATCTGTTTTCTATCCTGTCAAAACTTAAAATTTGTTTATACACTTGGCAAAACATAACACACAGTCAGTATGACAAAAAAAGGAAATTACATGATTTCAACTCTAATATGTTCTGTTTTGAAGTTTGAACTTTATAAAACATTTGTATTTAGGATAAAACACAATAAGGAAGTGTTAATCATGCACATACTTTTTCTCATGGCTATAACCAATTATCAGACAAGAAGCAACAAAAAGGTAAAAAGCATTACGTTGGTTTAAAAGGATAAAGTCCATAGTGGATTGGAAGTGAGGGCAGCTGAGCAGGTGTGTCAATTGCAGTGAGAGCTTGCTAGCACATGCGTCCATCAGGATGCAGAATGAGAGAGATGTGACAGGAAGTAGTAGACCAGCCCTCTATTGAGCTACTTTCTCCTGCAAGGTTCTACCCTTAAAAGTTCCACAGCCTCCCCAAACAACACCACCATCTGGAGACCAAATGCTTAAACATATGGGCCTCTTGGGGACATAGCATATTCAAACCATAACAACATAGATTTAATTTTTATTTTTTTGGCAGAAGGAATGTATGGGAAAGATCATAATAAAGCAAGAGATACAATTCTTTACTGAGCTCCTGGGTCAGTCTTTTGGGATTGGGGTCTTTAGTTCCTGTAAGTGCTAAGACATTATCCTAAGGGAAAATCAAATACAGCTGACTTGCTGAACATCCTTTATACAAAAATTTTAAATACTCTAAAATTTAAACCTTTTAAATTGTTTCCTGAAGAAAACATAATCAACAAATGGTGCAAGTCTTTTAAAATGAAAGAAACTCCCAAATCTCACATACTTCTCATCACAGGCATTTTAGATGAGATATATATATATATATATTGAAAGATTGACCTTCATAAAAATACATTTATTTTATTTGTGTGTGTGGGGGGGGAGGGAGAGAGAAAGTGCATCTGTGCAATGTGTGTGTGTGTGTGTGTGTGTGTGTGTGTATGAATGAATTGGAGCTTGTGGTTCTTTATAATATGTGTGTATATTTGAGACAAATCACCATTATACTTTTTTATATTTCAGAAAGCAAGTAGATCTGGTGGAGGTAGGCATGTTGTCATTGAGAAATGCCTCCTTTATAAAGCACTGGTATGATTGCAACTTTAATGCAACAAATTTATTTACACTGCATGTATATACAAAATATATCCACTGTAGAGGATAGTAGCATCTTTTAAACTTAGCCATTGGTTTACCCTGGATCATTCATAGCATTGCATGCTGGCATATGGTTTGGGTGCCCTTATATTTCTGTTACAAATGTTAGCAAGCAGAAAGGACTGAGGTAGATGGTAGTTGTACTCCTCCCTGACTTCTCAGAGAAGACTAGCAACATACAATTTGGCTAGGAAGAGAAAATAGCATCCCTGACATCTAGCTCTATAATGTTCCCCATTAGAAATTCCTTCCCAAACTTAACTAATTGCACAATCATGATTTCTTAGACTTTCTTGTAGCAATGATATCATCCAGCTCTGGCTACCTGGACCTCAGAGAACTCTGTTAGATATCAGAAAAAAAGTCTCTTTCTTGAGGGAGATGTGGAAAGACGGCAACCTTGTCCCATTTGTGGATATGGTTATCTTAGGTCTCAATGGTCTGACTTATAACATTCCTCTTTCTTCTATAACAGGGAACAGAGAACAAAGACCCAGTACTATTGCTGAGCAAGCAGGGGCATGGAAAGGATGCTCACATCAGCATTGGCACAGTGTCCCTCCAGGCAACTGTGATGGGAGGCAAATATCCTTGTTTTCATACCATTGATATCCAGTGTTTTGTTCCTGATGCTAAGAGCATTCTGTACGTTATTCAGTGTGCTTTGATCACAAGTTTAAAATTTGTGAATTAATATAATGGAATCCCATACATGATAAAAAATGTAAAAATAAGCCAACATTCTTAAGGTTTTTTTTTTTTTTTTTTTTTTTTTTTGAAAATCAGCATATACTGTTGTAGTTGTGAGTGGCAAAAATACTTTTTAAAAATTATTTTCTCTTACTGTTTGGTATGAACATAACTGAACATCCCAAAGTTCATGCCTTTTCTTTAACCACTGTAGTTCTTCAAACATAGTAAGCTTTATGCTAGATAATAGATATACAATATGCAGAACACATACAGTGCTTCTTCCATTACTAAGTTTGCATCCTGCTGTAGATCAATTCCTGGGAGAGGAGAACTAGGTGGACCCTGGGAGGACCCAAGATTTCTCTGTTGGACACATGAGCTGCTAGGCCTTTCCAGACAGAAGGATTGAATCAAATTTTTTAGACAGGAAGGAAGCCAATAAAGAAAATGTATCACCTGCCTACTCAAGCAGTTCAATCCAGTGCTGTCTTGCTCCTCCTCACTCCCCAAGCTAACTTACCTACCTCTTCTTGGACACACTTGTCTTAATAGCTTCTCTTGTTCGGACAAAAGCAGCTTCAGTAAGGAAAACTTTATCTTGGATCACAGTTTAAGATTTCATCTTATCCAGGAAGGAGGAATGGATGGAGACTTGGGGCCTGAGCAGATGGTCACATTTCTTCCAGTCAAGAAGAGAATGGTGAATGCTCGGGCTAAGTTCACTTCCTCCTTTTCGTTCACAAGTCTTTTGTGCCACAGTAGCTCCTCCTATATACATGTATCCTTTTTTTTTGTATCTCAGGACCTTTCCATGTACTGGTCTTTGCAAATCTTTTGTCTCTATGATAGCACAGAAATTCAAATTTTTTGCCTCAAACACAAGAACCCAAGACTTTACGCAACATTCGGATTTCCAGGTATTTTCAGGGTGCAGTGATTGTAAGGTCACTGAGGTCTCTGGGAACATTTTTTTTTCTTCTTTAATTTCTGGGTTTTATTTCTAAGTCTGGCTTCTAGGGGTTTATGTGGGTCCCTAGAATTTACTGGCTAAACAATGATTATTCATAAGGTTTCCCCAGAAGTCTTGTCTGTATATCTTCTTTGTCTTTTCCCTGTGGGTCTGTTCGTAAAGATACAGGTTGAAACTTCAAAAAGAAATTTGCTTTCAGGTTTGTTTGCTCATGGCCTCAAGGTAAGCTAGAGGTGAGGGACTATTTTCTCCTTTCTCCTGTCTCTCCTAAGCCCGCAAAGTCCCTGTCAGACTTTCAGATCTACAAAAATGCACTGAGATACGAAAAGGACCCCGTGCTTGTTTATGTCTCTAGGATTTTCCTTTGAACTTCCCAGCCAGAAAATGACAACCCTTGGGAGGTGAGGTGCTCTCCCCTCCCCCACCCCCAACTCCCTGCATGTACCTTTGCTGGCTGTGCTTTGAGTCAGATTCAGTAGTAGCACGCTCAGAGTTTGTCTGACTTTCCAGGGAGCCTCTCTTTTGACAGCATGTGGACCATACTCTGGGGATTTCATGGAACTGCCAAAGCAATCAGGTTCCTCTCTGTCTAGACTGTGGCTGGCTCTTGGCTACCACCTTGCAGTGCCTGGGAGGGTGCGGTGGGGATATTGTTTTCAATCAGAATTTCACTATCTCTGTCAGTTTTGGGTTTTGTTTTTGCTAATAATTCCTGGAGAGATGATTCCTTTTCTCAGTTCTTTCTGCAGCATTCCAGAATTTTGCTGGAATTCTGAACTTATTACTTTTTGTTTGTTATACCTATATTTTTTTGTTTCACAGGAAGGGTGGGTCATTTTGCTGAGGCTCTTACCCTTCCAGTAAAAGATCTCTGTGTCCTGCCTCTGTAAATACATAACATAATGCTCCAGCCCCCGTCTCTAACGGGCAAATGTTTTGCCTTACATGGCAAAAGTCAGACAATTTCAGATGAATCAAGGATTTTTGTTTTTGTTTTTAGTGAATGGATTATGTTGGTTTATTCTAGAGGGCTCAGTGGACCAATTGTAATGTAAGGTTCTTGTAAGTAGGAGTTGTTAGGATTCTGTAAACACCACTCTCAGTTACCTGGCACCTGCCAGGTATGCTGCACCCCAGTTACCTGGCACCATGAAAGGGTTATTTACCCCTTCGCTCTCTCTTGCTCTCTCTTACTCTTCTGCCCTCTTACTCTCTTGGCCTCCTGCTTTCTCCCCTTGCCTCTCCTCTCCCCATTCCCCCCTTCATGTGTTCATGGCCGGCCTCTGCTTCTCTACTTCTTTCTTCTCTCTCTCTCTCTCAGCTTCTACCACCTTCTTAACTTCCCTCTCCATAGCCTGAATAAATTCTATTCTGTACTATACCATTGTGTGCCTGGGCCCTCGGGGGAAGGGATTCCTAACATGGGTCCCCCAGAGGCACCCTCCTTGTCCCCATGCCTTGCCTCTCCTTCATGGAGCATAATTTCCCTATTCTCTTCATCTTATTCCTAACATGGGTGCTGAAACCCAGGACATCGTCTTTTTCCTAACATTCTCTTTTCTTTCAGAAAGGTGGAGATGGGGTTGTGCTCATTTGGAAGTGAGGGAAGAGGAAGAGATGACAACAGCAGACATAGAGGCAGAAGAGCTTTGAAGATGTCACACTGCAATTGCGTGGCCAGGAAGGATCTAGTAGCTGAGAAGTCCAGCCATAAATCTTCAGAAAGCAAGTTTTTCCTGATGTGGTTTGGAGTTTTGATCACAATATCTCTGAAAGGCTGATGACTGAAAAATTCAGTTCCCAGTCTGTGGGGGGCTACTACAAAATGTTAGAAGCTTCAGGCTTTTGAGTTGGAAGGATCCCAAGTCATCGAGAGTCTGTCTTGAAAGGGATTAGGGACCTTGGCCTTTCTCTTCATTTTCGAACTCCCAGGAGGCAAGCATCCGTCTTGTGCCATGTACTAACACCATGACACACTGTGCTACCATAGGCTCAGAGCAACAGGGCCAAATGGCAATGGGGCAAAATAACTGAAAGCACCGGCCAAAGCAAACCCTCATCCATGGCAGCTTGCCTACCTCAGGAGATTGTTGCAGCATCCAAGAAATGTCTAACATGTTCCCCGAAAAGTTGCGAGAATGAATTGAAGTATATCTGATTCAATTTTAGTTCAGTGAAATACAGCCCAGGCTTTGATCTTGAGAACTGTTAGGTAATAAATTTGTTTTATTTTAAGGCACCAAATTTATAGCAATTCGTTCTAGTAGTAATAGGACACTAATACATTCTATCTTTAATTTATTTGATCTGTTGTTTTATATATAGTGGCTTAAAAATAACACAAATTTAATATCTGTATGCCCACATAGCTTACTGTATATTAAATTATGTATAGGTAATTTTAACTGACTATTCAATTACCGTGTAAGCTTCTTGCTTTCAAGGGTCCTTTTTATTATGAATACTTAATGACCTTCCTGTCATATATTAGGAAATCACAAAATGCTCATGAATGTTTTCAATGGCAGAGAAGAAAAATTTAGTTTTACCTGCTAGATTAAAGTGTCAGGAGAGGGGAGGGACTAAGATATTTTCTCTAAATTTATTTCCTTGAGATTTTGCATCGCCGGGGTAGAATCCTGGGTCTTGTACATCCTAGCTATGTGCTTTGTCTCTAAATTACACCATTTATTGGAGGAACATAATTAAAGTAAAGGTGATAATTAAGTGGAAATCGAGGCTACCTTGAATTTTTTTTAATGAAGAAAATGAATGGTAGAGAAAATAAAAGTTTTATGACTGGTAGATATGTTTTTAATGTTGTGTAACTCACAGTCTGTCCCTTATTAATACTATGGTGCAGTGGATGTATTGTACAAAGCCATTCCATATTTAAAGCACAGAGCATATTAACAGGCCTGGAAGAACCATCATCTCAGTCAAGTACAGTCTCATTGACACATGTGCTCACATATGCTAATATATGAGACATACGTACAAGAACTGCTGGCATCAGGGGGCACCTTAAGCTGCTACATAAAGTTTACATTTAAAAATTTTGCTAACAAATTATATGTACATAAAAGCATACGGTCCTTTAAAACTCATGTCTGACGGTCTTTATAGCAAATAAAACATATACATATTGAAACCTGTACTTTTCCCACAGGATGTTACTCAAGTAAGTACTACATTTAACTTGTAATTTGCCTCTTGGAGCACCAATTTTTCTCATCTAAGATAAGTTTAATAGTGCTGTGCAGATCCATTTTAAAGAATCAGCTAATTAAATTAAATGTTACAATGTACACGGAATACTTATCAGATGTTTCCTTCTATCTTAGGGTTTCCAATACTGTGAAGAGACACAGTGGCCAAAGTAACTCTTATTAGGACAAAGTTTAATTAGGGTTGCCTTACAGGTTGACCAAGTCCAGCTCAGTCAATCAACAGGTTCCCCAGGGTAGGAGGGAGGATGAAAAGAAAAAAGAGACAGACAAAACTATAACATGACTCCAGCCAGTTCTGAGGTTGAAGCAAACTTTTTATTTTTCAGTCTGTTTTTAAACCACTTTAATTACATGCAGAAAGACAAGATCAGTTCTGAGTCAAGGAATAATAAAAAATCCTGTAAACATCTTCTGGGGGTTAGGCAGGGGACACCAAGACATAGGGGACTTCCAAGAGACAAAGGGACTGCCACACCTATATCTCCTGAGCCTGCCCTGAGCTTCAAAAGTAAATGTATTTAATAAGGGCCAGTTTCCTGAGCCCAGGGTAAGAGTCAGATTCCTGCCTTAAATATATTTCTTTTGTCCTTGTAACGACAAAATTCCTGCTGCCAAGTGTCCAGTGGCCCCCAAAAGCTCTCCACATAGGTTCAGATGTTCAGTGCATTATGATCAAGGTTGGAGCATGGCAGCCTCCAAGCAGGTATGGGGCTAGAGAAGCTAGGAGTTCTACATCTTTTTCAAGCAGAAGACTATCTTCCAAGCAGCCAAGAGGGTCTCAAAACCCACCCCACTATGGCACACTTCCTCCATCAAGGCCACACCTCCTAATAGTGCCACACCCTGGGCCAAGTATATTGAAACTACCACAATTTTAATTCTGGTTTCCATATATCTCCCTATCACCCACTGAGCAATGTTTCTTTAGCTACTCTTCCAACAGTGAGTTTGACCAAGAACCAGGGTTTTGCAGACATATACATAGGTTTGAAATCCAGACATACTACATTTTATTTATTTTTTAAAAATGCACAAATACGAGCTTTCCTTAGCTGGGAATTTACAATGATGATGTTACTGTTTACTGAACAAAGCTACTACATAGCTGAATATAGAATTTGCGGAGGAGACTGCAATATCATATTGTGTTTCTAGCAAAAAGTAGTCAGGAAGTTTACCACTTAAAAGTAGTGAGGGACTTCTGAGACTTGGAGAACATCAGAGGATGTGTTCCAGAGAGAGAAAGCAGGTTCACAGAAGTGGGTTGAAATTTTAATGTTGTATCTCCTCTGGAAAAGTTGGCAAGTTTAATAAAACACTGTGGTGAATTAAATGTAAAACAGACCCCATCAGTTCATATATTTGTACACTTGTCCCCCAGTTGATGGTGTCCTTTGGAGGAGGTTATCATCAGGAGGCAAAACTTTGCTGGACGAAGTATGTTCCTGGTTTGACAGTTTATAGCTTTGGCCTACCTGTTCTCTCCCTTTGCTTCCTATGTGTGCATGTAAATTTGATAAACTACTGGCTCATTCCAGAAGCCTTGTCATGCCTCTCCTGCTATTTGTGGAGTCTTGTATTAGTCAGTGTCCTCTGGAGTAGCAGAACTTATAGAATGACTTTCTCTCTCTCTCTCTCTCTCTCTCTCTCTCTCTCTCTCTCTCTCTCTCTCTCTCTCTCTCTGTGTGTGTGTGTGTGTGTGTGCTAGTATATGTAATGGGGGTCACTTATAGGATACAGGCCGACTAATCCAATAGTAACAGGTTTTGTACAGAAAGTCCAAGAATCCAGAAGCTCTTCAGTCAACATGCATGAATGTCTCAGCTGTTCCTCACTAAAGGCTGGGACTCCAAAAAAGTATGCCCTAATGCCAGTGGAAGAATGGAGCTGCTAGCAAGATGAGAGCAAGCAGGCAAAGAGCAAAAGCTTGCTGCTTTCATGCCCTTATGTAGGTTTCCAGCAGAAGGTGTGGCCCAGATTAAATGAGTATCTTCCTACTTCCAAGGTCTGAATTAAAGTTATGTATTTTTTTACCTCAAAGGTCTGGTCTAGAAGCGGATTTCCCTAATTTAAAACAAGCATAACCTCTGTCACAGGCTTGTTCTCCATTTCTGAATTACAGTTCATTCCACATGTAGTCAAATTGACAACCAAGAATAGCTATCACAACTCTATTCCTCAGGAAGCAATGACTAAAATAATTTCTATCTTCCACAACTTTCTTTTGTCATGGTGTCTCATCACAATAAAAGGAACTAATGCAAATACAGAAAAAAAGACCAAAATGCAATTAATAGGACTAATTTCAAAACTGGAAATAATGAAAACCAAAGTATCAACAAGTTCCTTTTAGCACCTAGAAAAAAAAATAAGTGGTGCATTATGACCAGAGGAGATTCAGGCTAGAAACTTGAAGTTTGATTTGATATTTTTTAATCTGTCCATATTCTCTACATTAAGGGTCTAATCCTCATCACAATAGACTTAGAAAAAACATAAAAAAATCAATTCTCAAAAAAAATGATGTTCTGGCATAAGCAATTTAGGGACTTTCAGCTTCGGTTTTAATATTTAGAGATTAGTAATTAGCCTTCTCATCCTCATGGGAAACATCCATTGAGATGAAAATGCTTTTCTTAAATACTTGAAAACGCATATCAATGTATTCACAGAAGGCAAATAGTTTATGTAGAAATGACCAAAGAGCTAACCAGAACCAAAAGAAACATATAAAACATTCCAAGAACCAATAAGCAATTATAGCAAGGCTCTAGGACATAATGTTAATATTAAAGAAAAAAATCAATTGCTTTTCTATAAAGCAGAAATAAAAAAATCAAATTAAAGCTAAAAAATAACATTTATATTAGTTGTGCTACTTGGGTTTCTATTGCTGTAATAAAACAGGCTACTGAAAACAACCTGGAGAGAAAAGTTTTTATCTCATCCTATATCTCTCAAGTCATCACTGAGGGTTGTAAGGGCTGGAACTTGAGGCAGGAAACAGGAGACAGGAACTGAAGCAGAATTCATGGTAGAGTTCTGCTTACTGAGCTGCGTCTTGTGGCTTACTTAGCCTTCTTTCTTATATAGCCCAGGACTGTATGTTCAGGGCTGGCACAGTCCACAGTTACCTGGGACCTTCTGTATTAATCATTAACTAATAAAATGCCCAACCTATTTTCCTACTTGTAATATGATGGAGGCCTCAAATGAATTTCCAGATAATTCCAGTTTATGTCAAGTTGACGAAAATAAAAACAATCATGATATTAGTATTCATTGAAATTAAATACAAGAAAAAACAACATAATAATAAAATGCATACCAAAGGCATGTGAGGTTACAATATCTGATAAAGAATTTGAAGATCTCAATGAATATAAAACAGCCCCTGTTCATCAATAGAGAGCCTCAACCTTGCTAGAGGCTGTCTTCATTTCATTTGCATTTTCAATGGCACTCTGACCAGAATCCCAGGAAATTATTGAGGATGCCACCGACCTCACTCTAGAAAATACACAGGAAAACAAAGATAAACACTAAACCAAAAGAGGAAAGTGGGATCACCAGCCTTCTACATGAAAGCATAGTATATATAAAGGCATAAAAAATATGGAATGATATTGTTAAAGGAAATGACAGGTAGACAACCAGGACTAAATAGGGATTCAAGGAGTCTCTAGGTTCAATAAATGAATAGGTTCAACACAATGTCTAAGAGTTTTAATTTTTTTTCATCAATGGTCCTTAAAAATGGGGTCTATGTACAGGAAAACAAATGTCCACAGATTAGGTACTATTTGATGTGATTAAGTCCAGATGTAATGTAAACTGTAATGCAAATTGAGAATGTATAAAACACAGGTGATAACACAGAATAAAATCTGGGAAACTTCTCAGAAACAATTATAAAGCATAATCCATGAAAGAATTTAACTGCCATTTTGAATATTATTAAAGCTACCCACTTTATTCTGTGAAAGAAACTTCTAAAGAAATGAAATTACAAACAATGCAAAAACCTCTGATGAAGTTGAATTGGAAATATACAAATGTCCAATATGGAAATAAGAAACATAAATAAAAATGTTGCAGTCATCACAATTTTTATTTAAATGCTCTGTTTTATTGTGTAAGACTATTCTGAAATTTTAAAAATGTAAATAACTTGCAGGCTGTACTATGTGGTTGGCATTTTTGAGAATTAAAAACTTTCTTTGTCAGAAAGAAAACACACTATCAAAATAATTGACAAAAATGATAGGCTTTGCAAAACATCAGAAATTTGACAAACTTGGCAAACCTTGGAAAGAAAAGTCACAGATAATCAAAGATTCTAAGTAAAACAGGAAACAGTACTACAGATCCTATAAACAGCAAAAGCATCTCAAGAGATGGTGTAGCCACAGACAAGAGTTAAAATACACAGGCCTGACTGAAGAACTTCTCAACAAAACATAGCTACATAAACTCTTGATAGTTTTCAAGAATAAAAGTAATTTCTCTAGTTTAATTTGCTATGCGATCATTATTCCTCCCTTGAGTGAGTTTGTTTCTTTATCTAAAATCAGGTGAAGATAACTCTGGTTTTTCTGTTTTGTTTTGTTGCTCTCTCTGTGGGTCCCTCTTACTGTAACTATATAGTGAGTCTTGAAATCTAATTTATTATTGGTTAATTATTTAATTATTTTTTTTCAAAAATTGCTTTAGCTACCATGTTTAATTTGTCTCATTTTTTTTTTTTTTTGGAATGATTGGTTTTATGTACCTACAAAAGTTTATGAAGGAATTTTGATAGAAATAAGTTAAAACTCCTATGTTCATTTATAGAGAATTTGAAATTTTTACTGTGTTCAACTTTACAGTTGCAGTACATATTGTAGGTCTCTACTTTGATTCTGTTTTGTTTCTTTAATTTATATTGTGCCTTCTTTGGAGTACATACCTTGTGTATGTTTATAGAATTTATATGTAAGAATTTCCATTTTTTAAAAAAATGATTATAAATGATATGATTGTTTTTACTTTCAGTGTCTGTATGTTCATTTATAATATACAGTAATGAAATTGATTTTGTATACATGATGGATTTTATAACCTTTTTATTTGGTTTATACATGCACCAGGAGAATGGATTATCATTTCTGCTTGGTGAGAATTTAGTTATTCCGTATGATCTCTTCTGACTGTCTTGGAGGTAGCCATATAACTGTTGTTATTGTAAATGCCATGGCTGTTACTAAGATTCCATAGAAACTGTGGTGATGACTCATCTCTGTTACTGTCAGATAGCACTGTAAGCTTTGACACCGGGAGATGGTCTTATTAGGGTCCTCTTACCAGACAGTAGGGATAACAGGACTGGTTCCCAGTTATCCTTTGTGGTGTAAGAAGTGGTAAGTCAGTTTTTTTAAAAAAAAAAAAAAAACTTTATTTTTTAAAAAAAGAGATAAATGTACAGATTTATAAAAGCATTTTTGCATAAAACTATATGAATATATTTTGTCAGTACCTGATTTTTTAAAGGTTTGACAGTATGCATTGAAATCTTACTAGTTACAATGAGCATAAAGTACATGTGAAAGAAAACATAACACATAGTCAAAGTTTTCCTGGTGTGTAAAGATTAAACATAATGATTTTTAAATACCAAGAATTGCTATCAGGCTACATTCTTAGCTCTTGAATTATTAATAATTTAAGGTCTAGGTGTACCACACTCTGAGAGGGTGCTATACACTTGTTTTCTAAGAAGATCTGAGGCTTCCACTTTTTGGCCTTTCTTTTTTCTGTTTTTAAGCTTTATAGGGTCTGTGAGTTGTTTCTTGGTTATTCAGAGCTTTCTGAAGCTGGCATTAAACTATTAGTGGCTCCAGTTCTTTTTTGTGATATTGGTGCTGTCAGGACAGTTCTCTTCTCACTTTCTCACATAAGAGACTGTTTCCTTCCCATATATGGTTAAAGACTATAGATTTTTGCTTCACTTTGGTTGGTTCCAGCTGGAGTTTCTGGGTCATCAACTTTAGCTCCATGTTTAAGGCAGATAAGAAAAATCCTAACAACTTTGCATTACTAAGTGAATCATTAATAGTCTTACTATGATCTTTTCCTAGACATGATCTATTACCACTATATATTAATATTGGGATTCTATGACATTCATTAAACATTTTCAAATGAAAGCTTATGGACCATTTTATTCATCAAGTTTTGCATAATCTACCCACTATATGCATTATGGGGTCTTTATATATAATATATGGGATTTAAGACAAAGTTAATTTCTTTACAGTGTCATTTGTAAGATTTCAAAATCTTATTTTGACATAATCCAAAGAAAGCAAATAGTGTGTGCTAGAATTTATCCTTCAAAAACTGAGCATAGTGGTATTTGTTCATAGTCCCAGAACTTTAGCAATTGAGACAAGAGGATCAGTATTTCAAAGAAGTCATAGCTACATAGTAAGTTTGAGACTAGCAGGAGACCACAAGAAAATATAGGCTCCATGCTGTTTTACCTATGCAACATCGCAAATGATATAATATGTACTGATAAATTAAAAAAAACTACTTAGGGTTTTTTTTTTTTTTTTTTTTTTTTTGCAATGTCAGAATATCTGTTAATAAAACATATTCAGAAGTCTGAAGGGAATGTTGCAAATGTTATTTTAGGCCTGAATTAATAACCATACTTAATGAATACTTGAAGTCCTTAATTTGGAGAATGTCAATGAATAGATTATATGGGCATTTAAAAGCAGAGTTATTTGGTAAAGTGCACTTAATATCTTTCAACATTATGAATTATTTAATGTCATGGGAATAAAATACTCAGATACCATGATCAGCTCTGTCAAATATTTATTGCAAATAGCAACGTATTCCAGCTATTTTAATTATTTCTGAAAATCAAAAGTTTTAATTCTTCCTAATATATATATATATATATATATATATATATATATAAATGTATGTATGTATGTATGTATGTATAAGCACAGAACAATTTACTTTATAAAGGCCAAAAAAATAGAGAAAGTGGTGATGAACACTATAGTTTAAAAAACTTATATATTCTAAAATATCACCTTATCATCTTATTACATTTACATATTGTTAATTAATTGTGTGTGAGAGTATGTGTGCCTACAAGTGCCATTGTATAAGGGTAGAGGGTAGAGAACCCTTGCAGATGTTTTATTTAATAACCCATGTCATCTGGGAGCTGCATTGTTGGCCCATGCATGTTATCTCCATTCAACTCCTTTTAACAAATTTATACATATACAACTAAATATTAATCAGCTATAAAAATAAATACAATGATAACATTGGCAGGTAAATGGATAAAACTAGAAAATATTTGATTGAGTCAGGCCACTCAGAAAGCGAAACATCATGTGTTTTCTCCTTATTCAGATTTCAACTTCATGTATGTGTGTTTAACATGGATTGCTCGTGAATGCCAGGAAATTAGAATGGGCCATTAGTGGAGTGAATTCCATCAGGTACAGAAAATGGTAGCATATAAGCAGGATGAAAGTTGAGGGGGAAATGGGAGGCCAGAAGTTTGGAACAGAGAGTGGAAAGGAGACACGGAAAAATGGAAGTGTGGAAAACTTGCAACCCAAGTAATATACAGTAAGATGGGATAGAGAGAATAAATAAAAAGGAGTGAAGCATGGCATTAATGGATTGAGGAATGATGGAGGCAGAATAAGGGAGAGGAAGGGATGGGGCCGGTTGACTATGACACAAGATATATGAAGTAGTATTGTAGAAATCCT
Organism: Micromys minutus; assembly: GCF_963924665.1. Taxonomy (NCBI): domain Eukaryota; kingdom Metazoa; phylum Chordata; class Mammalia; order Rodentia; family Muridae; genus Micromys; species Micromys minutus. The sequence goes on from NC_137985.1 coordinate 28,067,917, forward strand.
CTAATTTGTAAGCTAACCATTTGCCTTTTCCCACCTCAGCTTACATACTATTGACTTTACATTTTTAAAAGTGTCAACTATAGAAAAAACAATGAACACTTCTTTTAGTGTCTGTAAAGAGTAAAATCTTTCATTAAATATGCAGCCTCCAGAACATTCTTAGACAGCTCATTCCATTATATATCAATCCATCTGTACATTTGGTTTGGTCTTCAAAAGCCAGATAATGCTGTATTTTTAATCAAACAAAAAGGAAAAAAAATCAGCTTTTAGTTTTGTTCCATTAGGAAAGATACTCACTGCACCTGCACCAGCATCACTTAGGATGGATCAGTGGACAGTTGGTGAGCAAGAAAAACGTCCAGTCAGAGTCCACATCCCTGTTCATTCATGTATTACTTCAAGGCTCAAACATGAATGTTAAGATTTGATTCAGCACCAGTGTTCAATGTTTAACAGCCTAACCCTCTCAACTACCACTCTCAATAGTAGGGATATTCCCTAAGCCTGAGACATTAAGGTAAAGCACACACACACACACACACACACACACACACACACAATCAACACACGAACCAACCAACCAACAGGAGAAAACAACCATAACTACCAGCAACAACAAAAAACAGTACCAACAATAGCAAAATAAATAAATAAATAAATAAATAAACAAAACAAAAACAATAGCAAAAACAAATCAAAAAGATGTGTTAGTCCACAAAGGGACAATGGGCAGATGTTGGTATTATCTTATCCAGCAGAGAAGTGTAATGGAGCTCTTTAGATTCCATCTCACTAGTACCAAAATGGCTGTCATCAAGAAGCAAATGACAACAAATGAATAAGGACATGGGAAAAAAGCTGACTTTGTTCGTGGCTGGTGGTACAGCCGCCATGGGAATCACTGTGGCTATCTGTCACACAACTAAAAATAGAAGGACCACCACATGTCGTGTGTGTGTCACCCCTTGGTATCTGCCCTAGACTCTACATCTAATCACAGAAACTCGTGTGTCAGTGTCCACCACTGCTCTCTTCATAGCAGTCACAAACTAGAAGTCAAGATGACTGAGAAGAGATGAATAGATAAGGAAAATGTGCTGGGTTTACACAGTAGGATTTGATTCTCTGGTAAGGAGAAATAAAACTGAAAATGATGGAACTGGAAACACAGCAGGCAAGATACCCCAGGCTCAGAAAGACAAATCCTGCCAGCTCTTTCGTATGTATGAATCGTAGTTCTGATAAGTGTGTGTATGTACGTGAGGGAAATGTGTACTTTGGTCAGAAAGCTAGAAAGAGGCCCACGAGATAGGAAAAGAGAGGCTTCCTGGGAGAAGCTGGGAAGAAAATACATAATGTGAAATGTGAACATTAGAGATTGAATACTGGGTTACATGGGGAAAGGGGTACAAGGAGACATGAGAGAAGAGTGCACCAAACGAAACAAGTATGAAAATTCCACAGGAAAAATCATTCACTTCAAATGTTAATAAAAATGCCTGAGGCACTGAATTTATCCCCTCTACCATCAGTATAATTTTGGGAAAATTTTGCGTCTTATCCAATATAAGTCAGAGCCTTTCTGACTCTGAAGGTGAGGGACTCTAAGACTGTATGAGGGTATCTTCACTGTTACCCTGTTTTGTGGTCTCATCATGAAGTGTACACACTTTGATCAAATCTTCATTAGCAGAACTCACAGTTTTCCAAGCTAGGAGGTACTATTAAGTTGGACCCGTGCTCCTCCAGAACCTCTGAGATCTCATAGCTTTAGCCTTCATAGTGTTTAAATACTTAAAATTCTATGATTTCACCCTGAGTTGAAATTGAAAATCAATTACTTCTGTACAAAATTTGCATTTTATTTGAAGAAGGGGAAATCTATAGATGTAATAAAAACTAAATGTATAATGTATGTTTTCAATACAAGCCCGTGTACATGCTCTATTCTTCATTGATTTCTGCACAGGGAGAAAAGCAAACAGTAAACATGTTTCTTTTTGGCTTGAACTGAAGGATTTCATGGGGAGCGCCGGGGTCTGGTGAGTGAGAGAGAGAGAAACAAAGAACAGAAGTTAAAGCATCATATAATCAGCAAGTGAACTCAGATGAACTCAGAATATAAAGACACTCAGGAAAGAGCACAGAACAGATTTATGTGGAAGACGTAGATGGAGAGAGCATCTGAAGAACCCATGACATAATAGTCTAGATGTGAAGCTTTGCTTCCTTTTATATTTGCTTTTGCTTGCAGACGGTAAAACATTTTTTATTTATGAGAAAACCTGTCTCAGTCATTATCTGAGGTAAACTCTGGATTCCTGTAGGAGAGGGAGGAGTTATGAAGGAGCAATAGGAGTAGTTCTAAGTTCAACAAGACCTTAACATTTGTGTACATTATCTAAGTAAAAGTTCATCATGTTTCTATGGAATATAACATGTCACCTCCTTTCCTCAAAAAACTGTGTAGTGTTCGTGTTCGCGTGCACACATGCATATATGTTTGTGTGTGTGCTTAAAAGCCCAGTATAGTTTGGGGGACCTATGAAAGGCATTCCTTTTCCAGTTTCCCTCACCTTCCTCCCTATATACTGAGGACAGAACCCAGGGTTTTGTATAGACTCAGTGAGTGCTCTCCCACTGATCTACATACTCATTCTCCTATGCCTCTTCCTAACTTTTAGAGAGAAGATCATGCAATGTACCCCAGTCAGACTTGTAACTTGAGATTCTCCTGGTATAGCCCACAAATAGCTAGTATTATAGGTCACCTCTCATGGCTCCATTGGCAGTTTGTTTATTCCATTGTCATTAGAGGTTATACACCAGAATTCCCTCTGAAATGCATGGTTTCATCCAACACCATCTCTGGGAAGCCTGATGAACTCATCTTTAAGATACAACTTCTCTTCTCCAGCTCCTGAGGGCATGACACCAACAGAAAACTTGGCTTGACTTTACACTTAAAAACACATCTCTCTTTCCAGGAACAAGCAGTGATTTAAAGGCCTATTTAATTCTAATTAATTTAATGACAAAATAAATTAATGTCTATAAGGGGAAAGATGTTAATTATGCCCTAATAATAGGGATGTGTTTCACTATCCCAGACATAGTCAGCAGCTAGCCCTGCTATGCTCTTTCAAATCCCACTAGCTTTGTTGCAAGTTAGTTAGCAACTCTATTTGACTTGGGTAGAATAAACAATAGGAGTTAGGTTCGAGATTCAATTTAAATGAACACACAATGACAAAACCAGACTCTGACAACATAACTTCAACCACCACCACAACAACAGCTGCACCAAAAACCAACTTGGACCCTTTCTAGTAAATAGAATCCAAACTCCTTTTCTTGATCTAAGATGTATGTAGTCATTTCTTAATTTTTTTTCATTTTTTCATTAGTTCTTATTTATTGTTTGACCCTACGCTGGTCACCTACTATGCAAAGGTGAATGAAAGACTTCCAGCCATTCTTTCAGTTCCAGAGTTAGGACAGGTAAGGCTGAGTACAGCACAACTAAGTAGTCAATGTAGAGGCAAAATCTGAGGTTCTTTAAAGACAGAAGCGACACATGACAGAAAGCAGGAAGATGGTGGGGGATAGGGGAGAGAAGACACATTGAAGAACATTCACCCTCCTGACAGAACAACACTGGGGAGGGTAACAAACAATGAACAGCAATTATCTCAGCAAAGTAGGAAGCCCAAATAAAGGCGATAGCCTAAAGTGTTCTGGAGTAAACGTGAGTCAAAGAGCAAGAGATGAACTTGCCGAGGGATGCATGAACAAGCAGCCATTAATAGCTGGACAGAGAGATTCTGTTTTCTTTCTGGCCATGACAGTGGTCTGTGGACACATCAATCCCCAAAACTGATGTGGAAGGAAAGCTAGTCTAACTCTCAATGTAGTTGCCAAACCATGCAGTGACAATTCCTGATCCTTTGGTAATGACTGACTTGGCATTAGAGAAGCCCAAACATAAGGATTGATATTATCAAATGTTACAATGGACAAAAAGCCTCTATTTGGAATATACTTAGTTAAATTAACTATGGTTTTTCTAGAAAATTGCTTCTTATTTATTAATGAAAATACCTTTAAGGAGAAACAGTCTCTTTTCTCTGGACAATAGGCTGGGTGTGTAGTATGTAGTTGCTTTGGCCATTTCGTGGTAAATATGAAAAACACAGAGTGCCCAGACAGAGGGATCTGGATTCCTGAGAACCTAATGTATCCTAAAAAACAAACAAACAAACAAAAAAAAAAAAAAACAAAAAAAAAAACCAACTTTAAAGTCATCTGCTCTTTGGTTTTCTTGTCATGTCAAGCTATAATATTTCTTATTATTGCACCAGTTACATTGGAGCACTCTACAGTGAAAATGAGTAATGGTTTTCTGACTGCAAGGCTTGTAATTCTTGGTGTAATGAATGATATACTTAGAAGATAAACCTGTTTGTCAGTATAGTGCATGCATTAAGAGTGGCAAACTTATAAGACTTGGCATGTTCTACCACTTACACTTTGCCCCAGTGATTAGACTAAACTTTTAAAGGGCTGAAAAGAATGACCTGAACCCACATGCTTTGCTAGCAGGAAAGGTGACAGGAGCTTTTGGCAGCATCCTAACATACTGCTCTGCAGCTCTGTTCATCAAAGCAGGAGAGATAGATTTGGATACTTTATAAAGGAGGGGTCTGGTCCATGAGTGCTCATCAGACTCATCATAGTCTTCAAGAGTCTTGGGTCACTGAGAAGAGAAATGCACACAATGTCAGACTAGAGTGTAGGAGATGTGTAGATATAATTTCACAGAATATGTCTTATTTGCATGGAGTTGATGCTCATCTTTATGAGCTTCATGAAGGATACTCTTGACAACATAACTCTCAGGGTTTTTTTTTTTTTTTTTTTGTTTTTTTTTATTTGCTTGGTACCCCCAAGTCTTGCCTGGGAAAATGGTGGCCATGAGACTCTGGAAGTTAAAAGATAGCTTGGGCAAACCTCTGAAGAGTAGAGAGAGCTAGAAGCCTTCTACAAACCCTAAATAGCTTCCATTGGTAACTAAAGATATCTACAAATATATTTTAAAATGCATACAATACTTTTGTAAGTAAGGATTGCCATTAATGGGAAATATATTTTCCTTTGGAAAAGTCATGTTATCTTTCAGCAAGTTCTTAGAAGCACCCGGTTTTGCCAGCCTGGTTAAAACAAATGGTAATGACCCCTCATGAAGACTTGAGGGATATTTTTCTCATATGTATTATATTGATTGATACCATTGATAGATCAGTTCATGAGAAGAGCAAACCAAAAGCTAAAATGTGTGATTTTCTTTTTTTAATTTTATTTTAAAAAACAAAGATAAAAGAAAAGAATTTTAAACATTTTTGCATAAATGTATACAAATACAATTGTGTCAGTGCTTGGCTTTTTTTTTTTTTTTTTTTTTTTTTTCTTTTTTTTTAAGGTTTGATACTCTGCATTAAGGTCTTACTATTTACAATGAGCAAAAAGTACATGTAGAACAGGGTGTAACCTGGAATTAGTCAACGTTTTCTTGGTGTGTAAGGATTGAGCATAGCATTTTTTTTTGTTTTTTTTGTTTTTGTTTTGTTTTGTTTTGTTTTTTCCTTGAACTTCACATAGTCTGTGAGTTGTTTCTGGGGCAGTCCGAGCCTCTGGGGTTAGCATCCCACTATCAGTGACTGCATACTATGCCTGTTCTTTTGTGACTGGGTTATCTCACTCAGGATGATATTCTCTAGATGCAACCATTTTCTTAAGAATTTGGTTAAGTCATTGTTTCTGATGTCTGAGTAGTACTCCATTGTGTAAATGTATCACAATTTTTGTATCCATTCATCTACTGAAGAACATCTGGGTTCTTTCCAACTTCTGGCTATTATAAATAGAGCTGCTATGAACACTGAAGTGCATGTATCTTTGTTGTATATTGGAGTGTCTCTGGGTTATATGCCCAGAAGTGGAATAGCTGGATCTTCATGTAGTACTATATCCAATTTTCTGAGGAATTGTCAGACTGATTTCCAGAGTGGTTGTATCAGTTTACAACCCAACCAACAGTGGAGAAGTGTTCCTCTTTCTCCTCAACCTTGCCAGCATATGCTGTCATCTGAGTTTTGCATCTTGGCCAATCTGACTGGTGTGAGGTGGAATCTCAGGGTTGTTTTGATTTGCATTTCCCTGATGGCTAAGGATATCAAGCACTTCCTTAGATGTTTCTCAGCCATTCGATATTCCTCAGTTGAGAACATTTTGTTTAGCTCTATACCCTATTTTTAAATAGGGTTGTTTGATTCTCTGGTGTCTAGCTTTTTGAGTTCTTTGTATACCTTAAATATTAGGCCTCTATCTGATGTGGAGTTGGTAAAGATCTTTTCCCATTCTGTTGGCTGCCGTTTTGTTTTCTTGACAATGTTCTTAGACTTATAGAAAATTTGCAATCTCATTAAGTCCCATTTGTTAATCTTTGACCTTAGAGCTTGAGCCACTGGTGTTTTGTTCAGAATATTTTCTCCTGTGCCTATGTGTTCTAAGGTTTTCCCTACTTTCTCATCTAATAGTTTCAGTGTATCTGGTTTAATGTGGAAATCTTTGATCCACTTACACTTGAGCTTTGTACAAAAAGATAAGAAAGGGTCTATTTTCATTGTTTTGCATGCTGAGTGCTAGTTGGACTAGCACCATTTGTTGAATAGGCTGTCCTTTTTCCATTGAATGTTTATGGCTCCTTTGTCAAAAATCAGGTGACCATATTGATTTGAGGGATATTTTTCTCATATGTATTATACTGATTGATACCATTGATAGATCAGTCCGTGAGAAGACCAAACCAAAAGCTAAAATGTGTGATTTTCAAGAGCATTGGTTCAATTTTGAACATCTATATCCAGCTATTCCCAAATTCCATTTATTTTTATAAGTCTTTACATTGCAAGAGGAAATGTGTCTTTTCTTACACAAGCTGATTTGCATTGATTTGCACACAAATATTTACTGCTATGATGGCCAAGTTACTTCTCTTAATTTTCTTGCTTATAAGTAGTAAGTCTTTTCATATCACAGTAAGAATCATGTCCATATTACAAAAGGCTAATGATGTGATGGACTGATCATCACTTTGGTTGACTTGTCTGTTAGGGTCCCTCAAGAAACACTTCTTGTGTGGCACCAAGAATTGGTCTCCTTCCAGTGACTGGGCTCATTGTCAATATGATGTTAACATGGGAAGCTCACACTTGAAGCTATATGGTTTTGCTTTGTTTAAACTGCAATCTATAGAAACTCATTCTTAGCTACAACTCTAAACCACATTTTGTCCTTGGTGCTCTTCATGGTGTGGCCAATAAACATTATGCTCATATGACCTTGTTTGGTATATGAGGATTTCAGAGAGATGTGTGTAATTGTATTCTATTTATAATATGCTAGAGAGTTTTATATCTACTTACATACTACTGTGAATCTCATTTACAAGCAAATAATTATTTTTTTAAATTTAGATTCATTGTAAACCTAGATTTAGTTGTTTTAAAACATTGCGATTACTTATAGTAAGATTCTTTGGAGGAGAGAACTTAGCACACTTTCATTTGTTTCTTTTTTTCAAATTCATAAGTTGTTGAATAGACCAATCCCTGGCTTATAATATCTTTTATTCAACAGTGGAGCAATCCCTTCTTGCTCAAATCATAAAATTAGTGATTCTCTCTCTCTCTCTCTCTCTCTCTCTCTCTCTCTCTCTCTCTCTCTCTCTCTCTGTCTCTCTCTGTCTCTCTCTGTCTCTCTGTCTCTCCCTCTTTTTTTATATGCTAGGAAAGTGCTTAGTGATAAGCTATACTCCCAGTTTGACAGTTTGATTACACTTATCAAACCCAAAAAAAATTAGCTCACTTTTTCATGATGTCTATATGTTGACACTATGACACACCCTCATTTTACTACTTACACACATCAGAATACTTCAAAGTTAGTGGTACCCCCAAAGTTTTAAAATACATTAAAAAACAAAACAGAAGTGTATTGTTTTGTGGAAAATGATGGTGCTGTTTAAAAGCTTTTGTACAGATTGTAGGATGTCACAAAAATACTCCTTGCCATCCATGTATCTGTAAATATCATATTTGGAACTACTAAAATTACACTAAAGGCAACTTTCTTTTGACACTTTTGTTTTACAATATTTGGCATGTGTATGTGTGTGTGTGTGTGTGTGTGTGTGTGTGTGTGTGTGTGTGAGTGTGTGTGTGTGTTTGTCTTCCTCAGCCATATGACTGCTATGGGTCTCCAACTGTGATTTATTATGTGTGGAAGATTGCAGACTTTATAAAGGATAGATGGCATGCATAATATTTAGGGTATTCGATTTTGCCTCAACTTCTTTATATCTGTTTTCTAAAACTAATTTTCATATAAATTCAATTGGAATTTCATTATATTTTTCTCTTTTTTGAGACAGAATCTCTTTGTGTGGCCTTGGTTGTCCTGGAACTTGCTCTGTGGACCAGGCTGACCTCAAACTCACAAGATTCATCTGTCTCTGCTTCAGAGTTGCTGAGACAAAAGGTGTGCACTACCACATCAGCCTGGGTCAATAGACTGCCAAGGGTTAGTCACTCCCTGGGATTAGCAGTATTATAGTGCGTGTTCCTATTTATCTCCGCATTTCCTTAAAATTTAAACATTTCTTCAGGACCCTTAAAAGTTCACAGGTATAAGTAAACAAAAGGTTGGAAGATTTTTGAGGGCACTTACCCATGTACAAAAGTGAGAAAACCATTGTTGTTTGTAGTTGAGGCTTTGAACAGCCAAACTGCAGAAAGAATTTGCTATTTGGACTGTTAATCTGCCTTCAAGTTGCCTGTGAATATCATAAAGTCCCCATGTCCTTTTTATGGTGGACTTTTCAGGGCCAGCCATTGGACAGCTACTTTTGGAGTTAATTCTCCTTCTTCTTCTTCTTCTTCTTCTTCTTCTTCTTCTTCTTCTTCTTCTTCTTCTTCTTCTTCTTCTTCTTCTTCTTCTTCTTCTTCTTCTTCTTCTTCTTCTTCATAACCCCCCAAACCCCCAATTCAAACGTCTGTTAGTAACCTCCCAAAACTCATTATTTCACCAAACTGGACATCAGTGCAATCATTACTTTGATTTCTGATAGAGTCCCTTGCTGTCCTGAGTAGACATGTGTTTTGTGTACTCCACAATGTCTGTTACACAATAGGCAGAAAATGCATTGATTGGTTTTTGACCAGCATATTTTTAAACAGGGGCAAATAGCAGAAGAAAGAAGAACAAAAGAGACACACACATCATGCCTATAATCACAGCACTGGAAAATTGAAGAGTAACAGTGGCTTCCAAGTCAGCCTGAGGTACATAAGCAAGAGGACTCATACAAAACAAAACCAGAGTGCATTAAACACATTAAAGTCATCATTTCATGCAAATTTGTTTCTTTTTAAAGGGTGCTTGCATATAAGTCTCCTTGTAAAACATATTCTTTAAGGCAGATTTGGACAGTTCATGGGCCCTTGTCATAGAGAAAAAGGCTCGCCTTACTAAACCTCCTATTGAGTGTCTATGATAGTGCTTAATTAAAAAATAAGTAAGTTATTGCTCAGTTACATAAACAGAGTGGTATATGGGAGCTTCACACAGCTGCAATTGCAACTATGTTTAACTTCAGAATTTGACTTGATCTTTTATAAACTCAGAGTGACAGAAAAGGTAAAGGCTTGATATTGCTTCAGGCTGTTGAGTTATTTTATTGGACCAGAGGAGAAAACACATTCCTTGGATCTCTCTATGATTCAAAATAATACAGCACACATACATAAAATTATGGTCAGAGCAAATTACACACCTTTGAGCCTTTAGTTAATGAATGTCTAGATTCTGGCCTCCTTCAGTGAATTTGTTAGATACTAAACTCTGGCTATTTTGCATGGGTGAACCTATTCTAAGAAAGGTGTTTTATTGGTTTTTTTTTTAATATTATGTTTTGTTTTCTGCTGAAATAATCTATTTGCCATATTTATTATATTATTTTTGTCTGAATTCAACATTCAGCAAACAATTCATTTAACAAGGGCTCTGTATGCAGTTAGAAGGGGAGGCACAGCTATGTGCACCCCCCCATGTGCTTCCACTTAATTTGTTTTTCTTCACAATTTTAAAACTATATTCTTTGTAAAAGTGCCTCCAGGTGTGAAGACAATAAATAGAAACACAATGAATTCAAGTATCTTAAAAAGGGTTTGTGGCCATATTAAATACAAATAATGAAAACACCCAGACAGCACAGAATTTCAATATTATTTATGCTCACCCAGGGTTTCCTCAGATTCCAAAAATCCCTAATTTTATTTGACAGGTGAGCTCCCAGGAAGTGAACATAAACCAGCAATCCTTTTGGGAATCTTATCCAGCATGAGATCTGTGACAGAGAACTGGGGGAGAAGCAAACATGATGTGTCTTTTACTGTGAACTAAGACAAGACCGAATTGATGACAAATGATATAGTAGATTTCTCCCTGTCAGCTCACTGAACTCCTCCACCACCTCAGTGTAAGGGTTCTTCCTTCTTGCCAAATGCAAGGATAATCATGTTTAACTAACACTCTTCATGGGTGTGTGTTAAATACCACAAGAGATGTTACCGTTCAATTCCTATGTGCATGTGATGCACCCAGGGAAGTGAAATTGGATATTGCAGCAGCTTTGGTATAGGATCTTGAGATGAGAGGATTACCATTAATTTTGTGTGTGTGTGTGTGCCTGTGTGTGTGAGAGAGAGGAGGGCAGGGGCAGGGGAAGGTGGTCTGATGTAGTCACAGAGGTCTATTCAAGCCAATAACAGGGTCAGTATATGCAGAAAGATTCCTGTGAAGACTCCAGCCTCCATTACCAGCCCTTGAGATTGAGAAAAAGACCATGAAACAAAGGATGTGGGCAGTGCTTGGCACTTGGGCAGCACTTGGCATAGGCCATTCCCCAGAGCCTCCAGAAGGAAGGGTGGCTTGGAAACCTCAAGTTTAGCCCAGGGACACTTCAGATCTTCAGTGCTGGGTGACAATAAATTTGTATTAAAGCGCTATGCTTGCAGTGTTTTCTCACATTAGTAACACAAAATGAGTACAGTTGCTAAAAACACATAAACAGCACCATTTGGAGCATAAATACAAAGGTAGAGCAGACACAACCTGCTAGAGTACAGTGAAGAGAACATGAAGTCGAATGTTCTTGTAAAAATAATGAAGTGTCAATCGTGTGGGAAACTGTCAAGTGTACATTTACACCCAACTCCTTAAGTCATAGTCATATCTGTCATGGTTACCAACCACGTCCAACATGCATGTCCTACATGCCATTAAGGGGCTATTTTAATTTAATGATATTTCTAAGATTGTTTATAAATAAAGTCAATTTTATAATTTTAAGAAATCTACAATGAAGCATTCATAGAGATAGGGTGATAGGACTAGAGGAATACTCTCATTAATGTTATTAACCATTAATGGCTACATCTCAGTCTTGCTAAGTGAAACTATGCATCCATCCACAGACTTAACTGCAGTTTATTTGAGGACTAAGGAGGCAGAGAAACCCAGCAAAAGTCATGAAGCTATGTCATAGGAAACCAAGGGTTTCTCCTTCTCACCTCCCTGTTCTGCTTTCATATGTAGGCTTCTGTCATCTAATGGCCAAGCTGGAGAGATTCCAAATGTAGTATATAAGCCAGTTCATAAATGGGGCTCAGCCCTGCTGAAGGTAAGGAGGTAAGTTTACTTAATAGAAGTTTGCAGAAACTTTGAACTAAGTAAAATTGTTCCTAGTTCTGCAAAGATTTTTTTTTTTCTTGGCAAACCATCAGGTCCTGCCATTTGGCAAGAATATTATTCCCACAACTTTGCTTTCAGAAAAATAGATTGGCTAAACTAAGGGTGGTACTGACAAATGTCACACTGCAGAGTGTGGTGACATTTCAGCTTGTTTTTTTTTTTTTTTTTTTTTTTTTTTTTTTTTTATAAGTAAATACAAAGCCTATTTGTGGTCACTTAGTGCTTAGTGTGTGAATCTTACTGAGTGTGATAAAATGTGTTTGTTAATATTGGATCAGATGGAGCAGAAAATCACATATCTGACATTCAACCAATTTTACTTAAGAATTTTCTAAAGGAGGTATTTTTGAGTAACCTGGATGAAATGCATTTTAGTAGCTCACTGTGTATGGTCCAACACTGTTGCTTATACAAAGAGACTCCCTTCAGTTGTAGTTTGAATAATGGGAAACTTCAATTCCAGTGCTGCCATATTGGGAATAAGGGTGGGGCAAAGGCTCATGGGAGGTCTTTAGTTCAGTCGGTCTCAGCCTTCATGAGTGGATGTATTGCTATCCATTCATGTTGTAGTTTAGCACTGTGAAGTAGATCTCTTGCTTTCTTGTCCTCTCCTTCCTTTCTGTGGAATGATGCAAGGAGGCATTCGCAGGTTCCAGGGATTTGACCTTGGACTTGCCCATCCTTAGATCTACAAGACAATGTAGTTAATAAATAACCAATCTCAGTTGTTTTGTTATAGCACCATGAAGTGCAGCAGCACATATGTGTTTTGCTTTCTGTTTTTCTATTGGTTTATTTTTTAATGTCTTTTCAAAAATATTTGCAGAAGTAGCTTGAAGGTTTTTTGTCTCCTTTTCAGTCAGAGTCTCTGTATATTTATCTTTCATGTATCATGATTGATTCTCTCAATACACCATTGGACATGGACACATAAAATGTATGTGTTTGTATATGCATATAATATATACATATATTATATATACATATACTGCAACATATATTTATAGAAACCTGATTTTGTATATGCATACATATTTATATATAATACATAGAGTGCATATATTTGAAGGCTTCTTTAGTTATTAGTATGATTATCTTTTACTGCTAAAGTTCTGTTTATACTTTCTAAAAGAAAACTTGTCTCCCTTAAGTGAATGTTCTCATTATATGTCAATTTTCAGGAAAACATTATTGCTAAGGCTTATTTCTTTTAAAAGTTTTATTTCATTTAACATTGTCATGCTAGTGCATGGTATACTTTTACCAATTTAGTATCTACTGATACTTCTTGTTGGAAACAACCACTTCTGTAGGAGGGCCCTATATATCTTTATGGTACTGGGTATACAACTCAGGGCGGTGGAAGTTTTACCAGTATCTCTGCCACTGGACAAGTCTTCAGCTATTTTATGTATGCTCTTCAAGGTTACTAGTCCACTAACAGTGCAATGAATTATTTTTTCTTATGAGTTATTTGATAATTTTGCCTTGGGATTTGGTTTTATTTCACAGTCTTTGCAATTTGTTCCTTATTTATTTTATTAACTGTCAAAGGTCTCAGAAATACTTCTTTTTCTTTTTGATTTTAACTTGCAATTTTCTTTAGGAACTACATTGTCTGCTTTGATGTATTGATTTAGATTTTGGTTTATTTATGCAATGTTTTCTCAGATGATGATTGTAAATATTGTCACACTTGATCTCTTCAGGGTCCCAGATATATGGTTCCTCCTTTGCCAGCCTCTATTTCTGCCTCATGTATCTCTGATGTTGCTTATTTATAATCTTTCTTCAATAATCTTTGTTATTCTTCTAGCCATCTACAGAGACTCTGACTAAATTCCCACTTTGTAAATTATTTTTCATGCCTAAGCTATCCCCCTATTTTCCTTGAGTTCAGTAAAATTCTTTCTGAGACTTTATTGTTATGTTTGTCTCATGATGTACAATGGATTAGTCTAAAGTTTGCTATGTAGCCCAGGTTGGCCTTAGACTTGTAACCCTTCCCTCTGTTTCCCTAGGACTGGATTTACAGGCAAGAGGCACCACACACAGCTTGCCTTGAATTTATAAATTTCTAATTCCAGGGTTTTTTCTCCTGTTTCTGGATGTTTGCTTAAAAATATTTAACTTCATTTGTAATGTTATCCTACATCTTTGTCTGCCTCATATTTGGAATTGGAGTTTGATAGGATGAGCTTAGGACAGGTGATTCTTACTCTTATTAATTCTGCTCTGTTTGGTTCTTCAGTGCTTCCTTGAATACTATGGCCAAGTGTATTCCCTTTATAAAGTTTCATTCATGTTGTGGCAGAGAAAGATATTCATACCCAATAACATGTCTGTTTGCGTTGTTCTAGAGTAAAATCTCCTCTTACACTAAATCTCCAAAAGAAATCTGCCTTCCAGTTTGCCTTTTACTCCTTTGGAAACGGTGTCATTTGCTAAAATCATGCAGCTCTAATCCTCAACTGTGAATTCAGTGTTCTCAGAAACTAGAAGCTTCTTTTAGTATTTGGATGTGCAGTGTGAACACCATCTCTTAAGAAAGATTGTGTTTTTTCCATGTGTGTGGGTGTTTTCCACGCACGCGTATCTGTGCAACATGTGTCCTGTGTCCTCAGGGCCCAAACAGGGCATTGAGTCCACTGAAACTGGAGTTGTAGATAGTTGTAAGACTCCATGTAGGTGCCAGGGCTTGATCAGAGGTATCAGAAGACCAGTCACCATTCCTAACCACTGAGCCATCTCTCCGGGCCAAACATCTAAGTTTTGACAGGAGTTATAGGGAGGAGCATTAAGCCTAACACTGGTTTTCTTGGTCTCTGTAGTCTCATACACGGAGATCTTGCTTTTGGCTTGCATGCTTTTGTTCAAGCTACCTTATTTGTAGCAGATTTTGTTTGTTTATCTTAAAGAGCTGTTCATTGGAGTTTGGCTGGGTTTTTATTTCCCCCTTTCCATTTAAAATATTATTTTTTTTTAGCAATGGACAGTGCATTCATTGATAACAAAAATGTGTGAAGGCAAAAACAAAACAAAACAAAGAAACACGCTCATTTTCATACTTCAAGTCCTATTACTTAAGACTTCTGTTTCCTCCAGGAGTCTCTGCTCTTTGGGGAAATGTAGCAGGAAAGTTGTTCCTAGACAGCTACACTGTCTTCCACTGCTCCTGTCTCCTCTCTTCCCATACGTAGGGGGCACCCCCATCCTAAGAACCATGCACCACTCTACTTCTCTGGCCTTACACCATCCTGAACTGGTACCATCTTTCTTCCTATGATTGCTTGACTGTTTTTATTTATTTATTTATTTATTTATTTATTTATTTATTTATTTAAAGGATTACTTTATTCTGGTTCTGTTTACACTCAGCATGTTCTTAAGCTCTCCACCAGATGCTGTTTCTCTGATACCAGTGAGAGTTAATATACTTCTACTTTTTCCCATTGTCTGCCTTAGACCATAAGGAGCTCTTTGCAAAGAAAGATTGAGTTTTTTTTTCTCTGCTTTTGTATGGCTTGAAACTCAGAAGCAGGACACATTGAAAACATGGCAAACATCAATGGGCTTGCCCTTTACTCTTGTTCTATCCTGGTTTCTAGGCTATGCACAGCCTTTGTGTCCACCCTGAACCTTCAGTGACATGTGTCGGTTCGATTTTGTATGTCTGATTGACATCATCAGGAAATAGAAGTCATGCCAAACATACCCTCTTGAGATTTGTAAAGAGTGGAGACATCCTTGGTCAAATTTATTTCTCAATATCAATGTTGGTTTGTTTCTTTTCTTTAAAGAACCATTTTAGAAGAAAAAAACAGAATATAGATGTCAGAGAAATTACTAATAAAAGCCATAAAATAGAACATTTTTGTAGAAATTGAAAATCTTTCTAAGAAAATGTTCTTCCCTAGATTTGTTTATATAGCAAAATGAGAAAACTAGAAATATAAAATACTTAGACTAGAATAAACCTACCAGTACATTAATTTTTATATCAACATCAATTTAAATAAAAAAGCAACAAAAAGCACCGATAGATATGGGTTACAAGGCACTGATGTGGTAGGTGCTCTGGTAAATATTTGGCATTAATTATGTCTTCAGTCTCTCAACAATCCACTGAAGTTGGTTATGATTGTTTGATTCTATTGGCCCCTTTCCTTTCTATAGAATATATACTCCTTCCTTTTAAATAGCATTACAGTTGGGGTGAATGCAGGAGATATTGCTTGCCTCTGATATTATTCATGTAATATTCTCAAATAAAAATGACTAACAACATACTAGAATTTCTCAGTTCCTGTTATGGTTTGGATCTAAAATATCTCCCAAAGGCCATGAGCTAAGAACATGGCTGCTGGCCTTTGGGAAGTAATCTTGAGGATGTTGGATTCTCAGTGATTTAATCAATTGATGGGTTTATATGTGATAGAACTGAGAGATAATAAAAACTAAAGAGGTAGGACATAAATGAAGCAAGTTGGTTCCAAGGTATGATCTTGGACATTGAATTATCTCCTCCTCTTAAACTCATCTATCTTCCTCCCTCCTTCCCTCCCTCCCTCCCTCTGCTCCTCTCTCCCCCCCTCTCTCCCTTCCTCTCTCCCTCCCTCCCTCCATTCCTCTCTCCCCCTCTCTTATTCCTTCCAAGCCATCACTTGGTCATATGCTATCTCCACAATGTTCTGCTCACTATTACACAAAAAAGATGAAGTGGAATGACCATGGACCACAACATCTGAAATCATGGGCCCTGTTGCATTATGTGACTTCACTGCAGTCATGATTCTGAACACACAATGTGTAAGTTTTGTACTGTGTGTGCCATGACACCACACTATGCCAGTGCACCATGCGAACATCTTGGCTCAGATTCAAAACTCCTAAGTTGTAGTGTTCCTACAACTACAAAAGTTTGAAAAATAAATTTTGCTACTTTATAATAACATAATCATTAATATTTCATTTTACACGTAGCGTTTTTACTTGAATTTTAGCAAATATCATTGAGTGCACTTTAGAATTTCTATCTGAAATTATCCTTGACACACTTCTGCCATTTTGTTCTACATATTTATGAAAAACAATTCTCTCAACATTACCAATTATAAAACCAGTATAGCCATAAACTGTGAGAAACACAAACTGTGGTATGTCTTGCAGTATCCAATAACCAAGACCGAATTCTTTATAGCAAAATAAATAACGTTATCTACTCTTTAGTATGAAAATTGATTTTCATCTTAATAAGTGATATATATGGATTGTTTTAAAAAGATTTTACTTTATTTAGATATTTTTGCACATATATACATATAGAGCATATATATATATATATATATATATATATATATATATATATATATATATATATACATACATATATAATGAGTGTACAGATGCTACACAAACATTTGTTGAGGTCAAGAACAGTTTAAAGATGTTGGTTCCCTCTTACTATATGGGTTCCATTTTTGGAATTCACTGGAACTCATAGTAAGTGAGTTTGTGGTAAGTGACTTTGCCTACTGAGCAATTTTGTAAGACTCAAATGTTTATTTTTAAATGAGTTTTTTATGGTTCAGATGGTTATCAGAATATGTTTTATTTATATATTCATTTCATATATGTCTTTTGTAAGAAGATATAAAAATTCTTTGTCAAAAGAAGATTTCATGTAGAAAATATTGAAACTATTTTAGTTTAAATACTTAGTGTGGTCTCACCATGTCAATTTTTTTCTTTTTAAAAATTACCTTTATATAATTTTACACATGTTCATAATGCATATTGACCACTCTCATCTATTACTCTCTCTTACCTCCCCATCTTTCCACCTCCTTCCCCCAAATCTCCTTTTTGCATTTACGTTTATTGATTTTGCTTTGTGACTCACTAAATTTAGTCAGGACCTACTGTGTGATAACAGGTTTTTAGTTTGATGGATAAAGCTAACTATCGACAATTGAAAGCAATGATCCCTTGTGTCCTAGTCTTTCATGGTAGGAGGGAGGGCCTAAGGAGCCCCTGCTCCATCTATGATGAATCACTGGCCAGAGCCAGTCTCTAGCATGCTCAATACAGGCATCTGTAGTTGCTGTGAGCCCATGATTCATATCCATCTGCCTTCTTCTCTCAACTGTCTGAATGAAGCATGGTGACCTTAAATTCAGAGCTGGAAGTCTGAAGGGTGCCAGGGACTAAGCACGTGCTTAGTCAAGGGCTAGAAAGCTAGGTTGAGCTGAGTAAGATGTAAATTATTTGTGTTTGGTCTCCAGTTATTATGACAACATCTATGCTATCTTAAATCATAGGAAAATTTATACTAAGCATGTTTTTTTATCATAACAATAACAAAACTCCTAAAACCATATGGCATCTGAATGAGTCAGAAAGCACTGTTCAAAAAAATACTAAGCTGTTCTGAGCCAAACCTGGGAACTTAACTGAGATAAACTAGGCACAGAGAGAAGCAAACACAACATGTTCTCTCACTTGTGGAAATGGGAAATCCAGTCTCTTGGAATAACAGAGAGTCATAGTGACCACCAGAGAACGGTAAAGGCAGGCTTAGAAGAGAGCCCCAAACAGAAAGACTTTGTCTGGTTTCCCTCAATATATAATAAACTTCAAAGTCACCAGAAGAGTCTGAAAATCCAAATACACATTCATGATTAAAGCAAAGGAATTACTCTTCACCCTGATAACTTCCTTCTGCATTGTATGCTCATATCAAATTATCATTTAAAGTCTGTAAATGTGTTCAGATATTAGGTCATAACAAGAGAAAGGGAAATGGCACTTCTGTTGTATCTAGACAGAAACCCCAAACTCAGTGACTTTATAATTCTGGAGGAGACAGTGGCAATCATATTAATCATGTGTGGAACGTTAAATCATAATTGGATGATTTTCAGACAAAATAACAGGAATAAACAGCCTAGAAATTTAGATCCTTGTTTGATTGAATTTTTTCAAGCTTCTAATCCCAGAAAATTAAGAATTGGCTTTCAAAAAGACATTGAAAAATTAAGACCCTCAGAAACTTCATGGTTGATTGAAATGATTCAAGGCATGAGTTCTCAGTGGAGGGAAAATCACTCAAGGCAAACATCAGATTAAGAGTCCAGCCTTCTCATCTTCTGTACAAAGTCACCTCAGGGAAGTAGCTCTTAAATTGAAAAGAAGCATTAAAGAAACAAAAATCAGCTAGGCTCTAGAATTATATCTGAAAAATAATTTCCTAAGGTTCCTGCCCAGGGAACTGAACAGAAACAAACAGATCAGAGACCCAATATTTTTTTAAGAAAATTGTATTAGGAAAACAAATAACAAACAGAAGCCTTGGACAACAGATTTTGAATTTAAAAGAACCCTGCAGGGCCCCGGATTGTTCACAAGGAACAGGCTGGTACTGAGTTATAGAGTCATCACAAAGGGTGGCCCTGCAAGGACCAACATGGATGAGGTGAAGGCCTCACAGAGAAGAGAAGATCCTGTCTATGAGAGAGCCACTCCCCAGTCAGAAAACCTGCCTTCCATCTGGGTGCCTAGAGTCCAGGTTTCCAGAAACTTTTTGTTTAAGCTATAAATTTTCTTTTCTTTTCTTTAGAAACCTACATTATTTGCATTTCAAATGTTATTCCCTTTCCTGATTTCCCCTCCATAAGGCCCCTATTTTATCCCCCCTTGCCCTGCTTCTATGAGGGTGTCCCCTCTCACTCTCATACCCTCCCATCTTCCCTCCCTGACATTCCCCTACACCAGGACCTTGAGCCTTGGCAAGACCAAGAGTTTTTCTTCCCATTGATGCCCAACAAGGCCATCCTCTGCTACATATGCAGCTTGGGCCATGGGTCCAACCAACTGTAGTCTTTGGATATTGCTTTAGTTCCTCAGAGCTCTGGTTTGTTGGTATTATTGTTCTTATGGGGTTGCAAACCCCTTCAGCTCCTTCAGTCCTTTCTCTAATTTCTACATTGGGAAAGCCATTCTCAGGTCAATGGTTGGTTGCGAGCATCTGCCTCTGTATTTGTCATGATCTGGCAGAGCCTCTCAGGGGACAGCTATATCAGGCTCCTGTCAGCATGCATTTCCAATAACTCAAGATTCTGAAATGCAGAGCTGTTCTTGGTGATTCATAATGCAGTAATCCTAGCACTCAAGGGGCTGAGGCAGGAGGATTGATATGCAATCAAGGCCAGCCTGACTACAAAGCAAGTTCAAACAACCAGACAACCAACAGAGAACAGATATCAGCATGATGCTAACAACTAAGGTGTAGTAAGTATTCATCCCTCGTTACTCTCAGTGAGGCTATTTGGTGTAACCACTCTGCCATCAGCCGCGGACAAACAACTGTGCCTTTAAGCTACAGGTTCGTGATGCAGAAGGAGCTCAGAACTGACATCTAGGTGCAGCATCTCATGATGCTTGATTCAAGAAATAGATCTTATTACTTGTATCTCATAATAAGTTGGTAAAGAAAGGATACTAGTTTTAATGACAAGATAATAAGTAAACCCTTACTATTTATCAGTATCTATAGTATTGTGTATATTTCTCAAACTCTCATATTTGAATTTGCCATTTGACTGTTTCTGATAAATGAAAAGTAAATAGAAATTATTGAAGTTTTTTTTTTTTTTTCATTTTTTTCTACATACCCAACTCTAAGGGGAGTGCTGTGGTTATAAGAGGATGTGGCCCAAGAAAGAACCAATTTGGGATTTCAAATCACAGTTTACAAGAGTTCTTGGAATAACATGATGCTAAAGTTAGCTTCCAAGCCATTAAACCTCTTTGATTTAAAAGTAGATGATGGCTGGAGGAGTGTGCAACCTGTCTTCATTATTGTAATTTGGATTTCAGTTTCAAGTCTAAGGCCAATCCCTATGGTCCTCCGCATATCACCACACTCTGTCCTCATGGTCTTACTCATCTGTGTATGATTGTTAAATGAATCATACATAGAGGTCCTACAGGCTAGAGATATAACTCAGGCCAATGCTTATCTAACATGCACGAAGCCATTGTTTCTAGTCACAGGACATAAAAAGTGGGCATAGTAACACATGCCCATTGGTAGCAGAATCCCAATACCTAGAAATTAGAGGCAAGGGATTAGAATTCAAGAACAACTTTGACTATAGAAAGCATGAGGTTAGCTCAGGATACAACAAGCATTATTTCAAACATCTGAGAGAAAGGGACTTGCAACTTGGGGAATATTTTTTTTTTATTTTATAACTATAAAGAAATGTAGACTTGGAATAAAATGCCACAGTGAAAAACATATGGAATTAGATTCCCGACGATTTTATTAGTCAGCTTTCTGTCACTATGACAAAATTTTAGATAAAATCAACTTAGACAACAAAAGATTAGAGGAAAGTGCTACCTTTCTAGTTGATATGGTGCTGGTGATCAACCATTGACATTCATTGTGCTAAGTAAACACTAGACTAACTGTGCCGCTGTGCAGCTCCTACTTCTTAAAGATGTATAAGTTGATACAGCATCTTATAGGTATGCGGATACTTCCATCATTTGCAAATCAGTGCTAAATGAATTAATTTATAATAATTCCCATTTTAATAATAAGGAAATTAGAAAACAGAACTAATCTGAAGGGGTTGGACATACCAGAAGATGTGCATCCACAATAACAAGACCCAGTAATTACTGGATCTGAGTTTAAAGCCCTCGTTCCAGAGGAGCTGTACAAGAGCAAGCATGCTGTGGATTCATTAAATGCAGCATCTAAAACCAACTATCAGCTGTGCATGATGAACATCTGGGCTATGTTTCTGCCAGAAGGTAGGGAAGAACCTTTCCCATACTGACCCACACTGATTGCTGCAGGTTTATGCAGATTAACAGTTAAGCATTTCAAGTTAGCATGCTGAATAAACCCAAGTCTTTCTTGTATTTCTGAACGTGGACCAGATATGAATGCATTGGAAAGAATATGAGTATCTGTGGGTGTTTTCTAGGATGGTAAGACAGGTGCTTTCCTCACAGGCATGTGGTTTTTCACATTAGACTTTCTGTTCTTAAGCCAGAGAAAGCTTGTATATGTATCAGGGGTAATATCTTACACACACACACACACACACACACACACACACACACACACAGAGAGAGAGAGAGAGGGGGGGGGGAGGGAGATTCCTTTATTAGTGGCAAAACACTTCAGCATTAACAGTTTACTACCTGCTCTATTTTGTTGGATTCTAGTTGCTCCATCATAACCTATCTCTGAGGATTACTCAAGGACTGTCCCTGTCAGCCATAATGCTGAAAGGTCCTAGTATGTGTCCTGTTGACCTACACTGACAAAAAGACTGCATTAAATGTGTCTTCTTTGTCCCTGAGAGTTAGAATCCACACTCTGTTTGGATAGGTCTTTATGATCAAAGGGGGCAGAAAATATCAGAAAGGAGAGAGAAAGAGAGAATGGGATATTAGAGAATAAGAAGAGGAATAGTGACTTTGCTGAGTAATCAGTAAAGCAGAAAAATGTGATATTTACCATGTGGGCAAGGTCACACATATACTATGCAAAAAGAACAGTATCAGAGGGAAGTTTACCTAAGTGTGGACCCAAGAACAGACCAGTCCAGAGAAGCTAGGCATGAATCCAAAATGGAGTCTCTGCTTGTAAAGCAGTGGTTCTCAACCTGTGAGTCACAACCTTATAGGGGTTGAACAACCCTTTCAAGGGGGGTCACTTAAAACCATAAGAAAACACAGATTTAAATACTTATAGTACAATTGATAAAGGCAGCATAAATACAATTATGAAGTAGCAATGAAAATAATTTCATGGTTGAGGATCACCACAAGATGAAGAACTGTACAAAAGGAGCACAGCATTAAGAATGTTGAGAACCATTGATAAGCTGATTTCAAAATTAGTTAGGGTTCACAAACTACTCCTGTCTAGGACCAAATCCACTCTGACAACCTCCATTATACCAACAATGGCTATTATGGCTTTGGAGTTTAAAAAAATGCAACAAAATAAATGGTATTTTGCAACATGAAGATTCAGTGAAATTTATACTTCAAAGCCCATTTCTTGAACACAGTCATGACCCTGTAGTTATGTGCAGCATCCTCCATGCAGGGGGCCCCTGAATATGTGCCACACAGACTAAAGATGCAGAATTTTGCTGAATCATAGATACCATGGTATCCCAGGATAACGTTTAATAGGTTCTCATGAGTGTTTGAAGTTCTGAAGGAATTCCTAAGTTTTCCATTAGAAGGTGATGTAACAATAATTGGTACCAGAAGATGCTAATTTTTCAGAAGTCTATCTTTACTCTTTCATCTACTTCGTGATGCATCATGGTCTATGAGATGCCAACTACACATAGAAGATGCTACATTAGGTGAGACGGTGGCAAAGGCAGCGATGACTTGGTCTTGTTAAAACCCCAGATTTCTTTGACAAACATCTTCAAAATAGGTTTTCTTCTTGAGATATGTGTGATCCCTGACACAGCCTATGGAGTCTTCCTTTAGCTTTAGTAAAGAATGACATTTACCACACAAGAATTGAGCTCTTACAATTATAAAAAAAGAAATCTTTTTATTTCCCCCAAATTGGGTATTTGATTATCTGACTTGCTCAATGTAAAAATGTTATCTTCTCTCCAAGGATTCCTTTTTCATGCAGATATTTTTGCGTAATAATTTGTTCATCTACTAAGGTAGGTACAGTTAATACTTCTGATTTTAAGGATTAAAGATGCCAAGATTTGAAACTTAGAGAGTGTGTAGTGTCACACTTGAAATTTTAATACCAATGCCTCCTCTTTTTCAGCACCTGAAAAATGGCTTCTGTATTGTTTGATCTTCACTTTTATCCTGGTTAAGAACCCGAAAATAATAAGACAAAGGTCCTTCCCCCAAATAAAAACTCAGCGAAATGTATTCTTGTGAACTGTTAATGGCCACTGCTCACTGAAAAAAATTAAAACTTCTCTCAGCTACTGGCTACAATCTGGACAAACTAACAATTCTGTTTGGTCTTTGAATACTACTCTTTTTTAATTTTTAAATTCTGCTTCACCTAACAAAACTGAGACAGATGATGAGCTATAATAAAATCTGAACTCCATTTGGCAGTCGGATGCCTGGTCAGAATCACCTCTGCTTTTCCACTAATGAGCTGTCCTTCTTGGTCTTTAGCAAGTCAGTTCAAGTTCAGATCTCAGAATCTGTGAGCCCCATTATTTTGGTGTGTAGGGTCATGAAAGGAAATTGTTACATACATTTCATCCTTAATTATTTCTAGTTAATGTTCTGATAGTGCATAAACTCTTTTTTAAAGCTTTGAGAGATTGCCAACACTTATGAAGATGTCCATTTTTTTTTTACACATGTATCCTGGACATGCTCATTTCTTTTAGACTAATTGTAAACATAGAGTGAATTTTATTACCATAAATATGACTGTGATAAGATATGTGATTTTTACTGGACCTGGTCTAATTTATTCTCAAACTTTAACAGAGTGAAAGAGAATGTCTCATCTAGTTCCTCCCAGGTTTATCCCACTCTATTTGAACCCTCTTTGATCCTCGGTGCCGCCACCCATGTAGGTAGTTTGGTTTAAGAATACTCTCCACACAATCTTCTGTTTACTGAATTATTTAATTCAGTTCTTTAACTTTTAGTAAGGTGAATGCATATTTGCCTTGGTACTATCCTATCCAGATACTAAGTTTCTTGGATAACATGTGCTCAGGGTGTAGACCACAATAATGCAAGAATATGTAGTCCTAGAGTTCCAAAAGCAGTTTCTAGCTAAATCCATTGCCCTCGATTAATTATGCACATATCAAGTCAAGCTTACAAATGACAATGAATGCTAATGTTAAAAGCTAAGGAATAAAAATATTTAAAATGCTTACTTAATTCCACAAACTGTTAATATTTACAAATACATATGTTCTGTTGTTTAAAAATCACTTTATCTTTGTTGAGGCAATTGATAAAAATAATAAATGTTTACTAAATTATCATATTTCCTTATAATTTTATACCTACACAAAATGACAGTTTTCTTTCCTTTGAATGTTGACTGATGTAACACAAACACGAATATTCAGAAGAAACACAGTGAATTGTTTACATTTTTTTGCTTTATTTATTTATTTATTTTTGCCTACCACTAAACTTCAGGCAATGATTCATCCATGGTTTAGCTGAAGGATTTAGGACCACTGCTTGACATCCAGATACCTGGTCCTAGCTCTTATAAGCAAGGAAAGAATTGATTTAGAAATTATGGAGCTTTAAATTATTAACACAAAAGCACACCAGGAAAAGAGGTTTTCCTTAGCAAATTGCTAGAATCACAGTCCTCTCTCTTGAACTTGTCAACATCTCCTGTAAAGCATTGTTTGATATTGCTGAGGTTGAAAACCACCATTTAATTATTTTCTTCTTTCTCTTTCTTTCTGTTTATTCGTTCTTTTCTTTATTCCTTCCTTTCTTCCTTCCTTCCTCTCTGTCTGTCTCTGTCTCTCTCAGTCTATGACTCTGTCTATCTGTCTGTCTGTGTCTGTCTGTATGTGTGTGTGTCTGTCTGTCTGTTTCTCTCTGTCTGTCTGTCTGTCTGTCTGTCTCTCTCTCTCTCTCTCTCTCTCTCTCTCAGTAAAGAGAAGCCTTGGATTCTTAGCTTGATATTATTCATGAATAATTGGAGACTGGAGAAATCAAGCAGGATTTTTTCCCTTTCAGTTTGGCTGAATTGGTGGTAAACATTCTTGGAAATAAAAACCAGCAAAGCAGCAAGTTCTGTCTTTTTTTTTTTTTTTCTTCTGCTTAAACATAACCCAGATATTGGGATACTAAAATCAAGACCGAACCAAAAATGCATAACAACCATTGGGTGTCTGCTTCATCCTCTGTAATGTTACCAAGAAAGTGTCTGGTCTATGTATGAATCAGTAGTTATTTCTCTAAACAATGCTTTTTACTTAGTCCACTGATAAGCATGGCTTGTGTAAATAAATATTTAGGTATGAGGAAGCTTGAAAATATGGGCTTGGTCCTTAGTTATTTAGAAATGTATTATTTTGTGTATGAACCAATTCATGCTATATGCTCATTCTTTGTGAAACAGCCTAGTACCATATAACAAATAACTAACTATGTACACACAAGGGACAAACATACTAACATACATAGTAACAGCTATTGTGCATTCTAGTTTGGGGGGGTCACCAAGCACAGTCACATGTCCTGTAGCTGAGATTAGATTCACAGCATTCTTCCCATGTAAGCATCATTGCACCCAAGTAGTTCTTGTACCCAAATGAGAGACTTAGAACTGGCCAGTTTCTTCTAGAATAGATTCTAGTCCTAGATAGAATCAACATTCAAGCTCAGGTCTGTGTGCTTCTAAAGAAGTTGCTTCTTTTTATTCCAGGTGAAGCAGTTGTACATATTTAGGAGAATGAGATCAGGGAATGTGATTTCAAATAACTGAAGAGTACCTAGATAGTGTTAGAGAAGGAGCTGTTCATGAGGTAGCTACTCAACAGAAAAGGTTTTAAGAGTAGCCATGGAAGCAGTCAATCCTTTTAGTTTGCAGAGACTTAAGCATTTTGGTGAGAGGGAAGGTGGAGATAAGTGAAAATGAAAAGATTCATAGACTTTATACTCTGAAAGGGAAGAATCGAAGGCTCTTTCGTGAATACGTGTTCTTTCAACCAATCATTACCGTAACTTAATTCTTAAAGAAAGTGTTCATGTTATAGCTTCACTCGTATTCTCCACCTTGTAATTATCAGGAGAAATGAACATATAGTGAAATCTAATGATTTCTGTTGCCAGGCAGGAATTCCAGTAGAAGGAGGGTGATGTCAAACCACCTCAAATTTGTCCTTTTCATAAGATGAGCAGGCATAAAAGTGGAGGAATAGTCAGACATTGACTGACCCAACTTGAGACTCATCCCATGGGGGGAAAAACAACCCTTGACACTATTAAAGATATGTTGTTATGCTTGCAGAAGACTATAGCACAATTGTTACCTGAGAGGTGTCAACTAACAGTAGATGGAAACAGACATGGAGACCCATCGCCAAACATCAGGTAGAGCTTGGGGAGTCTTGTGAAAGAGTTGGGAATAGAAAGAAATAGCCCAGAGGCATCAAGGACACCAAAAGAAGACCTACAAAGTCAACTAACCTGGGTACACAAAGGCTCACAAAAAATGAACCACTGACCAATGAGCAGAGACTGAACCTAGGTCCTGACACCTCTGGTCCATCACCTGATAATAAGCAGTGTGACCAGAAACCGATCATTAGCTGCCATTCACAGAGATGTCCAAGATCCTGGAAGTCTGTACACAGTTGCCAGGGACAGAGGACCTAGTCTTGGACACATACAAAACTAAATTTTCCCTGGACCATTATTGTTTGTGTGAGATATGAGAACTAGAGGAAAGAATTACAACAGATCATAAAGCAAAGAACATGTGTAAAGTCTAAGTAAAAGAGAAGAAGTTCCCAGGAGAAATGAAGAGACTAAAAGACCAAAAATTGAACCTCTTTCTTTTTGGTACTATGTTGGAATAAGATAATTTAGAAAATAAGGATTTGAGCCTCATCTGAAACTGATGGATTCACCTACAGCAAAGTACTTATGGATTTGTAAAAAATGAAAATTCATGCCTCAGCCCTAACTTAGTGTTAGATATCATGGGGGTGTGACTCAGAAATCTGTCTTTTCACAGGTTCCCCAGGATACACTCTTAAGTTTCCCATTTGTTAAGCAAGTGTGTGTGAGGGGACCTATTTTCCCTAAACTTTCTTTCAACATGAACCTCCTGAAATCATTCATCCCTGGAGGAACCCATAGAGTGCAGAGTCAGCATCTGGACCAAGCCATCATATCTTCGAATAAAGGCTTTGGGCATGGTGGTGAGTAAATTACTAAGGATCACATTTCTAGAGAAGTATTCCATTCAAACCACCCTTTCTAAAAGTTAGACGTGTGACCTGTGTATATAAGAAGGAATGGAGGGCAGTTGATGAGGAACTAGATAAAGTGGGTAAACAGACAACTGGGGTCTAGAGACCCTTAAACATGAAAGAGACAAGATATTACTCAGTAGGAGAACACATCCGTAGTATACACATAAAACCCTGAATTCACTCCCCAGTACCAAAATAAAAATAAAGGGGAAAACATACAAAATGGAAAAGGAAAACATTGCAAGAATATTAGGAATAAAAGTGTTTAATGGCTGAAGAAATATTAAAAGCACAACTACTGAGATATTTTTTAGTGGAATGGGAATCATTTGTATATTTTAAGACAAATCTACACATTACTTTGCAGTACTGAAACTTAATTAACTGTAAACAGGGAAGTTGGTTTTTTGTGTAATCTTTAAGAAAGTCATTTTCTATTAAGTAATGTTCTAGAAACAGCACGGAAGGGCAGAAAGTCTAGCACATGCTTCCTCTATAAGCCTTGGGAATGCTGTTCATTAGAGAAAAGGGCTGTTTCAGGTTCTATTTCTTGGAGGAGATGAACTGCCTTATGGCTTGCTGGGTGTCTATGTGATAGATCCATATGCAGGTTAAGTCACCATTCCGAAGAATCACTTCTCTCTAGGTTTCCTTTCAGTCCTGGGTGTGAATCTCTCCATCCCCCATCATTTCATACACACATCCCAGCCACTGTACTCCAGGGCTCATCACATTAATCCTGCCTTGAGTTCTTTCTAGTACTTCTTCACCAGGTTTGTATATGATCATTTCGCTTCCCCAGAGGGCATCTACAAAGACCATGACTAAGCACCCATTCATGGTCAGGACCAAGAGTTCAAGGACAACAGCCATGTTCCTGAAAGCTCCTAAATAGGACCTTGGTTGTTTCTGGAGATGCA
This sequence comes from Micromys minutus, assembly GCF_963924665.1. NCBI lineage: Eukaryota > Metazoa > Chordata > Mammalia > Rodentia > Muridae > Micromys > Micromys minutus. Next base: position 28,096,721 of record NC_137985.1, read on the forward strand.
TTTCAAGATGCTGATCATGTCTCATACAAGCCAGAGGAGACAGATATGAAGGAATGGTTTTTAAACATCAGGTCTAGAGACACACAGAGAGGGATGATGTGACTGGGATCCTGATAGAGAAGCAGCTGGGTGGCAGCAGACTGGGAAAAGGTAGACCTCAAAGGAGAGGACATCTGCTGAACACTAACTACATTTAATCTCCCCTTCCAGAAAAACTTAAAAATACCCAGACACGGCTACTACGAACAGTGTCTGTTCATTACCTGTCAATGCATTACAGGAATTCAGAGAACTCAAAAACTTTCCAAAAGATAGGGAGAGAATCAAGAAGATGCATAAACTGTAGTGGACATAATACAGAATCTGAACTTTTATCTAATTCTAACTGGAACTTAATAATTTTTCTCCTACTAATAAAGATGGCAACAAATGATATAACCTTTGTCAGCGTAGCTTTGCTGTTAAGTTCTGTCTCTGTCTCTGTGTCTATCTCTCTTGCTCTTTCATTCTGTCAGTGTGGATATATGTGGTTGTTTTATGGGTACTTTCTAGTGTATGTGCCTTTCTGTGTGTGTGTGTGTGTGTGTGTGTGTGTGTGTGTGTGTGTGTGTGTGTGTATCTGTGAGGAAGCCTGGGATTTGCACTGGGCATCTTGGGTACCTTTACTTTATTGTGATCTATTTCTGTTGTTTTGAAACAGGGTTTCTCACTGAACCTGAATTGAGTTGGCTCAGTTGGCTGGCCAATGGTCTTCGAGAATGTACCCATTCCCCAACACTTCCCCAGTTGCAGGGTTTACAGGAGTGCTGTGTCACCCCAGTTTTACTGTAGGCTCTGGTGAACTGATTCTCATACTTGAGTGACCCCTCACAGCCTGAGCCAACTCCCCAAACCTCTGGCATTTTCCAGTTGTTATTCCCATCACTGTTTTCTCATTCTCTTTTATTTTGTATCTTTAATATGTTGATTTTTAAAAAGCACACAAAAACCATAGGATTCATTTAAACTCAAGGAGAATGTTTTAATACAGTTTCCTTTGTGATGTCTGTTTTTTACTGTATACATTTACATAGCATTGTTCTGACGATAGATTCTTATACTACGCATGATCACTAAAGTGAGTTGTTGCACAGTGATGCTCAGAAACCCTCATACATCGCAATTTTACAGAAACAAAAACAAGGCAAAAATATTTTTTCTTTAGTTTGCCTGCCAGCTTGGGTTCTGTACATTTTATGGTAGAATAAAATAAGAATGTAATAACCCATCCATAGTTATTATACACTGTATTCTTCTATATTTATTCCCCCTAAGCTGAAGTCTATGCATGCATGTGTGGACACATGTGTACAGATGTGTGTATGTTTATGCACACCCCAAAAAACTGAACATCACTATCTTTGAAGAGGCTACTAATCTTTGGAAGGTGCATGGCAGTATTTTTAGTTAGGGTACCAGAGAAAAACTTTTCTGAATATTTCAGGACTTCTGGACTTTCCCAAAAGAACCAAGCAACTAATATCCCTTAGTGCCTGGCACCTGGTCTCTCTGCTTAAGAAGCACTTTTTAGAACATTTCTTCTTCAAGCCTCAGGTGGTCCCTGCCAATTATGTGCTTTTGAGTCACTGCATAGGAGAATGGAATAATGAGGATGCAATACTACTTTGTGACTAAACTGGATTTTTTTAGAGGGATTATAGTCAGCAGTAGGCTGGCCAAAGAAATTTGTAATTGGGAGGGAAATGACAGGAACAGTGTTTATCCTACTTGGTTTTTCCAACTGGGTTATGAGATGAAAAGCCAGGTGACAAAGGCTTGGATACAGAAGCTCAGAAATAACACATGCAGAGGGAACCGAGATGGACACAGATGCCTGCAGCTGCATAATGATGCATGATCAAAGATGTATGATTTAGTCACTAGATTTCTTATGCAATGTAAATGTGCTTACAGCATCTATTCTTAAAGAACATGACAAACTAAGCGGATATGCCTTGTGATCCTAGACTTCTGTTTGCTCAGTTAAGTTTGCAAGGTTTGAGAGAACATTGCATAGAAATTTAGGCACCTAGAGCTAGGTGTGACTAGAGAGATGTGGAATGCAGAGAAATGATTACCTCGTGCTTACCTCTGTTTCTCTTGCAATGTCTGAGCTATCAGGGAAAGATGATGCTGCTGCCTCCTCTTTAAGGGAGGCTATCAGAGAAAGAGGATGCTGGCATCTTTAGTGAGATGCAAGACTATGGGGTGATAGAGTACGATGATCTGCATTCCCTTTTTACCAAGGTAGTAAGCATGACTCCATAGTAAGGAAGTCAGAGCACAGGAGATGATTCAGAAGTGCTATTTAGTTTGTCTGAAGGACATGATGTCATGGGAAGCTACATCCCAGAAAGGGAAGATCCAAGATAGAATGAACCTCCATCTTAAAGCAACTTGATGGATGGATGGATGGCAGACCACATGGTAAAATAAAGAGATTAAGCAACATTACTTCTTGCCATTGTATATACATGACACCTCTGAACAGCTCTAGATACAGCTGGTCTGGAGACAGGGGCAAACATGACATACCTGACTACTTTGGTAGGAGATGACTCAACAGAATATAAGTTATCTCTATGAATGTTTCTGCACACAGGTTGGTGACGGTTCTGAGTATTCTGGGTTATACAAAGGCAAACTAAATGTAGTAGACTATGAGGCATTTAAATAAGCTACTTAGCCTTATACTAATGAAGAATTAGGGGATATTTATTTCCAGTACTGAAAATTCTCCAGTACTCATGAAGAGAAATCAAATGTCTATTGGTTCAGCAAAAGCATAAACACAAAAGGGCTAATTTTAGGGTTGATCAAACTAACTTACTTATGAAATCCATTTCAGCTAAGTGAGAAAAAATTTTCCACACTTAATAGAACTTCAAAACAGTTGTTCATGTAAAAACCTCTGGAAAGGAACAAGCAAAGAAGAGAAGGGGGAAAAAAAAGGCAGATTCTGCTAGACAGCTAATTCTCATTAAGAAGTCTATTCTTGATAAAGAAGCATCAGCTATACCTATTTTTCCCTGATATGTTCATATTTTTATGATACTAATTTGAATGAATTGCTAAAAACACCTAGTCATTTGCAACTCTCACTAACTATATGAACACTTACATGCATTTACGATAGTTTGGCTTGCTAGACTTTGAACTAGAACCCCGCCCTATTTTTGTGTGAGTTATAATAAAATGTAGAAGTGTCTGAACACCTCGTGATTGAATTCCTCTTCTTCAACCCATCCACTTCTATAGAGATGATATAGTGGCCAGACTTTAAAGGATCTTTGTAACACTCTTGTTTCTAAGGGTAATACATGCACCTTTCTCCTAGCACTACTAAATGTGTGATATATCTATCTCATCGTCCCACCTTTAAAACACTTAATTAAGAAAAAGAAAACATAAAAAAATTCCTATTGAGGATTCTTTGCTGCATGCAAGCATATGTATTTGCCAGTGTTCTCTATTTTTATAATCTAGAAGAATAATTTGAAATACAGCTTACAGCTTTATGACATTTCTGATTGTTCATTTTCAAAAATAAGGACACATTATTGTGACTCTTCTTTACAACTATGGGTAAATAGTCAGTTATTAATTTATGGTATACTGGTTAATTCTGGCAACAACAAATCAAGGAAATTTGATGAACTGCAAGTAGGTCTGGTTAGGTTTAACTGTTTGTTCTAATGTTTGGGGAGTGGGCCTGAGTTAATTCCTTTGTTAAAACTTCACTAACAATTTGTTATCACATTGACTTTTCCAATTCTGCTTTTCACATATGTATCTGTTAAGCAAGCAAACATCCATTGGGAAAAAGGCAGAGACCAATTCATGGATTTTTCTTTTTGGCAAGGTAACTACATTTTGTATACTTTTAAGAAATCCAGTTAAAGAGGAATAAAAGGTTTGTTCAAATCAAAAGCTTTCAAAAGACAGGTGTGTGTGTGTGTGTGTGTGTGTGTGTGTGTGTCTATAGATAGATATGAGACCTATTAGCAAAGAATCCCTGGGAGTTTACTAGTTGTGTAGTGGGTAAATCATCCCATGTGTCACACTGAAATTATACACATTAGCTAATTCCCATATATTACTGATTATGGACATTCACATACACGTTAGTGACACTGTGTAGCTAAGGAGTAAACAAACACACTTCTGGTTTGAGAAGGCTTTTCAGGATACATAGCCCTTCAATCTAGTCATGAAACAATTACATAAAATAAGCCACATACAGCAAATAAGTAAACAGAAACCACAGGGTTCTGATTTTCAATGTGAGGAAAATGTCATTTTAATTTTCCATCTCTTTCGATATAATGGCATTTTATTTTTCACTCGAGGTTTTCATCTATTTCAAAATGTAGATATGATCAGACTACATAATTACAATGGAGATTAATTGCAATGACTCTCAACACTCATGTGAAATTTTGACTGTGTACAGTAGCTGGCATCTCTACGGTAGGATATAGAGTTCTTTGGGTATAGGATCAAAGAGTCATATAGATCGTGTGGTGAATCTATTTCTAGCTTTCTGAGGAAGCTTCACATTAATTTCCATTGTGGCTGGACAAGTTTGCATCCCCACCATCAGAAAGTAATTATTCCCCTTTTCAAAACCAAAAATAAACATTTATTTACTTATTGCCATTCTGACTGGGGAAAGGTGTAATCTCAAAGTGAGTTTTATTTTGAATTTCCTGATGGATAAGGATGTTGAACATTTAAAAAAAATATTTTTGGTCATTTTTGTTTCACTTTTGAAAACCCTAGTTCAATGCCCATGATTTAACTAGATTCTTTGTTTTCTTAGATGTTTGAATCCATTGTATATTTTATAGTCTAATTCTGTCGTGTGTTTACTCTTAAGCATTTTCCTTTATTCTATAGTCTGTCTCTTCAACTGAATGGCAGTGTCCTTTGCTGTATAGAAGCTTTATAGTTTCATGAAGTCCCATTTATTATTTGCCTGTGTTACCTCGGTCCTGTTCTAAAGTCTTTTTCTCTACCAATGAGTTCAAACATATTCTCTACTTTCTCCTGTATTAGATTAATCAGATATTATGTTAAATCCCCTTGGAGTTGTGCCAAGTGAGAGATAAGGATCAAGTTTTACTCTTCTACTAATTACAAGCCAATTCGTCAACCACCATTTGTTGAAAATACCATTTTCCCAAATGAGTTTTGTTGACCTATGTAAAAAAAATCAAGCAGAGCTGGGTAGTGGTGGTGCCTACCTTACACCCTAGCTCTCAGTAGTCAGAAGGAGGTGGATCTCTGAGTTTGAGGCCCTCTGGTCTCTGGTGTGAGTTTCAGGACAGTCAGAGCTACTCAGAGAAACCCTATCTCGAAAAAAAAAATCAAGTGACTTTGGGTGTTATGCCCATATAATATTTTTATTACTGTATATAGCTGTAATATAATTTGAAATATGGGATAGTGATACCTGTTAGCAAATATTTTTATTGTTCATAATAGTTCTGGCTGTCATGAATCTTCCGTATTTCCATATAAAATGTAGGAATTAATTTTTTGTGAAGAATTTTTTTGCAGTGTTGATGGAGGTTGTATTGGTTGATTCTATAGATTGTTTTTGGTAGTTAGGCTGTATTTGCAATTGATACTCAAATCACAAATAGCCAGGAAATAGAAACTGCCTAGATGTCCAACAACTAGTGAACAGGTAATTAAGTATGTTTGTGTTGAAGAATATCAGGCAGTTGTTAGAAAAATTAAATTTGAGTGTAAATGGATGGATCTCAAACAATCATTCTGGTGAGGGAACCAGAAACAGAAACAGAAAGATAAGCACCATATTCCCTCAACATGTGTTTAGGAATGTACATATATACCCATTTGTTATATATATATACAAAGGGATGGGACACAGAATACAAAAGAATGGGGAATACAGTTGAGTGGAAAATAGTGGAGCAGAAAGTGTTAAATGGGGAAGGAAATGGGTGGGTAAAATAAAAAGCAAAGAGCTGGGAGGGATAGAGTAACAGTAAAGACCCTTGTTAAAAAATCATACAAAACACAATACTTTAGAATCTTTCTAAAATATATTCATGTGATACATGATACATAAAAAGAGTTGAAACAGAGGTGTTTTATGAGACAAACATTGTACTTACTAGACATCACAGGATAAAAAAGAAAAAGCCCAATATCAGGAATAAGTTACCAGTTACCTCATTTCGAGTTGCTAGTCAGTGAGATTTCTCCAATTATTACAAGCTATTAGCAATGCTCTTTGTTATCCTCTTGAACTTGAAAGTAAAATTTTCTTGCTGAAGGCACCATATTCTTGAATCATAGAACATAGAAAAACAAAGTTGGTACTGAGTGACCCGAAAGCTTCATTTTTATTACTAAGCTGCTGGAAGATGCTCTGTATGCTCTTATGCTGCTCGGAAATGCTCTGTGTGCTACCAGAGTAGAACTGACCATCAGTCTGTGAGCCCAAAACGCTGCAACAGACATTTGTGTGATAAGACTTATCCACTGGTGTAACAGTGGTCCACTCATCATGGTTGTTGCCAACCACTTTTAAATTGTATTTAAGACCAACTACAAAAGCTGAAACCCATGAGTTCCTGCATTATCAGAGCACCAAATCTATGCCCTTAATAAATGATACAGGAGGATATGGTAGAACAACTCTTGTAAATGGGCATAATATAATATTAAAACTATTCCTAATGATGTACGATTATACACATAAATTAGTGCCATCTCTCAACCCTCATTAAAGAAGATTCTATATGTGGTAGATGTTGATTAACACAAAGAGCACAAATGATCAAAATACAGAGATGAAGAGGCTTCGGAAAACCCAGCCTTACGTGGGAAGTCCATATTGTACCCACTTTTACTAAGGCTTAGAAATCCTTGAGGTAAAGGAGACAGAAAAATAATAAGAACCAGAAGGTTTAGAGTTTTTTCAAGACCCAGCAGAATAATTGTCCTTATAAAGTCACAACAGTTGTCATACTATGCACAAGAACTCCACAAGCTCAAGTCAGACAAAACCCCAGCATGTTCAGGAAATATGGGAACAAAGTCCCACTCCTGGGATATCAACCATATTCCAGTGGAAGGCCACACATTCTGGAGTGCATGAAGAATGTATACTGAATTTAATGGACCTTTCAATAGATGACAAAGCAGTATATAGGAAACAGGGATTGTGTTTGGACAGATGTGTTTGATTATATACCAAAATACATTGCTCTAAATTTTGAAAACAGTAATGTTAAAAAAGAGGAAAGTCATTACTAATGTGCTGTGTACCCTGGTGGTATTTCATATGTAAGAAAATTTCCTACTTTTGATTTGTTTTTATTTAAAAAAAAAGACTAAAAGCGTCTTGGAGAGGAAAGGGTTTATTTCATCCCATCATGGAGAGAATCCAGGACAGAAGCTCCAGACAGGTCCTTGGAAGCAGAAGTAATGCAAAGGGAACGAAGAGATGTTTTCTGCCTTGGTTCCCAAGCCTTGTTCAGCTTGTCCAGAAACACATGCCAAGGAGTGCGAATGTCCACACCTGGCTGGCTCTCCCACATCACTCTTTAATCAAGAAAATGCTCACAGGGATTTGCATGCTGGCTAATCTGTTTTCTGTTTCCAGGTGACTCTAGTTTGAATTGAGATGACAAAGAAATTAACCAAACCTGAAGGTCACTCACGACAAGAGTCACTTCCAATGACTTTGTGAGTTTCCCTGCATCTTCTTCAGTATCTTATCCAGGACCCTTTCAGATTCTGAGAATGTGGTTCCAAAAGACATCTTGTCACAGTTCAATTCTGTTGGTGCACAGAAATAGGTGTATTTGTTTCTTTGTTTGTTTGTTGTCTGCAAATTTAATTTATACCTAGAGTAATACTTCGACTTCTGTGCCTTTCCCTCCACACACAGCCAAACCCTTGCATATACCTCTTGAATGAGAGAATAAATGAAAGAGAAACTTTGCTCACTACAGAATTTAATTTACATTAAGAAGTTGAGCTCTCTCTGACATTAAAGTTCATAAATCCCTCTATTCTAATATTCAAATCTACTGAAATTCTCAACCTCCTTTTGAAAAGGTGATTTCTTGTAGCCATTGTATATTCATAAAATTCAGAATCATACATATGTAGATAAGATGAATTAATATTTAATGAAGAAAATGTGAAAAATGATTTTCGGCTTGCAGACACGGGCCATCTCCAAATAGATCTCGTTTGGCCTGTAGAATGTGGTCTGGGGACCATCTTCTGAACTGCACTACTTCAAAGTCAGATGCTGACACTAGAGCATATGTTCTGTGGCTGGAAAAGATGTGAAGTGAAAGTTCATAATTAGAAAACAGGAGCTTGCAAGTGTTAACTCTTGTAATCATTACAGGAAGCCTAGTTACACAAGCTGGTACTTTATTCCTTCATAGAATTGGAAAGGAGGGTTCAATGGCATGGTCAATACAGAGCAAAGATTTGAATGCAATCCTAAAGCTCTTATGCTTTTCTGAAGCTTGTGCTTCTGAGATTTCCCGTAGAAGTGAGCAAGGACCTCGTCCAAGTAGACTGGATCAGAGTCACCCTAAAAGCTAGAGGATATGTGGCGATCACGGGACCACAGTTCTTAGAACATGTAGGACGCTATGCATATGTGGTACCTCAATACCTAGCTGAACTGATAGATATATTTTGTTGTTGTTGCTGCTGTTGCATTGTTGCTGTTTTTACCCAGCATGCTTTGAGACATCTCTAAGGGATTTTAAACCTGGATCCAGACAGTCAAGCTTGACAGCAGACTGTTGAGTTTTGAGTCTGTGTTCAAGAGAAAGAACTCAGAGCAGATAAGGCACTGCTAGGCCAGCCTATAGAAAAAGCAAAGTGACAATTTTAAAAGTCCTTATTGACTTTTAAAAAGTATATTCCTAGTTATTTTAAATAGGCAAATATATTTCATTTTCCAGGGGTTCTGTCAAAATATGCAAAAACCCTTCATAAAATAGAATTGTGATGTTTCATGAATTTAGACTGAATAATGTATTAATTAAATACCAATTACATAACTGACATTCATTTTGTCTTCTTAGAATATTTGAAAATGATACTAAAAGTGTGAACTAGAAGGGCAATCTTACAATTCTTATTACAAATTCTAATCTTGAAATACCAATGGTATATCAAATATTTTATGTGCTAGTACATAAAATATATAAGTTTATTAAAGAAAAGCAATAGACACAGCCTAAATTTCCATCATTATAGCTGTAGCTGATAATTATATATCCATGAAACATTTCTTATTTTTAACAGATGAAGTCATTCTGTCTAAAATGAAATTTTCAAAATAAGTCCTTTAAGTATAAAAATAATCACATTCGAGTTTATGCTACTTTTTATAAGCTATGCTTCCATTAGAGTTACACTGTATGTAAATTCTCATTTATTTATTTTGTTTCTGTGTGTTGAATAAAAATTTGGGGGATGGAGGGGAGACAGGGCATGGGGAAAAGGGAGTGTCATGTACCAAGAGAAAACAATGTACCACATTTTTGTATCCATTCATCTACTGAAGGACATCTGGGTTCTTTTCAACTTCTGGCTATTATAACTAGACCTGCAATGAATATTGTGGTGCATGTATCTTTGTTGTACATTGGAGTATCTCTGGGGTAAATGCCCAGAAGTGAATAGCTGGGTCTTCAGGTAGTACTATGTCTATTTTTCTGAGGAACCACCAGACTGATTTCCAGAGTGGTTGTGTCAGTTTACAACCCCACCAGAGGGGGAGAAGTGTTCCTCTTTCTCCACATCCTCGTGAGCATCTATTGTTATCTGAGTTTTGGATCTTGGCCAATCTGACTGGTGTGAGGTGGAATCTTAGGGTTGTTTTGATTTGCATTTCCCTAATGGCTAAAGATGTTGAGCACTTTCTTAGATGTTTCTCAGCCATTCGATATTCCTCAATTGAGAAATTTTTGCTTAAGTCTGTACCACATTTTTTAATAGGGTTGTTTGATTCTCTGGTATCTCGCTTTTTGAGTTTTTTGTATACCTTGGATATTAGGCCTCTATCTGATGTGGGGTTGGTAAATATCTTTTCCCACTCCCTTGGCTGCCATTTTGTTTTCATGATAGTGTCTTTAGCGTTACAGAGACTTTGCAATCTCATTAAGTCCCATTTGTCAATCTTTTACTTTAGAGCTCGAGCTATTGGTGTTCTGTTTAGGAAATTTTCTCCTGTGCCTATGAGTTCTAAGGTTTTCCCGACTTTCTCATCTAATAGTTTCAATGTACCTGGTTTAATGTGGAGATCTTTGATCCACTTGCACTTGAGCTTTGTACAAGGAGATAAGAAAGGTTCTATTTTCATTCTTCTGCATGCTGAGTGCCAGTTGGACCACCACCATTTGTTGAATAGGCTGTCCTTTTTCCATTGAATGTTTACAGCTCCTTTGTCAAAAATCAGGTGACCATATACGTGAGGGCTCATTCTGGATCTTCTATTCTATTCCATTGATCCACGTGCCTATTTCTGTACCAGTACCACGTAGTTTTCAGCACAATTGCCTTATAATATAGCTTGAGGTCAGGGATAGTGATTCCAGCAGATGTTTTCTTGTTGTTGAGGAAGGATTTCGCTATTCTAGGTCTTTTGTTATTCCAAATATAATTGCACATTTCTCTTTCCAACTCAATGAAGAACTGGGTTGGAATTTTGATGGGGATTGCATTGAATCTGTAAATTGCTTTTGGTAAGATGGCCATTTTTAAAATGTTGACCCTTCCAATCATGAGCATTGGAGATCTTTCCATTTTCTGAGATCTTCCTCAATTTCCTTCTTTAGAGGTTTGAGGTTCTTGTCATACAGGTCCTTCACTTTCTTAGTTAGAGTCACACCAAGGTATTTCATAGTTTTTGTGACTATTCTGAAGGGTATCTTTTCCCTAATTTCTTTCTCCACATGTTTGTCCTTTGAATATAGGAAGGCTACTGATTTGTGTGAGTTAATTTTATATCCAGCCACTTTGCTGAACTTGTTTATCTGCTGTAGGAGTTCTCTGGTGGAATTTGTGGGGTCGCCTAAGTACACTATCATGTCATCTTCAAATATTGATGTTTGTACTTCTTCCTTTCCAATTTTTATCCCTTTGATTTCCTTTTGCTGTCTAATTTCGCTGGCCAAGACCTTCAGTACTATGTTGAATAGGTAGGGGGAGAGTGGGCAGCCTTGTCTAGTCCCTGATTTTAGTGGGATTGCTTCAAGTTTTCCACCATTAAGTTTGATGTTGCTGTTGGTTTGCTGTATATTGCTTTTATTATGTTTAGGTATGGGCCCTGGATTCCTGTTCTTTCCAAGACTTTTAACATGAAGGGGTGTTGAATTTTGTCAAATACTTTCTCAGCATCTAGTGAGATGACCATATGGCTGTTTTTTTTTTTTTTTTTTTTTTTTTTTGAGTTTGTTTATATGGTGGATTACGTTGATGGATTTCCTCATATTAAACCATCCCTTCATGCCAGGGATGAAGCCTACTTGCTCATGATGAATGATCATTTTGATGTGTTCTTGGATTTGGTTTGCAAGGATTTTGTTGAGGATTTTTGCATCAATGTTCATAAGTGAGATTGGTCTGAGGTTCTCGTTCCTTGTAGGGTCTCTGTGTGGTTTAGGAATGAGGATTATTGTAGCCTAAAAAAATGAGTTGGGTAGTTTTCAATCTGATTCTATTTTGTGGAATAGATGTTCTTCAATAGATGAATGGATACAAAAATTGTGATAAATTTACACAATGGAGTACTACTCAGCTATCAGAAACAATGGCCTAAGGAAATTGGTAAGAAAATGGATGCATCTAGAGAATATCATCCTGAGTGAGATAACCCAGTCACAAAAGAACAGACAGAACATGCAGTCACTGATCGTGGGATGCTAACCCCAGAAATCCCTGAACACCCCAGAAACAACCCACAGACTGTGTGACGATCAAGAAAAAAGGGGAAAAAAGAATATATTTTAATTAAAATAGAACTGTATCACATCCCCCTTTTTTTCCTACAGCCCCTCCCAGTTTCTCTCCTATCTCCTCAAATTAATAACCTCTTTTCCTATTTTATTGTCACATATATACATATGTGTATTTATAGGTACCCACAAATAATTACAACCTTATAAAAATGTGTTTGTATACTTTTATGCAAAAATGCTTAATAATCTGTATATTTATCTTTGTTTTTTAAAATAAAGTTTAAAAAACTTAAAAAAAAGAAAATGACACTTAGGAAACACAAAGACTCTTTAGGTCTTACTTCAAAAATCTGTACTTCACAAAATTGGAAAATCTAAATGAAATGGACAATTTCCCAAAGTTAAATCAAGATCAGTTAAATAATTTAAATACTCCCATAAAAAAAAAGAAAGAAAAAAATGAACAGAACCTAAACTCTAAAGGGAGCTATCAGTTAGATGTAATAGACATTTCTGTAATATTAGTCATGGAGAGGTCAAGGCAGAAAGTCCAGAGTATGAGGTCGGTTAACCTGGGCTAAATAATAAAACTCTCAAAAAAAAAAAAAAAAAAAAGAAAAGAAAGAAAGAAAGAAAGAAAGAAAGAAAATGCCAAAGCAAAGTGGAAGAGCTTTCAAAATAAACGTGAAGTAGATTTATGTTGTCTTAGTAAACATGGTAAGCCTGTAGTCAAAAGCTCCTCTTTAAAGCTGATGCTGTTCTCTGAGTCACATTATTCCACAGTTTTAGGCCCGTGGGCCACACACTGTAAGAATATTGCATAACAGAAATTTGTAAGCCTATTTAAAACAATAGGATTTTTTTTTTTTTTTTTTTTTTTTTTGTAACTCATTTGCTAGGGCCTTGAGCTTAAACTTTGTGGATGACAACTTCTTGTCACAAGGTCGAGAAGTTGGACATGGCTGTAGATTGCTGTTGGCACTGAGCCTTCCTCACGTTTAAAGGGCAGAATTAACCTGTTCCTCTTGCTTTCCCTCTAGGAAGCTCACGTCTCCAGTGAGAACAGGGTTGTGTTAACAGAAGTGGCTCACATGTGTTGAACCATTTCAGTGTATCATACCCGGTTCTAAGTTTGCACATGCCACCCTCAACCCTGTAAAGAGAACTTCTTACGTTGTTGCCACTTGGGAACCTTCCCATAGAGAAATTCATATGTGACCCTGTGTATATAAAGTAGACAAATCAGTTACTTACTTCTGAGTCACAAGCAATTCAGAGCAGTATTTTGGTGCGCATACAATTTTAACATTGATTAGCTGTGGAAGACAACCTTGCATGCCATTGGGATGGCTGTGTAGACGTGCTTATTTATATTTAAATATAGAGATTAATCACCCTGCATATTCAGTGATAAATGACATAGAGCATCTTTGACCCTGTTCAGCCTATGCTGACAGCACTGCTCCACACATAGTATGAAATGGCAGAAATGTATTATGGACATTTCAGAAACTATTGGAAATTCTGTTTTAATCTCAAACCAATATTTGCTGAATTTGGTGAATAAAACTGAAGTCAGTGACTCAAAGATTCACTTTTGAAAATATCAAATTTTGTAACATGATAAAATCCAAAGATACACACCGAATCTGATGCTTCCATGCTAAGAAATGACCCAGGAAGGTACTGAAAGTGTTTGTTTTACATGATTAAATCATTGTGGCTTGAAAGAGTGGCAAACCTTTTTGCGTGTGCAGTTAAAACACTCCGACTCCTAACATACAATTGTCTTGAATAGATGCTGAGCTGTTACAGGCAGTGTCTTGTTTATTGTCATTATGTAACTATCGAGCCCAATGCAAAGTGGGTGTGTTGCACACTTGAGAACCAAGGGATGGTAATGTTGTATAAATCGACATGGCCAAAGGCAAACACTTCCAGAAAGATGGTGGATTCCAAGGAATCTAATAGCATCTTCTGACCTCTGATGGCACCAAGCGTTGCACAAACATACATGCATGGAAAATACTCATATACATAAAAAATAGAGTAAATGATTAAGTAACTAGGTAAATAAATGAATGAAACTGTTGTTCCAGGAAGTATTCATGAATCCCAAAAGTCCACCAAGGAGCCATTTCCGATGTAATAGCATTAGGATCTCTTTATTACAAGCTCAGGCTTTGGGATTTTCTCCAACCCAACCATGACACAGCAGGACAGGAAGGCAACCTCTAACCCTCAGCAGGATAAGTTTTCATAGGAAAAGAGGAGCAAGGGAAGGAAGGAGGGTGCCAGGTCTAACAAGCCACTACTAGAATGACTATAAGCCAACAGGTGGGCACTCTGAAGCAAGACCTACACAATCACTAGCAGTCTGAAAGCACATCTGAAATAATCAGACTAATCTTTAATTAACTGTTGCTAGGAAGTAGCTAAGGAGTAACTCTGGCCAAGGACAAGCTGTGGGTTCCTTCCTGGTACGTGGGTGCAGCTTGGATTCTGCTGTAGGCCACATCCTCAGGCTTTATTTATTTATTTATTTATTTATTTATTTATTTATTTATTTATTTATCTATTTATTTATTTATTCCTTTAAGATGAAGCCTGGTCCCAAAATGGAGTAGGGCTGGCCTCTCCAAACAAGTAGTGTAACAAGATAAAGTTAGAAGGATCTTTTGATTAGCACACCCCTTCCCTCCCTGGCCTCACTTCCTGCCTCTGTTTCTACTTAAGCCTTTAGCTGTCAGAATTCCACTCCTCCAATTCTTTTATGCATACTGTACATTACTATCCATTCTTACTATGTTTTTAAGGTGGCTTGCGCTATCGTAAGTTCTTGTGTGGATTTGTCACTCACAATTCATTTTGCTTAACCTTTGATCTCACTTCCCCATCCCTGTCACTCCACTACCTTTCTGCCCCTCTTTACTGATTCCCCTAATATTCTTCCTGTACTCACCTGGTGCTTCTCCACGGTCTTTTCTGACGCTCGGGCTTCTACTTGTGCGACAAGTTAGACACACGAAACAAAGTATTTGAAACAAGGATGCTTATATGAGCAAAACAGGAGTTACTTATCTTTCTGGGTCTGAGCTACCTAATTCAGTATAAATCCTTAGTTCAATAATGTCCAGGCATTCAGTGCGAATATGGAGGAGGCATCGTGCTTAGGTAAAGAAAGGAGTTATACCTGGAAGCTTTGTAACACTGGGCAAATTATACAAGCACGTTGGGCCTAATTTAATTATAAATACAATAGCACTTTATCTGGGAGTTGCTTACAGCCCTTATGGAGTGTGAGGTTCACTGTCGGGGTCACCAGAAATTTGGTTGTGGTAATAGGTTTCTGAACATGAAATCACCAAAACGCAATAAGGCATCAAATGAACAATTAGTCCAGGGTCTTTCTGTCAGTGTTTGCCCATGGTGTATTTGTTCAACATTACTACCCCTTGCTTCTTGAGTGACCAGCATACCCACTGTGCCCTGTGCATATTCACTGTATAGAACCAACAAACACTGCCTGAAACAAGGCAGCTTCTATTCAAGACAATTTCCTGCTAGGAATTGGAGTGTTCTTACTGCACACACACAAAGGTTTTCTTACAAATTCACAATCATTTAGTCATAGGAAACAAACACTTTCAATACCTTCTTGGGTCGTTCCTTAGCATAGAATCATCAGATTAACATACTTTTGGACTGTATCATGTAACAAAATTTGATCACAGTTTTGAGCCACTATGATGGCTCTGGAAATCGAGCTGCTATCTTCTGCAACAAGAGCTCATAACAGTTGGGCCATTGCTCCAGCATCTTGATTATTAATTTGTTTGTTTTGATTATTTTTTTCTTACTTTTGAGAAAAGGGCCCACAGTAAACTCAAACTTACCATCTACCTCATGTTGGCTTCAAATTCCTGATTCTACTGTCAAAGAAAGCCTCACCATTGCTATGATTATGGGCAAACACAACCATACCAGCCACCCTGCCTACTCTTACAAACACCTCCCAGGCTCTTCCTGGTGTTGTGTGGACTCACACTGCACTGTGGAATTTTCCTGCAGGGTGCATGCTCACTCTCGCTTCCTTGAATCACTTGTCTTCATGGTGTGCAAACTCTGTTCACTATTTGACATCTCACTGACTAGGACTTGCCCTAACAATCCTGCTCAGACCTCTGTCTCCTACTCTATCCTTGTCATGTGCCACTTTGTCCTGGTGAGTTGTGCCACACTCAGGTGCTACAAACTCTCATTTTCTCATGGCTGGGAACAGATCCAGTAATTTTGTTTTGCCAGCTCTCTTTGCAGGGGCAGGCAATTATTAACCAGTAAATAAAGGTATTGCAATAAGTGAGCCCTCAGTGAGCTCTTCTGAGATAGAGTCGAACCTGCTTGACTATAACCAGACTGCTCAGGGACGCTCTGTGTTGTGAAGTAGTGGTTGCAAATCATTCTAGGTTGGGGTACGTAATGGAAACCCAGAATTAACTCAAAATTGGCTTGCGCACCACATAACTCAGGTATTGTACACTTTAATTATTTCCTAACTCTGTTGAAAAGTATTTTAGATAGTATCAACTGAAACTGATGTCCTGGAAGTTTATCCCGTTTTCTTGATGTGGTTAAGTAAAACTCAGTAGTTCTGATTTGCTCTGACCTATTTTCTTAGGGATTATTCTTTACCCCTATCTTACAGAGACCTTTACATTGTACCATCTTATGTGACCTGCATTTCAGAGTTTCTGCTATAATGATTATCCTGATTGTCAAATGGATGAAATGGAGAAATGCTTAAGAGCTTATTAAAGCACGTGCGCTCAAGTGTGTGTATGTGTGTGTGTGTGTGTGTGTGTGTGTGTGTGTGTGTATGTGTGTGTGTGTGTCTGTGTGTGTGTGAGAGAGAGAGAGAGAGAGAGAGAGAGAGAGAGAGAGAGAGAGAGGGAGGGAGAGAGGGAGAGAGGGAGAGAGGGAGAGAGGGAGAGAAAGAGAGAGGAGATAGGTCATGTTTTAGAGACAATTAGATCATGAAAGCCCTGACCTAACTAACGGATAAAGTCTGTCATAAATTTATAGTATTTATTATTAAGAGGGGGTACAGGTAGGACTAAAAAAGTATGGTCAAGATAAACTAAGGCAAAGAGCCAAGTTTAAAATGGAGGCAATGTCATGCCTTTAAAATTGGAGAGAATTCCAGGGTACTTTTGAATAATGTGATAAGAGAGTTCATTGTGCAGGAGTCACAGTGACATTTTGTTTTCCCCCCATATTTTTACTTATAGCCCCTGTGACCTTCAATAGTTCCTTGTCTTTCACTTTGAAATCTCTCAAACAGCTCTTCGTGTGTTTTGTTTGTTTGTTTGTTTTGTTTTGTTTTTACGTTAGCACACCAAGAGATGAGCTTCATTTTGGCCTCTCCTTCTTCCTCTCTCCCTCTCTGTCTCTCTCTGTCTCTCTCTCTGTCTCTCTCTCTCTCTCTCTCTCTCTCTCTCAATTTCAGATGTGGGTTATTTAGTTGGCTATTAGTTTGAATTCTACAGTTACTTTATTCCATGACTAATGTTATTTTGCCAGGGGTACCTGGGATAAATAGGTAGAAAGTGTGATGCTTCATGACTCGATCACCCTCTGCTGTTTGGGAACACCTGTAGTCATGCCTGCTAATTCCTAGTCTGTGTCACAAGTTCCAAGTGACATCTGTCATGCTCCATCGTTCCAGTAGTGGGGATGCTGTCACTCATCTGGCTTCCCTGGGGTATCTCATTACCCTAAGGGACTTTGCTAGTATAAAATGTCACACCAAGGTTACTGCTGCCACATGAGTCCAGTGTCCCTGTCCCACCCCGTGACCCTCACTCATGAACACACGTACACACACACACACACACACACACACACACACACACACACACACTACACTACCATTTCTGCCTTCAGTAATGGTCACTAGCTTGGAATGGAGGGGTGCTGTTGAGGGGAATACACCTCGCAGCTGAAGCACTGTGATGAATGGTGATGAATTTTTGCTCCTGTGTTTTATTCAATCAAACAGGTATCAGAGATACAGGGAGAATTCGTCTACTCGATTCTCACATAGAGTGCAGTTAATTAGCTCTTCCGCTATCTTACCTGCAGCTGTTTGCTGTAAGTTTATGGAGGCTACAGCAAGAAAAGTCTGGGAAGTAGGTATTTTGCTAAGGTTCTTTAGCTCCCTGATGCTATCTAGAGCATTGTCTTTAGACAATAATTATGTATTTGTCTCTTATTCCTTTATGATGAATGCTTTCTTGTTTGGTCCAGGAGACAAAATTAGGATGCTGGTTGCAAACACAGCTTGTGTTTATCACAGACATTTCCCAGTATTGGCGGAATGACTACGGTTATCTTTGATGGCAACTAGCAGGAAACATTTGTGATTAGAAAACTGGACAAAGGGAACTACATAGCCTGGAGTATTATCCTAATGGGGAGAACAGTCCAAAAAATTTGGGGCTCCACTCATATGAGTGCCTCTTTTTAACATTCTAAGATTTACTGAAATTGAGCCAGAAAACGTATCATTGCTTTAAGAAAGTAAAGCAGGTACACATTGAAGCAGCTTGCTGTGTGTCTCTCCCACTTTGATGAAGATAAACACAGATATGTGATCACTAAAGACAAATTCCTTAGCATACTAAATGGGCTGGGCACTTGGCTCCCTGCAGGAAGCATGCTATGGGCCATGTGTGATGAGAACCATGGTGCCCTCCCCACATCTGGATGGAGCAGATGAGCACCCCACTGTGCTGGGATGTTGGTCCAGGTGCACTTGCCAGAGTCCCAGGAGGAGTCCCAAGGCAGCAGGCGTACACCGCGCCTTGGTTCACTTCAGAGTAAAAGCTGCAATGTAATTTATTCAGGATGGGCCTGGATTCTTAATTGGACAGGTGTGTGAGAAAACTCTGGCTGTGAGAGCAGCGTGTTCAACCATCGAACACTTCTGTCGACATCCTTTCAGCACTTCCTGTCAGGATCACCTTAAATCGGCGAGGTCAGCGACAGGCAGGTGGTGGAGCCGCCGAAGAAAGAGAGGATCCTGGAGTGGTGAGAAATCAAACACTGCCCCATGGGAGTGATGTTTCCTCTCTTTTCTCAGGTTCCCAAAGGCTAAAGGGAAAGAGGAAGGTGCTGTCCTCTCCATTCTCTGCGTAGAATCCCCATCTGTTGGTTTTGATTAATCAACTGTTCAGCTGACACGGTCTCTTGTCAACACCTTGAAAGTGGGTGGGAGGTGAGTACGGGGGAGGCAGGCAGAAGGCAGAGAGTGCAAGAATTTCTTTAATGATTAGAAAGACCCAATGAAGGACTGATATGAGATTCGAATATTTTCTCTAGAGCTGAGGCATTAAAGAAGGGATAGGATTGAGAGGCAGGAAGCAGGATGAAGTCTTTGTTCACTTGACATTGTGAACAAGCCTCCATAGCAGGTCCTTGTAGATATGGACACCATTTTTTGGCCAGTCTTATTTTACACAGAAGGAAATCTCCTTCTACTATAAATGTAATGTATTCATCTTCACATAATCTAGTTTACTAACGGCCTGGCCAGCTGGGGTCATTTTTGCCCACAGCATTGGCATCCATTGTACGACTCTGAACATTTTCTACTGCATTCGAATGTCTAATTTTCCCTAATGGGAAAAATAGATTAAGCATATTATACTTGCCTTCCCTGAGAATATACTTAAGACATAAAGCCTATAAGAAATATCTGAGGAATAGGGTCCTGCTATCTAGAGAATGCTATTATTGATGCTGTTTAGAAAGGCACACATGGTTATAGGTTGGGAAGCTGGCCAAATAGAAACTGGCATTACCTTTTTCTCCAAACAATTAAGCAGTTGCCATTTATCACTCCCTAGAAATAATGTCTCCAGCACCACATGTTCGGCATGAGCATTAATCAGATGGCTTCCAGGTAATTACTACAATCAAGTGCTCTTGAGCTTAACATGCCCCTAAGAACCACATGAACTCCCACACACCCAGCCAGAGCAACTGAGTGGCTGGGAGCCCAGATGTTTCTTTGCACATCTGGCATTCTGACTTACCCTATGTCCTCTGTATATGATTACCCTTTCAGGAGTAATGAGGTACCCCTCTCCCTCCCAGGGCTTCTTCCCTCTAGCTTCCTGCAGGCTCTTCCAGCTGCAGAAAACTACTTCTCACCTTAGCCATACTCAGGATTACAAGTCAGCAGAATGGCTTGCATATTAGACTCAACTAGATGAACTCTTAGGAATTCAATGCAGAAGTGAGCTTCCCAGAAGACCTATAGCTTTGAAACTGGCCTTTTGGGCAAGCCTCCCTCAACTGTCTGTTTTTGTCCAAGACTCTGTAAGAGGTCAGCATTTGGGGTATGAAAATGTGACCCCCCCCAAAAAAAAGCTTGTCTCTTGCATACATTTTAGTTTGAGTGTGTACACAGGTCTTGGTGTTTTTATTTCTCTCCTATAAGCTTTTCTCTAAAATGGTACAGAAAATGATCTATGATAGTGCTCTTAAGTAGACATTTTAAGTGTTATTAATACTCAAATTTACATGGAAGTGATGAGGTAGTGAGGGAACCTATGAGAGGAGAAATGGAAAATGAAATGATTAGGGGAGGTAAAGAAACAATTTCTCTGCACAGAACTGTGATGGTAATGATGGAAAATGACAGCTTCACAGAAGTAGAACAGCACTACCATTTGAGTTGGTATCCCTCCTTACTCGTACTATTTCAAGTGATCCTCAAACCGTTCTGTGTAATAGCTGATTATCTCCAGTTTAGAACTGTGCTAATAGCTGAAAGCAGAACAGAAGCATTTTTCTTTCCATAACTGAATCTTATTTTTGATTTCCTGCTTTATCATCTTCTAATAATATATTCTAAAACTTTGTAGATTTGAAACCAACGCTTTCTGCTAGCATGAGGGAAAGACTGTGGGTAAAAGCACAGAAGTCACTGGAAGGCAGAAGGATGAAGCAGGGGTCCATGTGCCCAGTCATAGGAGGGAACCTGTTAGAAAGCTACTTGTTAAGTCCTTTGTCACTAGGAATCTTAGGATGGTTAAAATTGTTTCCTGTGGTGGTTTGAATGGGAATGGACCCCAAAGATGTATATATGTGAATACTTGGGTTCCAGTTGGTGAAACTGTTTGGGAAGGAATAGAAAATATGGCTTTGTCTTGGAAATTGTATCATTGGGGTCAGTAGTTGAAGTTTCAAAAGGCTCGCATCATTCCTAGTCAATACCCCTCTGCCCTGTGGTTGTCTAGAGATGTGAGCTCTCAGCTGCTGCTTCAGCACCTGCCTGCCTAATGCCAGGCTCCCCTCTATGACATCATGAACTCTAAACCTCAGAAACTGTAAGCCCTAAAGAACTGTTGGCTAGTCTTGTGTCAAGTTGACATGAGCTAGTGTTACCTGAAAGGAGGGAACCTTAAAAGAGAAAAACGCTACCCTAAGATCCAGCTGCAATACATTTTCTTAAACTTTCTTCTATTGGTGGCTTTAGTCGTAGAGTTTTAGTATAGCAATACAAAGGTAACTAAAAATAAAAAAATAAAAAAACATATACAACAATGCCAATATGGACAATTCATCTTCTGCTCTTCCTAATTAATGCCTTTATTATTCTGTCACTGTTTTTATATCATTATTATTGTTGTTGTCATCATGGTGATGATGATAGTGTACTAGCAATAGTAGTAATATTGGCACTTTGAAATCAGTTTCCACATGGTCTAGAATTGCTGTTCACAAGCTGTCATGTGAAGTTATTTTCGTGTTTCCCATGTGACTCCAAACTGAAGGAAATATGAGGACTTGTTTTTGCTTGTTTTAAATCTATCAAAATATCTCATGTATCTGCCAACCTCAGACTCTCCTCAGAACCCTCAGTGTTTCACATCCACCTTCAAACTGTATGTTCTCATTAATTTTTCTACTGAATTGCTTAAAATCACTAAATTCAATTAGTGCTACTAGTTATCCACTGGATTGTGAGGACCCTAATTGTGGCCACAGCCCCAAGGAAAGTTAATCTCTCTCCCTGGGAGCCATCAACTGGCAACAGTGTGTTAGTGATGAGTAGGTTCTCCACCCTGGAATTTTAACTAGCTTCATCTTGTGTCTTTCTTATGCACATTGGTGATGGTTTCTATCTCTTTTGCTGGTTATTATTCTTTATTAGTTTCTCTAAAGATTTTAGCAATCTTTTACAAGTCTCACTCATTTGGATTAATAATCACGTTAGCCAGTCTTTTGTCAACTTGACATGGACTAGAATTATGTGAAAGGAGGGAACCTTAAATGAGGAAATGTCTCCATAAGATCCAGCTGTAAGGCATTTCTTTAATTAATTAGCAATGGAGAGAGGCCAACCTATTGTGAGTGGTTTCATCTCTGGGCCTGTGGTCCTGAGTTTTATAAGGAAACAGGCTGAGAAAGCCCTAAGAAGCAAGTATCCAGCACTATTCTATGGGCTCTGCGTCTGCTCCTCCCTCCAGGTTCCTGACCTGCTTGAGTTCTTATTCTGATTTTCTCCAATGATGGAATATGATCTGGAAACCTGAGCCAAATAAAACCTTTCTCCTGAGTTGGATTTTTGGTTATGGTGTTTTATTACAGCAGTATAAACCCTAATTAAGAAAATAATCCTTTTTGATAAACAAAATATGATATTTATTGAATCTTATAGTCCACTTTTTATAATTTTTAAAAACAATGCTTAAGAACAGTTTAGATCTGGCAAAGTAATTAATTAAGAGACAGTACCTAATACTTTTGCATAATGTGCAAGTTTTATCTAAAACTAGAATCTTCTATTTTTTTATAATGAACAAAAGAGCAACATATTATCACCATTATTTTGTTGATTTATAGTGTGTCCCTCCATTGGGATTTATCTAATATTTCTTCTACAGTTGAGTACAGTTGTGAATTGGATCAAGAAAGACCAAAAAAAGAATAACACTCTCAATATGTCATATCAATTACCTGTGCTATCCTTGTTAGCCTGTTAGCATTACCTTTGATAATATGGCTTCAGCTAGTGTGGTTCAAGTTTATTTAAGGTAACTTCCTGCCCCATCTAGTTTTAGACTGCACTTTAATGAAGGAAGTCACTCTGCACAGTTGAACTTGTGAGGAGTGAAAAAATTCTCCAGAATTTACATAGTAACTATTTTAATTAGAATTCTTCCACATGTAAGAACTGTCATTGTGTCTATATTATTTATTTATTTTACTTTGACTTGTAATTCATTACAGTGCTATTTATTTATTTTTTATTAAATTATTTCAACTTTGAATTTTAGCAAGGCTGGTTGACATAGCCTCATTATTATAGTTTTTAAATTGCCGTATGATGGCTTTTGTGATCTTTCCCAATTTATCAAAATTATTCTCATTTATCATTTTTAATTTTGATCGAAAATTATAATTGTCTAGAATTGTGGAGTACAAAGCACTGTTTTATATTTTAAATATGATATAATTAATTAAAGCCAAATAACATAACTCATCTCACCTATGATTTTGTGTGGTATTTAGAATTTACTTCTCCACTTTTTTTTAAAAAAAAGCATATTTTTATCTACTATATTCATCCTGCAAAAAAAAATAGATCTTAAAAGGTAGTCTTCCTGTCTATCTAAATCTGTGCTTTCTTTGGTCAAGGACTCTACCTGTCTTCTTTATCTCACCCCAGCTCCTGTACCTGATTCCACATATAAGTGAGATCTGGTGGCATTTGTATTTTTGTATCTGGTTTGTAGCATCAACTTCTCCAGAGTTTTACATATTGTTGCATTTTCTAGTAAAAGATGCTCCAGGCTAACCAGCCTTAAAATCACTCACTACTTGAAGGAGCCCTGCTTTTATTTCTCAGAAAATATTAGAAATAAAAATTTTAATGCTACATATGCTTGATTCCTCAAAATCTAATGGGTTGTTATTATTTATATACCCCTTCAGATAACACAGCAGGATACATATTGCCATTTTAAACATATTCATATTTTTTAAATATTCATGCATATAACTATATTATTTGTAAATGTATAGTCATACAGACCTTTCTCTTTCTTTAGTTTTGCCATATTTCTATATTCAATACTTGTAAACATATCTTTCTTCTTCCACCATATACTTACCTTTTGACTTCCAGTATTATATTATATATAAGAAACTATATTATAGTTTCTGACACGCTGCTAATGGATGTTTGTTATGTATGTTTCTTTGGTCATCAGTGTTAAAGAAGCCACCCTTTCTAATGTTTCTTAGTTCTAGACGCCTTTGGAATGGTTGCAGCACACTTTGATCATTTTCCCCATTTGTTATTCTGCCCAGATCCAAATCAAATTCTTCAGTGACATTTTAATGTTTGCATATATTAAGAAATGCTATTCATGCCCGTGTTTGTTACTTTTGTCATTGATGTGATAAAAGTTCTGGCAATAAGTAACTGGAAGGCTGTTCTAGCTTAATTTCTATGGCGGTGATTAATACTGTGACCAAGAGCAACTTGGAAAGTAAGGTTTTCTGATAACATATCATGGTGAAAAGCCAATGCAGAAACCTGGAGATGGGCAGTGTAGACCACAGAGTAAGGGTGGTTAGTGACTAGCATTGTCTGGCTTGTTCAGCTTTATAACTCATACTGTAACAGAGGAACACCCACGTTGTCTTATCCTGTCTTACATCAATTTACAATTAAGAAAATTCGGGGACAATTTCCCGTGTGACTTGGGCAAAATCTGAATTCTCTCCTTCTTACTATAAAATCAATTTAATCACACTTCTATTAATACCTGCTTATAAGAAGCAGGTAGGGTAGCTTATCCAACTAGGATTTTAACCCAATTTTCTCATGGAGTCCACGTTAGAAAGGATATGAGTATCCTGTAAGACGTAGTTCTTTATACCATCCTTAAAGCAAATAAGCCAAACTTTAAACTTTCCTATGATTACCTGCATGTAGGAAGTGAGCAGAGCAGGTTACTCTATGACTTTCTACCTCAAGGCAGACATTTGGCCTCTTCTCACAGCAGGGCACCTCAGAGCCTGTGAGCAGAATTTGCCCCTTTGTTTCTTTGTTTAAGGTTCCCTTGATTAAGTTTCATCATGTGACCCTCCTCTAGTTGAAAAACCACCTCTCTTCTCCATTTCTTAACAACAATTTTTTCTATCTTAGTTCTGAATTGTGGGTGAAATTCCTCACATGATTCGGACAAATCCTGTATCTAAATCTATTTTCAAAGCAAATAAATCAGTCTTTGAATTAAACTATACTTTCAGCTCTCTGACTCAGAGTAGTCAGTACTTATCAGGACAGGGAACCTCAGAGCCTTTTGTGTTTCCTTGTTTCGAGGTTCAGGGTGCTTCAGTCCACAGGACTCCTTATGTCACTCTCCTCACCCTCCTCTCACTTGGAAAATAAGACTCTAACTCTTAGGCTGATAATCTTAAAATTTTAGTGGATTCATGCCTAACACATTGGTTTGCCACCTCTAGCGGTAAATATTAGAAAGTAGTGAGTGGTTCCATGGCACCCAGCCACTGGACCTCCTGCTACTCTCTGTCCCCACAGAAACAGCTCTTTTTTGACTCTGCCCACCCCAGTGTTCTCTTCACTGCGGACCCTGTTTACATTCCTAGTAATCAGGTTTATAGCAGTAAATTCTCACTCCATAAAATGTCCACACAATGAAATCAAAGCCAAGTGGTACTGATACAAACTGCCCACCTAGATAAGAAAGATTGTCCTATAATAACCCATTCCTTTTAAGATATTCATAACTACCTGTGGCTATTTAGTTCCACATGTGGGTGTATCATCCTCTTCCTCCATCTTCTCCTTCTCCTATCTCTCCTGCCTTTCCAAAACTCTGCCCAGGCCAATTGTTTTCACTGCCCAGTCACAAGCCTTATCTTATCTTGTTCCTGCCCTTACCTGCATATAGTCATCAACCACAGTCTCCTTTTTGCACCTAGGTTTTCACCCATTTTCCCTTTAAGACTGGAATGAAAAGACAACAATGGGAAAACAAAGATACATTTATTTGCTGTGTAAAATAAAAATTTGAACAAAAAAAAGCAAGAACTTTGAGATACTCTACAACAACAGGATGCCAACCAAAAGGTGCTGGTAGTGTTCCAGCCCCAAGTTTCATAGGAGACTCAGTGGTTTCTAACCAAGAAATTTTATGTGTTAAACCCTTTACTTTGGGGAGATTTAAAATGACAACTGAGAAATCATGTTATAGTTCATAAATTGATAGGTGACTCTGAGGTTCTAGTCTAAACAGTTCCATGAAAATCAAGTCTGCTGATCACTGAGCAGTAAGAACAGGTTTTCTGGCCCCAGTAGTTCTCCAAGGTTTGAATTTCAAATATCTAGTGGTTAAGCCTCTGCCTAGAGCTCCTGGTAGAACCCTTAAGGCTGGTTGCTTCGAACTCCCTGCTCAGCACAAAATGCTTATATGAAAACCTTCTATAGTCCATCTCTGGTGGACTTTCTACTTGAAGTACAAATTTCCCCATGAAGCTTTGGATAGGCAAGTTATCTGAGAGTTTGACTTTGAGGCCTTCAGGTTTCTTGCCCTTCAAATAGAACAGGTTACCAAGTAGATGGGAGCTTTCTGAAGCTATGAATCAGGCTCCGAGGTCTCCTTTGACTTCCTTCCTCTTGAAGCTTTTGTCACAGTTGTGTGCTGAAGCTTGGAGTCTTCACCAATCTTTTGAGAGAACATCTGAGTACTGATTGGCTAAATATAATTATGCAAATAAGGTGAGAATCTAGAACCAATTAGGGGAAAGCTGTCAAAAGGTTTTCCTTTCCTGTTGTTATGGCAAATTTGCTGCCTGCCATTTGCTGTTCTTATGGCTCAGGCCTTGGGGGTTTCATCCAGTGTCTGGGTTTTTGGCAGCTCTCTGGCTTCGTTGTTTTGGGAGTTTGAGCTTACAGCTCAAGAGAGAGATCTGTACTGAATCTAAGGTAGCCTGTACTTGGTAGGAAACTCCACATAAGTTAGGAGAGTTCCATATCAGGGAAAGAGAAGTTCCATATTTAGGGCCCACTTCTGAACCTAGCAAGTTCAAAAAGGGAATCAAGCCAGGAGGTAGTAACAACAGGTCACACTGCATTCAATCTAGGAAGTTGAGAGAATTGAACGCTGGGGTTCAGTTAGCTTTCTGCTTTTTATACATTCTCAATCTAGAATAAGGAATGATGGCACTCACATTTAAGGTATAACTTCTCACCTCAATTAATCTAGTATAAATAATACATCACAGAAATGCCTGGAGGCTCGTTTCTTTAGGGAATTGTAGATACTGTCAATTTGACTGTCACAGTTAACTAATTAATCATCATACTACCAAGAGTTCTATAATTTTTGACAAATGCACAAAGTGATATATCTACTACTCTGTAATAGTGAGAATATATTTAACTACCCTAAAAACCCCCAGGTTTTCAAAATGCTAATTGCTAGGTCTGTCTGTAAAAAACTTGGAAAGTATTACTGCATCCAAAGAAGTAGGAGCAAAATGTGAAAGAAGAGTCCTAGTTGAAGCCACCATACAATTGATGACAAAGATAGGTTGATGATATAATACAAGGTTAGTGATATAAACAGATGGACCCCAAAAGTGCATCATGCTCACTAGGGCAGACATATGAACGGAAATTACTAAGGGAACCAGAACCTTGACTGGAAAACCTAAGTTGTAAATTAAGATTTACTGGATGCCTAGTGTGGACAAGTCTAATAGTTCCCCGTTGTAGAGTAGCAACACTTCTTTAAGTTTATACATTATGAGATTCTACTAGGTGGCTAATTGCCTCATTCTTCCTGTAAGAAACAAGAAGAAAAACTATTTCTAAATATGGTAGCTCTTTATTCTCAATAAGGCCTCTGCTCAAATGAAATAACAAAAACTTCACTGATGTTTAGAAAGTAAGTGCTCCAAGCCAACCTAGAACTAAAACCATTTTTAGAAAAATAGGCTCACTGAAGACATGGTCACCAACCCCATTTATTACACATTGATAGGAGCCCACTTATATTAGGTCATTTTAACTAGTTCTCATTTACCTACACAGATATAATTAGAAGTCATAAAAGAGGGGTCATATAATTTTTTCATCTTAATATAGACATTTCTTCCTGGAAGGAAGAGGGAACTTATAAGATATAGGACGTAAATGAAATTTACAAGGCTTGGGATTCAACTGAAATGTCCCATGTTTAAGAGGCTCCTGAAACCTACAAGATTCAATCTCTTCCAAATTGTGCCAGTTGCTTGGGAAAAGAAATTCTCTTACCAGCAATACCACTTGAAAGTGCTCCAGAAGTTCCAGGAACCCAGTTTTTGTAAGTCATCACTAATGATGAAGTTGGTTTTCACACAGTGCAGCTCTCATTGCATCATGGATACTCCTTTAAATGATCATACCCAAGTAATAATACATCTACTGCTTCACTAAGCTAGACTTGAATAAGAACTGTATGTTTGTTTGACTTGTCTTCAGTGCCCTATCTTGGGTGAGTAGATATTTGTTTGTGTGTACTCATAAAAATAAACCTATCAAATAAGTAAAACAAATAAAGATCCTGAAGTTTTAAGAACCAGATGAAAAATCAATGAAACATAATAACAATAATATTGAACTAATCAGATAGAGAAGTTAAACCACTATAACCAATAATGTGAGTGATTATATATGTATAATAATTTTCATTGAAATGATAAAAACCTTGAAACAATGATTTATTTTGGTTTATGGTTTCAAAAATTTTAGTTATTGACTTCATTGATTCTGAACCCATCATGAGGCAGAATACCATGGTGATAAGAATGTGTGACAGAGGCCACTCACCTCATGATAATAGAAGTAAATAGATGAGAACAAGACATGAACAGACATAAACTTCAAAGTCCTGGTCTCCACTGACCTGTTCTTTCTAGTTATACCTACCTGTTTTTGTCTACCATCACCAAAGATAGAGTTACCTCTTGGGAATCAAACATAATGCACATGAGCTCTTAGGATAAAATAATCTATAATGAACTCTAATAAATAAACTAGGGAGCATAAGAGATCAAATGACCATTGGAATTAAATAGAAATGCTGAGAAGAACATCAAAATGTTGGAGATCAAAAGCTGTAAGGAATATAAAGAATGACTTTGGTAAGATGATTATGAAGATTGACATATCTTAAGGCAATCATCTCTGAAGAAATTGAAATCCACAATGCTGAAAAGAAACAAAAAAATACAAAAAGTTAAAAAAAAATGGGGGGGGGGCTGAGAGAGTATAGTAATTCAAGAAGAAGAACTACAATGAGTATGTCATAGAATACAGGACAAGAAGGACAGAAGACACATGTGAAGCAAAGACCAAGAATTTTTCCCCATTAATGTCAAACATCAAACTAAGGATTCAGGGTACAAACAAAAATTAAAAATTCCGAAATCATACCTAGGAATATTATTTTCAAAGTACACAAAAGTCAAAAGTAATTGAAAAAAAACTTGATAAAACTGTGTGCTTGCAAATGTGTGTGTATCTTTGTGTGTGTGTGTGTATGTGTGTGTGTGTGTGTGTGTGTGTGTGTGTGTGTGTGTGTGAAATTGCTTATACAAAGATAACAATTGGAATCACACATAACTTCTCAGAAACCATATACACCAGAAAAGAATGTAGTAAAATGTTCAAATAATCAAGAAATCACAGATACAACCTAGAATTCGCTACTCTTTAATATAGTCCATCAAAATTCACAAGAAACAAAGACTTCAGCAAAAAATGAATGGAACTTGTTGCTGCAAGACTGGCTCGGCTATGAACATTTATTATTAAAAGTTTAAATAAATATTAAAAGTAAATTTTGTGACAGTAAATGAAAAATATCTTCACATTATCCCTCATTGATTTAATAAGTACCTGTTAAGTACTGTGTGTCCATGCATATGCCCAGAATAAACTATACTAAGTATAGAGATAATAGATTCAAAAATAGGAGTGTAGGCTAGTATAGCAGAAAAATATTAAATTTATTTTAAAAAACAGGAATAGTTTTTAAATGTTCACCTAGAGAAGATTTCATATTCAAGAAAGGTATTATGGATAAATAACAATATTGTATAATTATGAGATGGTCAGAATAAATAGCAATACTTAATGTTACCATTATTGTTAATGATATAATTTCAATGGGTCAGAAGAAATACAAGGAGAAATATATAAACTGTATCTACAGACTTGGTACTGGACTATCAGATAGGGACATAGCAGGCTGAAAAATACATAGGTAAGGACCAGTATATTCAGTAAAAATATAAAACACCTGAAATAGTTGATGTCTATTTTCTCATTCACCTCATGATGACAGAGTATAGATTCGTCTCTGTTTTCTGGTTGAACAATCAAGATTGTCACATCCTGGGCCATAAAACCTACTTCCATAGATTGAAAAGTATTTTAGTTGTACAGTCTTTTTTTTTTCATATCACAACAGAATTAAAAGAAAAATTAATAACAGAAAGAAAAGTGGAAAAATTCATGCATAAATACTATTATGCTAATTAATTGTTTACATACTATTATATAACTGACAATGAAAATACTTTTCAGTTCGTAGGACTTGGTAAAAGCACTGTGCATTAGGAATATTCTTAGCACTGAATAATGTATCAGAGAAGGGAAGAGATCCCCATTCAATCATCCCAATTTCTACTTTAGTAAAAGAACGGAAAATCAAATCCACAGGACACAGAAGAAAAGAAATTAAAATTAGAGAAGGAAGCAATGAATTCGAAAACTGGATCAATAGAGAAAAATCAATGAAACCAAGAACCTGGTTTATTAAATGATTAAAAAAATAAGGCTTTTGCCTTTTTGTTAAGGACAAAAGGGCTTGGCGTACTAACATCAAAATTAACAAAGAGAAAATTGCTAGAAAAACCCTGAAAATAAAACAAAAAGGCAGAGGACATAGTAAATTACACAAATTGGCAATGTACAGACTGGGATAAAAGTCTTCACTAACCCCACACCTGATAGATGGCTAATATCCAAAATATATAAAGAACTCAGGAATTTAACCAGCAAAACCAAACAAAAACAAAGAACAAAACAAACAAACAAACAATCAAAAATGGGGTGTAGAACTAAACTGAGAATTCACAACAGAGGAATCTCAAATGGCTTAGAAGCACCTAAAGAAATGTGCTAAGTCCTTAGTGATCAGAGAAATGCAAATCAAATGACTGAGTTTCTACCTTCTACCAGTCAGCATGACTAGGAACAAAACCTCAGATGACAACACATGGTGTTGAGAATTTGGAGAAAGAAGAACACTCCTCCATTCCTGGTGGGATAGATTGCAAACTGGTACAACCACCCTGGAAATGAATTTGAAAATCCTTCAAAAAATTGGAAATAGATCTACCAAAAGACACAGCAATGTGACGCTTGGAAATATACCCTAAAGATGTCCCATTGTGCCAGAGGGGCATATGTTCCACTATGTTCACAGTGGCCTTATTTGTGATAGCCAGAAGCTGGAAATAACCCAGATGTCCCATGATGTAAAAACTGATACAGAAAATGTGGTTCATTTGCACAATGGAATACTTCTCAGCCATTAAGAATGAAGAATGAGTTTTGCATGCAAATGAATGGAACTAGAAAATATCCTGAATGAGGTATCTCAGACCCAAAAATACATGCATGGTATGTACTCACTAATATGTGGATATTAGCCAAAACAAAAAGTACAGAATACTCAAGATACAGTCCACAGAACTCCAAAGGGTCAACAAGCTAAAGGGCCCAAGTGAGGATGCCTCAGTCCCACTTGGGAGGGAGAAGAAAGCAACCACATGGGGGAGGAGGGAGCGAGGGATCTAGGAGGCAAAGGCGACAAGGGAGGGAAACATGATCTGGTATTGGGTTGGGAAAAAGGACTAGAGGCCTGAGGGCCAGCTAAAAGAATGTAAACAGGCAACCTCAGGAGATAGGAGGTAAGAGGGCACCCTCCAGAATGTACCAGAGACCTGGGAGGTAAGAGACCCTCAGGACTCAAAGGGGCTCCCTAGATGAAATGTCTTACAGTGGGAAGAGAGAACTTGTAGATCTGACCTCCAACAGAAAGACAGGGCATCAAGAAATGAATTGGTTTGCTATCCCACAGTCAATACTCTGACCCATAATTGTTCCTGTCTGAAAGAACCACAGAGATGGAAATGGAGAAGAGCCTGAAGAGAAAAAGGTCTAGCAACAGGACCAAAGAGGGATCCAGCTCAAGAGGAGGCCTCAAGGCCTGACACCATTACTGAGGCTATGCAGGAGTCACAAAAAGGGACCTATCATGACTGTCCTCTGCAAGACCTAACAAGCAGCTGAAAGAATCAGATGCAGATATTTGCACCCAACCAATAGACCCTACTGACCCCTGTGGTTAAATTAGGGAAAAGGTGGAGGACACTGAGGAGTAGGGTGACCCTGTAAGAGTACCAGCAGTCTCAATTAGCCTGGACCACTGAGATGTCTCAGACACTGGATCACCAACCAGGCAGCATACAGCAGCAGATACGAGGATTCCCAACATATATACAGCAGAGAACTACTGGGCCTTGGTTTATTCAGAGAAGATGCACCTAACTCAAGAGACTGGTGGCCCCAGGGAGTTTAGAGATCTGTCAGAGTGGGTGGGGTGGGGACATCCTCATGGAGATAGGGGGCAGGAGATGTGGGATGTAGGATGTTGAAGGGTAGACCAGGAGGGAAATAAAATCTGGAGTGTAAAAATAAAAATATTTTAAAAATAAATTCTTTGCACAACTCTAAATCTGACAAGTTTGGAACCCAAAAATTGATTTTTTTAAATGCACAATTTGCAAAATTCCAAACAATAGAAATGACCTAAACATGTCTTTATTAAGATAATTGAGCTAATAATTAACTTATGTACCATAGAAAGCACTTAGCCCAAAGGCATCCACTGGTGTACTCTACCAAATAACCCAGAAGAAAACTTGTCAGGCTTAGAGTCATTCAAAGAATTCTTTTTTTTAATATTATTTTTATTTTTATACTCCAGAGTTTTCTGCTTCTTCAGAAGATAGAAGTAGAAGAAACATTTTCTTACTCTTTTTATGAAGCCAATATTACCATAAAGATCTAATAAAACTATAGATAAGTAGCCCTCAAGAACATTGATGCAGATTCTTAACAAAACATTAGCAAATGAATTCCAATAAATGTACAAAATGAATTATACATCCTCATCAAATGGAATTTATCATAGATATTGGTTCAACCTTTGAAGCTCAATTAACATAACCCACCTTATGAACTAAGGAAGAAAAATGTATGATCTTAACACAAAAAGAATGAAGTAAAGTATTTGATAAAAGCCAGCTTGTCTTTTTAAAAAGTAAACCTAATAAAGTAGGAATGGAAGTGTTTTTTTTGTTGGGGGGGCACCAACTTGATACTGACTATCTGGGAAGAGAGGACCATAATTAAAAAATACTTATATAAGATTGGCTCATATGCAAGCCTGTGAAGATTTTCTTTGTTAATGATTGATATGGGAGAGTCATTGAGTGTATTACCATTTCTAGACAGGTTGTCCTAAAGTGTATAAGAAAGTAAATTAAGCATGACATGGGCATAAGCCAATAAACAATGTTTCTTCATAGTCTTAGATTCTTGCCTCCATATTCCTGCCTTGAAATCCTGCCCTAACTTCCTTAAGTACTTCAAGGAGTCTCCTAATGATGCTACAAACATGCCCATATTTGGGGGAGGATTTTTTTTTTTTCAGTGTTCTGAGCTTAATGAACTCTTTCTGTGGGAGTATAAGAAGATAATGCTGAGAGCACGTACAGACAATATAGCCTATCTTATGAAGTTTCAGAAAGAAGCAAGGAAATCAAGGCCATTTCTGTGATATTTTGAATTGAGAATCACCCTAAAGTGAAACTTTGACTGTGCATAAATAATCAATGCTGGTCATCAGGCCTGAGGAATCAGCTATGACTAAAGAGCCAACATTATTGAGGCAAACTTTTATGAAAATATTTTCTTCAGGCCACAGCATGTAAAGTGTGGGCCACAGAGGACTAAGGCTGGCATATGGAGTTGTTAATATATAAGAGTCTTTGAGGTGATACACATTTTGAAGGAAAAGCAGTTGAGGCTATGTATCATGAGATACCAAGAGAGTCTACTGATGAAGGAAAATCTACATTACAGTAGAAGCACCAGGATTAAAGGAATCAAGAAGAAAGGTTGAGGCATAGTACCATGTGGCAGGAAGGGACAGAGTACCTGAGGGGATCCTAAGAGAGGTTATTGATGAAGGTATATTTAAGTTTCAGTGAAAATCTCAATGTTTTGTAAATGCCAGTACCAGGGAATGGCCACAAAGCCTAGAGTCTAGAGTGAAGCTGGCTTGACTCTATAGAAGGAGATATATGTGCTAAGGAATGATAGAGTCCTGGTGGTTCAGCTGCTCCAAGCCTATGGGAGTCTAGGAAATTGTGAGTCACAGACCATTTATACTGTTGAGGTTAGGGTGCACTCTGTTCACATTCTAATTGTGTCCTTGGTCTTCCCTCTTGGATTAAGAATGTATTTATACTATTTTAATTTTTTATGGGAGATCACACTTAAAACATTTTGAAGGTTTAGAAACAATTTGGCAGTTTGAGTAGACTGTGTCATTTTAAAGAGACTTTGATGGGTTAGAAAGCCTTTGGGTTTTAGAGAGACTGGAAAGAAGGCTGAACTTCTAATGTGTTTGGGTTTTGAAAGACAAGTGACTCTAAAGATTAGAATGCTTTACACGGACATATTAATATTATCATGGCATCTTGGGGTCAAGAAGAAGGGAAAGGCTATGGTTTAATGTGTTTGTGTGTCAATGTGACAAAGAATCAATTGTCCTGGTTCACTATTTGTCAGTTTGAATACAAGTTAGAGTTAGCTGAGAGGAACATTAATTGAGATAATACTTCTATCCTTAATTAAAAAATACTCCAACCTTTATTTACTCTAGGGCAATCTGTATGTCATTTTCTTGATTAATGACTGATGTGGACACACCCAGGCCAAGGATTTCAATGCCAAGCCTGGGCAGGTGGCTCTATGTTGTTCATGAAATTAGACTAAGAAACTATGAGGATCAAGCCAGCAAATTATTTTCCTCCATGGGCTCTACCTCAATTTCTGCCTCAAGGTTTCTACCTTGAGTTCCTGCACAGATGTCCTTCCTTGACCCTCTTCAATGATAGATAATGATTTTGAAGTGTAAGACAAATGCATAATTGCTTTCTTCCACAAGTTACTTTTAGGTCATGCTGTTTATTATATTGTAGAAGCTCCAACTAAGATAGAAATTAAATACTTTTATTTGATAAAAATAAAATCTACAGGAATTCTTCAGGTAGCATTGTAGTTAATGGTGAGAATACAGGTGCTTTCCACTAAGATCAGAAACAATGCAACTAAGTTTAACCTTACAGCTCCTTTCAGTGCTTCCATATACC
This sequence comes from Micromys minutus, assembly GCF_963924665.1. Lineage (NCBI taxonomy): Eukaryota > Metazoa > Chordata > Mammalia > Rodentia > Muridae > Micromys > Micromys minutus. The sequence continues at coordinate 28,132,339 of NC_137985.1, forward strand.
AGTATCAAAGGATTCAATTTCAAAGTTTAAGATAAAAGGTCCTTACTTACCAATTCCAAATTACTTTGTATGAATCTTATAAAAGAGGCTCGAAAATTTTGCAGGAAAAATTTACCAAACTGTAATAAAATATACCAATGAATTTAATATGGAGAGATATTTTATATTCATGAATAGGAAGAGCCAGCATTGTTAAGAAATAAGTTATTCAAATTTTATCTATAGATTCAATGTGACTCCATTCAGTACTCCACTGAGTTGTGGAATGTGTGTGTGTGTGTGTGTGTGTGTGTGTGTGTGTGTGTCTGTGTGTGTTTGTGTGTGGTGTGTATGTGTGTGTGTGTATAAACAGAATATAAATTGCATATACAAGAATAAAAGGATCAGAATACTCAACAGTATGCTGTAGAATACAAAGTTGTAAGATGCTGGTTTCAACATTTATGATAAAGCCATCATTTATGATAAAGCCACTATAATCAAGATGGAGTGGATTATCAAGGCAATAAAAAAAAAAAAAAAAAAAAAACAACGCGACACTTGGGAGGATAAAGAAGAATGAACTCAAGTTCAAGGCCAGTCTGGCTTACATAGTGAAATTTTGTATCAAGAATTTATAATGAAAACAGAAAGGCAGAGCAGATCAATGGAACAAAACATGAGACCCAGAAGTAAACACACCTACCTATGAACATTTAATTTTTGACAATATTATCAAACATATATTGGAAAAGAAAAGCCTATTCAATAACTTATGCTATCAAAACTGTACATTTCCCTGCAAAAAATACAATTATATTCATATCGGTCACTCTGTAAAAACACAATTCCAAGTAGACCAGAAATCTTAATTTAAAACCAAACCAAAAAACCTGCAGCTGATAGAATGAAAAATTTCAAGGTCCAAACATGGAGTTTCTGAGTAGAATCCCAATAACACAGGACCCGTTCCCAAGAAATGATAAATTAGATTATGTGAAATTCAAAGTTTCTCTACAGCAAAGGAGACTATTGTCAGAGTGTAGTGACAGCTCAGAATGGGAAAAAGTTTTTGCAAGCTATACTTCAAACAAATGGGTTACTATCTAGACTACATAAAGATGTTCTAAAATAAAACTTACATGCAAAAATACCCTTCCTGATCAATATATAAGCCAATGAATTGAACAGATAGTTCCCAAAAGAGAAAACATGGTGAGTAATCTAATATTTTCAACAGCATTAGCCATCAAAGAAATACTTGTTGAAACTACTTTGAGATTCTATGTCATCCCACTCAGAAGGTTTTCCATCAAAAACAAAAGCAAAAGCAAAAACAAAAACAAAAACGCACAAATAATAACAAATGCTAGCAAAAGAACAGGGGAAATGGAAACAATTTACTATTGATGAAAATAACTATTGTGGAAACCAGTGAGGAGGTTTTTTAACACAAAAGATAGAACCATCATAAGGCCTAGTTATGCAACTGCTAATATACCAAATACTTCATATCATATTGGAATGTGGATAGAGAAATGGGATGCTAGTACATCTAAGATAATTGCACATAGGTCCCTGTGCATTCAAGTTTATTCCTCTAGTACTGAATAAGAGCAAGAAAATGCAATCATCCTATTATCTATCAATCATGAGTGGATAATCAAAATGTGATATATATATATATAATTATATATAATGGTATATTATATAAAATTTTATATAAGTTTTATATAAAAGCATACTGAAATTTTATTTAGTTATTGAGAAATTTGAAATTTGCAGGAAAATAGTTGAAATCGGAGACTATTTCAAGCGAGGTTACCCAGGTTTAGAAGAAAATTATTGCAGGTTCTCTTTCATATATGGACACCAGCTTATCGTCCTCATATATGTGTAAATGGGTGTAGGTAGAGGCCATAGAGCCTGAGTCAGTGGTATCAGAGGAGAAAAAGAAGCTTTAAGAAAGTTGGAGTGGGGAAGGAAGGAGATTTCATGATTTGAAAATGGAAGGGTGCAATCAGAGAGAGGAATGGTACTAAGGGTAGGAACAGGAGTTGGGGGGAAGAGGAGTGGCAATGCGTGTTATAAAGTCCTGTCACTCAATATACTACTACAACTACTACCACTACCACTACTACTACTACTAAATAGGTTCATGAAACTGAATACACATTCCAGGAGCAAATCAAAGGAATGCATTCAGTTGATCTTAGAGAAGACAGCAAATATGATACAATGGAGCAAGGATGTACATTTGAAGAAAGAGTTCTGGGACAGCTGTACACCAACATCTATCAGGTGAGTGAGTGTAAAAGTATCTTTTATTTGTCTGATGCAATTGTCCTCTCTGAGGCATATTGCCTCGATCTGCTAACCTAGACTTACTCCTGAAATCTTCTAGCCTTCGTATAATCTTGTCTAGGCCACCCCAGCCGTTGTATCCTGCTGGCATGCACAAGCTCAGGCGAATGGAGATAAAACCCAGCTTGGTCGCAGCTTTGCTGCTGGGTCCAGGAGACCGGCTTCACTGCTTCTGCTGCTGGGTCAGGCTGAATCGAGGCAGTGAGAGGTTACAGTGCTGGATGCAAGAAGCTTCAGGAGAGAAAAACCGCTTCCCAATCAGTGGTGTTAGCTCTTTAGAACAAGGGATCTCAGGCGGTGGAATGATTCTTACACATTTTTCTTTCTTTTCTTCCTTCCTTCCTTCCATCTTTCCTTCCTTCCTTCCTTCCTTCTTTCTTTTCTCTTCTTCTTCTTCTTCTTCTTCTTCTTCTTCTTCTTCTTCTTCTTCTTCTTCTTCTTCTTCTTCTTCTTCTTCTTCTTCTTCTTCTTCTTCTTCTTCTTCTTCTTCTTCTTCTTATTCCTCCTCCTCCTCCTCCTCCTCCTCCTCCTCCTCTTCCTCCTTCTCCTTCTCCTCCTTCCTCCTTTTCTTCCTCCTCCTCCTTCTTCTTCCTCTTCCTCCTCCTCCTCCTACCCCTCCTCCTCCTCTTCTTCTTCTTTTAATTTCTACTCACTACAGTTTTGAAATGATTGCAAGTCTGACAACAGGTACTTACTATTGGCTTGGCATGAGAGCGTGGGAAGAATTTGTCTACATATTTGGGTGCAGTCCTGCTTCTGCCTGTAGCTTCTATCTAGCTTACATGACCTGCAGTCATGTATACCTGCAGGAGAGGGTTTTGAGGTGTGTCCAGTGCCCAAAGGGGCAGTGTAGTGCCTATGGCAGTAAGGGTTCCTGATTCTCAGGTGTCCAGGAAGTTACCTGTCATCTCACTCAGCATTCCTGGGTCTTCTACTGTCTCATTTGAAAATCAGGGTTCCCATTATGGCTCGAGTCCCACAATGCCTGATAAGGCTATCCTCTGCTACATATGCAGCTGGGCCATGGGTCCCTCCATTGGTACTCTTTGGCTGGTGGTTTAGTTGCTGGGAGTTTTGGGGGGTCTGGTTGGTTGGATTTCTTGTTCTTCCTATGGAGTTGCAAGCCCCTTCAGGTCCTTCAATCCTTGTCCTAACTCCTTCACTGGGTTCCCATGTTCAGTCTGATGGTTGCCTGTGAGCATCTGCATCTGTATTAGTCAGGCTATGGCAAAGCCTCTCAGCAAACAGCTAGACCAGGCTCCTGGCAGCAAGCACTTCTTGGCATCAGCAATAGTGTCTGAGTTTTGTATCTGTAGATGAGATGGATCCCCAGGTGGGATAGTCTCCAAATGGCCTTTTCTTTTGTCTCTGTGTCACTCTTTATTCCTGCATTTATTTCCTTTAGACAGGAGCAATTTTGAGTTAATATTTTTGAGATGGATGGGTGGCGCCATCCTTCAACTGGGGGCTGTGACTAACCATAGGATACAGTCTCTACAGGTTCTATCTCCCCTTTGTTTGCTTGTTCATTTGTTTTGGCTAATGTCATCTCTGTTTGGTCCAGGGAACCTCTTGCTTCTGTGGCATCTAGAGCTTTCTAGTAGCTACCCCCATTTCCCCATCCCCCACTGCTACACACCTGTTTACTTACTTGAATTTTTGTACTTCTTATTCCCACTGTCTATTCCCACTCCTAATACTTCCCCCTTTTCCTCTTCTCCTCCTCTCTCCCTCCCAGATCTCTTTCTCCCTCTACCTCCTGTAATTATTTTGTTTCCCCTTCTAAGTAGTACTGAAGTATCCATACTTTGGTCTTCCTTCTCCTTGAGCTTCATACGGTCTGTGAGTTTTATCATGGTTATTCTGAGATTTTCCCTTAATATCCACTTATCAGTGAGTGCATACCATAAGTTTTCTTTTGTGACTGGGTTAACTCACAAAGGATGATATTTTCTAGTTCCACCTATTTGCCTAAGAATTTCATGAAGTCATTCTTTTCAACAGCTGAGTAGTACTCCACTGTAAAAATGTACCACATTTTCTGTATTCATTCCTCTGTTAAGGGACATTTGGGTTGTTTCCAGTTTCCGGCTATTATAAATAAAGCTGCTATGAACATTGTGGAGCATCTGCCCTTGTCATATTTTGGAGCATTTTTTGGTTATATGCCCTGGAGTGGTATTTCTTTACATTCAATTCACAATCATTGGATTTTAGTAAGTGCTACATATGAGGATAAAAGAAGAGTTTAGAGGCATTTTCTTGAGCAGATTTCAAGCTATGTCAGGAAAATGGGCACACTACCTAGGAACATTTGTGATTCAAGGATATCTTGAGATCAAGTAAGGAATGCTTCAGTGCTGTTTTCAATGCTGCATGTATACTTATCCTATTCCATTCAACTTTGCCTTATTGTTTTGAGTTCGTAGAACAGATCCCTGATTTTGAACACCTTTGAATCTGTTAGTTTTTAGAACCTATAAATATATATTTTTATTTTAAATCAGTTTTCAACTATGAATACAAGTGATCCATCTGTTAGTCTGGAACATCAGATCACTCAGTAATACATTAGGAATATTAGATTGAGATAACCTTTGTAAAGAAAATGTAAACCTGGCATATGCCACCCAAACTTGTCATCCTTATCCCATAAATTTTTTTATGCCAAAAAATTTACCAGAAAGGTGAGACAATTATTTAACAGATACAAAACTTTAAGCAGAAACAATTACAACTTGTCAAAGGGCATCCTACTCAGAATGGGTAAAGCTCAACAAAGATGATTAAAGACCACAAAAGCATACAAACTATTGACTTTACTTATAATAATATGTGTTATAAATAAATAGAAGTGGTCTGATGACTCAGTAGTTAAAGTCTCTAACTGCTCTTTCAGAGGACTTGGGATCACTTCCCAGCACCCATAAGGTGGCTCATAAACACTTACCTTTTCTAACTTCTAAGTAGTTATATATATATATATATATATATATATATATATATATATATATATATATATATATATATATATATATAACATATATATATTATATACATGCACACAAACATATATAATATATATTATATATGATAACTATGAACATAAGAGATTTTATTTTAGTCAAATAATTTCAATGCTATTATGAACATCAATTTCCTGAGCCAAAAATTAGGCACAATATTGCAAGAACATAATCCAAAGCCAATTAATAAATTCTGGATGCACTTTAAATCTGTATTTGATTGATGTGCTTATTACTTTAATATTCATAGTAATAAAATATTAAGTTCATATTTAACACACCCTATGAATCATGTTAAAGAAAATTCTATTTTAAATTCTTCATGTCTTGTAAGATGTGGTCAAATCAGAATTTCTAACTTTCGTACCAATAAAAGTTCACAAGAGGCAGAAGTTAAAAACCACATTTCACAATGGTAGCTACAAGAAATCATATTTAACTTATACAGTAAAAGAATATAAAAATCCATAAGCCAGCATATATGATACATGCTATTTGATTAGACATTTTAAATAATGGTGAGTCTACAAAAACTAACAATTTAAGCACAGAGCTTGTCAAAATGACATCTACACATTGCTAACCATTTTTTTTTGTCATGAAATAATTTTTGAGGGTTCCAATTTATAAACTCAGCTGCTATTTCAGAAGAACATGTAACTTTTTCACTCAAATTCTATTGTGCCAAAAGTATTAGTGATGTCATCAATTATGCTAATTGAATGTGACCATTTAGCTTTGCCAATGTGCAATATAGTGTCTGCAGAATCAATCTAGTAGCTATATTATTGGGTATCATATTGCCAATGTTTCAAAATGAGACTATTAAACTTTTAATTAAAAAACCAATATTAATAACATTTAGAAATAAGCTCAGAGCTAACTTTTTAAAGCCATATGTTTTTCCTTGAAGATGATTTAACTATTGTTTTTCCTGCACATAGGGTACCTTACCATTTGGAAAAGAAATGCTTTGGTCATTGCTAAATAAGAACAATAGAAGAAATGTGCATGGTTATTTATAAGTGGTAGCTATGTGGCTGCAATTAAGTCAAGGGAAAATGAAGTAAATACCAAAACCAGTACAAATATGTAAGACTGCATGCTTAACAATATGATAGTCAACTTAATGGAATTAAATCAATGTGATTTCAAAGCAGAAACCAAGTAAGGGAGGGCTCATTTGCCAAGCAAGGGCAAATATGTCTCAAATGTAGTTGGTTCGAATGTAAAAATATTCAGTGACTAATAGAAACTCTGGTTTTGATGCTTGGAAGAAAACCCACTCAGATATAAGTGGCACTGTGTTGAAATTGTTCATGAGAAAGTACACATTTAGAAAATATGAACATTAAAACAAAGACCACATTTATTAGTTAGAACAAAGCCACTGCTGGATAGAAGGGAGCCAGGATGCCAGAATTTGTGGGGGTATATATACCAAGTTTCCCTTTGCAAGAAGACATACTCAGAATCATAATACTCAAAGTATGGAATATTTTTTAAAATGGAAATATATATTTGATAGACAAAGCTAATCTGACTTTTTCTTTGGCAATGCTTTTCTGTCATTTGCTGAAGTACAAGGACAAAGTTAAACAGCATGGTGTCAATAGCAGACCATGGTACTTATTGCTTTATCCATTTGGAGAAGCATTGCCATACCAGAACCCTCATTTTCCATTCCACTTCCCCTGAAGTAAATTGTGGTGCTGCTCAAAATATTTGGTCTTCTCCCTGAGAGAGGATTGACAGACCCATGCTCCCCTGATGTCAACCTTCACTCGTAATGCAATTTGCTTTGATGGATGGAATGGGAATAGTACTGGGGTGCCTCATTTCAAGCAGAATTTGAAGAATCATCTTTAAGGCATCATCACATCCTCTTCTGAGTCACCATTGTCAATGCCCCAGACACAGGACATCACTTAGCCTGGATTCCAGAGATGATAAGAATAAACACTATGTGTTGATGAGCTTTCTGTCACTGGGACAAAAGTCAACTTATAATAACTTGTAAGAAGAAAGGTTTTCTTTGGTTCCTATTGCATATGCTTTGGTCCATGGTTGTTTGGTGTTTTTTTTTTTTTTTTTTTTTTTTTTTTTTTTTTTTTGTTTTGTTTTTTTGTTTTTCTACTCAGGGTGAAGTGAAACATCAAGGTAAAGAGTTCTGCTCACCACTGACAGCTAAGAAGTGAGAAAAAAAAGACAAATTGGCTAGTGTCCTTCAATAATCTAGAGATCTTCCAAAGTTTTAATGATTCAAGTATTTCCTAGTAGTGCCACCAGATAGAAACAAAGCCTTTGCCACATGGTAATATCAAGTTTCTATATCAAAATTACATCTTACTAAAAAACAGGGGCAGGAGTGGAAAACATACCTTAAGATAGACACTGAAGTTGTCCCATGCATATTCCTGCATTTCTTAACCTAAGCTGGTTGCTAATGCCGTCAACATGGGTAATATCCATTGCAGCCTGAGAGACTGGGCAAGGTACATAGACAAAGGCAACAGTCTTGTGGCTGATGAATATTTGCATGGTTTCCCTCAATGATAGGTATACTTCTATTTTTGGATTAGAAATTTCTTCCACTTTTAGAGACATTGTCTGGTGGTAGTTCTTTTTAAACAATCAACCCATGCCAACAAATTCCAAAAGTATCTATGAGTGATGATATCTTGTAAACACATTCCAGAGAGCAGGGGTAGATAGAATCTTGTGCACTTTTACACTCACTTGATTCTGTAACAAATATTCTTTAACAAGATATCCTTAAATAACTGATCTACCACAATTATTCAGGTCTTTGCAATAAAGAAAAAAGAAAAAAGAAAAGAAAAGAAAAAAAGAGAAAAAGAAAGAAAGAAAAGAGGACCATAGGTCTTCCTACATTTCTACATGGAGGTAGTTTATGTATAGAACAGAATTTATTTTAGGTTTAAAGACTGTTAGAAATTATGCCTATATTTGCCCCTAATTTCAATATCCATCTATCTATCTATCTATCTATCTATCTATCTTTCTTTCTTTCTTTCTTTTTTTCTTTCATTCTTTCTTTCTATCTATTTATACTGGGGGTTTTAATCTTCAAATAAAATTATTGTTTTTCCCTTATTTCCCACTTTAAGGAGATTAAAACTAGTCTTCTTCCTCCAATACTCAATACATGATTGCTAGAAAATTCTAGGTTGTGGGTGGTACTGAGTGAACATAAAACAGCAGAAAGATCTCCCATGGTTCCATCTGTCCATTCCAGATGTTGGTGAGAACTGTGGGCAGCTAACAAGTTTTCCTGGGTCTTCACTCTAAGATAAAGAGGAAGAATAGACAGGAGGAGATGCACACGGAGTGTCTGTAAGTGTTGTCTTGACTCTGTGGGGCTCATACCAGAGTGTGTGTATATGTAGTTGGAAGCCAAGTAGCTCCCCTCTCTGCTAATTGGATCTTAGATAGTAAAAGGTGCCAGGTTTATCCTAAGGCTATATAAAGTATTGAGGTGCACAGAAGAAAAAGAAATAATTCATATCGAGCGAATCTGGCAGGAAGAAATCTTTGTACCTGCTCCAGGTAGGCACAGCCAGCACTTTTCTCAAAAGCCAAGCAGAGGAAAATGTCACACCTAACAAATTTAGATTTAGGATATCAGCACTCCTCATTATGGTTGCTCAGGCTTCTCCATCAAAGAACAAGAATGGACAAGCAAATGCACAGACCATTATCCGCTAAGTCAAGATCACTGGAGCTAGGGCTTACAGAGTGGCATCCCACTTACTCCTTTGGAACAGCCAATCGCTCCCGAAGAGAGGAACATATCCAAACCATGTCAGTGTCCGTGGGGGACTCAGAACTCTTATTATGCCTGCTACTGATGGATGCTGGTGTTCTGAGTCCACTAGAGACATGTCCCCATTGTTTCACATGGTCTATTGTTTGTCCAATTTAAGTTGTGATTTTTCTGAGAAAGAGAGTTTTCACTCTTGTATCAGCAGTGCTGAAATTGATGGCTTCATTGATGTCAGCTTTGCCTGTCTAGCAAGTTTGTCAAATCTACTTAGGGCAAAGTCTCTTTGTGGATTTTCTTTCATCTCCCTCTTATTGCTGAGCAAAGTGAAGCATCAGCTGTTGACCATACAAGCAGAGTGTACCCGGAGTCACACCCTGAGCGTTTATTACATCGTTCTTTTAATCAGTAACAGCAAAAGGCAATGCTTTCCATTGAAGTAGCAAAGACATAAAGACTGACTGATTTTCAGTTTTGATATTTCCTTCCTTCTTGAAGCAGATCCAACCCTTTATTAAATGTGCATAGTAAGACTGCACTTGCTATAAATGGGCCTTCTTAGTGTGTGAGTCAAGCTAGAGAATGTAGAGACTTGGTGGCTCCAGAGGCAGAATCAGAGAGAAAGGTCTGGTTCTCTGTGAACTGCAGAGAATACAGAGCTCTAGCCATGATTCTCAGAGACTGCTTCAGGAAGAAATTTACGCCCTTGAGAGGAGGAGAAATCAGGAAGCCAGTTGGGGTTCGCCCTTTATCTTGACCTGACCTGTTCTTCATTGCGTTTTATGTTTTTCTGTGCTAACCACCGTGTGATTAATGGCACTTCAGCATGGACTCTTTAAAAGTTATGGCTGGGGATGGTGGGATTGATGGTAGTGCAGTTTATGAGTGTCTGAAAACTCTGAAAATATCCCTTAACTTGGCTGAGGCTGTTGCTGGGATTCATGGGGACCAACTGAGTGCTGGGTCTATGACTCTTGAGGATTCTTCTGTGTATTGAATGGAGCGCTCAGAAAATCTGAAACGTTTTCCAAATCTGACAGCATTTGTCAGGCTCTCCCATTATTGTGCTTCTTTTTGATTTCACATTTTCTTGACAGTGAGCCAAGGATATTTATAGATATATTCAATAGTCTTTGCTTCCCAGGCTCTGGGTTGTCTCTGATAGCTACTCCAGAGACTCATTCTGGAAGATAAAGTGTGAGGAGAGAAATAATGCAGACTTGGAAGTTGCAAGATCATGACTTCATATTTTTGTGTTTGCCTAATATAGAAAATAAGGGTAATAGTACCCATCTTGTGGAGTTATCAGGAGAGGCAAGCAGGCTAAGGTCCATTACATGCCATTCATTGTACACCTTCAAGAAATGGCAATAAGATAAACTGAGTTTTTTTCTGTAAGAGAACATGCCATATTCAAAGTCTTCACTTCCATTTGAAAATGTAAAATTTAAGATAATGGATGTGTGAATTACCCTGAGTTTATATATGAATCAGAACATGCAGTACCTAACAAATATGCACAGATATTATGCCAAACAAAATAAAAAATAAACAAAAATTTTAAAAATCTTTAAACATAAAATGCAACTGTAAAATATAGGAAAAACACTCAAATAATGTCAGCAAAATAGTTTCATCAGAATAAAAACCTTTCAAATAAATATTTTAACACTGCTAAGAGAATGACAGGGACTCTCTTTTCTATGATGACATCTCTTTTCAGGATTTGCATTCAAATTTCTTTCCTAGCTTTCTACCTCCATATTTCCTTTTTTGATATATTATTTTAATTTATTCAAATATATTTAAGTTTGTTTTGGGATCAAAATATGCTTATTAAATAAAGATTTATATATGACATTAAAAAGCTCTGTACACTACGAAGTATAGTAAACATTATCTCCTTTATTTGACATTGTTAGTGAAGTGATATTTTATATAGAATAGTTTTCATATAAAGCAAGTCTTCCTTTTCTATGAAATTCTCTAACTATTTTGTTAGAGATGTTCTTAAAATGTTTTATCAACCTTCTTTCCCTCAGATGGCATATAGTGACATTTTCTTTATGATTCATGAACAAGATTATCAACATGAATCTTTCTAGCCTTCTGTAAGCGGGTGACACCCCAGAAATGATTGACATATTGAATGTTGTTTTCCTTTACACTTTACAATTTCAGACTGGTGAACTGGAATCTTTTTGCCTGTTCATGCAATTTTTCTGTCAAATTCCCAATCTTTTTTTAATGACAGAGCACACAAAGAACATGACAATAATTTTATTTTTAATTCTGTCTATGACTTCTAATCATCTATAGAGTATGCAGATGACATAGTTTAAAATAATATAGTAGATATCAGAAAGATTTAGGATCTCTAAATGTTAAACTTCTTACATGTTTTATTCTTCAAAACTGTTACAAAATACACACTGCATTAAGTATTCTGCATGCATATCTTATCCCATTTAATCTTCATACCCCAGAGAATGAGCCATCTTTAACATGGTCATATGACTGATACAATTTTAGAGGTTTAAACATTTGGACCAAGATCACATGAACTGTTGTAAAATTCAAAACAAGTCCACCTGACTTCACATCTATTTATTGAAAATGCCAATTATTATAACAGTACAGGAATTCTGTGAGTCTGAGTATCACTTATAGAAAATGTGGCATGGAACCAAGGAAAGAAGAAAGAAGGGGAGGAGAGAAGTTGAGAAGGCATTGGACACCAGAAAAGCATTCTTAAGAATACTTAAAGAAACCTTGGATAAATGAATGATCAGTCTCAAGAAGGAGGGAAACTAGACACAGATAGTCTTGTGAAAGATCATCTCATAGGAAACTGAAAGATTGGCTATCTTCTATGTGGTATTTTTTTTTAGCTTTCTGTTCCCATAGGAAATATCTGATATGCTAGTTTGTGATAAGAAAGTTTATCCTGGAGATTAGCTGTAGATGTTTTTGGGTTATTATGGTCAAACTTACTGCTGCTCATTGGCCTGTGCTTAGTAAGCACACTGTGGTGGATAACTGAGAAAAAAACAGTGAGCCCCAAGACCAGAGAGTAAGAGAGAAAGGTTCTAGTCCTACATCTTAATGTTTTGATCACCTCCAAATCACACTGAGCTGATTAAATCATTAACCCATGAGCCTTTGGTTGATAGACAAGATTTAGAGTATATTTCAAAGAGGTGTTTAGAAATAAATCACTCTAGGGTAGATGGAAGGTTACATAGAGATAATCCTGTAAGCACTAAGGTGGTCTAGGTCCTAGGCAGCTGAATACATTTCAGGCATTTCCTGGTTTTGGAAAACTAAGACAAAGATTGGTAAGGAAACATATAAGTTAAAATACCACCTTTATTGCCAATGAGTTTATTTTCTGAAATTTTTTGTTCCAACTCTTAGGACACATTTAGAAACTGGTGCTCTTCCTGCGAAACATAGGACAAACAGCAGTGAAATAGGAAACTGGCCATGAACCCTATCTGCCCCCCTTAGTCCCAAGAGAATTAACATTTTTTCATGCCTGTTCTGATTCAAAGAAAAAGAACTAAAGCTTCATTTTAAAGTGTTAGGAGAAATACATGGATTTAGGGACTATTGAATGAAATTGGAAATGCACTCGACAAAATGAACCACTGCTGGAGAATTCAAGACCAGGACCAGCCTCCTGTCTTCTGGTACAGAGCATGACTTCTGGAAAAATGCTGCATTTCTGCTGCTTTGGGTAAATGGTCCAAAAATAAAAGGGTAGAACTGAGTATAGTGTGCTTAAGTTCATTTTCATAGTTCATCTATTAGATTAAGCCACTTCCCAACTCTCAGTCAAAAAGGACCAATGGGTATGGAAATGGTAGGGGTTAGACCAAGTGGGCCCCTCTATGAGGGCATTGCATTAAAAAATGAGAAAATAATCCCTGTATTGCAGGTTAGCACTCCCTCCCAAAAGACCCTGTATGGGCCATCAGAGGGAATCTCCAGGTTATTGAGACTCTCTTCTCTCCAGTCTGGAGTAAAGCTTGTTTTTGAATTAGTTCGTATATGGGATTTTATGTAGTATTTGGAATATGAAGAGATGTTGAGTGTATGTGTGCATATTGTGCTTGTGTATGTATTTATGTACATGTGCATATGAGTTACATGTGTTTGTGTCGCTACCGTCTCTGACCAGCAGAAAAGGAGCGACGACACAGCGTTCTTCTCAAAGCGGTTTATTTAGGAACCTTACAGCATGAAAGTTAAAATCTTTTGTCTTCCCTTCTTTCTTTCTCTCAGCCCCCAAGCTCAGTCCCTTTTATCCTCTCTCAACTCCACCTCCTCAGTCCATGTTGCTTGGCTGCAGTTCATAGTTCCGTGTCATCTGGCCTGATCTGGATTCATGGGTGCGCCTATGCAGCTCGGAACGGTGGGAGTGGCTAATCTCCGGAGCAGGAGGGAGTCAGGTGCTAGTCACAAGACATGGCCAGAGTTCCAACCACCATCTTGGGACTGCCACCACACCTGCTCTCCACGTTTGCATGCACATGTGTATGTATGAGTATGTATGACCATGGGTATATGCATGCATATGTGCATGTGTGTGTACTTGTATGCAGCTGTGTATGTGTGCATGCATGCATAAGTAGATATAGATGCAGACTTAAAAATTAGAGGGAGCTCTAGGAACCCTTTAAGAGGAGCGATAGACATCTGTATCTATTTAAACCACTTTTGATTGTCAATGTTTGATTGTGTTGGTGGAACATAGCATAGTCTTATATGGATCACACTCAGTGAATATATGTTATAACCAATAAGAACAAGTTTAGCTGGAGGTATAACTCTATTGTAGAGTGTGTGAGGAAGACAGAGCAGGAAGGAGAGGAGAGGTAGAACGAGGAGGCCTCACTATTGTTATTTGGTTAATTTTACGTTATTTGACAATCACCCGGAAGTGACAGTTTCACCTAGTGCTGCTGTCCCTGTGGTGCCTATGTAAGCAAAATGTCTATGTGTCCTGTCCATAGTCTGGATCAGCAAAGACTGAATTGCTCAAGACCTAAACTCTATTGTTTTGACTCAATTTTCATAAAGTAGAAGGAACTGCTGGTGGTTGCTGTCCTAGCCTAAGGTGAGTCACTTCATCAGGAACGGATGAGTCACTATTAGAGAGGGAGGGAGGGAGAGCTTTCACTGCCTAAGAATGATGCCGAGGTCACAAAACTCCATGTTCATTTTCAGGCTTTAATTTTGCTAAATGAAATGAATGTAAAACCAGTTTAATCTTCTCCACCAGACCTGCCCAGGAACAAGCTTTTGCTTTAAGATACATTGATGTTCCCCCAACAATCAGGCCTCTGCCTTCTTTGGAATTCATAAAGCCCTTTATGTCTATTACCGATAAACAGAACTTGCCACTTCCCTTAATTAACAGCAAATCAGAGGCGATTTTTTCCCACTTCACTTACTCAAAGACACAGCAAGATCAAAGTACTCTTCAGTCATCCTGCCCTTGAGGTGGGCACTGTCTTTTTATTCCAAATTAAAGTGGCAGCTTTAGGCTGAAGCATTTGGCAGGGCTTTCTTTAAAAGGTGGTTTGCCTAGAAAAGCATCTTGGTGACCCAGGAGAACCCTACATCAGACTGGACTACATCTGAGCCTGGAAAAAAATACTGTCAGAAATATAGCCATGAAAAAAAATGAGTTTAAATGGTTTGTCATGTGCTTGCTTGTTCTGGAAAACTCACCCTGTGATGCTGTTTCTTAAGGATGATTGAGTGTCAGGAGGAACAAACAAGCCACCATGATCACACATCTTCATTTGGAAAAGTCCTATGAATGCCCTTCATTGCTCATCGCAGCATGTAGGAAGTAAGGATGTTCCTTGTGCTGTAAACTCCAACACACATACACATATGCACACACACACACACACACACACACACACACGTGTGTGTGCACCTATCTATTGACTCTGATGTTGTGCCCAGAAAAATCTTTGGGGAAGGAAGCTTTCAGAAATCCTGTCATTGATCATTGTAGAACCAGTTTTGCCATCAGTTAACCTATTCCCCGTGTGTTCCAATCACGAGAGCAAGAGATCTGGGAGCAGGATGGGTTGGTAATGAATAGGAATAAAAGTTTTAGTAGAGTGTAAATGTATTTTGGGGGGATATAGTGGTTAGTATTGTGCCGATTGTTCAAAACTGGTGGGTTGTACACTTAAAAATTTGTGGAGAGTAGAACTCATGTCTCAGGAAAAATAAGAGGATTGGGAGCTGCTGACATCTGTCTTTCTAGCTTAAATACACATTCTTTATTTTTGCTCCCTCTTAAACCTCAAAGCTCGCTGCTCTCTTCAAATCACAATGCCAAGGTACTTCTGAGGAATCCAGGAACAATGAGAACAATTGGAACAGACATATCTTGAGACAAAGATTATTGAGAACTCAAATGCTCACTTGTGACAAATGATACATCTTCTGAAATAAGCTTGGCTTTGACCCAGGTATTCTCACCTACTTCATAGCAAATACTTTTGGAGAAAGTAATCTTGAGTTCACAGTGTAGTCAGGAGATGTCTTCTTAAACACAGCTGTTCTTCAATTATTTCTGTTAAGAATCAGTGTAAGGGCAACCAGCCAATTCTTTGTTGGTATAAAGACCCTGTCTTGATGGAAATTTTAAATGAATAAAATTGCTTTACATTAAATATGTATTGATAGAACATCTACTCATTTGGAAAAATGTTAAAAACTTCACTCTGATTAGTAGCTGGTAAATTCTCCATACCCCAATGCGTGCTTAGTGTACATACATTTAGGCATTCTTTCCGGGTCGGTTCCCGATTAGTTGTGGTGATTCTGTGCAATTGTAAAAACACTTTACATTCTATGAAGTTCTAGGAGAAAAAGTCATTGACATTTGGATAATCAATGAGTTCAGATGAATAACAAATATATGTGTATATTTTCCATGGATTTTTGGGTAGAAAGAAATTGACTCATTAATGCAGTGGTTCTCAACCTATGGGTTATGACCCCTTAAGGGGTTAAAGACCTGTTCACAGGGGTCTCCCGAGACGATTGGAAAACACAAATGTTTATGATACAATTCATAACAGTAGCAAAAATACAGTAATGAAGCAGCAACAAAAGCAATTTTATGGCTGAGGGTCAGGACAGTATGAGGAACTGTATTAAAGGGTCACAGTATTAGGAAGGCTGAGAATCCCTTCATTATTGTATTCATAGCTTTTCATAGATGTTAGTCTGCCATCAAAGTGAGCCAAGGATACTGAGAACATAGATAAATTTCTAGGTATTGGAGATTACCAGCATGTTCCCATGAACTACTAGTTTTATTAAATTATAAGTTGCTGGTCATAGGGGGTTTCTAGCTTGAAAAGTGCTAATTAGAGCAAAGATGAATTTAAAAAACAACAATTCAATAACCAAAGCTTCTAGTCTCTGAAAGTGCATTATCAATCCCGGCATACTATAATATGTGATATTTCTCAAGCTAATTTGTAGTTAAACCTTCCATTTAAAAAGACATTTATTAAAAACCACATGTTGCAGAATAGAATGTGGCAATTGTTGCACCTGGTGTGGGGAAAGTGAAGGGTCCAGCAACTTAACAATAGCAACTGTTTGTATAGTACCTTGTGTCTTATACGGTGCCTTTTTATTTATTAGCTTTTCCAGTCCTCAGGCCAAACATTTGTATAAGGCAAAAAAAAAAAAAAAAAAAAAAAAAAAAAAAAAAAAAAAAAAATTCAAAGTAGCTTTTCATAAAACAATGATACAAGGGAGACTTTAAAACTTAACTCTGGGTTTCCAATTTGACTTGAACTGTCCATTAAGTGCCCTTCCCTTTAGTGAGCACATCATAGTTTTTTCCTCTCTCAGTTTTTTTTTTTTTTTTTTTTTTTTTTGTCAAGGAATAGTAATCCTAAATCATGTTTTTCTGTGGTAGTGTCATCTTGATTGCCTGTACCAGAATAAGCTCTATTTGAGCCTCTCCCAATGCCTCTATCTTCTCCCAGAACCTTTTCATTTAATTCTTCTTTTTCATTGTGTCTCAGCAAAAAGGGATAGCATATGAGGAGCCAAAGAGCAGCATGAAATAATTTTGATAAGGAGGATTTATAGTACAGTCTGAGCTAGCAGAAGATGAGCTCTTGAGTGAGTAGTGGCTGTACACTCTCACCACAATGGCTGAGAAGAAAATAGAATGGGTAGTGACTGGTCCTGGGACAATCCAAAGATAGAGGTTTCCCAGACAGGTGAAGAGATAGAGTCATAGCACATCACAAAGGCAGAATCTGACAGACTCAATAGTCTGATTTTACTTTTTTCACTTTATGATCTCCAGTACATCCCTAAAATCAACTCAAATTCATAAGAAACCAAGCAGCTGGTAACAAGCTTGATATAGTACATACAAGCAATCATCTTGTGTGACAATAGATGGTGAAGAATGGTGTAACCTGGGTCACATAGGGACATTCCGAGCATGCTAATTGTACTATTGTTCTAAAAATGGTGGCCTGCACCTGGTCAGAAAAAAGAAATCTGCAGAATTCCTGCCCCATTTATTTCCTGGGGTGGTTTTGTGTGTGTGTGTGTGTGTGTGTGTGTGTGTGTGTGTGTGTGTTAGGTAAGCAATAATGGTCTCATGAGCAATATTCCAGAATTAACTTCCATCTTAAGATAGAAACAGAAATCACTGGAAATTTGCTAACGCTCACCTGGCTCCATTGAGCCCTCTGTAGAATTCTCCTCTTTGGAAAGTGGCTTTTGCACAACCCCAGCCTCTGTTACTTTTGTCAAACTCACCTTAACCTGTGGTGGCAGATCTTCCTGTTATTCTAGATTCAATGCAGACTTGAGTCAGTTTCCCACTAGTCTCTCCACATTTGTTTTTCAAGATAAAAACTAACACTAACTGTATTAATCAGGGCTCTCTGAAGAAACAGAGCTAATAGTGTATATATATATATATATATATATATATATATATATATATATACATACATATATGATTTAATAGCATGTCTTACAGGACATGGTCTGAGTGGTCCAAAGTGGCTTATCTCACACTAGAGCCACAAGGATCCAGTAGTTGCTCAGTCTGTGAGACTATGCATCTCAGAAGTCTCAATCTGTCTCTGAGGCCAGGAGATCCTAGGAACCACATAGTTGCTACCACTATTCAGTCTACCTTAGAAGCCCAGAGAAACTGCTTCTACAAAGGAAAGGACAAATGAACTTGTCAGCAAGAATAAGGGCAAACAGGCAAAAGGAAAAACTTTCTCTCTTGACAGGCTTTTTGTTGTTGTTTTGTTTTGTTGGATTTTTCTGGGATGCTACTAGAAGATGTGGCAC
The DNA here is from genome assembly GCF_963924665.1 of Micromys minutus. Lineage (NCBI taxonomy): Eukaryota > Metazoa > Chordata > Mammalia > Rodentia > Muridae > Micromys > Micromys minutus. The sequence continues at coordinate 28,150,873 of NC_137985.1, forward strand.
ATATATATGATGGGAATTCAGAATAATGTGATCAGGAAAGTCACACTCACAGGTGTGTCCAGTAGTTTGTACTTTAGTCGATTTAGTCACACTGAAGTGGACAACTAAGATTAGCCACACAGTCCCTAGTGTGCTAGAATTGTCACTTTATGCTCCAACATTTGGGTCTTATAACAACTCCCCTGACACTGTTGTTTGTTGAAATAAAAAAGAAATAAGTAGAGTAAAAAGGAAGAAAGTGTAAGTTTCTTTTTACTTCATGAAGCTGATGCAAAGAATAACTCTAGGTTTACATTCTACTTATTTTTGTGTTTATTGTGTGAGTTTTTCAGTTCATCTTTTGTGCTTTTTAAAATTAAGAGAAAAATACTTACATTAGTGTATAAAGGTTAATAGCACATTTAGATATGTATAAAACTAAGTTGAATTTATCAAAGAATGAACTTTGAGATTAATGAACTTCTCAGGCCTTCAATTCTATTGGCACACCCTTCACAATCCTTCAAGATACTCAGTAGCTTTCCCCTAAGATTTCTAAATACCTAACAAGAAGAGTAACTGTTGAAATGAACTGTTATTTCCAAATCCATAGATACTGTCTTGACATCAAAAAGTTCCTGGCTGACCCTAGTGCTGATTAAATACACCCTTAAAGCACAGAAAAAGTTTCCGTTGGCAGCTCATTAGGCTAACTGTAATTATTATATACCTGAAATGTCCCCCAGAGACCTGCATTTTGAATACTTGTTCCCTAGATGGTCATGTTGTGTTGGGAGAGTATGGAACCCTTGAATGTGACTCTGAAATATCAGAACTCGGTCAGATGTGGTGGGACTTTGAAGGTTAAATTGGTCGTTGCTTCTTGAACCACCCTGTTTGTTTCCAGGTATCCAGTCTATACCTAGAGCAACACCCTCCAGCACATGATCCTGCTTCCATGGACTAAACAACCTTGTCACACCTCCCTTATCATGATGGCACAGGGAATTAAAATAAATTACTAGTTCTTTAAGCTCTTTCTGCGTCATAGGCTAATACAACCAACTACTATGTCCTCAGAAATATCTATATAAAAGAAAGGTTCACAGATACTTCATCCAGGAAAGGCTCCTCATTTGTTTTCTCTGACAGACAAGTCAAAGACTTCCAGCCTTTTATAGTAAGATTGTCTCCCATTTGTAGTTTCAAAAACAATGACTTCTTCTGAAATTCACTACTAGACCTCTAAGCCTTGTGGAGGACAATTGCCTCACACCAGTCTTCTCATGCAAGGGTGAACCTACCTCAGGCTGGAGCTAGGAATATTCAAGGTACTGATCTCATAGCCCTGTTTTTCCTGGTTTCCACTGGCAACCCCAAGTTCTTCAAAGGTTACAGTGGATAATAAATTAGTAACAGCAGTGTAGGGGCTGTTACCAGGAAGCACACTGAAATGTGACAGGTGTCAGAAAGAGGAGAAAGAAGATACACTAACTGGAAATGCCTGGCAGCCAACGTCCAGTAAGTGTTGGGCACATAGCCCTTAGTAGCACAACCATCCCTGAGGGCATCACTCTATTTGAGCCATACCTATGGCCCTGAGTCATCAGGAAAAGATTAGCTTATGACAAGAATATTCTATTTAGTAAGGAAAAGAAGTTTGCAGTGCATTTTAGAAAGATTTCCATCAAAAACCTTTATTATGATCTGGCTATCTAGGAAATTCAAATAGTGTGAGCATTTAGTGGTTGAAAATGCTGAATATAATTTTGAGTTATGGAAGTTTTCTTTTTTAAACCAAAGGTGGGTTTTAAATCCTTGATTTTTGAGTAGCATAACACAATGATTCTTCTAATTCTGAGACAGAACTTTTCTGGATATTTCCAAGTCACACAAGTGAAGAACAGTAGTAGCTGATGCAGGAAAGGGAAGCTTCATTTAAAGTAGATCGTTTGAAATATAAATTATAAAAAGAAAATAGTTTAAACAAAACAGCAAACCTAGTTTCTCAGACCATTTTTCCTTTTTTCTCTGCCTTTTCCCCCCCAGATGATTCACTTTCCTTCCACAAATGACTGCAAACTCCAGAAAAAACAGAACTTATTTATTCTCTCTCTCTCTCTCTCTCTCTCTCTCTCTCTCTCTCTCTCTCTCTCTCTCTCTCTCTCTCTGTTTCTTTCATTCTCATAAACATGCTCCTCTGTGTTTCTTCATATTCTGTCTTGGTTACTGTTCTATTGCTGGGAAGAGGTAATATGACCAAGGCAACCCTTATAAAAAGAAAGCATTTAACTTGTTAACTGGTGGCTTATTCACAGTTTTAAATAGTTAATACATTATCATCATGAGGGGAAGTAGATAGGCATGGTGTTAAAACAGCATGTAATAGTTTTACCTCCTGATTTGCAAACATAATCAGAGAGAGAGAGAGAGAGAGAGAGAGAGAGAGAGAGAGAGAGAGAGAGAGAGAGAGAGAGAGAGAGAGAGAGAGGAGATTGGACTTAGATTGAGACTTTGAAAATACAAAGCCCAATCCTAGTGACACACTTCCCCCAACAATGTCACATCCACTCCAGTAAGGCCTCATCTCTTAATCTCTACCAAATATCATCCAGAGACTGCCCTACCTGGGACTTTATCTCATATACTATTAGCAAACCCAGACAATATTGCAGATGCAAAGAAGAAGATGCTGACAGGAGCTTGGTACAGCTGTCTCCTGAGAGGCTCTGCCAGAGCATGACAAATACAAATACAAAATGCTCTCAGCCAACCATTGGACTGAGAAGAGGGTCCACAAATGAGGAGTCAGAGAAAGGACTGAAGGAGACGAAGGGGTTTGCAACCCCATAGGAAGAACAACAATATCAACCAACCAGACCTCCCAGAGCTCCCAGGAACTAAACCACCAACCAAAGAGTACACATGGAGAGAGACTCATGGTTCCAGCTGCATATGTAGCAGAGGATGGCCTTATCAGGCTTCAATGGGAGGAGAGGCCCTTGGTCTTGAGAAGGCTAGATGTCTCAGTATAAGTAATGCCAGGGTGGGGAGGCAGAAGGGAATGGGTGGGGAAAACTATCTGGATAATAATCCTGACCTAGATTAGTCAGGTCCAACAGAGTTGGGGGCAAAAGACATCCCACAGGAATCCCCAAACAGCTAAAGCTGTTGCAAATGCTATAGGTTGTGCCCCATAAAGTTATGGCAAGGCTTTATTGCTGAAAAAAAAAACAAAAACAAACAAAAAAAAAACAAAACAAAAAAAAAAAAAAAAAAAAACACCTCCACTACTCACTGAACATGGGAGAAATAGAACTAGTGTTTTGTAGAGCCTTCATTCCCTGCTTGCTAGTGTTCTGGTTTCCAAAACTTACTCTGCAGCTACCAAGGGAAAGAACATTCACACCATCTCAGCTACAAACACTTTAGTCTACAATGGTGTCCTCACCGAAATATCTCCTGCTGCTATGGTGGCACAAAGCTGTAGGAGTAACTAACCCATATCTGATTTTATTTTTGGCCCAATTCATAAGATGAAGCCCAAACAAAACACTTCTTTGGTATCTAAGAACCTAGGACCACATTGCCCACAGTGCTGGGGGGAGGGAAGAAATACTACCTTTCTATGAAAGGAATGTAGCAACATTATAACTTTTTTTTAACAACTTTATTTTACAAAACAAAGATAAATGTACAGATTTTAAGCATACATTATAACTTTTAATGATATTCTGCACTACTCATAGATTAGCGACTTGCTCGACTACTTCAGAGAACCTTCCTCTTTCAGGAGATGGGAAGAAATACAGACATCCACAGCCAGACAATGTGCAGAGAATAAGAGACCTAGAAACACTCATTCCTAAATGGGTTATATCTATCAAATTCCCCCTCCCCTTATGACTCATAGAACTTTATGGAAGAAGCAGAAAGAGTATACGAGCAGAGGAGATGGAGGTCACCAAAGAAATAGCCCTTTAATGATGATATATAAACTCGCAGAGACTGGGGAAGCATGCACAGGGCCTGCAAGGGTCTGTACCAGATGGGGTCCTAGGGCTGAAAGAAGAAGTAGACACATGCCCCAGCCATAACCCAGAAGCGATCACCAGTTGATAGCCACTTGAAAATGAAAAATTCTCCAAAGAATCTCACTGGAAAAAAACAAACTATATTTAAAGGTAGACTACATTTCTAGCCAGTCAATGGCCAGCAGAAAATAAACTCAGTGGGAGTTTGAAGGTTCCTTGTCTCATAATGCCCTTAAGATGCTTTCAAACATTTATTTTTGCTTATTTTATTTTATTTAACTCAACAGGTTTTTAAAATAGATTATAACTTATGGTTTGTGTGTTTTATGGAAGTCATAGGTGTTCAATGAGTGGGTTTCTGCATTCATATCTGTTCCTTGTACCTTTCTTTAGCTTTTGTCTTTCTTTTGGAGTTTTGTTCTATTCTGATTTGTTTGTTTTTGTTGTGTGTTATTATTTTATTTTGTTATCTCTTAGATGGATATTTGCTTTCTGAGGAGAGACAGAAAATGAGGCAGGATCCATGGGAGGGGAGGAAGGTAGGAACTGGTAGGCGTAGAGGGAGATGAAACTCTGATCAGGATATAGATAATATATATATATATTTTCCAATAAGAGAAAAATGTAAAATGTAATTTTCCAAGGGAAAATAGTTTCCCAAAGATGTATAAGATATCTTACTGAAATCACTACAAAAAACAGTGGAATTTAAAAAGCTATACAAATGGAAACACTAACATTGAGGATTCTTTTAAAGCTAATCAAATTAAGAAAATGTAGAATGAGATACATTCTCCAGTTGGACAGAATGGAGACCCTACAAGAGACACACCTGAGTAAAAAATCAAGTACACACAGGAATTACCATTGCAGAAGAATGAGAATATAACAGCCTCTTTAGTCCTTGTGAGAACTGCATAGTCTTAGGCAGAAAAGTGGTCCACTTCTTTCAGACCATGAAGAAACATTGCAATGAAACATCTAAGCAGAAATAAATCACAAGCAACAGTTGAGTGCAATGTAGATGCTTGAAAGGTAGGGTGATGCTTTATTTTTAAAATTCTCAAGTGTCTTCTTGCAGGGTAAAGCCCTTTTCTCCCCATGCTGATGATCTCATAATTCCATTGTGAGCTCTACTTTTCTGCACTTTCTAGTTTCAGTTTGTGTCCTGGGACAGCAACCCTCATAAAGCTGTCTAAGATCCTATATTGTCTAATATGTTCTTGCATTAGATATACCGATTGTTGCTAAGAAGGGTGTCCATCACCACCTACATTGCTTTCTTCCTTTCCCAAGTTTTGATCATTATGGTTTCTCTAGACTATAGAGCCTAGAACTTACAAGTTGTAGATGATTTGCCACAACTTCAGCCTTTTGTGGGTTTCCGAATCACTTCTCTCATCTGCAATTGGTTAACCTTGACCATAAACTAAATTGGATTGAAGAAGAAACACATAAGAGATTATAAAAACATAACTGGAGATGTTTATGTGAGGGATTTCTCATGGTTGTTGCTATCTTTAGAGATTTTACCAAGTAAGTGCTTTAATCTACTATTGGATCCAGAATTCAATTTGATATTGGAAGTTGGTGGAACTGGGAATGTCATGGTCTTCTTCATGGAATTAGGTTATTGGGGGTGCATTCTTGTTACAGCTGCCTTTGCTTCCTGACTGCTGAGACCTAAATAATTCTGCTTCATGCACATACAGTGATGTCAATGTCAGGATAGTGAGACCACCAAAAACTGGGAGACAAAATAACTGGTTTCCTCATCTGAAGTTGCTCACAGAGAAGCAAAACAGCCCACACATTTCCCTCTGCATTTTTGCAATAAAGAGTGGTTAGAGTTTTCTTTTCTTCTTAAGTTTGTACATTGACATTTCTTCTTGAAATCCATACCCTCTCTATTTCTTTAGCAAAACAAGGGAGGATATCAGTCATTCACAACTGTTAACAGCTTGTAATACTTAGCAGAAATAACCCATAGGTGTATCTATGCTGTGTCTGAAGTATCTCTTCTGACTGTTTTGCTCTCACATGTCTCTCAAATGCCTCACTTAAAGAATGTCCCAGCTCACTAATTCTATGGTAGGCTGTGTGGGTATATCTTATGACATATCTAGGCACATGTTCTAGGGCCCTGGCTCTTTTCAAGAGTACAAAGATACAATTCTGCATGACAGGATGAAGAGCCTGTATAAGCTTAGATTTTTCAAAACCTACTTGAATAAGAGTTCCTAAATACTTCACCCTCTTATATCCCAGTGCAGGGGAGAAAAGATGGTAAATAGGACAAGGGGATATGGACCTGTTTAGAAGTAGTTTTTTGGGGGCAATTCCAATGTGGGTTTTTCAGGATACCAGCAGTCCAGTTCAGTTGTGTCAGGATATCAGTCCAATTCAAAAGTGTCAACCAAACAGAATTCAGGAATAGCAACATGATCCAGCATTACTCAGTGGGAACAACCAGAGCCAGTTGAAATGCCAGGAGTTCTCTGCCATGCCAACAAAGTGAAGAACAGCTAAGATGTGAGACCAATGAAGAGCTGCACAGTTAGCTATGCAAGTCACCCCATCACTGTCTGTTGAGTGCCACCTGCCTATACTCTGTCTAAATATCATGTGTACTCCCATGGGAACATGTATTTCCTAAGCAAAATATCCTTTGAATGAGACTGCCTGAGCAAAACACCACGTGAATCTGCATCACATGATATAATTAGAGACTTCCACTACAGGCTTGGCTTCTTGCATTTGTGTCAAAAGCCAGAATGTAGCAGATTAACTTCGCATTCAGGAAATATTGATTCACTGGAGAGAGGGGATGGGAAAAAACAGAGAGGAAACCTAGCTGTTGTACCTGTTGGATATAGAGTCTGAGATATTGTCCCTGTGCTGAGAAGGTGATGTCAATGGAGCAATGAAGAGGTGGTTTGCATGAGAACACTCTGCTTTGTTTTGTTTGCATTCTTCCTGCCTTACTTCACTTTCCTGTCTCTTCCTCACTGGCTTGAGACAGAACTTCCCCACAAAGCCTTAATACTTTATTTGAATTTGATTTACAAAAGGAATCAGTAGGGCAAAGGAGGCATGTTAAGGAACAGCAAGGACCTTCCTTAGATACAATCAGTCACTCAAGTCTGTTAGAGGACATCGCGCTGAAATTGAAACCTGGCCGATAAGAACCAAGTGACATGAATAGTAGCTTGATCATCAGAAGAGTAATAGCCATTGTTCTAAAGTAACAGGGACCCTGAGCTGGGGAACTGACAGGATGCAGGTTTGAATAGAGGATAGAGCACAGTGAGAAAGATGTGTGTGTGTGTGTGTGTGTGTGTTTGTGTGTGTGTGTGTGTGTGTGTGTGTGTGTGTGTGTTAAGGTGGAAAGGACTGGCAGAAATATGAAAGCCATAGTAAAATTTTTAGATTTAAACAAAGTAATGTGGTAAGTAGAAAGCCATTAAATACTCCTAAGCAGAACATGATCATTTATCTGTCTTACACTATAAGTTCCTTATGACTACTATATAAACATGGCTAATGGTGGGATGTCATGATACTTGGGTTGGAACTGTGTGTAAATAGAAATAAAAGTGCTGGGTTTACTGCTTAATTTAGTAAACCTATGGGCGACAATGCTCCATTCATTGAGAATGGGGCCCGTGAGGAATCCAGGTGATGGTGTTTCTGGCAATCAGGGCTTCCTTCTTTTTTACTTGTTGACTTGAAGCCCTGTAATGCAACTAAGTTAGAGGATTTCAGAACCTCCTTTCTCACTGTGTATTTTCACATGGCCCTGCATCCACGCTGCCAGGTACTGAAAATGCCTACAGGAAGGTCAATGAGATGGCTCAGCAGGTAAAGGCACTTGTTAACAAAACTAAATACTCAAGTGTCATCCCTGAAACCTACAAGGTAGAGGAGAATTCCTGAAAGTTGTTCTCTGAACATATACCAGAGTGTGCACATATGCATACAAACACACAAACACACACACATACACACACACACACACACACACACACACACATACACACTCACACAGAGAGAGTAATAATTAAAAATAAAACAAGTCTTCCCCAAATTTGAATACTCCCCACCATAACTGTCACCTTCATTGCCCAAGCTAGCATTTCTTTAATTCTTCCCAGAGATTATTGCTTTTCAGCCCATCAATAGTTCTTTGGTAGTCTTATTTTATTATCCTGGATCCCAATATCATGTAAATGCACTTATGAAACAAAATTCAGGTTATCAAATTATAATGCTTTTATTTATTGCATCTTGTAGGTGGATGTTTAAATTCTTTTTATTGTGTCCAGGATATGTTTCACTTCTTCTCACACTTATCCCGCAGAAGATATTTTATCAAGTTGTTGAGACTGAAGATATGTTCATTACATTTTCCGAATGTCTAACATATGGTGATTTGTTGAATAAGTGAACAAATGGGTCCCATGAGTAGAAATCTCTTTTAGTAAGGGATACACCTGTGCTGAGGCAGGGAGAGGAGACAGAGAATGGTGGAGGCTCTAAAGAAAGGGAACAGAGAACTCCTGCTAGTGTTTGTGATGGTTGCTTTCAATGGCAACTTGTCACAAATCAGAATCCCCTGAGTGGGAAGTCTCACAGGAAGAACTGTGTCAATTGCCTTGCTTGATGCAGGAAGACCACTCTGAATGCAGGCAGCACATTCTGGTTGTAGCCATGATACACAAGGCATGGCAAAACCAGTTTTGCTATTTCTTGCTTATTTTCCCTCTTGTGAGTTGCTTTGTGCCGACACTGCTGCTGCTGTTGCTGCTTTCACTGTACCAGAACCCATGTTCTCCAGGCTACCATTGTTGACTAAAGGCCAGCAGCTCTCCAGGAACCCTAACATTTTCTACATCATCTTGGGGCTGCTGAGATACCCCTCTGATCTTGGCGAGTGAGCAACTACTACTGTGTTGTTTACCTCTCTGGTATAAGATAGCCACTGTGAGAATACTCCAACTGCTGACAGACCCAGCCTCAAGGACAAGTAAGCCCAAGATTCTTTGGCATGAGACTACTATTGTTGCTATTTTAATGTAAGTTAACGCAAGAAATCAGTAAATTCCCACCAGTTTTCTTTCTTTAGATACCCTGAATGATGCAATGGCTTTTAATACTTCAGTGCTTGGGTCTAGGCAACATATACAACTTGACAGAATGTGCGTAGACTATGTGTGAAGAAAGAATAGAAAAGATAATACACGAAACCAAAGTTAGTTATCAACCAAACAGGTATTTACAGAAATGTATAAAACCCAGCAGAGTTGTTTAATAGTGGATTTGTAGTCAGTCTAGTCAGCAATCATGTTATTTTCCTTTGTAGTATTCGACTCCAGGCACATATGAAGGGCTGTTGATTATGTGCAGGAGTAAAGCCGTATATTATGAGTGAGAATGGGAAGAGAGTTGGGAAATGCATAACTGTGTCTAATGTTGGCCCAGGAAGCCTATGCTGGACATAGAGAAAGGTGAAGACAGGAGAGAGTCTTGGGAAAGTAAGAAGTAGGTGCTATTAGTGGATTTAAGAGTGACATGTGATAAGGACTTTGTTCTCAACAAGGAACAATAGCACTCTGGGCACTGAATGCCTGAAGAGTGCAGGGAGAAGCCATTCAAATCTATCAGACCAAAGTAATGAGACATGAAAGACCAGGTGTTGAGTGTTGAGGAAAAGAAACCAAAGTTTTCAGGACAGAGAACAGTTTGACCGGATAACCTGGAGGGATGCTGCTGTCACTGACATAAAGGTTTTACTTGTTTGTTTCAGGAAGCAATGCAGAAAGGAGACATCTATGAATGCCCTTAGAAAAACAAAGGTTATATACACAATAGTTTCTGTCAGAAAGGTACTGAATCTAACAAGGAATCAAATGCTTTTTGAGAATTGAAAGAAACAGTTTACTTAAGTACTCATAGAATAACACACACACACACACACACACACACACACACACACACATACAACTTGAGTATCCACTATCAATTCATAATTTCAAAGTAAATAAAAGAGTTAAGGGTAAGTATAAGTTACTCACAGCTTGGCCAGTGTTTGTAGATTCAATTCACATTCTGAGTGCTAAGGACCAAATATCTCTGCCTGCAGTAATTGTGGATTTTTTGTTTGTTTGTTTGTTTGTTTCGTATTTGACCTAAAATAATAAATGAGAGAGGGAGAGAGGGAGAGAGGGAAAGAGGGAGACATAACATTTCAAATGTTATCCCCTTTTCCAGTTCCCCCTTCCATCTTCCTGCTTCTATGAGGATGTTCCCCCCTCCAACCAACTGATCCCACCTCAACACCCTGGCATTAACATACACTGGGGAAAGGAACATTCACAAAACAAGGACTTCTCCTCCTATTGATGCCAGACAATGCCATCTTCTACTACATATGTGGCTGAAGCCATGGATCCCTCCATGTGTACTCATTGGTTAGTGGTTTCACCCCTGGGAGCTCTGGTGGGTCTGGTTGGTTAATATTGTTGTTCTTCTTATGAGGTTGCAGACCCCTTCAGCTTTTTCAGTTCTTACTTGAACTCCTCTATTGGGGTCCCCATGCTCAGGCTGATGGTTAGCTGCAATAATCTTAATCTGTATCAGTAAGGCTCTGGCAGAGTCTCTCAGGAGACATCCAAAGTAATGTAAATATGGATATAAAGAAATAGGATCTTAGACCTTGGTAGATACCCAAGGTTCTTAGAGTTAGAATACTTCTTAGAAGAGAATACTGAATTTTTATCCTGCAGTGCAAGCTAGACTCTAAAAGCTATGTATCTACCTAAGTCTAAGATCTTATTTCTTTATATTCATATTTATCACATTACTTTTTGCATTTTACCAGTTCTCGAGTATTTTAGAATTACATCTGTTATTTACCAAAAATGAAATTTGAGTAGCTGAGATCTATGTGGTTTTCTTCTATTCCCCCAAAGACACAATTGTAGAAAACATAGTAATCTATAAAGATAACTCTCAGCCACCCTAATGGAGGTTAGCACCACTGATGGTAATTCAAACACTGGGTAATAAAAAAGCCATTTATCCAAAGATTTGGCTCACATTTTAATATTATTTTTTGCAAATGTACCTTCTTAATTACATTATAAACGAACATTGTAAAGAAAACAGGCTTTGCATTCTCTTAGTAACTCAGTCGGGAGGCCAGAGATGAAGAATACTGCATTTGCTAATGGAAGCTGAGAAACAGTTGCCTCTGGTGTCCCAGTGATCAAGCAATGAATAATGACCACCAACAATGAAAACAGCAAGGAACAAATGGATCCACCAGAAGAAGGGACTTTAATTAAATAAACTCAGCTATTTGGTCACCTTTGGCTTAAGAAGCTTCAGTATAAATATCTTGCAATAGTACACAAGCGTATGCTCGTGAGCACATACACACACAGACACACACACTAGTCTAAAACAGCAATAACATACCTAACTATTGGCTTTCTTCTTTTTATTCTTGATTATGTAAATCAAAGGTTGCTTTGCTTGCTTTTTATAATTTACATGGTGATCATTTCTTACAGCCTTATCTCTTGATTTCAGTCCTTAGAGAATAAGGAGATGATAAATTAGAAAAGGAAACATGCGCGTGCACACACACACACACATACACACACACACACACACACACACACACACACACACACACATTGGATACTTATTCTTTGACAGAACTTAACATGGCAGTAAAGATGTTTTTTCTTCCTATAAAAGTACTGTTTTGCAGATATGAAGTAAATTTTTCTTTGGCTACTGACATAAGACTCTATAGCGTCTTGACAATAATTATTATAAGCAACCAGGCTTTAAATGGACAGTTTGGACTAAATACAATATTCTTTAACAAATGGTATTTTAATACTCTCCAGGTATTTTTCTCCTCTGTATGAGATATGCTGCGCTAAATCTCTTTGTTCACCACAGGCAGGTCATTTGTCAGATTCTTGCTCATTATTAAAAATTTATTCAATGGCATTTAATGAGTACATATGGATTCAGAAATGATCACAAATCAAAATTTCAAAAAGTTGTATTTTTATCTGGGCTCTGCAAGGATATGAATATGTAGCAGGCCCTTAATGTGGGCAATTGTTAATGCTCCAGCAGGATCTGATCCTAACACTCAGAGTTGTCAAAGCCCTCCATCCTTTTACAGGTAATAAAATTACAAAACCCAAGATGGTCTCTGTCAGGGAGAGCAGCTGAAGAAGAGTGGGCCTCTCCCTTCAAACTGAAGCCAATTCAACACCTTTTCCATTTTGAAATTTTGTAATTAATGTTTGCTAATTGATTCTTTAATCTGGGAGCTAGAGTTTACAGAGAGCTTAGCAAAAATTATGTTCTATACATAGTGTTAGTTTCGATAATTATTAATTTAATATGCATAATTTAAAACTTCAGGGATTTGGAATCTCACTAGGAATATCACTTTTTTGTCTTAGGAATGGGTTATCACAAAATTATACATTGAAGTTTCCTTTACAATTCTACACATAAGTGAAAGGAATCGGAAGAAAGATATGGAGAGGGAAGAGACAGAGAAGGAATAGATGGAGAAAGTAGAGGATGGGAAAGCAAGGTGAGGGATTGATACTCCCCATATTTTAACTTTGGAGTCACAGTTGAATATAGTTGAGTCTAAAACAATTAAGTGTTTTCTCTTTGGCTCCCATAAAACACAAACTTCTACTTCAGTGTTTGTGTGTGTGAAATAAGAATGATATGCAAAATCTCTGCTCATGAGTATATCATAATCATATGTTAACTATATTCTAATGTTTAAACAAAGAGATATCACCATTAGATTACATATTGCATATGATATTTAAGATAATTGTGAATGATTGATTTAGAAAGAGACTCCTAGGAGCTCATGGTCCCAGTGAACTACATACAGTTAAGTATCTGATGCTGATATCTATCTGCCCTATATTTTTCACCCACTCTAAACAAGAACAGGACTGGAACCAGACATCAAGATGACACTGCAGCCAAGAGGTGGAGATTAAGAAGCAGTCACAGCATCATAAATGGCATCACTGAGTTACGCTAGGATTTTGCAAGTTCTGACAACCATCTCTCAATCTACCTTGTAGTATTTTGCAGGTAGTAACTAGAGGTAGATTTAACCCAAGGCTCTCTGTTGAACTCCTTGTAAACTTTTCTCAGCTACAGAAACACAGCAGGCTGCCTCCAGGACTACAAAATTTGTCTCCAAGGACCTTGTCAACACTATGTACCTGGAGGTCTTATTCAGGCCAGGCTCACTCCCTGAAACTCTTCTGTGTTCAATATCAGAACACTAACTTCATAATCTTTTGCTGGGCTTTTATTTGCAGCTTCTTTCTTCAAGTTTATAGTCCTATAATGCCTTTATTCTTCCCTCTATTTATCATGGGGTTGTGATTAATAAGATTAGATTCATTCCATGCCAGGACTCTTTGAGACTGAAGTCACATACCCAAAGGTCCACGTGAGAGATGCTCAACAATTTTGTCTTCTTTTTTCGTCTTTTTAGTTTTCTCAAAAGCCCAAGCGGTGTAAGTTAAAACAAATTTCTTTCTCTCTTGAACAGATTCTGCAGCCATTGCATAGGAGGTTGAATAGATTTCGCACTCCTAAAATGATTAAGATGCCTGAATTATTGGATTATGTCAACTCCCTGTGATGCACATTCCAGTTTTAACAAAGGTCACTGAGATGTTGAAGTAGAAGTAATGGAGTCTAGTGGGGCATATGGGTTTTATTTAAGTGATGACAGCATATTATCATTGGCAGTTCCCCCACAAACCCATGTGATATCCCTCTGGATTCCCAGAGTCTAAAGTAGGATTAGAGGAGAGCAGGATAGACTTTCCCTGCCATGCAAATTTAGGTTCTATTCTTAGCTCTCATAAGAGACAGCAGAGCTGTCAAGGGTCCCTCAGAATGCCATGGTAGCATCACCTATGCTGACCTTCCATTGCTGAAGGATCAGGCTTTCTCCTACTCTTTAACACACTAGGTATCTCCCATCATGTTTAACTTAAATCTCTCATTTGCAATCTCTAGTGGTCCTCTTTACTACTGAGGGGTCGTAAGGCAATGCCTCTATCCCTGCACCAATTCAAACATATCCTCCACTTTCCTATAAGAATGCCATGGAGGGAAGGAGAGCACACACATTTCATTCTAGCACTTGGGAAGCACAGGGACATGCACTATGAATACAAGTCCAGGTTATTCTACATATAGCTTAAGGCACGCCAAGAAGTTGCAGTGAGATGTTGTTGAACATTAATACATACCAACAATGACAACAACAACATCAACATCAATAAAAATCATCAACTTGCAACTTGACCAAAAGAACTATAACATACAACTAACACCAAAACACATGTTACACTAAAACTCAAAATGTTATGTTTTATTTTTCTTATACTACAAATAATAGTAAGATTGGGGTGAATCCTAGACTTGATGTATGCCTTTGCTGCTCTCTTGAGAGAGAATAGGATTTCAGCTTAAGTAATGTGAAACTGAGGCTTGTGATCAGATGCAGGGAGAAGTAGATGCTTAGCATATAAGGACCAGCAGTGGGTTGGGTCAGAGCAGATGAAATGGAGCACATTCCAGCAACTTCTCCTGCCAATCCCAGGGCGTTTCCACTTAACCTTTGCTCAGCTAGCAGAGGTAATTACAACCAAGTGGATGATTTTTTAATCTTCCTTATTTCTCATCTAGAACACCAATCAGGTCTTCATTTCCTTCTTCTTTCCCTAGTTTGAATTCTAAACCACCTTTCCAATGGCACTTCCCTGCTTAATAAGCTTTAATGGTTCCTCATTGCCTATAAGATAAAATTGCATGCACAATTAACTGTAATACAGTCAGCTAATAATAGCCAACATTTATTGAGTCCCTCTTTAAGTGCACAGTGCTGAGTGTATTAAATGCATGATACCTAAATCTCACAACCACTCTGAAGGGAATAGTGTAGTTGTTCCCATTGTACAGATGAGGAACATGGGCTTTGAGGGGGTAAAGTGCACATTTGGGACAAGACAGTCCTGGGGGTGAAGTTAGGATATAAAGGCAGGTTCTTGTGATTCCGAACTTGTTACAGCTTAGGTAGAACATATCTTGATTCATCAACTGCTTGATTTATTTAATTGGCATGGATGGTACTTTTGTCAACAAATCACATTGAGAAGACATAAAGGAGAGTCATTAAATCACGTAGAGACATTAAAGAGGGCTAGCTAGCACGTTGAAGCATACATGGAGCTGGCCTAAATAGTGTGGAAGTGGACAAGATGTGATGTTGGCTGTTTAAAAAAAGGCTTTTCTATCTTAGTAAACAACACAAGACGAATAAATACTTAGTCCATCCAAAATGTAGCATCCCAGGATAGGAAATATGGACAGGAAGTTAGGTCCTCTGAGAAATGTACCTTTCTTTGATTCAGTCCAACCCTATGGACTTTCACACAAATTATTATTCATTTTAATAATTTTTGCCAAGAGGAATGTTGGTTTGGGAGGCTGATCATGCATATTTTATCTTAGAAACCTACAGTTTTCTAAAGAGATATTTCTTCATGTGATAGTGAGTCTAGACTCTAGGGAAGGATATATTTCTGGAGAATTATCAAAGCTGTCAACTGAATCTTCCTTTTACTGGCCTAGTCTAACAGGCCAAGCAGACTAAGCATTTGTGCTAAGTACTGGTAGAGGAGACAATGGACTCTGATGGCAATTTCTTAGGCAGTAAGTGTCTCCTTATCTGCACATTCTTGCTATGCAGTGGCACACAAGTGATTGATCGACTTACACTCACCAAGGGCAGCTTCTGAAGTTTGCTTGTATCACTGTTCCTGAGACATGGTATTATGATGTTGCTGGTTAACATTTTAGGTGAGGTCTAGGAAATAAAAAAAAATGATGTTAACTCCATATGCTCACTAACAAAGCCAGGGACTGACATGTCATTCTAAAACATAGACGTGGGTGTAAAACCACCAGCAAGTCAGACCTGCTGTTCTCTGAGCAAACTGCCCTGCTTACTCAGACATAGGCACATCATACCCTGTGTATGTTAGCAATTCTTCACTCTGCTTCATACAATACCTACCACCTTTAAGTTCTCCCTCCGGTGTCTGTTGCCCTTCTTCCTAGGACTCCTGAGAAATAAAGAGGTTTCATTTTACCCTGGAACTCAGATCTGTCGAAATATAAAATTTCTATAGTTTTTGCCTTTTACTTCAGCTCACACAGCTCATATCAAATCATCTCAGAGGAGCTTAGGACAAGTTATCTTTGTGCCCTGAGCCACTGGATAGGTCCCATGTCCCATTTCAGGTCCCAGTCTTATCCTTAGTAGAGGATTGATCTTCTCTGATATTATCCCTTTACCTTTTTAATATATTATTTTTAGAACTATAGAAAGGATAGAATGATCTTGAGAGATTCTTCCAACATGGTTTATTCTATTTCAGAGAAATCACAAAGGAAATATCCCCATAATTCAACTTTCTTTTTCATCTTACAGTACAGCATCTGTTAAATTTATTGCTTCAGAGAAATCTCAAAACCTAAAGATGGCAGGAGAAATCTACCCCATTTTTTCTTTCTTAGTGGCTTCATGAATGTAGAAAATAAAACTTAGCTTTAGTAGTTATACACCTTGAAATTGGTACCAGTACATTCACAATAAAGGGTAACTCTCAGCCATGAGTCTCTTCCTCTTCTTAAAGTCTAGATATGTAGCTGCTTATTCAGAGATTTTTCTGGTACAGGCTCTTAATGTGGTTATAATACATGTAGCCACAAGAATGGACTGTGATAGCAAATCACAGAAAGCAAATTACTTGGCTTTTAGTCCTGATGTAACTTTGAATAACCATATAACCCATGCATCTTCTGTATTCTCCAGTGTAGACAAATATGTCTCAATGTTCTTTAGGTATTTGAAAGATCTGGTAAGACTGCAAAAGGAGGTTGGGTAATAACCATCATAATATGAAGTTGAACTAGTTTCTTCTAAGAGAAAACAAACCAAAAAGAACTGGACAGGTGCTCAATAAATTTTGAATGTCTTTTGCTGAAATCATAGAGGCCAACAATGTTAGGTAGACACTAGAGGAAAGCAGTGGTTTAGAAGCAAATTCAAGAGAATAACTATCCATCTATACATCTTTGTTTCATCTACCTATTAGTCATCCATCCATCCACTTATCCATCCATCCATCCATCCATCCATCCATCCATCCATCCATCCATCCATCCACCCATCCATCCACTTATCCATCCATCCATCCATCCATCCATCCATCCATCCATCCATCCATCCATCCATCCATCCATCCATCCATCATTCCATCTATCCATCCATCTACCTGTCTGTTCAAAGCTCAGTACATGGATTTCCTCTTCCATCCCTGGAGATATACACAGAGAGACCTTGAGAGAAGGATCGGGTTGTATTTTCCTGCTTTCTTTTACTTTAAGAGCTTACTGCTTCAGAAATGAATATTTGCCTACTCAAAACAGCACAGGGAGGGGGGCTATAACTTTCTCCCCTGTCTTCGAAATGAAACTCCTTGTCCCAGCTGAATTTCTTCTGCTTTTGTTTCTTCGTCCTCTCCCTAGTCTGTATGTGTCCAGTAAGATATTTTAGTCTGGCTGTGTTTTCCACCTGTGCCTTCTGTATCTCTTAACAACATCCCCACATGTTCTGGCCCAGATACATTACTAAGAAGGACTTCTCTAGAGCGAGGCATGTGGTTTTAAAAGGTATTCCTTGGAGCTAAATTTAACTTTGTACTTGCTGTCCTAGGTAAGCGATTTCCTCTCTGTGCTTCTACCTGCATTTTGCCTCCTATAAAATGCACATAATAACACTTACCTTCTGCGGCCCACCAGGGTATTATGAGGATTAATTAAAGTTCTTTGTAGATGACAACTCCTGAACACAGTTATTATTAGCTAAGCAAACTGCCTGTTTTAATACCATGGGTCTATGGGAAGGTCAGTGGAGCTCCCTTAAGCATAAACTTCCTTTCCCATTTCCCACATTATTTTTTGTAAGCTTCACATTGCAGAGAACTAGAGAAAATTCTCTGTGAGACAGAGTTTTCCCCTAATAGGGTTAAAACACATACATAATTGAAAACTGCCAACGTGCTTGAAGGGTGTCCTGCCTCTTCTCACCATGTCCCCTTTTTGCTGCCACTTCTGTGGAGCTGGAACTCACAGCTGTATACAGTTCATTCTGGGAAACACTGCAGAGGCCAGTGTTAATTAATTCTTGGCATATACACACAATTCTGTTTGCTTTAATGTATTTTTTAAACCATTATATGCCAAACAACAAATAAGACTGGTTCATTGATTCTCATTTCAATGATGGAGAAACTAGATTTAAGTATGAACCATTTCATTAAGAATAGAAACCAAAAAAGTAGTAAAATAAAACTTTTGGGTTTATAGCATTTATGTTTTAAAAATCCAGTTATTTAAGCAACAGTATTTTAAATTTTCAATCTGCTCATCCTGGCATCTTCCCTATTGCTTTGCATAAAACAAGTTCAATGGCTTCACAGCTCTGGATGTAAAGTGAAAGTAAGTCTAATGACACATTCCTGTCACCCTGGCACTTGGAAGGCTGAGGCAGGAGGATTAGAAGCATGAGGTCAGCATGAAAATATAGTGAGCCTAAGTCCAGCTTAGCAAGACTTGGTTATACATACATATATATATATATATATATATATATATATATATATATATATATATATATATATATATACATTGAGCTCCTTTTATATTTTCTCATTACCTGTAAAATACCTCTGTTTTGGAATTTAATCACTATTCTAAAAGTCTTACCTCCTGTGCCAGACTCCTTAGAAAATTCTCATTCAAGGCACAGTTCAAACAGCTTGCAGTCAACTGAGACTTTCACCTTTCTTGATCCAGACAAGACTCAGTGGTATGGAGAAGACTCATCATAGCAATGACCTATATTCCATTTAATACCAATTAACATCACCACAGCTTCTTATTTTCTTCCAGTGAAGGATGCCTTTTCACCCTCTGGCTTTTATTGTCACAATTGATCATTTTGCTCAGCACAGAACAGTGCACCTCTAAAGATATTTAGTTAGCATTCTAGGCATTATTTGCTTTTCTCAGCTTGAGTCAATCATCACCAACCCTGACTCTTCCATGCTGTCATAAGCTCATTTTCCTGCCTGCACTGGCCATCTCCTCTTCACCATTGTACTAGATGATTAGACAGTCTGCACTAGAAGACATGTGAGGGAACACACAAACTAGCAGGAACCCGGAGACTGAGTGCGTTTGGAAGCAGTGTGGTGATAGAAAGACAACCCCACTGGCCCACCTTGCCAGCCTTGCAACAAAGCAGGATGGCCAGCATTCGCATATTGAATGGGAATGGGGTGCATACGAAATAAAAAAGCAAATGTTGCTAACTTTAAAACACATTCTCTAATTTGTCAGAATTGTACTTTCCTTGTATCGTTTTTTTTCCTTTCTTGTTGACCACCAGAATTATAGAAATTACTAATTTAGCCTTAAACATTGTAAAATGCATGAACTCAGGGAATCTTTCCCATTCCCAAGAGTTGCTAGTGACACAGAAGCTATTCTGGTATTTTCTGAGGGTCTGTGCAGTAGCTTTATCTAGTATTACCATCAAGCCATTAGTTGCCTGACTATTAAGCTACTAAAAGTTCACCCCTCTATCCTCTTTTGGAAATGAAACTATAGGGATTGTCTTTCATTTCTATTTTTATTAAAAAATTTTAATGCACTGCCATTTTGCCCTCTTGCCTGCAATGATTGCACAAAGAACCAAAGAGCAGCCAAGAAGAGTCCTAAGTATTCCACAGAGAAATAAGATAAGTCGTAATTGAATAATCCACAACTAGCAGTTATTATCTGGGCTGTAGTCATTGCAAGCATACCTTCACACTGGAGTGAGCTGGTCTACAGCATGTGCTCTGGGAAAAGGAGAAAGGAAGCCACTAGACACAAGATGAAGTAGAAAGGAGAAAACGTCTTGTAAAAAGCTAAAGCTTTAAAAAACCGAATTAAAGCTATAACGGCACAAAGGTTGCCTGTTGAATTTCACAAGTGAGATTCTCCTCTCTGAAATCTTGTTTAGGTCAAGGGCCTGATGAGAGTCTTGGCTTTAGCTTCCCGCAAATGTACAAATTAGGTTTGAGCCACACACGCTGGAGGCGCTGCCCACATCCTGGAAACCAGGTATAATGCCATTTGTTCTCTCTTAAATCAACAATGGGAATTCAGAAGCACAATTTAAAATCTATCAGCAATAATAATTGTTAGCAGTAAAAATAATGTGGACTGTATTAAAATAAGTGAAACTCGCATGATAGGAATATCAATTACCCACTACGTGCATTTTAGTAGGTTGTGGACTCAGAGAAAAGGTTCTGAGTAATGCAGGTTTTTGCCAGAGTAATATGTCAATTAAAG
The DNA here is from genome assembly GCF_963924665.1 of Micromys minutus. Taxonomy (NCBI): domain Eukaryota; kingdom Metazoa; phylum Chordata; class Mammalia; order Rodentia; family Muridae; genus Micromys; species Micromys minutus. The sequence continues at coordinate 28,171,446 of NC_137985.1, forward strand.
ACATATAAACTCACTGCTGCTTTGACTCCTTCCTACTCCAGTCCCCCGCTTCAGTATATAGACACTGGCTTAGCCACTAAGTGTCTCACCACTGGTAATTCCCACTATCATTAACTTCTCTTGGACATTTTTATTTTCTATTTAGAGAACCAAAGAATATTCTTTAGGCCATTGGAGACTGATAAAAAATCTGTGTTTGGGGCCAAGGAAGTGGTTCAGTGAATAAAGTCAATTGTTGGCAAGGGTAATGACCTGAGTTAAAGCCTTGAAAGCCATGCTGGTGGTAGGAAAACAAAACAAAGAAAACAAAATATACAACCAACGAGCTCCTGCAGGTTGCTCTCTGAGCTCCATGTATACACTACGGCATCTCATGATTGCATCCACATACTTTCCCAGACACCGAGATAAATAAAAATATAATAAGATGTAAAAAAAATATAAAATAACAGAAAGACAAAGGAGAGACTTAAAAGACCATCACTCCAGTAACCTGCACCTTCCCTACAGATTGTCTGAAGCAGCTCCCCCATGGTCTGTGTTCTGACACCTGGTGCTCACAGTCCATGGCTCCATGCAGGACTGAAAGGGTAAGTTAAGAATGTCTTTCCTTCCTCCACCCTCACAAGGAAGAACGTAGCATGAATACAAATCTCAGACGTCACTCTATACTCTGTGGAGATACGTTTCCCCTTCAGTTTTAACTCTGTTCTAATGAAGATTTGTCTGGTCCCAATTTGCAAGGCTGGAAACTGAATGCTGAAGGGTAGAAATTTTGTGCTCACGTAATGAAGCAGAAGAAACAATAGACCACAAAAGCCAGGATGACAAGCAGATTCCCAGTTCCAACTTAGCCTCCCCTTTCACCAAAACTACATTTACACAAAAACCACTAAATCTGATGGTAAGCTTACTTGGATTTGATTTTCTTCTCTTCGTGGTGTTAGTTACACTTTACAGAAGAATCTGATTATTAGCCAGTGCTTTGAAAAAACTCAATCCGTGTGAAATCAAGAAGGATAAACAGCAATGTCTACATTAATAATCCTCCAGGGACCACATCAACCATGGTACTTTATTAAGAGCATGATTAATGTTGTCAGACCTTTCTTTGAAGAAATACTCTTTGATATATAGCGAATAGTATATTAGTCACTGGGCTATGAAACCACTTAAGAAAGGTGACATCTCAGAACACAAGAAGCTTTCATTCCAAAAGAAGAAAGATGAGAAGTTAATATTTTACATGCTTTTCTTTATCTGCATCTGCTTACAGGTTGGCTTTGCATAGACCATTCATGGTCCATGCTGATTAGAGGTGGTACAATTTTGTGTGCAGAGACAAATTATCTTTGTCACTGGCAGCCTCCACTATGGGTTCCATAGAGGAGATGCTCCTGTCAGTCTCCCGGAAATGCCTGCACTCTCAAGCCATTTAATCTTGGTGATGGTCTGGTTGAGTAATCTGCACATGCTTTGAATCTTTGTGTGGAGTGTCTGTTTCTATTGTTACTCTTCTCGGAGTGATTCTTAGGGCCCTCAGCAACCATACTACCATTTGGGACATTTTGCCTTTTTAATCTCCTAGATGCATTTTTTCAAGTAGTTTTTGATGCATTTTCTTGGTATGGTTTTGCTCACAGAACTTCAGGGATTGTGACAGGGAGCAACAATTTCACTACATATGCAGTTGAACAGGTTTCAAGACTGTTCTGGCTACAAATCCTGAGTAATATGCAAATCGGTATGTGCAAAAGTAAACGTGGAAAGGAATTCTATAAGAATTGTTGCTGAAGTCCACAAGGAAACTTCTGTTTGCCTACGAATTTTACAAGGAAGGTAAAGAAGGCATTATGCAAACTTATAATTCTTTCATACAAATTGTTCACAATACAGATTTTGCAATTATTAGTTTACCTGAACTTTTACCTACCTTGTCTTTGGTTCTTATAGAACAAAATTTCAGGATAAATGTACCCATTGCTTCATACTTATTATTTGGGTGACAAAGGTTGGAAGAAGCATGAAGTCAGAAATTCTGCATCACATCTGGAACTTGTGCCTCGTGGGTGGATATGTCAACCTCTGCCATACACAAGAGAACTGTGACTCTGGACTCTACCTAAATTAAAGACACACAGAGTTTCTGAGAGAGGATTTGACTTGTGCATTTTCTAGATTGTTAGGGAAGCAAAGCAGTCCTTGTTTTGGAGAGAAGAAAGTTAAAAATGATTTTTACCCCTCTCCTTTCCATATATTCTTAGAAAGAAAAAAAAAAAAAAAACATCTAAAGCTGAAATACCTCCTGAAAGTATCTACAGAAATTCATTAGTTGCTCTCTGTGAATATGTGTGTGTATGTGTGTGTGTGTGTGTGTGTGTGTGTGTGTGTGTGTGTGTGTGAGAGAGAGAGAGAGAGAGAGAGAGAGAGAGAGAGAGAGAGAGTGTAGTTGTTTGCATATACCCTAGTATTATCCCTCTACTGGTTTTTGGTAAGCTATGTACATAAACAAAAAGATTTAAAGGTAAATGTCCTTATTAAAATCCCTGTGCTATAACTGGGGTACACAGGTACCTTGACCCAATCTGGCATGCTAATACATGTCTTTACCTATTGAGTTGTCTTGCCGAAGCAGCATGATAGATTTGGAAGGAAATTTACCAAGAGTATTCAGCTAGACATGTGACTACTATCTATGGCTGTGGGAAGTTCTGATAGGCCATGTAATAATTGTTGATCTTGTTTATTTTCACAAAGTGATACCAATGAAGCTTCTAAACCATGGAGTTCCTTCATGAAGTTAATACCCTATTTTGATCAGCAACATATTAAATAATATCATATAGACTGAGGCTGCTTGACTTCATATATATATATATATATATATATATATATATATATATATATATATATATATATACATCAGATCAATAGTACAGAATATGATCTTTTGTACCTGAATAACATTTGAGAATAGATAGAAGGAAGAGGAATAAGTAATTATAGATGTGTTGACCATGTGCCATCATGTACTAGTTCCATTGATGAGTAAAGCCATGGTTGATGGATGGATTGTTGTAAATTCCATCCTTCCTATCTCTTGCAGTATGTAGAAACCAAAAAATGTACCTCCTTATCTCTTCCAGAGCTCATATTAATGCTTCTGTGGAGACTTCAAGTATCTAGACAGTGCAGTTACAAGTGTGAAACCAGAAAGGAATAAGAGCTTTTTAAAACCTTTGAGGCCCAAATCAATTCCAGAGTGTTGGGTAATATCAGGACATTTGATATATAAATAAATATCTCTTTAGGAAAAAAGATTGTATTTTCTTTCTTTAAAGATGGTAGTGCTGTTTTCTCAAAATATATCTTAACATTGTGGTGACTCTTCTTTCTTCTGGTAACCCTTGTTGTAAAGACCCATAGGCATGCTTCATTAATACCCAAAAAGTTTCTTATTCCAATCAAACTGACAATTAAGATTCATCATAATGTCTCCATTATCTCTTTCTCTTGAGATGATTCAAAATAAATTACTTCTGAGTCAGTAGAATGGTTTAGCAGATAAAATGTTTCTTGCCAAATGGGAAGACCTGAATTTGATACCCAAGACCTACATCGTGAGGGGAAAGGACTGAATACTGCAAGATGTTTTATGGTTTCTTCTCAGGCTCCATGGCATGCATATTCCCACTCAGTTATATGCTTGCCCATAATAGAGATAAAATGTAATAAAAGTAAAATATATAACTTATACCTCGCCAAGTGGTAATTTTAAATGTACATTATTAATTTCTATCTGTCCTTTTATGACTTCTGTCATTATAGGGAATCAAAGGTTTCTTTCTCCATGTCCCAGTGTTTTTGCTATAGCAGTTATCATGCAGATTCATGAAATTTAGGGATTATATTAAAATAACTTTTTTTAGGAAAAAGTTATTTTGATAACAATATGACACTATCATCATTTTTTTCACACTTTACTGATATCACATAGAAAATGTGTGATAAATAAATATAAAAATTGATGCACAAGTCAAGGAAGTTAAAACATATTGTTGTATGTAATTGTAAGCCATGTATATATTTTTATATGTTAATATAATATATATATATTAAAAGTTGGTAGATTCTCTAACACAAAACATATTTGCACAACTCTGCAATAGAAAGAAAAATGATCCAGGCAATGTGTAAGAATTATAGTTGGTACTTTCCCTAAGAAGTTATAAGCATGGCCAATATGCATATGATAATATGTTTTTCATAATTTGACATTGAAGAAATGCAAATGGAAGTCATAAGTACATATAACTTCAAAACCATAAGAAAGACTATAATAAAAAAGATTAGCCATAGCAAACATTGACAAGAATTCAGATTAATTGACATGCCCAAATGTTATTCATGAAAATATAAAATAAGGCAGTCATTTTATGAAAGAATTGTAGGAGTCTTTCAGAATGAAAGACACAATCACCATAGTACCTGATTATTGTATTTGTGGTATGTGTCCAAGCACTTACCTTTTACATATCTACACAAAATCCCAATACAAACTGTTATCACAGCATCAATCCTAGTAGAATAAAAAGAGAATGAGTATGAAGGTAAAACTTTAGACTGCACAAGGGAAAGTTATATGCTTGCAAACATTGGAATTATGTGCCAGTACGTAAAACACAACAGGGACAGATTTTAAAAACACGATGCTCTTGTTTGCTTTTTATTGCTATGAAAAAACATCGACCAAAACTAACTTGGAGAAGAAAAGTTTCATTTCAAACTACAAGTTATACTTAGTCACTGAGGGAAATTGGGGTAGGAACCCAAGACAGAGAACTGGAGATAGAATCTAAAGCTAAAACTATAGACAAATGCTGTTTACTAGATTGTTTATCATGGCTACCTTTCTTTTAAGAGCTAGGATCATCTTTCAGGATGACACTCTCAACAACTGAGTAGGCCCTCTTCCATCAGTCAGTGATTAAAAAAAAAAACTGCTCCCCAGATATGGTCACTAGCCAATTTGATAATTCCTCAACTGAGGTTCTCTCCTTCCAGGTTATTTTAGTTGTGTCAAGCAGTCCAAATTTAAAAGCCCAGCAGTATTTATTTTTATCTAATCTGTAAAGGTTAAACTTCTTAAAATGCCAGTCTGGTAACTGTGGACTCCTATAAAACACAAAGTAAACTGTTTGTTTTCTTGGTCTGAGAAGGAACAACCAGGGCACAGTCATAATGAAATCAAAAAAAATTCTCAATTCTGTGGTGTAACTCACTCAGTGTTTGGCATCTGGAACTCATTTATGATCTTCTAGGCTCTAAGGGACTTGGGAAGCTCCACTTCTCTGACTCTTCAGCCTGTAGGACACACAAATTATCTCCTAGGTTTAAGCCAGCTCCACTCCATATGTACTGCTGCCTTTGGTTCTTATTCGTGCTAGGGTCACTACTACAACTGAGCTACATCTTCATCAATGGCCTCATTCCTTCTTTGCTAGGACTCCAACCCTGCTACCTGGTGCCAATCCTTAGCTTGTAGTAGTGCCCTAAACTCTCTACAACTCTTCAGACATGTAGCTTTCCTGCTGCCAAAACAGTAAATACTTACACATAAACAAGTTCAGCTGCCAGTTTAAGATGTAGGTGTGGCCCTCATTGGATGACAACATCGGTTTAAGGGCCCTGACACACATATCTAAGAAGATTTCACCTCAATATTAACAGTCTCATGGGTATCATAGGTGATTCTTCAGTGCAGCCCACCATGATTGATCGTACTATTAAAATAAAGGGAAGTTTTACTTGCATCAATTCTTAAGACAAAACAGAACATTAACAGCTGTTATAAAATATTTGATTCCTTCTGAATTTTCATGAGCCAGGCCTCTGTGAAGCTCCATTAAAACTACCTTCCAAATTCCCACAACTGCTCATTTAGTTCTGAGCACTTTTATTTCCAAGTTTCAAATGCTTATACCCTAAATAACAATATAACACTTACAGTGACAATTTCTGATTTAGTTGTATTTCTACTGTTGTGAGAAAATGTTGACCAAATTCACCTTGTGGCAGAAAGAGTTTATTTCAGCTTACATGTTACATAGTTCAGCAGGTGAGCAATATAACCTGAGGGAATTCAGGGCTGAAATTCCAGGCAGGAACTTGGAGGCAGAAACTGAAGCAGAAACCATAGAGAAACACTGTTGCTTAAGTGCTTTTCATGGCTTGCTGGTTACATTTTTGTATAACTAGCATCACATGTCTAAGGATGACACTACTAATAGCTGGGCCCACTTCCATCAATTAGCAATCAAGAAAATAGATCACCGATGTGCCATAGTCAAATTTTATAAAAGTAATATCTCAGCTGAAGTTCCCTCTTACCAGGTGATTCTATCTTCATCACACATAAGGAGAAAAAACAGTTAAGTATTCTGTGGCTCATTTTGTATAATAGCCAGAGTAGACAATCTATAGTAGAAATAAGTAGGTCAGTAGGTCAGTGGGTAAACTGGGTTCAAGAAGGCAGAGTAGAATGTGAAGGGCTTCTTTTGGAAGGATAGATTGATTTCTTAAATCCTGTGTACACTGGAAAAAACAACCCACCAGCATTTAGTTTAGATAAATGAATTGTTTGATCTGTGTAGTTTGATCTATATCTCACTGAAGCTACTTCTTAAATGGCAGCAATAATAAAATATTCTGCTGGACCATTGTCAGATCCTAGATAGAATAACTTTTCTCCCCAATCACCTTCAGCAAGTTTCTCCTTGAGACATTTTATGCTGCCCCACAGGAGTTACCATTTGCTTGCTTACTCATTTAAGAGCTCTTGAATATTCATGACATGTAAAGACCTATGCTACATAGTGGATTAAGAGAGGTGTAGTAATGTCTTAAAAATAAAGCCATCACTATACAGCACTTAAAAGTTACTGGGCAAATGGTGCTTGTGAAAATTCATAGTCAAACATATTGGGGCTTCTGTTATCCTTTCCTTTTATTTTTCACCAATGCCACGCCCCTGACTATCTATTTACGTGTATCCAGGGAACAAGCTGCAAAAAAAGTTTTTTCTCGTGAATTGAAAATGCTCCAAACATAGCCACAGAGACGGTGGTAGCTTTAAGTCTTCAAGTATTTGTATTTTTAATTCTGTGTTGGCCATGTTGGAAAGAAGGAAACTGGGAGGCATTCCTTCAACTGCTTCTTGACAAATTTCCCCAGGGAATGAGCAACATCATTGCAATGACCCTCGTGCATCACGAACCAACCAGTGTCGGGGGGGGGGGGGTGATCATCACACTCAGAGTAACTGCCCTCTAGGGTGCAATTCTCTCAAAACTATTTGCACCCTGGACTAAACAGTAATCAAAAAGTGACCCTGTAAATCTCAGGTTTCCTGCATCATTGTGCAGAGCCTGATTCCCTCCCTGTGGAGCCTCCTGGGATTTATTTGCCTTTCCCAGTTTTTGCTCTCTCTCTCTCTCTCTCTCTCTCTCTCTCTCTCTCTCTCTCTCTCTCTCTCTCTCTCTCTCCCCCTCCCCCCCAGGCTGTAAAACTGGAACTCTTCTGAGCTAATTGAGTTGCATCCTCTGTGGGTGCTGGGCTCTCCACGGGCTTTCTGATCACTGGGTCTGCTGCCTAAGAGGCAGAACTAAGGACAGCAGTATCTGATCTAATATGCCAAGGAGAGACTGTGATGAAAGCACCTGCCACATCTGCATTCACAGAATATAAGACACAATTATCTCCCATTCTTTTGCTACCCTTTTTAAATTTATGATTTTATTCCAATCAGGTAAGTAGTAAGTATGTCTGAGTTTTGTGGGATGGAGCTAAGGAAGGACGAGGGCATGGTCATGGAGGTGTGAGTATACTTACAGGCCATGTCTGAACCTCTAGCCAAGTCCCAGGCCGATACCTAGCTCATTATTGTTACACTGCCCAGAATTGCTTTACATTCTCTGCAGAACTTTGTCATTTCTACTTTGGAAGGAAGATGGCGAACAGCTGAAGTCTACAATCCACCTAATCATATTGTTAAATAATGGCTTGGAAAATGCTCGAAGTGAAAATGTCATGTTGGTCTTACTTACCTTTAGCACATTCATAGTAAAATGAGGATTATGGTCAGAGAATTTATTGGGAATCCATTTACAGACAATGAATGAATGCTTAATATGCCATGATACTTAGGTAGTCCATCAACTCTCCATGTGGACTACAAAAAAATAAACGTACCTGCTGCCTGTGCCCTGGATGGCTTACTGTCAACCTGATCTGCCTCTGGGGATTGTCTGGGAGGTGGCATGTTGTCAGCACAGACTCTGGGAACATGGAAGAAATGCTGTGGCCAGCTCATCTGAACACTACTTCGAACTCCTTTAATACCCTCTACCCTAGCTGTATTGGTCCCAAGAAAGCATCTCTTCTAAGAGTTTCCTATTGCCTGACATTGTCTCTGTTAGGAGTTCTCGGTCTCCCAGGAAGCCTTCAATTAGGTCCTCCTGCAAGACATGCTTTGACAGCTTTGATGCCCTCTGTGTTTATATAGAAGTGGCCACTGCCATTCCTCCTACCGGTACTTTTCCTAGACTAGTCATCTAAGAAGAGGGACATGTTGCAGTTTGAGAAATCCCACCATGTCTATGGCTTTAAGGTACTTTATGTTGCCTAGACTCATTGTTGTCTCGCTTGAGCAAAGGTCTAGTGAAACAGTATTTTCTTCAACTGACAGCCAGAAGCTTTAAACTAGGAACATGGGATATTTGTCTGCTGGAAGGGATTAATTCTGCAGATAACATCCTCAACAAGAAAAATTACCTCTTGTATTAGGATTTTGCTTCTGTTGTTTTGTTCGCTGTGTCTGCAAATTTTGAATTGTTTCCAAGTACCTATGGGTGATGAAATCTTCACCATGATTAGGAGTCTTCCAGAGTTCACTGTTCACTAACCCACTGCTATTGTTTCAGTTCTTTATACCAAAATGACTATGCCAAAGGATGCTAGAAGGAAAAAAAAAGTGTGTTTTCAACTTAACTTTTATTCAGGGCTTTGGGTATTCTCATGTGATCTTTAGATATGATCAAAACAATATTTTGTTAAGTACAGACCCTGCATAAGCTGCTCAGTATATCTCTCAATCCTGGGCTATGCTTTATTCCAAACAAAGGGTTAGGGAGGTCACACTTTTCCTGGAAGCTGTGTCAGAAGTTGAGTCTATGTTTTGCAAAGGAACAGAACTGAGTTCCAAGGGAGCATTCTAAAGAGCTAAGATATAAAGAAGGAATGTCATTAGGCCCCATAGCTTTGTATTTACAGACACACAAACATACATCTTTCTGTGGTGTACAGTTTCTATCATCCTACTGTGAGAAGAGAACAGCGTGTTGGGAAAGAGGCATCAAGATTGACACTATCAATCCAGTGGGTAGAAGGACTGAAAGCAACATCTCTGCATATGACAACACACAGCACAGCAGAGGGGAAAGGCTGTGAGATCTACTGGAGAAGGCAGGACAGCATGAAGGACCAAAAGGCAGGGTGGTTTTGTGTGTCCAGCTCGCCTGAACTCCCTGGCATTTTCTTTCACTATCTGCATGTCTCGGATTCAATTCCTTGGCATGCAAACACAATGTGCCCCTCTGAACTCAGGTTCCTATTTCTAACATTCCCTCTATGAACTGAGGTTTTTATTTTATTTTAACCAGGTAAATTTGTAGTTTGCTTGGGAATAAGATGCCCTTTCAGCTTGACTATGCTTCTGAAGGTAATAGCTGGAACTCCAGCAGCCCTAAAAATGCTAGGTGCTGCCATCCATCCTCAATACTCCAGACCAAATAAAGAGGTGGGTAATAATGAAAAACAAAAAATGGAGATTTATTCAATTTGGAAACAACCTGGAAAAGGGACAAATAGAGGGAACTTTGACCTCACTAGTGTAGCAGTGAATTAGTTAAACCACTCTGCACCTGCCCAGGAACTTCCTGGATTCACAAATGAAAGATACACACACACAACCACACACACACACACACACACACACACACACACACACACACACACACCAGCTAATTTCACTAGATCAATAGCTGGGCACTTCTAAACTTTCCCTTGGTTGCACATACTTCTCTTCAGTATTCCTTGTTTAACACCTCCTATATCTAATTTTTATCTTTGCTGCCCTGTTACCTTCTGGACACCTTCACCTCCATAGAGCTGAATTCCCTTTTCACCTACATTGCTGGATTCTTTCTGTCCTGCAGCTCTTAAATCTGATTCTTCTCCCTCAAATCATGGTGATTCTCTTCTCTCTCTCCTCTCTTCTTCTTCTTCTTCTTCTTCTTCTTCTTCTTCTTCTTCTTCTTCTTCTTCTTCTTCTTCTTCTTCTTCTTCTTCTTCTTCTTCTTCTTCTTCTTCTTCTTCTTCTCCTCCTCCTCCTCCTCCTCCTCCTTCTTCTTCTTCTTCTTCTTCTTCCTCCTCCCCCTCCTCCTCCCCCTCCTCCTCCTCTCCTTCTCTTACTTCTCCTCTCTCTGTCTCTGTTTCTGTCTCTGTCTCTGTTTCTGTCTCTGTCTCTGTCTCTGTGCCTCTCTCTCTCTCTCTCTCTCTCTCTCACCCTTTTGATCCCTTGTCTGTGTAATCTAAACATCCTTTCCCTACCCAGTTACTGACTGTATGGCAACTTTTTATTATCAATAGGGGCAGGGACCCTCATGTCTCGAAGCACAGCTTTTTGGAGCCAAAATAAGACAAAGTATTAAAACTAGTTCTTAACTAGTAGCTCACCTCTCTTGTTCTGATGTCCAATTAACTGATCAGAAGATTGTTAATGGTACTAAAAAACTGTGTATAAATAAGTATTCTTGCTCAAGGTTTGATTTCATTCATTTTTCATGTATTATTATATCAGCTCTAGTATATACTGCAAGGTGGTCTGGCATGTTTTCAGATCTATGTAAAATAGAGCATTTAGAGAGCAGCTGATGGGTTTTTGGTCAAAGGCTTTTTTCCCCCACTCTTTCTGTTATCATAAACAATGAGTTAAAGGAATACTTTCAAATCCACTGATGCAATTGGATTTAAAGATAGGGCACTATAATTATAAGAAGGCATTCTTTTCTACTTAGCCCATCTATTTTCCTTCTAAAATGCAAAGTTGCAGAACAGGGGGTCAAAACATCACTCTGTGGCTTCTTCAAGAAAATCTATAGATGAGAACAAATCCTCTCAAGTAGCTAATTGAGAGCTACAAGTTTTCCATTTGGAAAAATCCTGCAGGTATTTTACAGTTTCAAAAACTAGAATAAAAGAAAGTTCTCTATGATTTCTGTTACACATACAAGCAAGTGGCCCCGCACTTGGTCACTGTCCCCTGTGTACAGTCGTACATATCTACCTGAGGATCAGATATGCTTATGGAAGAAGATAGGATACAACAAGCTTTGTTTCTGGAGAATAGGATGGTTTTACAAAGTCAGAGAGGTGTTGTTTTGTTTAATTCTTCTCATATCTGGCATACCAATTATCATGAAATTTTCATTTTTATTGGATATTTTTTACATATATATTTGCATTTCAAATATTATCCCCTTTCCAAGTCATCAAACTTGCTCCCTCCTCACCACCCCAGCATCCCTCTACACTGGGGAAATGAGCCTTTACAGGTCCAAAAGTTTCTCTTCCTATTGATGCCAGACAATGCCACCCTCTGCTACTTATGCAGCTGGAGCCACCATGGCATCTTTTAGAGTATATTATTTAGTACATGTAATATGCTAATGATTTCCTTTTAGTTTGTTCAGGGATCAAGCATGACTCTAGGAGAATAAGACAGCTGCTATGTCATAATAAAAATAAGCTTAAATTTCAAAATAAAGATAGTCACAACAAGAGGTAAAGATTCTGTCAACAAAATATCACAGAGAACTTGGTCTTAATTATCTCTGAGTAGACATGTCTGGATGTTTCCCAACTTGGCATTAAATAGTCTTGGCAATTGGTTTTTCTGTTCTTGATTTATCATATCTATACTCTCTATACCCTTATTCATTCATTCATTCTCTCCCTCCCTTCCTCTCTCTCTCTCTCTCTCTCTCTCTCTCTCTCTCTCTCTCTCTCATACACACACACACACACACACACACACACACACACACACATGTAGATATATATTTATATATTTCTTTAAGTATTTGTTTCCAGATGAATTGTTGGAAAGCAATTCACTGGTATAAACACAAAATATCCCCAAAGTAAGAAAACCACCGCCTCATTGAAAGTCTCAGGTGAGCCAGGTCAGAATAATCAAGAGCACAGCAAGACACAGGAAAGTGGGGCCAGAAGCAACTAGGGACGCGGCAAGGGGAGCAGGGATGGGTGACCAGGTTTAGTGAGGCAGAGAATGAGCTCTTAGCTCATAGAAAAGAAAGAAATGTTGATAGAGAAAAACCCATCAAGGGACTTTCTTTTCGAAGTAGATTGCAGTTAGAGAACCAAAAAAAAAAAAAAAAATGGGTTTCTTTGTTTATTTTTGTTCAGCAGAGAGTAGTGCAGGAATTGGGGGAAGAAGAGAGACTTGTCAGGTCCAGTTATGAAAACCAGTGAACATCAGAATCAGAACTTGAACTGAGACCTGGAGATACACTGTGATTTCTCCAGTGTGTGGTTTCTTGCCAGTAAAGAGACAGAAAGAGTCCATCTCATGTGAAATTATTTTATAATCTGTCTTTCTTTAAATAAACCAGCCTTATTATTTTCCCTAATCACTCAGGTCTGTCCCTAGTGGTCTTAGCAGTAATGCCTTACAGATGTAGGAGTCCTTGGTGTTCTAAGGGAATTTTCACATGTATTATATCAATTATGGCCTGAGAAGGGACCCTATTTGGATCCTGGGGAGCTATTCAGTACAACACAGCTTCAACTTAGGAGCCAGAGATCCAAGTTCAAGTGTCGAAAGCAATATTACTTCTGTGAACATGCTGTGAAAGGCAGGAGGAGCAGAGAAAAGGCTTCAGTGTTGGGACCCTCTTTCATGTTGCCAGTAGTGGGAGTGAACTTTGTGATAGACTGTTACATCAGAGTTTTGGAGTATTTTCCTTTTACAACTTTCCTTTAAACCCCTGCTACAATGACTGCTATGTTAGAAATGTCCCATGTTTTGGCACTACTAGGAGGTAGAAATTTCAGAGGCTGAGTCTGAGTAAGAGGTCTTAGGTGATCTGAGGAATGCTCTTGCAGAAGAGATCCTGGGATTGTCACTGTCGAGACAGTAATGGTCTGCTGAAGACAAACTTGTGCCCTTCTCTCTACTCAGAGGACCGAGACAGCAGACAGCTGAAGCCTTTAAGAGTGGGAGCTTCTCTCCCAGAAAGTGATTACACATTGGCTGGTCACAGGACCACCTTGAAGGAGGTGACAGAAAAGGACTGGTGACAGAAAAACCTGAGTAAATGATGGATTGGTGGTAGGCAGGGCCAAATCTTTACCAAAACAGTTTAGTTACACAGATGCTTTGCTCTCTAAATATAAAATGTCAGATCAGGATGAGAGATGGACCCAGGGAATTTCCTCTTCATATAGTTGCCATACTGAACAAATCTCCTTTTCCTACTTTTCCTACTTTTCACTACAACATTTGTGCTCAGTTAGCCCATTGAGAACAGGATGTCTAGGCTGGTCTTGTCTTGTTAGGAGCTTCAAGGGTCCAACAACCTGGTAAAAAGGACTCCAATCTTTCAATCTCTCTCTCTCTCTCTCTCTCTCTCTCTCTCTCTCTCTCTCTCTCTCTCTCTCTCTCTCCTCTCTGTCTCTTTCTCTCCCCCTCTCTCCGTCTCTCTTTCCCTCCCCATCTCCTTTACCTTCCCAAGTTTTCTGTTCCTCTCCCTCCTCTCTCTCTGCCTTTCTTTCCCTTTCTTCATGGTTTTGATTTTTTCCTATCATGAGCATTTGAGCATGGGCCATGCCCTTATAACTGTGAGCTGAAGTACTCCTCACTACCTTTTAATTTCATTTTTCAGGCTTAATATAATGACTCAAAACTTACTACTAACAGATAGACCCTTGCTAACTAATCCTGTCAAATTTGCCGATGGAGGATATTAAAATGTTGCATGTTTAAGTCAGAGTTAATATTTTGACATTTTAGTAGTCACCTGATCACAGTTTAAAAAAAAAAACAGGGAAAATGTCAAATATTTAGAGTTCTTTTAATAGTAACCTCATAGCCCAAGAATTAGACAGCTTTGACTGAAATTATAAATCTATCACTTAGCATCTCTCTCACAGGGCAAATGACTTTACTCCTGCGCATTTATTCTGCCAATATTAGAGTCTTTTCTGCAGATTACTGGCATGACTAACACAAAGTCATACAAAGCAATTAGTATGCTTCCCAGTGCAAGTGAGTGTTCGTAACCAGTGAGTGGTTATTTCATGGAGAGGAGTAGATACTTGGCTCTGTTTATGAAACTTAATGATTTGATGGATCAGAGTCATGGGCCTTAAGTCTGAGTGGTTATCACATTCACCTGTAACACTTTAGTAATCACAGACAGCTGTGTGTCTCCCTCTAGAGATTTCTGGTTCATTGATCATGAAGTTTGAGACTGTATATTTGTACCCAATTGATCATGGAGTTTGAGATGATATATTTGTGCCAAATTTCCAGATGAGACCTGTGTTATTAATCCAGGGTCTTTTTGAAACCCCTCTAATATTTAAAGCAGAGCTTCTTGTCCCTGGTTTTAGCTCAATCCCCACCTTCTCTCTCCTGTTTTTCTACTGCAGTCCAAGTTGAGAACCACTGCAAAACACACTTCTGGTTAATGTCAGTGAGATATTTTGTCTAGCTTCACTCATGCCATGGCTTCTGGCTTCCCACAGCGTGGGAAAGCCTGTGTTTGGCATTAAGATGCTCTGTATTTGCTGGGTAGAAAAGTAGGTTGAAAAGATAACTTAGGGATAGAAAAGGGCAGCTATGCAGTATTTACACACTTACAGAGCAGGCAACATTAGCCTGGAGTAGAGAGATTCATTTATTAATTCACCTGGGAGTTGTAGCTGAATAAAGTGTAATTGTTCATGCTTCAGAGAGAGCTTAGAGCAACTTTCCTTTTGGAAATTACACTCTGTGTTTCCATCTCTGCATTCCTTGTTGTAGAACTTGATTAAATAAAAGCTAATTTCCCTCTACAACCTCACCTGGTCTCCTATCCTCACATACAGCTATTTTTTTAACCAGTTATATCTTCCATTCTTGTTCATCTTTTGCATAGATTCTTTTTCTCTACCAGGAAGATTTTAATGAGAAGAGAGAAAAGTCTTGAAATATAATGCTACATTCAGGGAATACCCTTGAAATATCAAATACTGAAAAATCACAGCTCATTGGTAGCTTTTTACATATTCCAAATTAGAATGTGCCTGTGTTAGTTTTATAAGTGGGAAATACAAATATTTAGTGGCAATAAAGTGAGTCAGTATTGTGTTTTTATGATCGCTTTGCTTTTTAACTGAATATTTGGAGAAACCTGTAGGAAAGCAGAAAAATGTAGGTTTACTTCACAGAGACCCACATGTTGATAAAATAGTCCCCAATCTGTAGGTTTTCATGCTCAAAGGGGGGGAATAAATGGAAGAACTGTTGGTTTTATAATTTCACCACTGTCTGTCCTTGCTGAAAACAGCAATCCTAGACCTTTTCTACAGACAGCATAGGCGGACTTCCCTTGAGGTTGGCTTCCTTTAAGTGAAGCACTTTCTAGGTACAGGAATTCAAAGGTTCTCCATCTTTTGGTCTCAGACAAGCAGCAAAGACCACCTGGCTTTTAGGAACACTGCTTTCAGATCCCTTCACAGACCCATTTGGTCCAATGCTTGTGGGAGAGGGATGGTATTGTGTTTTTAGAAAGAAAGCCAGGATATGTTTTTGTAGAACTAGGTATGGTGAGGTGGGAGGGGAGCCTAGGTTGGCCCAAGCTAAAGCATCTCTTCCCCCTGAGGTGCCATCCTTTCAATGGTTTTAGTATGGAATGGAGTTTATTTAAGGCATGGGAAGGGGAGTTGAGAATGGATTAGTGAGAAGTAGAGAGGGGTGGAGGAGTGGGAGAGGAAGGAAGAGGAGGAGGGAGAGAGGGAGGCCAACCAGGAGCACAGGGAGAGAGAGGGAGAAGAAAGTAAGGGAGAAAATTGAGAGAAACTTGTTGGGCAGAGCCTGAAAGGAATGCTAACAGATGGGCCTGAAAAAAAAAATTAACAAGCTACCTAGGTGACTGATCCCTGAGGAGCTCTGAGACCCATTGTTCCTTTCCATGCATTTCTGGTATTTACTCCACAGAGAGCTGCCAAAATTCAATGAGTGGGTGGGAGGTGCATTTCAAATGGCAACAGCATCTAAGCATCTGGTTTGTTTGCTGTAGCCACCATCTCTGCTATAGTACCTTATACTATTAGTGTGTAGCTGGTAGCCTTGGGAGGCATAATCCTTGAGATGCATATTCCTTGCAGCTGTACCTTACATGAGTTCATTCCTGGGGACTTAGAGAACCTTCTTGCCAGAGCTGAAGCCCCTGCATCAGGACCACCTCTAGCCTTGATGACCAAGCATTAGATAAAAGGACATCAAGGTGAAGGATGCCTCTACCTGATGTCCTGTAATCCCTTATTCTCTTCTATGCTAATATTTAGGATGGTTCTGTCCCCACACATGCTCAAAGACAAGTCTGGGGGCTCCTTTCTTTACACTCTCCAAAGATGCTTATTAGAGCACACTTCTATGTTCCAACCTTGATCCACAGCCCAGAAGCCCCGTTTTAACAAGCTCACCAGGTGAGCCGTGCAGGATGACTGGTGAGCTGCTTTCTCATTTTCTCTGTACTCTGCCCAGATCCTTGGATACAGCAATGCTCACCACAAATTCTGCTGAATGAATGAATACTGACTCTCCCCAAGACAAACTGACAGATGAATTAGGAAAGAGAATGGAGAAATGAGTGGATTGCAAGAACGTCTTGTCTTTTAACTAATATGGAGGCTTTTAAGCTGTTGAAACTGTTATTTCAGTTGAGGTTTGGTCTTCTTTGAAGTTACCTCTTTTTCAAGGCAGCAGAGATTGTATGGCTGGATATTAATTTCAGGTGTGTGTATTACTTATAAAAAATTAACCAAAGGCTAGTTTTTATTCTTTCCTTCTTCCAATGTTTTGTTTATTATATTTATTCCCAAGATATCTACATGAGAACAGGCATGGGTTGTTGGGTCTAAGCAGCAAAATCACACCTTGCAACAGGTTTATTAAAAGGAGGATAGGGGGTTACAGAGGCAGTTTCTGGGAAAAGGAAGAAAAAAAGGAAAGCAGCAATGGGGGTGCGGAGGAGAGTGGCATTTTATCAGAGGTGTTGTGCATGTGCAGGAAGACATGTGACATGTGGGGGCAATGGGAAAATCTCACTTCTGAACAGTTAGTTGATGACATAACCTGATGTTGCCAGGTCCCCCAGGATGACCATGAAGGTGCCTGATTGCCAACAAGTGGGGATGGAGAGGTACGCAAATCAAAACAAACCTGAGATTCCACCTCACACCAATCAGAACGGCTAAGATCAAAAACTCAGATGACAGCTGATGCTGGCAAGGATGTAGAGAAAGAGGATGTGCAGCCAATCCTCTACCATTGGTGGAATTGCAAGCTGGTAAACCACTCTGGAAATCAGTCTGGTGGTTCCTCAGAAAGTTGGACATATTACTACCTGAACACTGAGCTATTCCACTTCTGGGCGTATACCCCAAAGAAGCTACAACATATAACAAGGAAATAAGTTCCACCATGTTCATAGTATCCTTATTTATAATAGCCAGAAGCTGGAAAGAACCCAGATGTCCTTCAACAGAGCAATGGATACAGAAATTGTACATTTACACAATGGAGTACTTCTCAGCTATCAAAAACAATGACTTCATGAAATTCCTAGGCAAATGGATGGAACTAGAGACCATCATCCTGAGTGAGATAACCCAGTCAAAGAAGAACACACATGGTATGCACTCACTTATAAGCAGATACTAGCTCCAGAAAGCTCTGAATACCCAAGAAACAATTTATAGAACTTATGAAGCTCAAAAAGAAGGAAGGCCAAAATGGGGATGCCTCAGTCCTTATTGGGAGAAAAAACACTCACGGGAGGAAATACAAGGTCAAACATAGGACCAGGGATTGAAGAAAGATCATTCAGAGGCTGCTTCACCTTGGGATCTACCCTATGTGCAGCCGCCAAACCCAAGCACTATTGCTGATGCCAAGAAGTATTTACTGGCAGGAACCAGATAGAGATGCCTCCTCAGGGTCTCTACCAGAGTCATACAGATACAGCTGAGCATCCTTGCAGCTAACCATCGGACTGAACACTGGGACCCCAATGAAAGTGCTAAAGAAAGGACTGAAGGAGCTAAAAAAGGTTGCAACCTCATGGAAAGAACAACATTATCAACCAACCAAACCCTCAACAACTCCCAGGGACTAAAATACCAACCATTAAGGACACATTGAGAGACCTATGGCTCCAGTTACATATGTAGCTGAAGATATCAATGTCTGGCATCAATATGAGAAGATGTCTTTGGTCCAGGGAGGACAAGTTTGCCCAATGTAGGGGAATACCAAGGCAATGGGGTGGAGAGGGTGATTAGGAGGTGTGCACCTTTTTGAAGACAAGTGAAGGGAGAGAGGGGAATGGGAGCAGGGTGGGGAAAGGGATTATATTTGATATGTAAATACAGAGAGTGTCTAATAAGAAATTAATAAAAAAAAAAGCCCAAACCACCACCATGCAATTAGAATAAGACTTTTCTATAAAAATGAATGGATTAAAAATCAAAACAAAACACATGAATGATTATTTAGAAGTTATGGTAATAGTTTTCCTTTTTCCCCTCTCCTTTTACTCTCCTTCTCTACCACCCTCCCTTTGTTATCAAAGGAAAGAATTCAGTTTAAGGTCACACATTAAGCACATTTCTTATTCATATTTAGCAAAGCAAAAGATGCATTCTGAATAGACCCTGGAGTGGGCTGCCTAGAAGCTGAGGAAGGAACAACCCAGTGGCTGTTGTGTTGTGGATTTTTAAGATTTTTATTGACTACTTTGGTTTACTTTCCAAATTATGGTTCACAAAATTTCTCTTTTAAAGAACGTCTTCCTGTGATTCTCTAGGAAATCCCACAAGAAAGGGTAGACAATCCACAATGGGAGGAACAGGTGATGACATCAGGACTTATGAGGTTGTAGATCCCTCCAGTTAGTGTATGTGCATGCATGGTAATGGAGGTTGTAGGGAATGGGATGAGATTTAAAAACAAAAACCAAAAATCCCTGCCACCAGCCTTGATGGACCTTCATTATGAAGGGTTATTCTGCAGAGCCACAACTACCAGGATCTGCCATTTTTCCTTGGTTGCCTCTTGTCAAGTTCCTGTCTAAGAATGTTTTTCACTGTTCTATTACTGTGATGAAGTGCCATGACCAAGACAACTTTTAGAAAAAGGGCTTTCACTGGGGGCTTGCTAAGAGTTTCAGAGGGTTGGTCTATGACCGTCATGGTGGGGAGCTTGGTGGCAGGTAAGCAGGTATGATACTGAATCAGTAGCTGAGAGTTCACATCTCATCTGCAAGATGCAGGTGGGAGTAGAGGTGGGGAGAGTGGGTTTCTGAAGCCTCAAAACTCATCCCAGTATCACACCTCCAAAAAGGATATGACTACTCCTACAATGCCACACCTTCTAATTTTTCCCCAATGGTTCTACTAAACTAAGTGAGGACCAAGCATTCAAACATATGTGCCGGTGGGGGCCATTTTAACTTAAACCACCATACTGCTTAAGGTTCTGGGCTGCTGTTATGAGTGTTCAGTAAGACAATCTTACTGCCTCAGGAATAAAACATTCTCTTTAAAATTGAGGTTTTATCATGAAAACTGGGGTCAGGGTTTTACAACAGCTTTTCCGACAAACAAAAAGAAAACAGAGTTTAAGCTGTCTGTAGGACTTCCTTCTTCATCCTTTTTACCCAGGGATAAGATGTTTGGGATTTTCCCATTTCGTTGCATTTCTTCATTATTTTCTGTGTATAATAAAAATGATTGGTAATATTTGACATGGAGTGGTTCTGGCTGGAGACTCCAAGAGCATCCTCAGAAGAGGTTTCTTAACTAAATGCAGGAAGTCTTTCTTAATTTAGAATCCCCACCTATTTCTCTAAATGATTAATAGTCCAGTGGGGGGGCAGGAGATCCATACTTACTTTTGTGGTCTCTTGCAATAGTAGCATTATTTCTTTTCCTTCATTGATGACAATCTTCTTTTTGAATGGCAACATGTGTCTGTTAAAAGGTAACAGTGACTTTTCTTCTGTCTTGACAAACAAACACAGGTCACAGAGGATAGGGTTGCCCTTTCTGATTTGGTATCTTGGCCTGAGCAAGTTTACTTGCTGTCTATGTTTACTGATGGGGATGAATGAAAACCCAAAAGTAGACACATCAGGTTCAGCAACCAATGAACGTGGGTTCCGAGGGTCTAGGTCCCCAAGCCTGGAGGCTCCTTCCTAGAGATAAAGGAGGCAGAATTTTCCACAGAGCCACAGTGCAGAAGGATCAATAAAAATAAGGGCTACCATCTTTCCTATGCTCACCATAGTACATCATGCATGTGTATTTAAGCTTTATTAAAGCAATCTGCAAGAGGTGTGTAAAGCAGAGAGTTCAGACAGGCTCATGTGACAGCCCACAGTCCTCTGCACTATTCCTACTTGGCCCACCTCCACACAATCACTCTTTTCAATTCTAATTGCTGGGATTTGTTGTTGTTTGTTTGTTTGTTTGTTTGTTTGTTTGTTCTGCTTTGTTTTTGTTATCCATGGTGTTTGAACAATATTACTTTTTTTATTAATTGTTGAATCTTCTATTTTCCCTTATTTTGCTAGCTACTCCCAACATCTACTTTAGAATCATAACCCCTTGCACCCACCACTGAGCATATTTGTTGAAATAATGACTGACGGTTCAATATTGCACCAACTATGCTATGAATGTCTGCTATTTGTTTACAAGCGTTTTTTTAAAGTGTGTGTATGTATGTGTGTGTGGGGGGTGTTTTAGGACTTGTTTTAGGTTATATTCCTGGGTTGAATGTGTGTGTGTGTGTGTGTGTGTGTGTGTGTGTGTGTGTGTCTTTGTGTGTCTCTCTGTGTGTAGTCATGCTCAAGGGTGCTCTTTCTCCTATGCACTCAGAGCACTGAAATTTTATGTCTCCAAAATTTCGAGTTCTCAGAAACTTGAAAATTTAAATCACTTGAGAGTTTGTGAGAATTGCAGGCCATCTACATTCTTCTGAATGATAATCTCCATTTAAACAAGATCTGGCAGAGCCCCTAAGAAGGCATCCCTATCTGGTTCCTGCCAATAAGTATTTCTTGGCATCAGCAATAGTGCTTGGGTTTGGTGGCTGCATATGGGATGGATCCTCAGGCGAGGCAGCCTCTGAATGATCTTTTCTTCAATCCCTGCTTTTCTATTTGACCTTGTATTTTCTCCTGTGAGTGTCCTTTCTTCCTTCTCAGAAGAACTGAGGCATCCCAATTTTGGCCTTCCTTCTTTGTGAGCTTCATAAGGTCTGTGAATTTTTTCTTGGATATTCAGAGCTTCTGGGGGCTAGTATCCGCTTATCAGTGACTGCATACCATGAGAGTTCTTTTGAGACTGGGTGACCTCACTCAGGATGATAATCTCTAGTTCCATCCATTTTTCTAGGAATTTACCTTTACCGTGTGACAATCTGTTTTCTAAGAGTGTACCAAAACACCCAATGTACTTGACCCAATAAGGAGTCTTTGACTCATGGTTATGGAAGTCTCAGTCCTTGTTTCCTTGGTCACCTTTGCTTTTGTGCTGGTGGTGAGATGGTCCATCCTAGCAGAAACATGGATAAGAAACTGTTCACCTATGTCAGCCAGGAATAGAACTTTCAGCAAGTTTTCTTCAAAATAAGGGGCTCAATGATATAAGCTCCTTCACTATACAGTGCCTCCTAAAGATTCTAAAGATCCCAAACTTTCTAGGTAGTACCAGGGTGAGTGTGATGGTTTGCTCATTATCAAACTCACAGGAACTTGAATCACTCTGGTGGCAAACTCTGAACTTATGTATAAGGGATTATCTACATCAGATTAATGAATGTAGAGAGAACTACCCTAAATGTGAGTCCGACTACTCCCTAGCTGGAATCCTGAATTACATAGAAAGAGGAGAGCTGGTTAAGAGCTGGCATTCATCACTTTCTGCTTCCTGGTTATGGATATAGTTATAATCAGCTATGCACTTTCCTGCTTCTGTCCCCACCATGAAGAGTGCACTCTGGAACTATGAACCAAAGGAAATCAAAATAAGATATTTTGTTGAAGCAGTGAGACTAGTAACTGATATATTAACAGCCAAAACTTCATTTTACCCATAATCTGTGGACACCATCTTAGCAATGTCTTCTTTCTTCCTGCTTTTCCTTTGTTACTTCCTCAGCAATCTTAACTTTATTTTCGAAGTAGATAATTATTACTTTATTTACGCTAAATTTAATTGACAAGCCCCTTTCTTATTTTCATAATTTTGCATATCTGCCCTCTTTACCTTTCTTTACTTTTACTTGTTATCTGATGGGACTACTTTAAGAAAGTCCCCGAACCTACAGTTCTCCAGGGAAACCAGGAATGTTAAACATGAAGGATTGTCATTTCAATATACAAGATGAAATCTATTCTTCCATCCAGAAAGCTTAGAATTGGGAGTAATTAATATCCTAGTGATCTGTGATACCTGTTAGTCCAAACCATATCAAGAACCTACAAACAGGACCAGAGGTAGCTAGTAATCTAAATGGGCCTTACAGACAGGGGATTCCCAAGATTGCAAAGTACCAGAGATACCTAATAGTCTAAATGATCCTTGTATTGTCTGTATATCTGAAGACTTACCCAAACTCCCACAATCAGGACCATATAAGCTCTACATAACCAAGACAAGCCCTACCCTTCTTTAGGCCCTTATGCTAATACAAGCAGTCATTCTCTAGACTCTATCATCTTGGAGGAAATGACATGTACTCTGAGTCAAGTTTTCATGTAACTATGCTTACGTGTGGACAGGAATTACATGATAGCTGGAAGCTTTTCCCCAAATTATATTGTCCTTAAATTTGTTGGGAATACTTTGTTGGATTTACTAAAGTCTTGAGTCAGATTGACAGAGCCAATCCTAATCTACCTCTTGGTGTTTTGCTTTCCTGTTGTGAATGTCTCCAGGGTCCCCTCGGTTATTTTCCTATACTCCAGAAATTCTCCATTAGTCATAATATTTTAGGATGTATTCTTACATGTGTCTGTGTTATTACTTTCCTCAAGCTTCTTTTAAATATTTAAAATAATCTTTCAATCAGTGGTCTTCTACAAAGGTCTGGAAACTGATAATCAGTACTCTTAATATGAAAGTCATTTTGCATTAAGCAAAAAGGTCCCCCAAACTGTCTGAAATGCCTCTGTGGGTATGTGCACATTCTTGAGCTCTCAGTAGCACTTAAAAGCAAAGGAGTAATGAGTTGTTCTTTTTATTAAGGCAGGGTATGTGTGTCATATCAGTGGATAGAGGAAGAGCTTTTCCCAGAGCTATTCTGCAGTGTCCTAAATCCTTATATAAGAGATATGGATTAGGTTGAAAGATATATGCCTGGCAAAATTCTGAAACTACAATGAAGGGAGGTCTGGAGGTCATATCTGCGGGTATTCTTCAATTAATCTCAATCTATGAGGTTTCAAATGTCATTCCTAATATTTTCTGTACTGATGAACATTGCAGGCCATTCTATTCTATTTAGCCAGAGAATAATATCCCCTGTATTGGAGTGGGAGGGGCTTCAGGAGAGTTAGCCCACTTGGGAAAACAACTGATGGGTTTCCCAATACTAGGACTTTAAACTCCAGAGTTTGTGGTCAGCTTAGCCAATCATTTCTGCTGTTGTGACATCTGGTATTTGCTGTTGATGGACCAGGTACAGGGTAGGGTGCAAAAATGCTGCTTTTGTTTACCTTTCCCCTTTCCTAGGAGATGTTGTAAGCCTTTTGCTTGGGACTGGGCTCAAACTAGTTAGTTAATAGGTTTTGTTTTCAAAACAAGACAGCTGTGACTTTCCCTAGTAAAAGAGTTACTCTGTTAGAATCCCTTGGGAATCATTTTTATTAGCTTTTGGAGAGAAAAAGAAGATAAATGCATATGGTTAGCTTTCTGTATATTAAGTCTTAAGTTGCAATATGATCTTTATTAGTATCTATTATTCATTCACACAATTAGAAATGATGTTATGGAATAGTTCTTTCTAAACATAGAAAAACTCCCTTATACAAAACTAGGAATTTTTGCTTGCTTTTTTATTTTTAAAGTAGAAACACTCAAGAGACCATTTTGCACTCTGAAAACTACTTGTTAATATAACCTAATAAGAAAGGTGGC
This sequence comes from Micromys minutus, assembly GCF_963924665.1. Taxonomy (NCBI): domain Eukaryota; kingdom Metazoa; phylum Chordata; class Mammalia; order Rodentia; family Muridae; genus Micromys; species Micromys minutus. Next base: position 28,195,998 of record NC_137985.1, read on the forward strand.
CTCTCTCTGATTGCAAGGATAGGACTCCTGTCAGGTAAATAAAAAAGTGCTAAGAACAGATTGTCTAGAAAGCAACAACAGTAAAGAAAGAAGGAGTAATGGTATCAATCATGTTGTCATTAATAAAAGTGCTTATTCCCAACTAAGGTTGTTAGGTTTAACACACAAAATGTTCATGCCCAATATCTTCACTTGAATCTTACACCAACAAGCTTATTATTTACCTTGAATGAATTTAATCGAGTAGCTAATACTTTTCTCTGTCAACTTGGCTATAGATTTCCTCTAGTCCCCACTAGCTGGTTGACACTGTCTGCTTTTTTCAGACATGCTGGAGCCTTTTACCTGGAAGAGGTGACCTAGAACCATTCTTCGGGTCCCAACCAGATGTTATAAAAAAAATCAAAACGGATGGAAAGTCTCTGTGTGGTGTGGAAAACCTATTCCCCACCATACTAGGCTGCTTCCCATATGGGAATCTAACTGTTATTAGAAGTTTGGATACGAAGGTGTCCTGGGTATACTTGGGCCCATTCAATCAAGGCATTAGCCAAGAAAAACCTCCACCCACCAAGAAACTCCACTGGGGCACACAGCATTTTCAAAAGTTTATTTTTTAATAACCCATTCTTTAGATATTAACCATCAGCTAAGAAAGGGCTAAGGTAGCAAAGGAAACTTTTCATACAAAGGACAAAGATCAAAACAAAAATATTAAAAAGGGAAATTGAAAGGCAGAGAGACAATGAAAGGATCAGAGGAATCTTAAGAAATGCACTGTCTTCATGGGTACAAGCACAGCTTTATTGATCCATAGAATATGAAGGTGATGAGATAGGAAAAAAAAAGCTCCTGAGACCACAGGTCCCTGGAAATTAAAAGTATGAGAACAGATATAAAGAATTCATCTCATTCTTGTAGATTAAATATAAAGAGATGTCCCAAAGAGTACAAAATAAAGTTGTTAAAAAATATGAGGAATTATTTTTTTTAAAAAAAATCACACACCTCCTGTGAAGTAACCAAAAAGTGGATGGAATGAAAGAAATAGTAAAAGAAATGAATAAATAAAAAGTTGAGTTAAATTCTTGAAACTAAGGAAGTCAAAGGTTTTTATTAAATGGATTCAGTTAATACTGGAATAAGGACTACAAAAGAAAACCAAACAAAAAATAAATAAACAGAAAAAAACCAAAAAACCATGTTGTGATAGTTTTAAGTTTCAACTTCTTATTTTTTGATTTGAGAGTCAGCTCAGTGATTAAGCGCACCTGTTGCTCTTGAAAAGAACATGTTTGTTTCGTTTCTAATACTCACACGGTGGCTCACAACCATCCAGAACTTCATGTCTAGGGGACTTGAAACTCACTTCTGACCTCTGAGAGTACCAGGCACAAAGGGGTCACACAGTCATACCAGCAGTTAAAAGATTCATTCATATAAATAAAAATTTTACAAACATTTAAAAAGATGTATTGTTATTCCCATGTATGTGTGGGTATATGCTACATATGTGAAGGTACTCCTGGGAGCTAGAAGGAGACTTTGTAAAGCACAGATTGGAAGTTACAGGTAGTTATGAATTTCTTGGCATGGGTGCTAGGAGCTAGACTTGGGCTTCTGGAAGAGCAGTGAGCTTTCTAAATTGTTGAGGCACCACTCCAACAACTTTGGAAAACAATCTCTATTACCCTAACAGATGTAAGAAGACCCAGCTTGAAACTGGGTGGCATGATTTTCTGGTTAGTGACCCTGGAGAATGTAGAGTATAGGAAGCTAGTTGAGTACTAAGCACACGTACACATATTCTCTCTCTATCCTTGCCTATGGGTGGAAACGTTTGCTTCAAGGACTTGACGTTGGGCCTTCCATGAGGGATAGACTGTGTGGAATGTGGAGGGATGGGATAAAATAAGCACCTTTTCTGCCCTAAGTTTGTCTTTGTAGGGGTATATTTTCATCGTGACAGAAAGAAAACAAGACATATGTTTAAGCCTGAGTTTCAAAGCTTTGCATAAAGGACTCTGGTAGGTTCTAGATAGAAACAAATAACTGCACAAAGAAACAAGCAAGCACTAAAGAGAAAACCACAAATATTTCTCAACACCGACATCAGAAGACATATGAACATACTATATAGCAGTGTTTTTGCTATACCAAGGAAATAGTGTTCACATTCTAGAATTTTCCCATTTATTTATGTGTGTGTTATGTTTATATATGTGCACATATGTGCAAGTGTTTTTTTTCTGTGTGTGCACATGTGGAGGCCAGAGGTTGACTTTGGGTGCCATTCTCTAGAGCTCTGTATTTTATCTTCCCACACTGAACCTTAAACTTCTCAGTTTGGCTACATTGCCTGGCCAGCAAGCTCCTCAGATACATGTCCTCCCTAGCACTGTGGGTCTAGATGCAGGACACAACACTCAGCTTCAATGAAGGTGTTGGGGTCTTTGGACTCAGATTCTGATACTTCTACAACACTTCTTAGCACTTTGCCTGCTCAGCCATCTCCTCAATCTTCAACCTAGAATTTTCTACAGTTAACTTATAAAATAAATATGAGGTGAAATCACATGTTCACACGTGTGTCTACACAGTAATCCACCTGCTGGGCACGGTTTGCAAGGAGTTACCCCAAAAGAATGAAATAGCAAATCAAGAGTAACATGAAATTACATCTAAAGAACTCAGGCTAGGAGATGGAGAGTACACCCCTTTGATGCTCCACAATCTGGAGAGACAGTTGCGAAGTGAGCCCAGCAAATACCAGACACAACCCAGGAAGAGGAAAGACTCCCAGATGAATATCCTCAAAGGCAGAATTTATGATACTGAGAAGGGGTTTATTCTGCAATGCATTTAGAAGAAAATAAATGTTAGGCTCTCAGGGAACTAAGAGAGAAGTGGGAGAGGAAGGGTGTTTATTTACTTATCAACATCAGGGGTAATAAAAAAAGACTCTAACCTGGATGTGGTGACACAGCTGTCATTTTCATCACTGAGGAGACTGAGGGAAGAGGAACAAATTAGATGACAATTGCACAATAAGACCCCGCCTCAGAAACATGTAACCAAACAATGTTCAGGTAAAGGAGCTATAAATACAACTTATTTTCAAAAGGAAAGTTAAATATAAATATCTTGTGACTCAAAAGTATATAAAATTTACCAATTGTTTTTAAATGTTTTTAAGAAAGACTTTGTTTTTATTTTGTACGTATGAGCTCTTTGCCTGCATACGTACAGCATGTGTGCTTCTGCAGAAGACAGAAGAGGATGGCAGACCCCTGGGAACTAGAGTTACAGATGCTTGTGAGTAACCATGTGTGCTGGGAATTAAATCCAGTCCTTTATAGGAGCACCAAGTATTCTTAACCTCCCCATTTTCTGAGCCATCTTTGAAGTCCTACAGCTATATTTTTAACTAAAAATCTAAGAGTTTTTGTTGGCACATATGTGTTTAAAGATCAACAAAAAAAACATAATTGCCTTGTTATAATTGCCTTGTTATAAAAGACAAAGCAAAAGAATCTTTAGAAAAACATTAAGCATTTTCTTAAATGCTATGAAGAGGGATGGTTTAGGGTTTTTTCTGCATATTTTAAAACTAATACTGGAAAACATATTAGATGCTAAAAAAACAACAACAAATAGTGTTTGTACTAGAGAGATATGGAATAGAGCATCCTTTTAAAATTATACTCTTTGCTGATAAAAACCTGACATTTCATCTATGTGTATGAAAAACCTTACACACACACACACACACACACACACACACACACACACACACACATATTTGATAAAAGGTACACATATATTCACATCCACAAACTACAATTTAATTTTTCCCATGCAGAACATCATTGTGGTGTACGTAATATTTTCTAATCCAAATTATTTCTGCAAACTTCCACAGCACCCGCATCACCCGGTGGCTCGTTTTCTGTCTTTTACATGTCTTTGTTCAGTCTAGCCAGTTAGACTTTCCATTCAACATGACATAGATCTCACTTCCCATTTTGCTCTTGTCTTGCACAGCAAGGCAATGCTGCTAAAACTGCAGCTGTGCTTGTCCATCTTAGTGGTCTCACTGGTCTTATATTTTTACAAAGATTTCCTGAAGCTCAACAGGATAAAAGAATTAAAAAGGTATCCATGCACTAAGATAAATGGTTGGCTATCTCCACTCACCTCAAAAGAGTAATTATGGGTAAGGTAGTGAAGCAATATTCATGTGTAAACCATGCTAGTCAGTTCAAGACTATGAGCATCCAGACCTTCCAGCCCACTCCAGAGGCTCAGATTGTAGAAACCATAAAAAATAATGTCCTGGAGATGCTCTGCTTCCAGTGACCAACCTAATCTATCAAATTCATTCATCTGGCCACAGGTTCAAACTTACTGTTAAATAACAAGAAAGAAAGCTTTTTACTAGGGTAATGGTGAGTATGAGTAGATAGGATTAGCATCTATAAAAAAAATCAAGAGGTGAGTTAAACCAAAAGAGGTTTGGGTACAAAAGACTGGGGTTTTACAAGTGTGGACTCTACTGGTTCTTGGGTAAGTTAAATGATTTAAAAGAAACGTCATGTTGCATAGCACACAATGAAGTTGTGGCACATGTTATAGTAAGAAGTACACTGGGACCCAAACATCTTTAAGTTTTCTTTGCTACTGGCCACCATGAAGTGATCTGGTTTACTTCGCTAAATCTTTCCTCTGTGATGCTCTGCCTCATGCCAGACCCACCATAACTGCACCAAGGCTCACAGAGCAAACTTTTAAACAGTGCGCCAAAATAAATCTCTCCTTTAAATTGATTTTCTTAGGTGTATCATCAGAGTTGATGATACACATGATGAAAAATAAAATTAGCTATTCTCCCACATGTCCATTAATCATTGATGTTTATTTCTCCAAAACCATGCACTTGCTATTTTTATTTAACAATATGTTCTTTTATCATATACAGAATGTCCTTGCTCTTTTCTAAAGTTACAAATATGTCACAAGCTACACAAATGCTAGTGTACCCAAGTTTCTATGCTTGAGCATTTAAATGGATTCATATTATTTTGTCATTAAGCAATAACAATTTACTGGTGAAACTTGAGTGTATTGCACAATATAATGCTATGAATTGTGAAATATGGTTTTTTATTAGGAAACAATAAATGCATTTTGTTGTCTTAGGTATGAAGAAATCTTGTCCCTAAGGGTGAAGAAGTTTCTGTATTCAGTTTTGACATCCTTGTTAGAGAGCCTAACAATCAAATTACTATGCCAAATCTTTTTTATTCTAATATACATGATATGGTAATCATACCCACTTTCAACTGTAAGTTTTAAATTCTGAGTTTCCCTCAGTATCTTTTCAGATTTTTAAGTTATGTATGTTATACTCAAAGATTTCATCTATTTTAGTATTTTTTGAGGATTTCATATATATTGTTATTATACTCACCCTTACCCTCATCCTAACTCCTCCCGGAATTTAAGCCAAATCCCTTCATCAATTTCATGTCCTCTTTTGAAAAAAATAACCCATAGCATATAATTTAGATTGCCCACAAACTTCTGGGTGCTCTTCATTAAAAATCTCTCTCCCTTCTTCAGAAGCCAACACCAAACTGCAGCCCCTCAGTGGTGGGCTCTCACCAGCCATTTCTCTTTCTGTGCTATGATGGTAACTGGCTTGATCTTGACTGGGTCTTGTGCAGGCAAGCAACATTGCTGTGAGTCATTGAGTGAAGCGGTCCAGTCTTAGACAAAGTATTTCCTGTTCACCCTTCTTCCCTGATCCCTGGTTCTCACAGTCTTTACCCTTCTTCCCTGACCTCTGGCTCTCACAGTCTTTACCCTCCTTCCCTAACCTCTGGCTCTCACAGTCTTTACCCTTCTTCCCTGACCTCTGGCTCTCACAGTCTTTACCCTTCTTCCCTGACCTCTGGCTCTCACAGTCTTTACCCTTCTTTCCTGACCTCTGGCTCTCACAGTCTTTACCCTTCTTCCCTGACCTCTGGCTCTCACAGTCTTTACCCTTCTTCCCTAACTTTTGGCTCTCACAGTCTTTACCCTTCTTCTAAGTTGGTCCCTATACACTCTCATTCATTGAATAAGTTGCTGATTTACTTTGGCCATACTTACCTAGAGTTATTTTTTATTGTAAAACATCTGTCGACGCTAGTGGTATGGGTCTTATATATTCAGTATGCGTGACAAAACTATTGGCATCTGCTGATTGCTTACTACAAATTTTTAAACTATTTTAAGATATAATTTTATGGATTTTGTCTTTTAGTCACTCATATATATTTTCATAATTTCTATATAGCTTTATCTTATAACATATTAAATCATAGACTCAAATGCTTATTTTTATTTCATATGTAAACCATTTGCATTTTATTCTTTGCATGGTGTGAGATGTAGATATATTTTCACCATAATTCAAATACATCTGTAGCTCTCAAATACCATGTACTTTAGAGTCTGTTCGGAGACTCAGGCACCAGTGTCCTCATGTGTTAGAATTAATGCAGTAATGTTTGTTGCTAAGTTCTTGTTCCATTTGTTTGTCATGCCCATGTTTTCAGGAGTCAATAACACATGTCTATATTTCACTGATACTCATTTTCTTCCCATCCCACATTTCTTACATTCGTGTATTAACATAATTTTTCATGTTGCTTCTCATTTTTGCTTTATTAACAATTTGATTATTCCTCAGAAGCTCACGTTTAAAATGAGGTTTACATCAAGTTTATAAATTGACTTAGAAAGAAGAAACAACATGATGATATTGAATTGTGTTATCAAGAAAAAAGTTGCCCTTCTATTTATTCACATAGGATATGGAATGCCTTCTGTCTGTTCAGATAAAGTTTTTTTTTCTTACATGACATTAGAAGGACTGTGTATTTTAAGGAATTATATTTCATCCACATTATTAATATTTTAATAATACATCTTAATAATTTTAATAGCCATGAGATCTGCAGTGGTGTCTTCTCTCATTTCTGACATTAGTAATTTGTATTTTCTCTGTTTTGTTTATAGTCTAGTTAAATGTTTACCTTTTTAATTTATCTTTATCTTTATGAAGAATTAGCTTTTGTTTTCATAGATTTTTTTCTCTATTGATTTCATGTTTACAATTTTATTAATTTAATTTATCTTCTAATATTATGTGTCTTATGTTCAGTTTAGAATTCATTTTTTGTTTGTATTTTCTGAAGTTATAAAATTATCACCTTAATATTTCTATTTTTAGGATAAGAACCCAGCTACACAATCTTTAATCTGTAGATTGGTCTGGGTGCAGGGTGTGCTAGGACCAGAGCCTAGCACAACCGTTATCCAAGAGACCAGAAAGACTTCATCTAGCAATTGAAGAAAGCAGATATGGAGTACCCTAGCAAAACATTTGAGCTTGAGGAGTCCTTAAGAGTAGAATAAAAAATGATAATAGAAATTAGAGGGGTCAGGAAAACATCAGAAAACCACGGCCTACAGAGTCAACTGACCTGGGTTCAGGGAATCTTACAGGGAGCCTGCAGGGGTCTAAACTAGGTCCTCTGCATATAAGTCATGACTAAGAGGCTTAGTGCCCTTGTGGAGATCCTGAAAGTGAGAGTTGGGACAACCCTTGTTATATTTGCCTACTTGTGGGACACTTCTTATCCTACTGAGTTACTTTGTTTATTGTTTTTTTTTCCTCAGGCATTTGGGGAATATTTATCTATTTATTTATTTATTTTAACAACTTTATTTTAAAGAACAAAGATAAATGTACAGATTTTAAGCATTTTTTACATTAAAGTATATAATACATTTTTGTCAGTACTTTTTTTTTTTTTTTAAAGATTTGATAGTGTGCTCAAGATCCCACCAGTTACAATGAGCAAAAAGTACATGTAAAACAAGATGCAACCTGGAAATAGTCAAAGTTTTCTTGGTATGTAAATTTTTTTTAAACAATGAGTAGACAGTACATGTAATACAGGGTACAACCCGGAATTTGTCAATGTATTCTTGGTGGGTAAGGATTGAGCATGACTATTTTTTTTTGTTTAGTTTTATTTATTTCTTGGACTTCATATAGTCTGTGAGTTGTTTCTGGAGCATTGAAAGCCTCTGGTGTTACCTTCCCACTATCAGTGACTGCATATTATTTCTGTTCTTTTGTGACTGGGTTATCTCACTCAGGATGATATTTTCTAGATGCAGCCATTTTCTTAAGAATTTGGTTGTCATTGTTTCTGATGGCTGAGTAGTATTCCATTGTGTAAATGTACCACAATTTTTGTATCCATTCATCTTCTGAAGTACATCTGGGTTCTTTCCAGCTTCTGGCTATTATAAATAGAGCTACTATGAACATTGTGGTACATATATCTTTGTGGTATATTAAAGTGCCTCTGGGGTATATGCCCAGAAGTGGAATAGCTGGGTCTCCAGGTAGTACTATGTCCAATTTTCTGAGGAATCGCCAGACTGATTTCCAGAGTGGTTGTATTAGTTTGCAACCCCACCAACAGTGGAGAAGTGTTCCTCTCTCTCCACAACCTCGCCAGCATCTGCTGTCATCTGAGTTTTGGATCTTGGCCAATCTGACTGGTGTGAGATGGAATCTCAGGGTTGTTTTTGATTTGCATTTCTCTGATGGCTAAGGATGTTGAGCACTTCCTCAGATGTTTATCAGCCATTCGATATTCCTCAGCTGAGAATGTTTTGTTTAGCTCTGTACCCCATTTTTTAATGGGGTTGTTTGATTCTCTGGTGTCTAGCTTTTTGAGTTCTTTGTATACCTTAGATATTAGGTCTCTATCTGATGTGGAGTTGGTAAAGATCTTTTCCCATTCTGTTGGCTGCCGTTTTGTTTTCTTGACAATGTCCTTAGTCTTACAGAAACTTTGCAATCTCATTAAGTCCCATTTGTTAATCTTTGATCTTAGAGCTTGAGCCATTGGTGTTTTGTTCAGAAAATTTTCTCCTGTGCCTATGTGTTCTAAGGTTTTCCCTACTTTCTCATCTAATAGTTTCAGTGTATCTGGTTTAATGTGGAGATCTTTGATTCACTTACACTTGAGCTTTGTACAAGGAGATAAGAACAGGTCTATTTTCATTCTTTGGCATGCTGAGTGCCAATTGGACCAGCACCATTTGTTGAATAGGCTGTCCTTTTTCCATTGAATGTTTATGGCTTCTTTGTCAAAAATCAGGTGACCATATACATGAGGGCTCATTTCTGGATCTTCTATTCTATTCCATTGATCCACATGCCTATTTCTGTACCAGTACCATGCAGTTTTCAGCACAATTGCCTTGTAATATAGCTTGAGGTCAGGGATAGTGATTCCCACAGATGTTTTCTTGTTGTTGAGGATGGATTTAGCTATTCTAGGTCTTTTGTTATTCCATATGAAATTGCACATTGATCTTTCCAATTCAATGAAGTACTGGGTTGGAATTTTGATGGGGATTGCATTGAATCTGTAGATTGCTTTTGGTAGGATGGCCATTTTTAAAATGTTGATCCTTCCAGTCCATGAGCGTGAGAGATCTTTCCATTTTCTGAGATCATCCTCAATTTCCATCTTTAGAGGTTTGAAGTTCTTGTCATACAGGTCCTTCACTTGCTTAGTTAGAGTCACACCAAGGTATTTCATAGTTTTTGTTATGATTGTGAAGGTACCTTTTCCCTAATTTCTTTCTCCACATGTTTGTCCTTTGAGTATAGAAAGACTACTGATTTGTTTGAGTTAATTTTCAGCTTATTTGAGTTAAATATCCAGCTACTTTGCTGAACTTGTTTATCAGCTGTAGGAGTTCTCTGGTGGAATTTTTGGGGTCAGTTAAGTACACTATCATGTCATCGGCAAAGAGTGGTGTTTTTATCTCTTCCTTTTCTATTTGTATTACCTTGATCTTCTTTTGCTGTCTAATTGCTCCAGCCAGGATTTCCAGTACTGTGTTGAATAGGTAGGGAGAGAGTAGGCAGCCTTGTCAAGTCCCTGATTTTAGTGGGATTGCTTCAAGTTTCCCACCTTTAAGTTTGATGTTGGCTGTTGATTTGCTGCATATTGCTTTTCTTATGTTTAGGTGTGGATCTTGGATTCCTGTTCTTTCCAGGACTTTTAACATGAAGGGGTTTTGAATTTTGTCAAATAATTTCTAAGCATCTAGTGAGATGATCATGTGATTTTGTTCTTTGAGTTTGTTTATATGGTGGATTACATTGATGGATTTCCTTATATTAAACCATCCCTGCATTCTGGGGATGAAGCCTACTTGTTCATGATGAATGACCGTTTTGATGTGTTCTTGGATTCGGTTTGCAAGGATGTTGTTGAGTATTTTTGCATCAATGTTCATAAGTGAGATTGGTCTGAAGTTCTCTTTCCTTGTAGGGTCTTTTTGTGGTTTAGGTACGAGAATTATTGTAGCCTAAAAAAATCAGTTAGGTAGTATTCCATCTGATTCTATCTTGTGGAAAAGTTTGGAGAGTATTGGTGTTATATCCGCAATAAATATCTGATAAAATTCTGCATTGAATCCATCTGGACCTGGGATTTTTTTGGTTGGGAGGCTTTTGATGACTTCTTCTATTTATTTAGGTGTTATGGGATTATTTAGATGGTTTACTTGTTCCTGGTTTAACTTTAGGATCTTGTATCTGTCTAGGAATTCGTCCATTTCCTCCAGATTTTCCAATTTTGTGGAGTATAAGTTTTTGTAGTAGGATCTGATGATTTTTTGAATTTCCTCAGTTTCAGTTGTTATGTCTCCACTTTCCTTTCTGATTCTGTTAATTTGTATACTCTCTCTTTGCCCTCTGGTTAGTCTGGCTAGGGGTTTATCAATCTTGTTGATTTTGTCAAAGAACCAACTCTTGGTTTTGTTGATTTTTTCAATGGTTCTTTTTGTTTCTATTTGGTCTATTTCTGCCCTAATTTTGAATATTTCTTGCCATCCACTCTTCTTGGGTATATCTGCTTCCTTTTGTTCTAGGACTTTTAGCTGTGCTGTCAGGTTGTTGATGTAAGTTGTCTCCAGTTTCTTTTTGAAAGCATTTAGGGTTATGAATTTTCTTCTCAGTACTGCTTTCATTGCATCCCATAGGTTTGGGTATGTTGTGTTTTCATTTTTGTTGATTTCTAGAAAATCCTTAATTTCTTTCTTTATTTCTTCTTTGACCCTGCTATCGTTTAATAGAGCGTTGTTTAGTTTCCATGTGTATGTGGGCTTTTTGTTGTCTTTGTTGTTGTTAAAGACCATCCGTAGACCATGGTGATCTGAGAGGATGCATGGGAGTATTTCAATCTTCTTATATCGATTGAGGCTTGTTCTGTGTCCAATTATGTGGTCAAATTTCGAGAAGGTGCCATGGGGTGATGAAAAGAAGGTATGTTCTTTTACTTTAGGATGATATGTTCTGTAGATATCTATTAATTCTAGTTGGTTCAAAGTCTCTGCTAGTTTTGTAGTGTCCTTGTTCAGTTTTTGTTTCCATGATCTGTCCATTGGCGAGAGTGGGGTGTTAAAGTCTCCCACTATTATTATGTGGGGTGAAATGTATTTTTGAGCTTTAGTAGGGTTTCTTTTATGAATGTGTGTGCTTTTTTATTTGGAGCATATATGTTAAGGATTGAGAGTTCCTCCTGACAGATTTCCCCGGTAATGAGAAAAAGTGTCCTTCCTTATCTTTTTTGATAACTTTTGGTTGGAAATTTACTTTATTCAATATTAGAATAGCCAATCTAGCTTGCTTCTTGGGACTGTTTGCTTGGAAGTTTTTTTCCCACACTTTTACTCTGAGATAGTTTCTGTCTTTGTCTCTGAGATGAGTTTCCTGTATTCAGTAAAATGCTGGATTTTGTTTATGTATCCAGTCTGATAGTCTATGTCTCTTTATTGGGGAGTTGAGTCCATTTATGTTAATAGATATCAAGGAATAGTGGTTTCTGTTTCCTGCTATTATTGCTTTTGTAGGTTGAGTTGTGTCTGTGCCTTTTTCTTCTTTTGGTTTTCTTGCTTAGGTGTTTTCTTTTTACTAGGATGTAGTTCCCCTCTTTGTATTGGGTTTTCCACCTATAATTCGTTGTAGTGCTGGGTTTGTGGTCAGATATTGTGTAAATTTTGATTTGTCTTAAAATATCTTCATCTCTCCATCTATGGTGATTGATAGTTTTGCTGGGTATAGCAGCTTGGGCTGGCACTTGTGCTCTCTTAGGGTGTGCATGATATCTGTCCAGGCTCTTCTAGCTTTCATAGTCTCTGTTGAGAAATCGGGTGTGAGTCTGATTGGCCTGCCTTTATATGTTACCTGACCTTTTTCCCTTACTGCTTTTAGTATTCTTTCTTTGCTTTGCGCACTTGGTGTTTTGACTATTATGTGTTGGGAGGTATTTCTTTTCTGGTCCAACCTATTTGGAGTTCTGAAGGCTTCTTTTATGCTCGTGATCATCTCATTCTTGAGGGTAGAGAAGTTTTTTTCTACGATTTTGTTGAAGATATTTACTGTGCCTCTTAGTTGATACTCTTCTCCCTCTTCTATTCCTATTATCCTTAGGTTTGGTCTTCTCATTGTGTCCTGGATTTCCTAGACATTTTGGGTTAGGAGCTTTTTGGTTTTTGCATCTTCTCTGGCTGTTTTGTCTATGTTTACAATGTTTTCTTCTACCCCAGAGATTTTCTCTTCCATCTCTTTTAGTCTATTGGAAATGCTTGCTTCTGTGACTCCTGATTTCTTTTTTAGGTGTCCTACCTTTAGGGTTATCTCTTTTAGTGTTTTCTTTATTGTGTCAATTTCCGTTTTAAATTTCCTCTTCCATTCCTTCATCTCTTTGGTTCTGTTTTCCTCTAGTTCTTTGAGTACTTTGAGTGTTTTTCTTGGTTCTTCTTTAAAAGCTTCTGAATCTTTTTGCTTTTCCTCCCCTTCTTGTTTAAGTATCTCTATCAGCATCTTGAGGTATGATTTCAGGTCTAAGTCTTCTTTTTCTGGAGTGTTTGGCATTCCAATGTTTGCTGTTATGGGAGAGCTGGGTTCTGGTATTGCCAGGTTGTCTTGGTTTTTTTGGGACATACTCTTTCACTTTCCTCTTGCCATCTTGTTGTCAGTGATATGTTCTTGCCTTTCTCTTGTATCTGGTCTGTGTCCCTGGATCTCCATTGTTCCAGGTGTCAGATTGGCCGAGCCCTGTTCTGTGCCCTGAAGTCGCTGCCAAGTGGAAACAGAAGTTCCAAAGTTGTGTTCCTGGTTTCTGAATCAGGCAGGGCTTGGGGGGTGCACTTTCCGTGCGCACTCCGCAGAGATCTCTCTGCTCCCTGGCTGCCTAGATTTTCTACTCCCCAGTTTTCAAACCTTTAGGAGCTGCTTACTTTGTTTATTGTTGATGTGATGGTATCTCTGTGTTGCTTGGTTTTTATCCTACCATCATTTTGATATTGTTTTCTAATGTAACTGGTAATCTGAGAACAAATAATTTGTGGTTTCTATTATTTTTATATTTGTTTTTAAATGTGTTATATGGCACAGAATACACTATTTGGATGGCCATTTCTTGTGATCCTAACAAGAATGTGTACTCAGTTGTTGGTAAATGGAAACCTTTGTAGATGTTGGTGATATCCTATCCAGTTCATTGGTATTCTTTTGTATTTTCCCATATCCTTGCTAATTTCCTCCCTGCTAGATCTGCCCAATTATGATAGATGACTGTGATGTTCTCTAGTTCCAATGGTATAGACATAAATTCAACTTAAGTTCTTGTTAGTTTGTTGAGCTACACATTTGGATATTCCAATAGTATTTCCATACACAATAGTGACCATTACTGTCTTCTTAGAGCCTTGACTGCTTTGTTAATGTCCTTAATACCCACAGTGTTAATTTTTACCATGCTCCTCTGAATTCTGACAATTAATCTTGAGCTGAAGATTTTTCTCTGCAAAATTAATAAAAATACTTACTTTCTTCTTTCATTACCATTTGTTTGTTTGACACTGCATTCCACCTTCCTATCATGTATGCATGTCTTTATATTTATAATGAGTTTTCTGAGTTCATTGTAGCAACACTCAGTTGAGGCAGTCTTCTCTTTAAAATTATGTCTCTGTGTGTATCTGTATAGGATGCCCTCAGGCTATCCCCTTGATTCCCTAGAGTTGAAGTCACAGCCAGTTTTGAACCTCCTGATTTTACTATTGGAAATGAAATAGGTTCTACCACAAGAACATCAAATGATCTTTATCTCTAAATGTTTTTTAAAAACTCCACTAAAATGTCTTTAAAAGCAGTCATTCAAGGGTTTGAAATACAAATTACAATAAGTCCAAGACTACTTTATATAATACTATAGCTCATTATACATACTGATTTATAAGAATTTTACAATCACAATTCTTCATTTTTTTCTTCTTATGTCATTTCTGACATCTCATTTATGTACACATAGACATATTCAAGCCTAAATAAGGATGTAGATGAATATGGAGATGCAGGTATATTTACATATACATATGTGAGCACACATTCATAATCAAATGTGATGCAGCTATTGCTATTATAAAGGACATATTATTTATTAGCTAGAGTAAGAACAAAGGAAAATTTAGGGCTACAAAGGTGTCTCAGTGGTTAATCACATTTAACACTCTTGTAGAAGACTCGGGATCAGTTTTCAGCACCCATATGACACTTCACAATCATCAATAGTTTCAGTTTCTGTGGATACAACACTCTCTTAAGGCTTATGTAGGCACCAGACACACACATGGTGCACATATGCACATGCAGACAAGGAATTATATACTTATAAATAACATAAATACATCTTTTTTCAAAAGAACAAGAAAAAATAATTACTTAACCTTCGTTTTTATTCTACCTAATAAATAACTTTTTTCTTCTAAATACGGTATTGAATTTCTAGTAAACAACGTTTCTTGCTTTATGAAAAGCTCTTTAGGCATTAATTGCTTAGGTTTACCTAAAACAAAGTCTGCTAATTTGTGTCTGGGAAATTCCATCAGTGTTTGTTTATCTAATATAAAAAATAATTTCTTCTTCTTGAATCTTAAAGGATATTTTTTTTCTTAAGTGTAGTGAATTCCACATTGGCCTTTTTCTTCTCTTGATACTTGATACCAAATTCTATTTTCTTTCTGCTTACGAGTCTTCTAGCAACACAGGGGATGTAAGTTTTATATTTGTTCCAATACAGGTTAAAAATTGCTCTTGTTTACCCTGCCCCATGTCTTTGATTTTATGGTTTTTGCATCAGCTGTTTTTGTGGTTAGTGTTTGGGGCCATTTTTTATTTTTGTTTTTGTTTGTTTGTTTGTTTGTTTTTTGTTTTATTTTTTAGTTCTCTTTGTCTACTGAATATGTATGTATGTAGTCTGGGACCTAAAAATTGCAGAAATTTTCAATAACCTTTGTTTCTCCCCACCTCTTTTTCTTTCTGATATTGTCATAATATATTCTAGACCTTTTATAGTTTCGTCATGGTTCTTGGACATTCTTCTTTATTTCCTTTTCTGCGGTCATATTTTTATCGCTTCTCAGTCTTACAGGTTTCTACTGAGATGGTCCTAAGCTCAGAGTGTCTTCATATGAGCTTGTATTTGTCCACAGTGATACCATCAATGACTCATTTTGGTTACAGTAGGCTTCTAAAAAATCTTTACTTTTTAAAATTTTACCCTTTCTTCCATTTTTTTATCTCACTGCCTAAATTATCCATCTGTCATTGCATGCATTTTACTTCTATGAAAACACTGAGTATAATGGTCATACAGTATTTTAAAAATTCTTGGCAGGACAATGTTAACTTTCTTGTCATCTACTACTTTAGGTTTGATGTTTTTTCTACTTTTCTCCATCTGCTCTTTAAATAGTCTCTGTAAGTACATTGCTGTTGAAAATGAGTGTGATGTATTCAGTAAGAGGATGATTCTAAATAGACCATTGGTAAGGTGGTAAGATGGAAGGAGACAGGAAGCATTTATAGCCCTTTGGTTAATTCTCTGTCTTCTGCTGTGTCTGTTCTTATGGGCTACAAGGTCCATGGGCCCTTTCAGCTCACTTTGCTATAGGTGAATGACAAAAAGGATTCAGTTAGGGAGTTCCAGGTCAGTTAGGTACTGACTTTGGGTTCTGATATAAAAATTTCCCTCATGGCAGATATTGCTAACAGCAGAGGAAGCTTTGATGTATTTCAGAATTGTTCTTTAACCTCTTTCCTTGCTTTAGCATTAAGAAAATAAACCCCAGCTTTTACCAAAGTCAAGTTCCTGGACACAAAATTTACTAAACACTGTTCTGTCTTCAGAGGGTAATTGTCTCCATGAGTTAGATTTTTGTTCTCAAATTGTCCATACTGTAGTCACATGATCTGTCTCTTTTAGTTCAGATTTCCCTGCCAGTTACTTGTTCCCACAGGACGTTTCTCAGGCACCTATTTTCTCCAGAAAGTTATAGACTTCTCTGATTGATATCTCTTATCTTTTGGAATATCAGTTTGGATGATAGAGACAAACAAAGCTTTGAATATTTTTTGTAGTTGTTTAACTTTTCACTTGTTAAAATGGAAAAGAAACTTTTACATGCCAGACTAGAAACAACAGAGTAATTTCTATTTCATTCTGTTTTCCCAATGACTTTGTATATAATTAAATGTATTTGTGTTGTTTCCAAAATGATGATGATGATGATGATGATAATTATACTTCCTATCCACCCTCCACTCTTTTACTTTTACCTTTAATGTTGTCACTATGACAAGAAATGTTTGTTTGTTCTTTCCCCTTTTTAACCAGAGAAGCAATGTATTTGTGAGGTGGGATGTGGCATCTCTAATTCCCAAATGTGCTAGCATACTCTTTACATGCAATTCTATGAATAACTTTAATGTTCATTTTTAATGCATATTTTAACTTAAAATATTTACATTCACATGAGTGTGCATCTGTGGTGTGTGTGTGTGTGTGTGTGTGTGTGTGTGTGTGTGTGTATGAGCATGTGAGTGAATATGTGTATTTATGTTTTTGTGTGTGAGTTAACCTCAAACGTCAGTGTGGTAAGATCTAAAGTTTCCTGAGAGATGGGTCTCTGGGCATGTCTGTGGAAGATCGCTTTTATTAGAGCAATGAGGTGGGAAGATTGATTTCCTGGCACCATTCCCAAAGATGGGCTCATGGATTATATAAAAAGGAGAGAGTGGGGTGTGGACATAACAAAGTCATCATCCTTCTGTACGTGTTGAATGTAGATGCAGTGTAACTAACTTCCTCAAGCTTCTGCTGCTGTGATTTCCCTGGCGCGACTGACTCTAACCTTGAACTCTGAGCCAGATAAACCCTCCCTTCCTCATGTTTACTTCTGGTCAGGCATCTTGGGACAGCAATAGGAAGAGCAACTGGCACATCACTGCTAGATTTGCTGGTCTTGAGCCAACTCCTATTCATCCCTGCTGTTCTCTGCATTTCAATGTATTGTTCCAACTGCTCCTTCATCCCATGTTCTTTCTATCCACAGCTTCATGGTTTTGCAAGGAGCTCTTTTGTAACGTAGCAGTCACTTCTCCATTGATTAGATATGGAATATTAATTCTCTATCCTCTACATAGATCACATATATTTTCATTTCCACCCTTTGTTCATCTTATGAAATACAGAAAGATGTTTGAGCAATGCTCAAGGTACAGAGGATACCACTATGCTCACAAGTAATAACTAATGGAATTATGCCATATGGTCAGAATTAAATAACATGTGTCTTTCATAGTAAAGATTTTTAAATAAAAATTTTGGGATAAAGTAAAATTTAGGGTATTTTTCAAAATTAATTTAATAATCTTACATAGCATGGTATAAAAACTAGCCCATTTGACTGGGTTAAGATATTATAGACTGTAGAGCCTCATTGGAAATAAAGTTTATTCTTTCAATGAAAAGTAATCTGATGGGTAGTCAATAGAGGGGAGACTGCATGCTCGTTTCTTACTAGGATGATCTAAGAGTTCAAACAGAGTTACAACAAAACTCGTATGTGTGAATATCAATTTGTGATAAGCAATGTAATATAGTTCAACATTAAGATTGCTACGGATTGACAGTAGTGTGCTGTGTTACTTATGAGTAAGAGTTCGTTAAGCAGACTGCCCGGGTATGAACAGTGGCTCTGTGTGATCTTTGGAAAATTATTTATTGCCTCATTGCTTCAGTGTTCCCATTAAAAATGTGCTTATCAACTTCAAATGGACTGTTGTGTATCTTCAATGAATTAATACCCCAAAGAATCTATGACATATTGAATATAAATGAACAGTGGCTCATTATTCATGACTGGAAATAAAAAAAGTATCAAAAAAGCCATATCAACTTTATATTTTCATGGAGAATGGTAGTCTTTGAAGAATCTGGTAAAGTCTAGGGGAGGAACTGATTTGTGGGCAAAAAATAACTCATGTTTGGAGGTGAAAAACTAGCTATGAGTTCCTTGAAGAGTTTCACATCCTGCTCAATCTCTGCCCCTGTGGAAATATCTTCTGTGAGCATTTTCTCAATAAACAGCATGCCTTCCTTTCTTATTCAGTGACATACTGTTTCTGACACTCACGTGGCTTCCAGGACTTGGCTATCCATCCTCACCAATCAGTTCACCTTCCAAGACCTTCTGAATTTTACATGTTTCCTTCCAGAGTCTGCATTCAGCTGGACTTCTTTCTTATTCACCTTTATCCTTGCCATATCTCAGCATCTGGGAATTCGGTTTGCACTTGAACTAAACCACAAATGTCAGCTTCATAAATTTCAAGAGTCACACAATGTACCCTGGGTAAGCGTTAATATTTTTTTTCATGGTACATAGATTTCTTAAGGTTCAAAATTTGATACTAAAAAAATAGTTTGTCTCGGAATGCACCTCAATAGCAGAGCATAAGGCTACAATTAAAATATTTTAAGATTTTGCCAAATGAATCAAACAGAACATTTTGCATTCTTAATTTGCTTCTGATATATAAGCATGTACTGCACATTTATTTTCTTATTAACTGTACCAAGTAGTTAAAATATATTAATTGCATGTAAAACAGTGGTGGCTATCAAGAGCCCTTGGAATCAGGGTGATACATGTAAAAAAAACAAGGATCATAATAGATTATGATAATTGCTGCATATAAAACCATTACTGATATAGGGACATTGTCTGGTAGGCTGATCTTAGAATCAGATGAGCACAGTGATGTTCTATCTGTCTAACACTTGCAAAGCAATATCATTTGAAGGCTAGCTTCTCTATGTAGAAGGGAGAGTAAATCAATAGACCTAGTTTGACAGTAAAAATGAGTTTGATCTTTTTCTGATGGAATGGGAAGTGATTAAATGGTGTTAACATTGCAGAAGGAAATACTGACCATTCTGAAAGAATATATCTCCTAAAAATTATTAATATATTTCAACTTTATGTATTAATGTGAATCAATATACTCAGTATGATAATTATAACATGCATGCCATATATATTAATAAAAAGCCAACCAACCAATTGTTCCAATCTCTCCTGTACTTTACGGAGAGTGAATGCTAGCATACTTTCAAATCAATTGTATTTTTAAACTTCCCATTATGAGAGGACATATGATACTGGCCTTTCTATTTCTATTTTATTTCACCTTACATAGCACATCCCCATTCTGTATGTTTTACTGCAAATTTCGGGACTTAGAACTTCCTATTATTGAATGCAAGTACCTATACATTTACATGGAAGTCAAGATTTTTAAATCTAACATACTATGATAAAACTAGTATGTTGTTGTTACTGATCTTGGTTGTCAACTTGATATACCTGGTAAAAAGGAATCTTGATTAAGGGATCTCTTTCATTAGATTGCCCTGTGAGCATGTGTGTATGATATTTTCTTCATTAAAGACTGAAGGATAAAAGCCCAGCTCACCCTGAGTGGAGCTACCCGTGGCAGGTCTAAGAAAATAACTCAGTGGGAGTCTGGAATAAGCCAGTAAGCAGCATTCTTCCATGGTCTCTGAGTTCCTTTGTATTCAAGTACTTGGCATGGCTTTGCTGGATGATGAACTATAAAGTATAAAATGAAATGGATGCTTTCTTCCCTTAGTTTTTTTGTGTTAATGTTTTATCATAGCAATAGAAATCAAACTATACCAGATGCCCCTAGAACAATTCCATATCCAATAATAAACATGGTCATACAGTTCTCTTTTTGCTATGTTGATTCTGTTGCTTTGGTATACATGTACTCAGGAGTAGGACAGCTGTATTATTAATAAGTCACCTATTATTTTAGTTCACTTAATTTTTGAAAAACCTTTATCTCTAAAAACAATATGCTAATTTAGATGCCTTCTAGCAGTGAATAACTTTCTATTTCTCCTAACCTTTGCTGTAATTTGTTAGTTTTTTAAAAACTTAATCATAAGAATTCTAGGGTGAGTGAGTTGACTTTTCTGGTAAAGGTGCTGGCCACCAAGCCTGATGATGTGAGTTTAATTCTGGGGAGCAACATGGTATAATGAGAGAACAAATTCCTAAAAAGTTGTCTTCTAATCTCCACATGGGTACCCTGACACACACACACACACACACACACACACACACACACACACACACACAAAACACACAAACATACAAACACACTATAATATCTCATTATGGTTTTAGTATATATATTTTCATGATCACTAATGTTGTTAAACTTTTTTTTCATGTATTTGCTATAAAAAATTTATCTGTACAGGATGCTAAAAGTGTAGGGAACAAACAACAGAAAAATTGAGTAAGGGATCAAGTGTTTACATAGGAAAACAAACAATGGACAAACACAACCAACACAAAGGAAGAAATTATTCGAGTACATGACAGAGATTTAATATCCAGACTAAAAATAACTCAAAAATACTTTTTAAAAATCCAAGAGGCAAAAAAGATGACTCCATTGGTAAAGTCCTTGAGTTTGGATCCTTGGCACTCACCTATTATGCTAGAGCTGGAGATGTAGAAAAAGCAGGACACTGGGAATCGCTGGACAGCAGCCAATTTAACCAAATTGGTTTGGAGACCTTCAGATCCAGTGAGAGAGACCTTGCCTCAAAACTCTGGTGGCCAATGATAGAAGAAAATCTCTGCCAAGAGCTCCTGGCCTCTGAACTCATGCACACACAGACACATAGGTACACACACACACACACACACACACACACACACACACACATGAACCGGTAATGTACATATCCCCCACACACTTGTGCATGCACATGTGCACTTATAATGATGCGAACACACAAAGCTCCAAAGAAGAAAAGCAAATTTCCAGCAGGCAGAATGATTCCTTTTAAGCAAAGCTATGCTGTGGGTAGTACCATTTTCCCCTGATTCCCAGCATTCTAGAGCACTTGAGTAATCAATCAATGATACCAAAACAGTGATAAGTTCTTGCCTCTGTACTGACAGATCAACAGGCAGGTCATGAATGAATTGTTCAAATCATTTTTCCAACATAAGTCAGCAGTCAGCCTGAGACCTCATCTATATCCCAGATAGCAGAGAATGGAAAGCCTCTCAATTCAGTTTCCTGTATTCCTCATGTAAGTGCAAACTATCAAAAGCTTCTTCAACATAGTTGGTTTCAAAAACTGCTATGAATGCATCATTGAAGCTAAATAATAGCCAAGGTTTCCTTTGTTGGATACAATTGTGTTAGTCTGTATTGTCTCTTACTAATAATGATAGCAAACCAATGATGACCTCTTGCTTTATTGATGTTGCCACATCTTTTGTGGTGATGATGTCATGACACACAATAAATACTACAGGAAGAATAAAGGAGGTGCAGTGAATGCCTACAGGTGAGACTCATGTGCACTTGGACTCTGAGCACAGTTCTGAACAGCTTTAAATGTGCAGACTAAAACTGGACTGAAATGTTATAATAATGTGGATCTTAGAGTGTCGATCAATCTAGGTCTAAGGCCATGAATTTTGACACTTTCCAGAAGTTACTATTCTTCTCTGAGTCTCTGCTCGGCAGACATTGGTCTCAGGCATGAGAATAAATGACAACTTCCATGTCTGCAGAGTTCTTAACTGCTAAGCTGTGAGATTTCTCCTATATTTCCACACCCAAATCAGGAATATTAAACCCTAGAAAGTGGGGTCCATCCCTTTTCCCCTCAGTTTCTTTAGCAAAGCTATCTGTTGAATGCTTCAGAGAAACCTGTACAGTCCCAGACTGTTGTGACCTCCAGCCAGGAAATTTCTTGGGATGAAAATGAAGACACTGTTTGCATATTAACATCCCAATGGGCTTCTGCCATCAGAGGAATACTGGGAAAACAGTCTTACTGCAGGAACGATGCCTTAGAGACAGAGTGGTGTCTACAAACACATGCCATCCTCTGTATTCTGCAAGTCAACACACAGGTTTTCTCTAGAGGCCATTGGATTCAAAGAATGTGTACCCTGGGCATTTAGGCATCAAATGGTATTTTTCATGCCACAAGAATTGCATTAGCTTACATAACAGCCTCAAATCTGTCATCCTATAACCCAGACTGAATAGACGGGGAGGTTACGAGCTGTCAAAGCATAAAGTCAAGATGCTTTACTAAAGAGATGCACAACACAGACTTACTGAAGACATCTAGAATGTGTAGCAAGATGGCATGTTGAGTATTTCTTTGTTCAGGTGAAAATCAGATGGAGATTGGATATCTTAGTGCACACCAGGACGCTAGAATATAGATTATCACACTGGACAAGTACCAGGATTTAACTCATTTCTTCGTCTCTATTTGAAGATCAGTTTTCCTCTGGATTTCAGTAAAGAATGAATGTGTGTATTGTTTCTTGTCACCTTTATGTCATCCTTGAATCCCACTGGAAATTTTGAATTCTGCATCAGGAGAGACCTTGGGATTTTTTAGGCTATATTTTACTCTCGTCTCTGCAAAAGGAGCATGTTCCCATGGTGATGAGGACTCATCAGGACATGGCTCCAAGGGTAAGCATAGTCCCACTGCTCACCACAGGGATAGATGGGATGAGAGATAACAGCAGTTGCTCTTCAAATAGAGATAAATCAAAGATTAGCCAGGCTAACAAGCCAGGAATTTTGACAAAATATAAGTCTAAGAGATTGTTTAAAATTATTATCCCCTTGACTGCCAAAGGTGCTCTCACATAGCAGGAATTTTCCTGTGCTATTAGGCTCCTCCAAGGATCTGTAGGCCATATGGGTAGGTGGCAACTTGAATACATTACTGAGTTGCTAATATTAGGCTTTTGTGAGCATGAAAACTCTTCATTCTGTATTAAGCAAAATTACATAAAACAAGAGTTAGAAACTCAATGACAGTGTGTCTTCTGCAGAAAGCTTCAAAATGATACAGTTTTTTTTCCCAGCACAGTTAACCAACTCCATTCTCCTAGATATGCAAACTTCTATCATACCAAATCACTCTTGAAAACCTGTTATGATAAGGGAAGCACCAATTCAAGTGTAGTAGGCATGTAATACCCATATATGCCATAAAGGAGTCAGCTCTCCACATGATGCTAAATGTATTCATGGGTCTTTAGGTTCATCCATCCAACTGCCTGCCTGTATTCTTATATTCCAGGCACTATGCTATGCATATGATATATAGGATTCTAGACTGAGGAATTACAAACTGTGAGCAAAGAATACAAATATAATTTTAGTTTGGTTTTTTGCACCCAGTAGGGCTTTACATTAATATGTCCAAAATTTGGGGCATAAACTCCCATCTTTGAGTATTTGAAACCATTGAATGGAAGAGATTGTATTTAATATGGGCCTGGGACTAGACCCTAGTGGTCCTTGGTAGTTTCTCCATATCTCTGGTTCATATAATAAGACTGGAAAACAGAGTTGAGTATATTTAGGAAATCTGTGAGAACCGAGACCCTTGGCAGTTAGGCAAAAATCCTTCCTTTCCCAGTGTCTGAATGCACTAGAAAAGAACCAGATTTATATGGGCCTGTTTCTATACACTGCTTACTATACAATTGTTGGCTGATAAGGGCCTGGTTTTCTTAATCTTAGTCAGATTGTCAACTGCTATCTTCTGATGCCTGGGATGGTGTTACATACTTGGAATTCTAGCATACAGGAGATAGAGGCAGCAAAGGCAGAGATTCCATGGCAGCCCCAGCTTCTAGTGAGTTTGATGTCAGCTTGGGCTACTTGTGATCCTGTCATGAAAAAACAATCACACAAACACACAAAACTTAGAGAGCTTCTAAAACAATTCTTTCTTAAGAGAACACATAAATTTATCACCTGCCAGCCAATATACAAAAATTTCCAAAGAGTTCCATAAACATCTGAGAGCTAGTTATATTAAGGAGTTTTAATTTAAACAGGCACTTTATATCCCATACCATTAAACATTCTCAAACGATCATCACTAAACCATGGTACTGAAGCTGGTCTCTACTCAAATATCATTTCCTCTCTACATAATCATCCCTCATTTTGCTAATCCTCAATTAACTTATGCTTATGATGGGAATATTAATGTCATTCCTCAGACTTTGTTTTTAAGATTGAAGTAAGAATGTAGAGACTATCTCACAGATTGCCTGGTATGATCCTTCCTTAGTTTTTATTACCATATTATCATCATAATCAGAGTATTATATGGCTTTATGAGAACAGTACAATTATGCTTCAGAAATTCATGCAACAAATTATACTGACCAAATGCAACATCTATTTGAATTCACCTGAGATATGTTAAACTTACTGCTTCTCTAGAATTCTGTCTGCCCTCAAGAAGATTAATAACAACGTTGCCATTAGACTATAAACCCTCTGAGTGGAAGACACAGCTTCTATATATTCTGTACCATGTTCAATAAATGTTTAATAAAATCATAATGCTGCTTGGGATTTCTACAGTTCTTTTATAGTCTCTAAGTACTTTATAGATATTAGTTCATTAATTCTTCCAATCCCACAGAGTCTAGAAAGGCAGGAATCACTAGGAGCATCTTTTTTGCCTGTTGCTTAAGCACACCCCTCATTTATTTAGTCCTCAATCCTGGCTGCTCTGTTCCCCACCAAAATATAGCAGAGTTTACCCACTTCCTGCCAGTGGAAGGTTGTTTTTCAACATTACCACATTACCTCACTCAACATTTTAGGCCCTCCTATTCCTCCTCCTCCTCCACCTATTCCTACTCCTCCTCCTCCTCTTCCTCCCCCCTCCTCCTCCTTTTCATTTTTTCTTTCTTTTCATTTTTCTATTTTTCCTTCATCACCATCAGAACTTTTAATCCTTGTTTTTCTTCAGTGAATCTAGTCTCTGTCTCTGGATTACGATGGTTCTTTGACAAATCCAGTCGAAAAAGTAAACAAACGAGCAGAGAATAATTACAATAGCTTCTCTCTATTGAGAATAAAACTCTAAAAAATTTAAAAGTATTTTGTTGATCTTAGAACCCAGTGTATTTTTTTGTTAGTACATCTGTGTACCGGTGAAAGAAATGTGCCCACGAAAATTTTAGTATGTTTGTGTAAGGTCATAGAGCTGCATCTGGGCTGTTAATCCAAGCATATGTATGTATGTGTGTGATTTTATATATATATATATATATATATATATATATATATATATATATATATATATATATATACATACATATACATAAAATCAGGCTTCAGTATAAAGACTAAGACTTTCAGTGAGAGTCTTGGACTCTGTTTTCTACTTGCCTTTCTTCTCCTCCCCAACCAGCTTCTGTGAAAGGAGATGAGAGATCTCAGAACCAATATGTATAGCCAGAGGGTTTTAGCAACCACTCATCAGGAATTGTTAAAAGCCAAATTGGGAGCCAGAGACACTTAGCAGCTAAGAATGCAATGCTTAACTGTAGTTAGTAATCAGGGTTCCTCCATGAACTCTGCTTCAGCCCACACCTCCCAATTCCTGCCTTGAGTTCCTACTCTGACTAAGCCTTACGATGCACTCTCCATCTAAGCTTAAACAAACCATTTCTTACCCTGTCTTACATTAAAGTGTAGCTTGCTGCTCTTGCAGAGAATCTAGTGAGTTCAACTCCCAGTATCCACATAGTGAGGGTCACAGTCATTTGTAAGTTCAGCTGTAGGGGCTCTGATACAGTCTTTTGCTTTCTGGGGAGGGGGGGCACCTCCATACAAGTGGCAGACATATTGATGCACAGAAACCTAGATATACTTACATTCTCACCCACACACAACTCATGGCAATAAAGATAAATCTGAAGTCAAAAGCAAAAGCCACAGTGAACTTTCTAAACCATTTCATTTCACCCATCATCATTCAAAATCCCACAGTACATTGTCTTTAAAGGACTTTCCAAACTAAATTTACTAAGCCTTTGTTTGTGCAATATTGGTCCCTGAATCCTCAGTTATGAGTGTTCCCTGTGTCAGAATGCCAACCTATAATCATGTCCTCAATCCTGGATTCTGTGAGTGTTTCAAAGACTCACTATTCTTGACATCTATCTTTCTTTCATCTACTCTCTCCCAGACTGTGTCATCCTCCATTCTGTGGGCCACTCATACTTACATATAATAAAGATATTAAATGGAATAGAAGACAACAAAGGTGCATTCAGGTTGAAAGGGGTACTACAATGGCAACACAAACACACATACACACACAGTCATACACAACACACACATACGTACACACACACACACATACACACACTCCTTACCTCACAGATTTCATTTACCTACTAGAAATTAAATAAGTAACCGAGTTCCAGAGACTTAAACAATGCCCAAAGCTACCCAACTATTAAATAGCAAGAAAAGAATTCAAATCTCATCTAAATCTGACCTAGATAGAAACCCTTGTCTCCATTACCTCATTAATTTAGGTATGAAAATCATTTGTGCCCTAGAGCAAAATTTCCATATTTCCTTTGCAATGTGTCACCTGAGGATTTGCAGAGACCTTAGACCTTACTTAGTGGAGAGACCCCAGGCTTGCTATGAGTAGGTGCTCCATTTGAGCTCTGGGAGTTTGCTCATCAACAAAGTGGAGAGAAAGGCAGTGCTTCATTGGTCTGCATCACATAGGGAATCATCAGGAAGTGAGAGCTGACAATGACAGCCCTGAGCTAAGAAAGAGAAGACATTATGAGAAAAATGTGCTTTGTGACACAGCTACCCTTGAAAATTCCCCCTTTGCAAGGAAGCAAAGAGGCTTTTTGTTCCCTTCATCAGCACCATTGTCTCTCTTTACAGATGGAGTGACTTATGGTAGGAAGACAGAATACATTTCTCAGGTTGAGCATTTGTGTTGGCTGTTTATTCTCAAGTTTCCCCTAAAAGAATTTGAGACTGATTAAATATGCAACTCTATGAAATACCCCCAATGACTGGGAGACTTGGGAGCTATTTGCCATTACTGTAAATATAGTTTTCTAAAAAATAATGTGAATAAAATCTTTATCTTAGGAGCTAGGAAAGTAGCAAACAAACAATTCACAAGGCACACACATGCACACAAAAGTAAAAGTTGTGAATTTTCTAAAGTTTCTATTGATCCAGTTGCATATGTAGCTAAAGATAGCAGTGTCTGGCATCAATTCAAGAAGAGGCTTTTGGTCCAGGGAGGGCATGTTATCCCAATGTAGGAGAATGCCAAGGCAATGGGGTGGAGAGGGTGATTAGGAGGGAGAGCACTTTCGTGAAGGCAAATGGAGGGGTTGGGGAAGGGAGCAGGGCAGGGAGGGATAACATCTCAAATGTAAATACAGAGTATCTAATAAAAAAGTTTCTTAATATATTATGTAAGTTCAGAGAATCCAGTTTCTGCTCCTTTAGGAATATTCCAAACAACTATTTTATGAATCACAAAAGACATTTTCTCAGGTACCTGCACAACTCTACCTCTAGATGCTTCTCCAATTCAAAGGTACTATTGTGTGCTTATTACCAGATGTGTGAAAGAGGAGTGAAGTGTCACTCAAAACAGCTTAATTGTGCCATGGTGTATCATGGGGTTTGTTGTCATCTTCACTACATCCTCAGAAAGAAGATCTAATGTTTGGCACATGAAGGCAATGGAGAAACAGAGAACAGATCATTTGAGATTCAGTGGGAAGATCTATCCTTAGGCAGTACATTCACATAACTCCAAAGCCTTGACCCCTTTGTTAGTTACCTTATGGACTGAGCTACCATTGCAGCATGTACAGTTCCTCTTCTTTAAATTATGTTCTTTCGTCTTCTGAATTTTGTTGGGTGAAAGAACCAGATTATGGTCTCTGAGTATTGCATTAACAAAGATATGGTTACTAGAATGACAGTCACAGAACCTTGTTCCTATTATATTAAATTCCTGCTTGGATGTACATGAACTGAATGTGCCTTTACTAGAGAACAGAGCAAACCTATTTACTAAGCCAAAAATTCCCTACGGTTTTCTGGAGCTAGACCCCTGTATTTCTAGTCTCCTAATATACACTGAATAGGGATTTTTTCCCCTCCAAACATAGGTCCCAAATGAGTATCATGTGTGATGTTCACATTTTCAATCTTAGTGTTAGGATATATGGATATGTGGCTTTTTACATATCCTACTGGTAACACAGAATACTGACTCTTCTGCATTACCCTTTTACAAGTACCGTAGCCTCTAACTTCATGCTTAATTCTAGATTCATGAGGCTTACTTTTTAGCTTAAAGATGATTATGTCTCAGATTTTTAGCTAATATCAAGGGTAGATAATAGTATGATTGCCTCTTCCCTCTCTTTAATCTAATCATATCCTTGAGACATGTGTAGTTGTCAGGGATACAGGTACTAATCTTTTCTTAGATCCAAGATTCCCTTCCAGATAGGAATCTGGAATCATGAAGCCAGTGATTTTCTAAACATTGTATAAACTCTGAATCCTTTATGCAAACATGGCATGCTCAACACTAAAGTACTGTTCTTTGGGTACAGAGAAGACAAGAGCAGATGTATCTAACTCAGCCCAGCAGATTGGGAAATTAATCTGAACAATAAACATGTGATTTTTTTCCTAATACATTCCTTATTCAAGTGCCTTGCACATTCTTTGCATCACATAACAGAAAGAAGATGCTTGGCATCTCTTCTGACAGAAAGGAAAGAAAGACCCAAATGGATGGCATGACCTCATAATGCTTTTGAATGACAGGAGCAGTAGCTTTGAAATCCTTTTGAATCTCAAACTGCAGAATACATTTTTTTTTTCATTTAGCTGTTGCCCAAAACTTTAGCCATTATCCTAAATAGCTGTTCTGAAATGGGTCCATTTCTTGTTTTGATTTTCTGACTCCTGAAAGTACCATAATGAATCTGGTACTTTCCACCTCTGAGAAGAGACAACCTATTTCCCTCTGCCAAACAGTTCTTTTCATGCTAAAGACCACTGTCAGAATGGATGGTTAACCTAGGGAACTCAAGAGTTGGGCCTAAACAACAGCACATCTGTGCTGTCATATAAAGAGGCTGTTCATGGTCACAGCTGCCTGTAAGTCTTGGTTCCTGGTTTTCTTACAAGACAAAGGGTGATAATAAAGAACAACTCAGTGACACTTTTACTGACTTCAGTGGAACTACTCAGGTGACTGAAACTTCAGAAACCTAAGGTGAAGAGCCTCATTAGATATTTGAATATCATATTGCTCTCTTCCAAAGGTTAAACACATTTAATCCAGAAGGAACACATTCTGTAGAAAGTGAGCACAATGTTTCCAGACAGCTTCCATGTAGATGGTCCAAGACCATGATACCCAGAGAAGGTCAATCCAGTCACAAAAGGCTGTAAGACCCAGACAGTCCTCGGATCTGAAGAAACACTGTAAAAATCAAGTTTTGTCACCCCTCCCTCCTCCCCCCCCTCTTTTACCTAGATTATTTTAAGACTAACACTCTACCCTAATTTCTTAGTTTTTTTCCCCATGAGGCAGCATCTAATTTAGATGAAATGACTAAAATCCTAACAGGCCATATATTTATTAAAGCATCTTGGATCTCGTTATGTTTCAATGGACCTATAAGCACATTCAGTACAATGAAACTAAGCTTTATTATTTTTGCCATATATTCTGACTGCATTATCTTCATGCTCAATGTCCAGTTCTTCATGCTTTAACTTACAAGATATATGGAGAAAAAAAGAAAGCTTAGAAAAAAAAACCATTTAAAATAATAGTAAAGACTGGGGATATTGTAGCTGAGTGGTAAGTACTTGATTTTATAGGTAAGATTCTAGGTCCAGTGCCCAAAACAACAAAACAACAGTAATGAAAAATGTAGAATGTATAATATATTTGGTAAGAAGGAAGTCACAATTGCCTGCATCCTGTTTAGGGATAGGACAGCACAGCACAGAGAGCAACTGTACACTAAGCGTACGACATTGCTGTTTGAATCAGAATGGGAAACATTGAAAGCGAATGTTGAAACTCATTCTGTGTGAGCAGGCAATTTCTAACAAGCAGACTTTACTGATTCATTGTTTTGGAGTCTAGGACATCTCATATCAGGTGACTAACACTAGTCTCTGGCTCTCTATCTGCCTTACCATGTTGTGGAAGCTGAGAGGGCACAAGAGAAGTAACCTCACCTTTTTATGGTGACAACAATCCTCCCTGTAGAAGGGGAAGCCAGTGAGCTAAATCAGATCCTAAAAGTTTACCTCTTAGTGCCATTGCAATGTCAATTAAATTTCAATATATTTTTCAGAGGGCATAAATTCAAACCATAGGTATGTATATAGTCCAAATGTAAGAAGCTGTGCTGAAATATTAACTATATTGCCTGAAAACATTAGCCTTGTTTCAGCAATCAGTGCATGCTCTAAAAGATGACAGTGTGAAAACATAGGGCTCAGTTCTTTGGGTTGGGTTCACCCTTGATCATCAAAAACTCAGTGTGATTCAAAGAGCTATGCATAGTTATCTTTTAAAGAACAGGACATTGAAAATACATTCTTTCTTTTAATGGTTAGCATAAGTCCACCTTCTTAAAGATCCTACCTCCTAATCTCTTGACCTTTTTGAGGTTTTGTATTTTTCCTTAAAGTGTATTAGGTTTGCATATCAAATGTAAAAGTTTTACTTTCAAGAAAGAAGAATGTTAAAGTACAATTCTCAAGGAGCAAGAAGATTACGATGAAGGAGAAAAGGATAGAGGAGGAGAAGGGGGAGCAGGACGGGGTGGAGAGAAAAAGTAGGAGGAAGAGAAAGAGCAAGAAAAAGAGAAGGAGGAGAAGAAGAGTTGAAAAGGAAAATGTTTATTTCATCTTCTAATGCTCAAGTCTCCTCATGACTCCCCTGCATTAATTAATCCATCCATATTGATCTCACCATTTCTATAATCCTCATCTCAGTCTTCTTTACAAAAGACAGTTTTGGAATAAATACTGAAGCTCTACCACATGACAAGCCCGTTTCTGTTCATTGACATGCACAGAAGGACACATGATGGTGGTACAAGCTGGAGGAACATAAACCAAACTCAAATAAACAAGAAAATTTGGGGAAATATAAAGCAATGAATAATAAAATGTTTTCCACTGGAGAAATGGTTTAGTGGTTGAGAACACTTGTTCTTATAGAGGACTTGAATTCAGTTCCCAACACTTTTTTTTTTTTTTTTGTCAATTTGACACAAACATAGATATATCTAAAAAGATGAAACCTCAACTGAAAAAATATCCCCATCAGATTGCCTGTAGCAAGACCATAATGCATTTTCTTAACTAGTGATTGGCATGGGAAGGCTTGTCCCATGAAAGGCAGTGCTACCCTAGGAATGTGTTCCTGAGTTATACAAGGAAGCCAACTGAGACTGGAACAGACTTCCTAAATGGCTTCTGCTTTAGATCCTGGCTCCAGTTTCTTGCCTTGATTTCTCTCTGTGATAGACTGTGATGTGAGCCTTAAGTGAAATAAACCTCCTCGTCTCCTTCTTCCTCATCACATTCTTCCTCTTCTTCCTTTTTCTGTTCCTCCTCCTCTTCTGCATCCTTTTCTTCAACCTTTGTCAGAATTGAATCGTCACATTCTTCTTCCTTGGTAATATTTCACATTTGATGAGCAAACTTCACACACTCTTAAGGTCAGAATTCAAAACTTCCAAAAAGATACAACTGACTAGCTTCAGGTTAGGTGAACCTGGGTGAAATGACTGAAAACAGGTGAAACTTGAAGCAAATTGGAACAGACTTCACAATTGTCAGGGGCTTACATGATAGAAATTAGGACACAATATCTTGTTTACTTTGAAACCATTTTGAAATGCAAGTTTTAAGTTGCAAGACACATGTTGTGATTCTACCGTATTGATGGAAAAAGTGAACCCTGAGCTGTTGAAAGTTTCATGGAGCTATTGCATGGCTGCTACAGGTCATAGAGTCAGTTACTTTAGCAACATGTCAGTGACATTACTTCATAACGTTACCTTGCATACACATTATAAGGAAGGACAGAGGGGAAGATTGGGGTTGTGGCAAATGTAGGATTGACACTAGTAGCCTATTTGACCTCAGCAAAGAAAGAAAAATTGAAAATGAGGACCTAGGTTATTGATGTGATCAGCAGTTTTCTGGCCTAGAGATTGTTACCTGTGGCCCAGCAATCAAATGTTGACTTTTGCCATGGTTTCTTCAAGTTTTGGCACTGCTGTCAGTGACAGTACATAGACTTTTCCACATAGCCTGGGACTTTCTTTAACATCTGGAGATGGCGGTTTTAGCATCCTGAATGCCTGATTCCTGGAACGTTTGCCTTTGTTGGCATCGCTCTGCCCCAAAAGACTCTAGTTTCTGATAAAAACCAAGTTTCCCAGCTTTCCAGACTTCTTAGACCTGCTGAGCTTTTCAAACAATAGTTTAAGCTAAATGTTATCCTATTTTGGTCTCCATGGGAGTAGAAAATTTCTCCAGAGGAGAATCATTATGTACAGACACGGATTCCTTGGCTCCTCGGAGCCAGCTGTTGGATAAACCTGTTCGAGGAGAAGCTTCAATGCAATGTGAACTTTAACGTGACAATTAATGCTGGGACCTTTTCTCTGAGGCAATTAACTTCCTCTTTTCTGTCTAACTGTGGCTTCAGCCCCGGCTGCAGGCAGAAAATGAATGTCACCAGTACTGTCACAGTCAGTCAACCTAGACTTGTACCAACCGGGCCTTTCAATCCACTGTTTCTTTGTAACCTTCAAGATTTCCTTGAGGAGCCATGATATGCAGGAGAGAAAACACCCAGCGGTGTCCCAAAGCACAGCAGAGTTCTCAGAATTCAGAGATGCCACCAGGACACATTTCTAACCTGCCATCTTATGGATGCCCTCACCAGAGAAGTGAAAGTAGATTTTCACGCTTCTGTCTCTTTGAGCTTGGGTGTTTATGTTAATGTCAGGCAGACACCTCTCCTGCAGTGGTGGATGAGATAAACAGAATAAACCAATTTAAAACCACTACTCATTTGGGAATGTTCAAGGGACTATAACCTAGAGACAACTTCATATTGATTTGAAGATATACTCAACTGAAGAAAAGGAAAGAATAAAGAAAAGACGGCTTGGCATATGTAAGCCTCATGTACTGAAAGGGACAGGTAGGACTGTGGTATCAGCCTTCAGTCTAAGCTGAAGTGACAAAGACAACCAGTTGTTTTTCATTGAGAAGTACAGAGGGCAGTAGGAACTGTGGTCTGAGACTCGAGTATCCTTTCATAACTTTTATGAAGTCCTGTAAGAAACAAGGAAAACATGCTTTGTTTTACAAAGGGAAAAAATGGAATTCTAGAATCCACAGTGAAAAGTGAGTTAAAAGAACTTAAAGGTGCCTGCACACAGGAGGTATAGGATTCTTTACCCTGCTAGGTCAGTAGTGATGGCACCAGATGATTCCTAGTTAGAAGGCAAAATCTTAGGTCCTATCTCAGAGCTTCTGATTCAGGTTTTATTTTTAAAGACCTATTTATAGGACAACCATCAGGTCTAGATAAGCTCCAAGTTTATCTGTAGGTTACATAGCATTAGTGCTAAGCAGTGTTTTTGGTATGGTTTTGTTTTTAAGAGAAACTGTCCAGCCTACTAGGCTTGTGTTTTTAAAACTGTTTTCTGTGCTCTTCTAGTTTTCTCTCAAGTTGTGTACATTGGTGTCTTTTTGCATGTTCAATAAGACCAGTGACCTTGAAATATATGGTAAGCTGATGTAATGACCTTGCTGACATGCAATCCTACACACACACACACACACACACACACACACAGAGCGAGAGAGAGAGAGAGAGAGAGAGAGAGAGAGAGAGAGAGGGGGGGGGGTCATCTCTCAGGTCTTCTTAAATTTCATGATAAGTTATTATGTTTAGATTTAGAGACTTGATGTAAAATCACTTTCACAGTTTTTATTTGAATACGACACTCATTAATGTTTTATAGTCTATTCTCAGTGATTCTGACTTTGATCTTAGATTGAATGTCAACTGTGTTCAGCAAAATTGTTGGCTTTCTTCGGGGTTCAAATTAAACAGGGCTTTTAACCGGCACTAGAAATGGTTATTTGAGGCTGCTTTCGGCTAACTTGTTTTTGAAACTCTGCCACCCATCCTTCTTCTTATGACTCTTCCGAAGAGCTCCTGGCTTTTAAGGCAGAACAGTAGAGGCACACAGATCAGCTACTGTAGGGATGTATCCAGGGGACTAGTCAGAAAGTAGCAATAATCAAACACATGGAGCTGTATAAACTTTAAAATGCATCCTATACTCTCCCTTTTCTCCACAATACTGGTTAGAGAGGGAGTAGCTTATACAACTACTCTATCATATAGTTAGGACCCAAATCTTGGCTCTCTTAATTTTCTCTGCACTTTCCCACATGCATGCAACACACACACACACACACACACACACACACACACACACACACACAAACATACACACATGCATCCAGCTAGAGTTCAATTATTTAATTAATTAATTATTAATTAATTTTACTTACCTTTTAAAATATCCCCTTTACTGCCCCACTCCTGGTCATCTACTTCAATAATCCTTCTTCTCTGAGTGGGTGGGGTCCCCTAGTTATCTCCCACCCTTGCCCAGGAAATCTTTGTGAAGCTAGGTGCATCCTCTCCCACTGAGGCCAGACAAGGCAGCTCAGCTAGAAGAACATGTCCCACATGCAGCATGGAACAGCCCCTGACCCACATGAAGACCAAAGTAGACATTTGCTACATATATATGCACACAAGGCCTAGGTCTAGCCCGTGTATGTTCTCTGGTTGGCAGTTTGGTTTGTGAGAGCCTCAAGGGTCTAAGATAGTTGATTCTGTTGGTCTTCTGTGGAGTTCCTATCCACTTTGAGGCCACCGTCTTTCTCCTACTCTTCTATAAGGGTCCCAGAGCTCCATCCATGGCTTGACTGTTGGTGTCTGCCTCTATCTGAGTCAGCTGCTATATGGACCCTCTCAGAAGGCAGCCATGCTAGACTCCTATCTACAAGCATAATAGAATATCATTTAATAGAGTCAGCTATTGGTGATTGCCCATTAGATGGGTCTAGAGTTGGGCTGGTTATTGGTTGGCCATTTTCTCTTTCTCTGCTCCATCCCCAATCCTTTTGTTTATTGTAGTCAGGATAAGATTTGGGTCAATAGTTTTGTGAATAGGATGGTTTCCCTATTGCTTCATTGGGACTTCTGCCTGGCAACAGGAGGCAGCCTTCATATCTTCAATTTTATGAGTCACATCTAAGGATACCCCTATTGATTCTTGGGTGGCTCCCTTATTCCAGGTCTCTGTCTCTTCCTGGAGATGCCCCCACATCTCCA
Source organism: Micromys minutus (assembly GCF_963924665.1). Lineage (NCBI taxonomy): Eukaryota > Metazoa > Chordata > Mammalia > Rodentia > Muridae > Micromys > Micromys minutus. The sequence goes on from NC_137985.1 coordinate 28,231,889, forward strand.
TCCCTATTACTTGTGAATTTTTATTAATTCTCATGGTCATCTGGTCATCCCTCCTGTTCATTCCCACACCTCATCTGAACACCTTCATTTTCCTCCCCATCCCCTTTTCCATTCAGTTACCTCCTTCCTTCTACTTCTTATGACCATTTTGTTCCTCATTCTAAGTGATATTCAAGGATTATTTTTGCATGTGCCTTCCTTCCTGTTTAGCTTCTTTGGGTCTGTGAAATGTTATATGTGTATCCTGCATTTTAAGGCGAATATCCACTTATAAGAGAGTTCATGCATGTCCTTTTGGGACTGGGTTACCACACTCAGGATGATATTCTTAATTTCCATCCATATGCTTGCAAAATTTATGATGCCTTTGTTTTTAATAGCTAATTAATATCACATTTTTCTCTATACATTCTTCAGTTGAGGAATACCTAGGTTGTTTCCAGTTTCTATTAGGAATACAGCAACTTTATTTTATTAGATATTAGTTTGGCTACCCCAACTTGCTTCTTGGGTCTATTTGCTTGGAAAACTTTTTTCCAGACCTTTACACTGAGGAAATATTTAACTTTATGGCTGATATGTATTGGTTGTGTTCAGTTGAATAGTGGATCTTGTTTCCACACCCATTTCTTTAGCCTGCTTTTTTTATTGGAGAATTGTTTCAATTGATGTTGAGAGACAATAATGACAACTGATTGTTATTTCCTGTTATTTTGATGCTGTTTTTGTCGGTTTGTGTGTGCTTTCCTTGTTTTTGCTGGTATGGGATTACTTATTTTTTGCTTTTTCTTGGATGTAGTTATCCTTCTTGAGTTGGACTTTTGTTTTAGTGTTTTCTATAGTTTTCTGTAGTGGTGTATTTGTGGATAGATATTGTTTGAATTTGAATTTATCTTTAAATACCTTGTTTTCTACATCTATGGTTAGTGAGAGTTTTTCTGGGTATAGTAGTATAGTTTTTTGTTTTTTTGTTTTTTTTTTGTTTTTTTTTTTTGTTTTGTTTTTTTTTTTTTTTTGGTCCCTGGAGAATCCTGTTGTAATAGGTATTAAGAAGGGGGTTAATCTTGATTGTCTTGGTCTTACAGGCCTCTCTTCAGTATTCTTGAGTTGTACGGTTCTGGATCTGCACGTTGGTATGATTCAGAATCCACAGGTTCATATGCTTCCGGAGCCACATAAGGTGGGCAAAACAGAGAGCTGGCAGGAGAGTGAGGGTATGCTTGAGCTCAGAGTCTGCTCAGAGCAGCTTGGAGTGCCCAGTGGTCTCAGTAATCAGGGAAGATGGGTGTGAGAAGGGAATCTTACTTTTTCAGACTCAGCAAGTCTGCTGAAGATGGGCAGAGAGGTTGGGGAAGAATGGAGCTGCCCATGAGGTATCAGAGTGCTCAGGGAAGCTTGGCTTGCTCCAGAAGACTTGGCAAGCACAGAAGATGAGTGGGAAAAGGAACCTCACCTGTATAGTGCAGAATCCATAGGATGGATGGAGGTAGGTAGAGAGATAGTTGGAGAATGAAAGTCTACATGAGGTTTCAGGGTACTAAGGGCAGCTTGACCTGCTCTACAGGACTCAATAAGCAGGAAAGAGGGGTGGGGAAAGGCAAACTTATTTTCATGCTTCAGGATGCACAGATCTGGTGAGGATAGATTGAGAGATGGGGAAGAATGGAGGTGCCCCTGGTGAAAGTTCCATTACTAAAATTAAATTGCTTTATGTGTGATGACACCTGCCGGTCATCCTAGCACTTGGTGCATAGAACTAAGATCAAAACCACCGGTTTGAGGCCAGTGAGGATTAGTGTGAAACCTTGTCTCAAAAAATTAAACTAAATAATAACTACATAGCTTAACAAGTTTGTACCAAGGTAAGACAGAAACCATGTTTGTATTGTCAACTACCATGTTGCCTGTGTGTAACCACATAAGTCTTAATGATGTCCCCACTGAACAAACAAGCAGCTCTTTCTGAAAGTTTCTGTGACCCACTCAATATAGTATAAAGTTAATATGCAGCCTGGTCATGTCCTGGCCTAATTGCACATTATTTTATGATACAAAGCATTTTCTCCAGGAATCCTTTTCAGAACAGGAGTGGGATGTCGAGGGCAGAAATAAGAAACAGGAGTGGGATGTCGAGGGCAGAAAAAATTCTGGTGTTGTTGAAAAGCAACCACTTTTCTTGAGAAAAACATCCACACTGGAAAGACAGTAACAATATTTTCTAGCTGACCATGGGTGAGCTGGTAGGAGTAAGTAGAAAGAGAAAATCTCAGCATTTTGTCTGTATATTTTATTTAATTTTTGAGAATTTTGCACATAACTACTGTGTTTACATTATTGTGTCTGTCCCTCACCTGAACTCCCTGTGTGCCTCCCTATTCCCTATCAATTATTGACCTGTTAGTATATATATATATATATATATATATATATATATATATATATATATATATGTGTGTGTGTGTGTGTGTGTGTGTGTGTGTGTGTGTGTGTGTGCATGTCTGTGCACACAATTCGATAAGTCCATTTAGTATTTTTCCTATGTATATGTGTTTAGAGGTGACCACTTGATATTGGATAACCAATCAGGGGGCTTGTCCCTGGTGAAGACTGATTGATTCTCTTCCTCTAAGGCATTGCCAATCACTTGTAGCCCTTTATCTAAGAGGAAGACCTATTGAGATTTTTTACATCTGAGTTGTCATGTCAACTGACCTCATCTTTATACAGGTTTTACTAGTACTGTTTGATCCACTGGTACTCTGTTTCTTGTAATCCTGCCTAGTTTATTTATTCATACTTATTACTTCTCTGTAGATAATAAAGGTTCAAGAGAAAATAAATATCTACTGAGCCCCTTTGGGACACCATCACTTTTTTAAGTTGTAAACAATATACCGTATCTTTAGCCATAGATAAAGAGTTCAAGGAAGTAACATGTTGGGTTTTATTTCCAAAATACAGGAAAATAATATTTTTGCTTATTCGGTGAAAAATTGGTGATTTTCACATTTCTCATCAGTGGTATTAAGTTGCCAGAGTAAAACCCTGCAAACTAAAAGTCATTAGGCTGACATTACACTGAGGTCTATCAGCCTGCTTCAGATGGGATTCTCTTTTCACCCAAAGAGCTCGTTAAGCACCAGAGACAATGTACCTCATCAGTACTCACTGAGGCTTTAGTGACTTCAAATATTAAAGCACAGGGAAATACCACACACTTGTGAGAACCTTATTGAGTAAGTCAGAAGCAGTACTCCCAGTTAATAATAAACAGCTGAGGTCTGTGGAATGTTCCCTGTCTCTAAGGCACTGCTGTATTTAATGTTCGAAATGACTGTCTCACAGTGGCTGTTATCTCATTTTCAACTCGAGAAACTATGTTAAGAGGAAGTAAGCTATTCAGGCCATATGACCAAATCTTGTAGAAGAAATAAAAATATAACTTTGCTCATTATTAAATCAAAAATCAAGAATATTTGCTTTTCAGGAGAAATATATGAGTAAAGGAGAAAATATGTACTCCGGAGCTCACATTAACCAATTCCCCAGCCTGTTTCTTGCAGAGGCAGACTCTTGAATCCTTTAGGTTAGTTTGCTATTTCTGCAGATTGGGAAGTTATTGAACATAACTGAGTGTATACAGGTACTTAGTGAAATGTGAGGAATTGGACCTCACATTTCTCAATTTCTCTGTATTATCAGGAGACTCAAGTAATATTTCTGCTATTCAAGACAGCATAGATAAATTCAAGTCATATGTCAACTTACCAATGAGTTGAAAATTTGAGCCAGGGTTTTTACCCTGTTTAGACCTCCCTTGAGTTCACTTGTCTCTAGATGTCCTGTTCAGAAGTAAGCCACCTAACTGCACATATCAGAAACCCATGATTTTAGCTTTCATGCCAAACAGTTATAAACCAATCATCTAGAACCTTCCAAATTAAGTCTTAGAATACAATTTAATTAATTTTATTGCCACTGATAGATTTGAAAAAAAAAAACAAAAACAAAAAGCAAATCAAAAGCAAAATTCCTACCTATTAGAGAAATTATTTCCTTTACCTCAGTTCCGGAAGGGTCGGTTCATTATGAGGAGTACTTCCTTCACTAAGTTGGGAATTTTTTTCACTTTGTTTTTCTGTCAGAATCCCTAGGTTGTTGGAAGTGCAGCCCACATTTTGGGGAGGGACTCATTCTCCTTGGTTCAACCTTCTGAAAGTAACCTGTAAATACACCCAGAATTAGGACTGTTATTCTAGGCACCTTTTATTCCAATCAAATGATTCCACCGTTAAAGTCAAATACATTCTTTATCTCTTGTCCTTACATGAAGGTTTTAAACCTGTAATTGCTACTTCCATGGTTAAAGTCACAATCAATGATGATATCAGTGATGATTATTAGAAGGGTGTGTTGTACTCCTCACTCATCCCACCTCCAACCAATCAGTTCTGCTGTCCTCAAGGTACACTATTTTATCTGGGCCCATGCTATTAACCTCTAACACTCTCTGCTCACCAGTGTCTGGCACTAACCCACTGTACATCTCATCTTTTGTTTACTGAAGTTGCCATGTCTTAGCACATAAATGCCTGTGGTTTTATTTTTGCCACCAATGTTAGTGACTTGCACATCCATACAGATCACTGCTGTCTTCAGGAAAACATTCAGTATTATTGTTCTGTTTCTCCTTTATCTCCTGCTTTAACCACTGTAAGAATCTGACTCCACATGACATCAGCTATCTTGAGTTGCAGTGCCATGGTACCCTCTGAGTGATTCTGATCTGTTTCCATCAAGTTTCCCAAAGCACATTACAAGATACATGAAGCCATTAGAGCCATATGTAGAACTGAACAGACAGAAGCTACTGTGGCCAGATTCAGAAATGTGTTTGAAACTTCTGATATAACTTGAGATAAATCATATCCCAAATTATATTACATCACTGTTGTCCTCAACACCATATCCAGTCCTTTTGTCCCAAATCATGGGTAGTCACTAGTATTGCTGATACCTTAATGCCTTACTTTGCACTCTGTTCCAACCCAGAGATTTCAGGATCTTTCTTCAGTCTCATGGCAAGTTTAGGATGATTTTTATTGGTAAATGGATATTCCTGAACATATATTCTTGACTTTATCACTAGATAAATTTGAGAATGGGTTTTCTTCATTATTTCTATGTCTAGTAAAAATATAATATAATATATAACATAATAATATAATGTGGCCAGATTATAAGTTTCTAGAGTTCAGAGACCTTATCTGTATTACTTTTAAGTATATTTCCAGAATCTAGAAAAGTGTCTGGAATAAAGCAGATGGTAAATAAGTATCCATTACATTAATAGGAATGGCAATCTGCTAGATCTAATATTTTGCAGCGTTACTAAACAAACCCATTGATTATGTTCTGAACTTGTCTGTATCCAGTGTCACTAAAAAACAGAGAATATTTTAAACATTTAATATATACCAAGAATAGGATGAATTATTCTGATCATTCCCATTCTCCAAAGTAACAATTTATTTTACATCCACATCTATATTTTTATATCTACATATCTCTGTCTCTCTACCTTTATCAACTTGACTCTGTGAGTCATGATGTTTATGCATTGCGAGAGCCCAAGCCATCTCAATTTGCAACAATGCTTACTTAATAACATAACCACTGGAGTGTGTATTTTACAAAGGGCAAGTAGAGATGGCAGATACTACATGTAATGATGGAGTACTTACTCTCATCCAGCCTCTGCTTATGCACAGGACATTCAGCAAGAGGTAGTTTACAGGAGTAGCCATGATGGATCCTGTTTTCTCCTTTAGGGATTCATTTCAGTGAATAGTATCCTGTCAAACATCAAACACTTGGTTTCTCTTTTACATTAGTTTATATGACTAAGAAGTAAAGGCATGTAAAAAAGATCTATGCTTCTTTTAAAAACATGAATGTCTGCCTTTTACACGTTTGATTATTCTGATTATTCAAAGTTGAAACAAAAAAAAAATACACATCCTGTGTCTTTTATAATTTTTTCATAAGCTTACCTGAGGATTCAGCTTTCAACCGGAAAAAATGGTACAGATGATAGTTCAGAAATAAAAATTCAGAGAAAAGTAGGGTTTCATGAGTTACTGTAAGCAAAAGACGTTCCTAAGCAGGATGCCTTAGATGTCAGTGGTCCAAGTGTGGAGGGAGCTCAGCCGTTCTCCATATTCGGCTTCTGTGTGTCACTCAGCTCTGTCTTCCCAGGTGGGGTTGTCCTCTATCTGGAGTCACTGTGGCTGATGCAGGTCCAAGATTATGATTCAGCTTAATTACATTCAAGGTGAGAGGCAACAAAAGTCTTTCTTTTCCCGTGGCTGCATTTTAATAATAATAAAAAATTGTTGAAACTTCTTAACAGATCATCTTTTCAATCCCTGTAACCATCAGTATGCCAGAATCTATGCTAACACATGTAAATATGGGGAAAACTAGGCACAAATGAAAGCTGTTTTTGCAGTCTCAGTCAGGGTCAGTATTTTCCAACACACATGACTATATAGACTATGGAAAACAATTATTTTAGGTACGGAGTGAAGACAGGGCACGGACTAATTAGATAGTCCAGTCTTTCCTTTTCTACTGAGTAGTCAGTACACATAGAACTGACCTTTGTAATGGAATCATCTTGAGTGAAACCAGTGTTATATGAACAACGCTGGCCTTTCATGGAAATTGTCAAGGGCTCCATGGCACTGACACTCAAGGCCAAGGATAACCACCATTTGTTTTGTTGTGTTTTGTTTAGAAAAATAGATGGCAAATCACCAAACTGACTACCAGATATGCCCAGAGGCCCCAGGGGTATAAGAAAACTGAAAGAGGGTCTCTTCAACCCACAAATCAGCAGAGAGCAGAGAGTGGGATGGTTTATAAAACTGGTATAGGAACAACATGACCAAGGCCAACTACAATAATTGGAGAAAACTAAGCTGCTTACCATGCAAGACTGATGGCAGCTGGTAGCAAATGAAACATGGTGGTCTGTGCATGTGCTATTGTTCCACATATCCTGATGCTTCAACTTATGGTGGACACTCAAGTTCTATTGTCTTGAGATAGTGCAAAAGCAATTTTTTTCAGTAGAAACCATCCTTCTAATTTTGGACATGGCTCTTCTTCTAGCTCAAGGTAGCTGCATCGAACTCTCATGATATGAGGTTTATTAGTCACCAGGGAAAATAACACTTGTTAGTGTGCTGTCTGTGTGCTAGAGTCTTTGGTAAGTCATAAGGTTCATGCATTTTTTTGTAATGACAGGTCTATCAAGATGTAACCCCATTGTAAATAGATACCTTTACTTTGCCTACAGAGCACATTTTCCAAGAAAATGACAAGGCGAAGATGGTGACTCTGACCATCTTGAGGACTTCATCAAGTCTATCATGAGTCCTTCTCTTCATGGCCATGATGGCATGTCCATGAAGCTGGTCTTCTGGAGAATTAAACAAATATCACGGGAACTAAAAAGCAGTTGGTCAAACATTAAAGCCAGCCAATGAAAGACAGTTTTGAGAAGTGTGTGACCACTGAGGAACCTAAGAAGCTGATTGTGGTGACTAAAGGCTAACATTGTTGCTTATAAGGGCTAAGAGAAGAGGATGTCTGTTTAGGAGTGACAGAGAGATGCCACAGCCGATTTCCTTGATGCAAGGCACCAGAGCAGACAGCATGGCCTGCAAACTCACTGAACTCTGTGCTTGCTCCCCTGCATTTTCTTCTGTTGTGAGCTGAACCATTCTGTGTTTCAAAACCTGACCATGTTACCAAGACCAAACTGGTGACTGAGGAAGGATGTTTCCCAGAGCAAAAGAAGAAAGAGCGGTTCTTATTCAAAGGGCTTTACTATACACTTGTCATGTCCTGCCACATCTTATGACTGTCCAGTGCTACTTTGTATCAGGTGTACTACTACTGTTACAGTTGGAAGGGATGTGTGTGACAGAGATTGGTAATGTCCCTGGAGAAGTGACATTTTTAAAGCTTTACCTTTAATCTGGTGGACATGAGGCATTCTGAGTCACTTCTTCTGAGAATTTTATGATATGCCCTTCTGTGCTTTCTGTGTTGTGAAGTCATAAAGAGATAGAAACTTGTTCTTGCCTCATAGTACTTTTATAAAACATGTGTGAAGGTGGGAGGAGCAGTTTATCTCAAGCAGGGAAAGTATTTATCCAGAGAGAGAGAGCTCTACCTTGAGAGGCCCATATTTAAACTGGGTTTGTAAGAGATTCCTGTTCCTTTCTCCAACTGTTTGTGCAAGCCTTGCTGCCTGATTCTGGAGCAAAATATCTTGTTTAGCTTCCAACATAAAACTCAGTGTGTGGGTACTTAAGAAAATGGAATGCTAAAAGGATATTCCAAAATGTTGGCTATCAAGTTTCTGTAATGATTTTGAATTATTGTAATAAGAAAATTGTATGTGCACATATTTATCTCACAGACACATAAACATACTTAACACATTATACATGCATACATATATTAAGGTATTTATAATATGTATTTTCATATGCATACATACTACTAAGGACCCCGAAGGAATTTTGAGATAAACCAATATCTTATTGCAAGGAGAGGTTAGGACAGCAAGATATGAAATATATAGAATCTCAGAATGGAATCTGCTCTTTTTATTTTACCCCCAACATCGACCACCAATACCCTACATGTTCTAATTACAGCACTCTTTACAGAAGAAATGCACTCAAGAAAAGAGAGAATGAAGAACCGTTTTCCCATAATCCTCAACAATGGAGTAGAAAATGCTGCAAATCAGAATACAGATGTGAAAAGCCTCATAATCTGATGAAATTGTCAGTCTTGCTGTTTAGTAGATAATCTTCTTTAGGCTGGACCACTGGAAGACATGGCCCCTGTAGGAATGAGTTAGGTAAGCCTGAGGTAGTTAGTGCCAAGGCAGCTGGCAAGAGACGGCATTTAAGCATAAACAGAAACCAATGTGAAACCACCAAACAAACCAAAATGTCCAGCTCTCCTGTCATTGCAATACACGTTTACCCAGCCTCTGATCTTATTCCGTGCACACAGAACTGTCTAGCTGGTTTCTTACTGAGGTAGCTGCTTCCTTGCGGGTGTGGAGGCAGGACAAGCTCCACACAGCAACAAAACATTTTTATACAAAGTAGATGTCAAGCTGGAACTTCTGTGTCCCCAGGGCAAATCTCTAGCCTTGCATTTCTTATCTGGACATGTTTATCTCCTTAATGTCTCCAATTCCACCATGTGATAAGGCTCCTGCTAAGGAAAGTAATTTATAATCAGAGGCTTGCAGTGGGGCCTTTCCCTCTCTGGGGTGTTTCCTAGAGGATGAGGCAGAGTCTGGGAAGGCTAGTGGGACATGGCAAGTGAAAAGCACTCAGTGAAAACTGCAAAGAACAGGAGGTGTTGGACTTTGCTCTGCTCTATTCAAATTTAAAAGGGCTGGGATTCTTTCTCAAGTTCAGAAAAATCACTAATAGCAGGTCAAGGAGCTTTTGCCTTAAGAGATTTTTATAAAGATGTTTCAATTCATTTATCCTGTGTATGTTCTAGTTCAAAGGAAAGAAGTGGGGTGGGGTGGAAACAAGATGCTTTGAAGATCTGCCATCTTTATTTTAAGATGCTAAGCAGTGGCATTATGGGGCAGTGGTGTGTCCAGCATGGCCCTTGTCAGGAACACTCTTAGCTCTAGTTCCCCTATTGGAATTTACACTGGGAAAACAAGCTGCTCACCATTGTTTTTGTCCATTCAAACTTGCATATAAGATGCAGGAATTTACCTTAAAGTATTCAAAGAATTGGATTTTTATACATATATAAAAATATGTGTATGGAAAATAGAAACCACTTCCATCCATTCCTGTGATTGACACTGAGGCACATAGGTCTACTAGACAGCGACTGTTAGGTCTAGACTTGTGCCTCCTGAGTGATTTAGAGGCCTCATAAATAATCCATTTACATTCCAGCATGAAGGTTATTCATGTCCATCCACATCAGCTAGAAGGTTTCCCTGAGATCTCAAATTCTGCACTTGATACTGGGCATACTTACCCCGCCTTCTCTAGTATTTGGGGACCAAGAAGATTACATTGCAGCTTGATTATTTTACCTGTTCTCTGTGTTACAGGGCACTTTGTTCTCCATCCTGCAAGCTTAAGGCAAAGCCTTATGAGTTGCAGGGGACTACGATTTCATTAAAGAGCTGTACTGCCCCTCCCTGTGATGGTCCTGATTTTCTTTCAATATTTCTCAGGTCCTCATAGTGTAAGCTTTTAATCATAGACTTTAAGTCACTAAAATGACTCTGAACAAATGCTTAAAACAAACAGCTGGATCTCAGAATAACTAGTTGGAAGCGGCAAATACACATCAAGGTTGCCCTTTGTTATTTGCTAATGAAGCTGGCTTCTGAACTTGCTGGAGAATCAATTCAATGTGAGCAGAAGGATTAACTAGCCCAGACAGTGCCAAAAGGAGAAGAAAATAAAAACAGGGATACAGGAGCATAGCTCAACATATCTGTTATTAGTCTCAACTTGGACTGACTCGATTAACCTAAAATCATTGTGAACAGAAATCTTTATTTCCTGGGCAGCTACATTTGGTTGGAGTGGAGCTAGAAACTGCAGAGCAGCCATGCTGGGAAATGCTAACACTAGAGAAGTAATCATACAACCTCATGAAAAAGCAAAGAATGGATCTTGCAGATATTATGATGGATAAATGGCTGTAGTCAGGCTGGGCTATTAAAATGTTTTGCTTACAATTCCTGTCTCAATTATCCATGCAAACAGAAAGGCCAGGGAACCAGATGATAGAGAGATGCTGTACAATAGCGATAGACTCAAATTTTCTTTTCATTTTTTTCTTTTTCTTTTTTCTTTTTTGATCAAATTTAAAACTCAGTCTCTAAAGCTGAGGGAAACACAGAAATACATAAAGCATAGCTGTGGTTTCAAGAATACCAAGACCACTCCATGCATATGTATGGGTCGTTAAACTTGACAATAGGAATGCAATTAAAGGAACACACATGTTTCCTGCTGTCATGAAGCTTCCATTCAGATTCCACTCAGAATAAGAACAAAATAAAGGCCATGCTGGGTCACATGTATAAACATCAACTCTTAGAAATGTTTAGGTCCAAGAACCACTGAAAGAAGACCCCAGACTCAAATAGTATACAAAAGTAAAGAGTGTTTAATCTGCAGAAATAACCAGCATGCAGTGGTCAACCATTCGTCCAAAGGGGGCTCACAGACCCCCTTTTTATACAGGACTAGGGGAATCTTCTAGAAGCATTAGGTAACTTCAGACTGGTGAAAGCAAAGCAGGGACATTAATATAATTTTCATTGCTTACTATGTTAGTTTCATTATATTTGCTGAGACATTAAAGAATTTCAGAAACCATCTCTGCTCTAGGTTCACTGTCTCCTCTGACCAGATGTCCCAGGAAGTGACAAGCCTCTGGAACTATCCTCCCTAGTTCAGGGTCATCATCTACTGAGACCCATTTGTTCTCATAACCATATTCTAAGAGACATTACATTCTAATGTCTATTTAGCACCTTTTCTCAGTTGTGAAGAGGTGTAACAAAGAGATGAAATTGATAAGCATATCAACAGTAGGGCCATAGAGCCCCAGAGACCCAGGCTTGACTTTTCATCCATGAAGGCATGTGAGAAGCTATTTTAAATAGAGATAAATACATGCAACTCATCCTGTTAGCATCCTGTTTAAGCTCCACCCTACAGTAACCTGGCAACTGCCAGATTTGCTCCTCCCCTGTTACCTGGCAACAGCTATGCATGCCTGACTCACTATAAAAGGGGTTGCTTGTCCCTTCCTCTCTTTCTTGCTCTTGCCTTCCTATTCCTGCTCTCTCCCTATTCCCCTACCCCTGTCTCTGCACTTGCTCATGGTCAGCCTCTACTTCTCTACTTCTCTGCTCATCCTCTCTGCTTTATTTTTTTTTTCTGTCTCTATTACCCTCTCAACTTGCCTCCCATGCCCTAAATAAACTCTATTCTATAATGTCCATGTGGCTGTTCCCTCAGGGGGAAGGAATGTCTCAGCTTGGGCCCACTGAGGCACCCCTTTACCCCACACCTCACCACACAGCCACCAGAACATTACACCCCCCCCTTTATCTTCTTATAAACACATCACAGTCTTTGGCTATTAGACGATTAAAACAATAGATTTAAGAGAATCAAAATATCTTGAGAATTTTATGTTGGAGAGAAAGGAAAGGCCTGGTGCCAGCCAGAGGAAGAAAAATACCTTCCAGGAAGACTGAACCCAATTCTGCAACACACTGGACCATCTCAAAGGACAGACCTGACACAGGGCAACAATGGGTCAGTGATGGGAGAAACAAACATAGATTAGAGCTGCTTTAGTCAAACACGAATTCTACCTTCTGTTTAGACCCAAACTTCTGTTGGTGATCAGAATCAGATTTGGAGATCCTTACCCCTTTTTTGCCTCTGCTCTTCAGTATCAGCTGAGCTTTCTGGAGCAACAAAAGCACAACCTTTACTCCTAAATAATCTGGACAAAGTTAAACCTTCTTCCCTCTACCTTTGCTTTCTTCATTTATGTTCCTCTCTATTATCCAAATGATGTTTTTTACAGGGGGTAGGCAGGTGTAATTAGTGCCCTTTGTAATCCATTCCAGTGAAAACAAATTTGGCTAACTTGTAAACATCCTTCCCTTGTTCCCCTAAGATCTCCACTTCTTTTCCCTATACCCTCTAAAAAAGAAGTCTTTCTAAACCTTGGCTGCATATTGAAATTATGCCCAGGGAGCTGTAAAAAGTAAACACAGGCTATATGCTAGCATGCCTGAATCATGATTTAACTGCACATATTTTTTAGACCTTTACCGTGGCTCTAATATGCAGCAACATTGGGATCTGCTGCAAAACAAAGTGAGTGGCTAAAAATGTCTTGCTTTTTTGATCGATATGTTGGATGACTTTGGACAAATTACCCACATCTCTATAGCTCAGTTTCCTTGGCGTTAGAATGGGAAATAAAGATAGCACATCTCCAATAGAGATGAGGGATGGGATGATATATATAAAAGTACTGAGAACTCTGCTTGACACAGACACTCAAAACAGTACTATATATCCTCATTTTCGGTGAAATTAGTTTTATAGTTACATGCTCACTAAGAAAAATCATGCATTATTTTATATGTCCCAAATTACAACCATCCATAAGTAATTCTCCCATGGCACTCCTCCCACACACACACAAGTACCCCAAGCAACACACAGCTATACACCATAGATACAAGTAGTTCTTTAGTATTTGACTCCATGCTAACCTATTTTGATAAAGTTATATTTTCTATCAGATATTATCATGCATCTCACCCACAGATAAGTCTGAGGTTGACCCAAGTGTTCTGATTACTGAGTGTTCCAGATTTTTTTCATCACTGAGGCCTTTAAAGATAACTGATGTCCTAATGACATTTGTTCCATGCGTCCCTCCTCTGACTAGAACAAAAGCACCTACAAGAACATTAGGACTGAAATAAAGAACTGGAAAAGTTGAGAACACATCACTTTTCCTCTTCTCTAAAATGTTTCCATTCCTTATATACCACAGACAGACAGCTTGCACCCCAAACACTGGGGTCACTTGGTACACTTATTTTAACTTTGTATACATCCATGGTCCATCTGTTGTGTTTCCTCATCCCTGATCTCATTGCTAGTTCTTGGTTTTTTCTAATTATGGACTGCTGCCATATCTATTCCTGGGATTTCACTATCTATTTAAACCAACGGAATATTTTTAAAGGCTTGATGTAATTTTAGAAAAGAAAAATAGAGCTCATGGTTACCACAGGGTGTGGTGAAAAGCCAGAATTCTTTTTTTGTTATTGATGGCTTCCTAATGGCCTAGAATAAGCCTCATTACTTTTCTCTAAGCCAAGTAGTTTTTTTTTTTAATCTGTCTAATTAGATTTTGTTTTCCATTTCACTTACATGTCCTTCATAGGAAAACTCATCTGTTCTGTCTGTCTATCACCTGGAGAGACCATGAGCCCAAGGGAGATAGCACACCACACATAAAATTTTATGCCAAGTGCCCTTCTTAGTTTCAGAATTCTGTTTTCACTGTGAAGAAACAGGTGGGTCCTTTTATCTCCAAAACAATCTCCAAAATACCACTTGTCAAGCAGGTTGATAAGAGATGGTGAATTTTGAGTTTATTCTAACATCTATCAACTATTTAAAAGCAAAAAATTAAACAAAAAAAGATTCAGCATGTCTAATAATTGTAGACCTTTTTTTCAGACATGAGAATCCACTGAAGAACTGAAGGAAGTCCTCTGTATCCAAGATCTATACAGAGAGAAGGCTCTGTGCTTGAACAGTAAGTTCATTACATCTGGATCTTCCTGAGTGGTTTAATCCCACTCTCTGTACTCATTACAGCTAAACCCTCGGACACAAACACAACATAAATAAATACTGGGAGATGCTTAAGTACAGATGAGTTAGGAGTGAGGTCAAAACTGAACCTTCAACAAGGCAAGGTTCCATTTTTTTGTTTGATTTTTTTTTTACAAAGTTTTGCCCCAAGGGTGGGTTCAATTCATAGAGGGAATGTAGAAATAGAGTTCAGCAAAGCTTCAAAAACAACCATGCCTTCTCAGCCAGAGGAAATGGAAAACAAATCTCAGATACAAAAGGATATAAGAGAATTCAGGAGCAGAGACCTTGATGGGTGATTCCCCAGTTCTGTGTGTAGATCCATGTAGTTCTCAGTCAGCATAACAAAAGCTCTGACAATTGTCAGGAGAGTTGCACTTCTGCCCATAGACAGAAAACACATTCTTCTGTGGAGTCTAGTGCTTAGACTGCAACCGGAAATAAACACAACAAAATCCAAAATGCTTCAAAATAGTGGCTAGCACCCTGCCACTCCTGGGCCAACCTGACATGCTATCATTTTTGTAAATGAAATATTTGTGGATTACAGCCATGGCTGTACATTGAGGCATTACTTGTGGATGGTATGTATAGGTGGAAGGTACAGAGATTGTATTTGTTCTTGAAATCTATAATGTGCACTAATTTGGCAGATGTGGATTTGACTTCTAACCCCAGATGTTGTAGGCTGTAACTGACTACAGAGTTCAGGTGACAAAGCTTTCCTAATGTAAAGAAAAATGTAAACATTTTGGATGCACACAGAACCAAGAAAATGAGACTAATGCTTAAAATAAATAAAACAAAACAAAATGAAATGAAATAAAATGAAATGATGTTCTAGAAAGTTAAAGTAGTTTTAAAAAGTACTTTAAGAGAATTATTATCACTGTATTCCACAATGGGGATAAAAGCATTTTTAAAATCAATAATTAAGGGTTCCAACTTAGACAAAGAAGCTTAAAGGGGAAAATCACATGTTAGAGCTAAGAAAAATGACAATACTTTAAATAAAAAGAATACATTACTTTATGTTCATTGTAACTAGTACGATTTTAAGGCATACTCTCAAACCTTTGAAAAATCAAGTACTAACAAAAATGTATTCATATACTTTTATGAAAAAATGCTTTTAAAATCTGTACCTTTATCTTTGTATTTTAAAATAAAGTTGTTCAATTAAAAATGAATACATTAAATAAATTTAGCAGAATAAAATGATAAGGGAAAATTTGAAAATTAAGATGGTAAACTTAAAGATAGTACAAAAAAAAATTTTCATTTAAGACAATAAAAAAAGGAGAAAGGCAATAGATTGACAAGTGTCTTAGAGTTTATTTTGGAACATGACTGTAGCACAGTGTCTGAGAAGATCCAGTTATAAGAAAAAAAAATGTTGACTTAATTTAAGCACAGAAGATGAGATTTCAGTTCAGTTGGCCCACTGCTTTTGATCCTGTCTAGGAACATCAAGATGGGAATGTGTGGCAAATGGATCTTCCCAGCTTCTCAATCCTGAGACCCGGAAAGGGAAAGAATAAGAAAGAACAAGAGACCAGAGGAGAATTTTACTATTTTCTTCAAGAACACACTGTCAATCATCAAACTTTCTTCTACTAGGTTTCACTTCTTCACAGTTGCTCCATTTCTCCAAAGAAGCCTAGGCTTCTGAATTAATTCCAGATTAACTGCTATTAAAGTTTGAAAGACAGAGCCAAGTGAGGACTACAGAGATGGCAATGGACGGCAATGAGAAAAAACTATGTTTATCCAGTCCTACATGTGGTGATAGACACATAAAACACATTAAAGAAAGAGTAATATAAATATTAAAAACATATAAAGGATCTCAGTTACATTATATCAAAAAATTACAAAATAAAAATCAAAATATTATAAAATACTAAAGGATGGAATATCAGTAAAAATGACAAAGTATGTTGTGTGTTTGTATGATCTACAAAAACTGGCTAACAAGAGTAAAACAAACTCTATTTTGTAACTTCAAGAAAAATGTAGTTAAAGCCTTCCAAGAAAAATGCAGCTAAGCCTTCCAGAGTGAGCACAGTTACCAGAGAGAGACAGGGGCTTTGAAGATCTGACTTTCATAGCAAAACCACTCCTGTGATAACTACCTGTATCCAAAGCTCACAAGACCTGATGATCTCTCACAGGTCTGGCCTCTGAAATCATGAGAGTAGCAGTTAAGTATCCACATGTTTCAGACGGGAAAGTTCAGACCATCATAAAGACAAGCAAACCTAGCTTCAAAGAGTTTACAAAACTTAAAATTAATCATAACTCTATTTTTATTTAAATAAGGCATTGTATGAAGGAATATCTGTGTGTTCTAGGGCTAGACAAAGATTCCTTAGGTATGGTACCATATCATCATCTAATAGCTAGTATTCTGATAAATAAAAAGTTTGGTTTTGGTAGAAGTATAAACAAATATTAATAAGTGACAAGTCTGGTAGAAGTTTTTATTATTCACACACACCCACACACACACACACACATCACACAGCTAACGAAGGTTTATGTATGGATAATAAATAAATTCAATACTATTAACCATTAGAGAAATTCAATTTGTATCCGTGATGAAACAGCCCTAATCATAACAATTGACATGAAATGCTGATAGTACTTGGTCCCTGGCCTGGGTGCTGATGTCACTCAACTGGTGACCGTATTGCTTGTTTGAAAGAAAAATGGCCCAGACACTTGAGAAGGCAATCACAAGAATTCTTGCCTCAGCAACCACACTGTTGAGTGCTGATTCACTTAAGAACACAAAAATTGTGTTCCCATAAATGTTCCTAACAGTTTGAGTTGTAATCACCTTCACCCACTATCCAAAAACAGCAGCTCTGACTTTCTTCACTGGATATACAACAGCAAGTTCTTGTTACTCAGTGTAACTCAGCAATAAAAAGGAACTCTGGATATAGGTACAACTTAGGTATTGCTCAGGGCAGTTATAGAGGGAAGGGATAGGAGTTCAACCTCCATGTTGTATAGTGTACCATTCAATTGATGTATTGCTCTGTTAATAATGGTAGCAATAAAACCTTTCAAGGTTTCCTTAAGAGGAGAGGAAGTTATAAGCTAGATTTATAGTTGACATTTTAGCATTGAGTTTAAATTTGTAGAAATAAATAACATTGGTTAATTTTAAATTGCATTGTATCCAGAGTAGCATGATGTGGGATATGACTATCCCTATGTCCTGGAAAACATCTACTATATACTGTGTGAGTAATTAGGGCACCAAAAAAATCACTATCTTTATAAACATTATTGTTAAAATTCATACTAGTTATGCTGTCTTGAACTGTAACAGTTAACACAGTGTTTAATTAATGTGCAAATTAATATGGAAAGTCCACTAAATAATAACTTTCGCTGCTTTGGGATTTCAGGTATCCATTTGAGTTTTCAAATGTGATTTTCAAGATATGTGATGGTCTGCTATAATTTTTAAGTTAAAAGCATAGGTTGCCATGGTAATTGTGGTGGTACTTGAGTCTGTACTTGATAACTCTTCATAGCACTATACAGACATGCTATTACATACAAAATACGACAATCCAAATAATGTCTGTAGTTTGTTTAATAGTATTGCACTATGCCACTTTCCTGGTTTTGAAAATTGAGCTGTGATTATATGATATTGTTGGAAGGGAAGTGCATCAAAGTCACACAGGAACCCTCATTAATAGTTCTCCAACTTTTTATGATTCCCAAGTTCTAACAAAATGTTTTAAAGAAATAGGCTAGTAAACCAAATATATCAATCTCTAAAGCATGTCACAAGGTGGCAAAGCTGTCCCAAACAGAGTTCAGTTGTTACCCATGAAACCAAACTGAATGCAAAATAATTAGAGATCAATTTGGTAGATTCTAAAATTTTGAAATTAGTAGTGTCTGTAGGAGCATTCTCTAGGTGAAGGAATGTTCTTAGTTCCTCAGCATAAGAACATTTATTACTAATATTACATATAATTGTTAAAGATGGAATTTTTTTATAATCGAGAGCAAACTTGATTATTCTGAGACTTTTCTTATAGAATGCCACACTAGAGAAATATAACAGAAAAGGATTGAAAGACACATGGATATCAAAGGAATATATAAAACTGCCCCCCTTTATACATACAATAGTTATCTATAGCAGAAGCAAGCAAATAATCTAAAATGATTAATAAATGAATAAAAATATACTATAGCTGGCAAATTTAAGATGACTGCATTGCATAAAGTGAGCATTACAAATTGGTATCTGTAGGTATAAATACAAAATAATGGGGTGATAGAAAGGTAAAATTAAGGAGTAGCATTTCAATTGTCTCAATAAAATTTCCTTAAGTTGAAACCTTAGAGTAAAGATTCTGAATATGTATGCTAGAATTTCCAAGTTAGTGGTAAAAGAAATGAAAATATTACATGGGCATAACCTGCTGTATTTTTGGATGTAAATATTCAAGACAATAAGATGAATATCTGTCAGTTAGTTCTAATGCATTTCTACTCAAAATTTCAAAGGGATTAATTTTGGGGAAGATAAAGGAAATCTAACTATATAATGTACACACTTGTAGTAAAATCAGTATTAAAATGATTATTAAAGAAATTTCATAATATCCAAATTTGTTTTGTTATAAAATCCTAAGAAGCAAAGCACTGTAGAATTGGTATATGCAAAGGCAAAGAAATGGTGGAGAACAGAAAACAGTTGCAATTGTATACAAATATAGTGACTGACTTTGACACTTAGCATTTGTCTCTTTACCCTTAAAGAAGAGCTTTGATTTGACTTCTAAAGAATTTATTACAATACACATTACATATCATGATATCGACTTTTAAAAAGTCAGTGACTGAATATGATTTAATAACTCTGTAATGTTGCATAATCATTTATTTCTATAGCATTTATATTACTTGTATGTGAAGCCGCTCACTGTTAAGGCTTTTGCCCAATTCCTCTTTCATGTACAAGCAAGGTGCAGTCTTTCTCACCTCTGCAAACTGGTTATCTCAGTCAAATGGAATAAAGTAATACACAACCTTCTTATCTGGCTTCCTTCAATTAACATAGACTTCTTCAGGCTTATCTATGCTGTAAGTCTACCATGGTTCCATGCCTTTGATCTTAAGATGCCACACAAAATCAATGTCTAGAAGTAGACTTTGCCCATAGAACTAGCTACATGGAAAGGTTCTTGCTTTGTTGATGTTAACAGAAAGACCAAGAGATGAAAAACCAACTGGAAACAAATTTAATTTAGCTTCCAGGCTTAACAAATAAAACAGTGGTCACTTCAAAACAGTACTCAGCTCTGGGCCTTGAGAGCTCTAAAACTTTTGCTGTTAGGTGCGATTTCTTTGGTATTTATTTGTATTTTGATAAAATAAAATTTTCAATTTCAACTACTTTAAGAACATAACTAGTTACACTTTATTAGAGTCACGAAATTTAAACATACAACTGTCTACTTCTAAAGCATTTTCACCATCTTAAAAGGCAGCTATACCCTTAAGCAATGGCTTACACATCCAGTTTCTCCCAACCTGTGGCAATTTCTAGCCTAATTTCTTTCTCTATCAACTCATGATTCTATTACATGCACATGAAATCATAAGTAACTTGTATGTGTGTCTGTACATGTGTATACACATGCATGTGTGTATGAGTTGTTGTTTTATTCCACTGAGCATAGCATTTTCAAGGTTGATCAGTTGTGTGTCCTTTATGCCAACTTCAGACTTTTCTATGGTTTAACACACCCATGGAATATCTACATTTTTCTACCTTTGCATATTCATCTATTGATATAGATAGTTGGGTTGTTTCCATGTTTGGCTATTAAGAATAAGACAACTTAATCCTCTGCATGTCATATTTGTTTCAATTATCATTCATGTCTTATACTTGTTGTGAATTCTTTTGACCCATCCACTACAAATATATGTTTACTAAGATAAATAATTAGTAAATGAGACCTCAAGTAACTGAAAAGCTTCTATAAAGTAAATGACACCATCAATAGGATAAAATGGCAGCCTACATAATGTGAAAAAATCTTCACCATCCCTATATCTAACAGAGAACTAATATCCAAAATATATAAAGAACTCAAGCAATTAATTACCAACAATACAAATAACTCATTTAAAAATTGGAGTACAGAGCTAAACAGAGAAATTCTCACCAGAGGAATCTCTAATGAATGGGAGCCACTTAAAGAAATGTTGATTGCCCAGAGTCATCAGGGAAATGCAAGTCAAAATGACTCTGAGATTCTTCTTTATACCTGGCCAAACGGCTACAATAAAAAAAACATGACAGTACATGCTGGAAGGGTTATAGAGTAAGGGAAGTACAACTCCACTGCTGATGTGGTTGCAAACTTATGCAACCACACTGAAAATCCATCTGGTGTTTTCCCAGATAACGGGGATAGTTCTACCTCATGCTGCAGCTATACCACTCTTGGATGTATACCCAAAGATGTTCTACCAACCCACAAGGATACCTGCTCAAATATGTTCACAGTAGCTTTACTCACAATAGCCAGAAACTGGAAACAACCCAGATGTCCCTTAACTGAATAATAGAAAATATGTTATATTTACACAATTCAATACTTACTCAGCTCTTACAAACAAGGCATTGTGAAATTTTCAAGCAAATAGATGGAACTAGAAAATATTACAGTGAGTGAAATTACACCAATCCAGAAAGACACTCATGGTGTATCCTCACTTATAAGTGGATATTAGCCATTAAGTAGAGGATAACGATGCTGCAATCAATAGACTCAGAGAAGCTAAGTTACAAGGAGGACCCAAGGGAGAATGTTTAAATCTTACTCAGAAGAGGACATAAAATAGACTCCAGAACTTAATGGAGAGAAGAAACTGGGTGGGAAAGGGGATGAGGAAATAAATGAAGCTGAGGATCAGTGATGGGGAGAACAGGGATGGGGGCTGAGAAGACTGGCAGAGAGAAAAAAATAGTGTTAGGAGCCATTTCTGGGAAAAGCCAGAGTCTTGGCCCAGGGGAGGTTTCTGGGAGACTACGGTGTGACTTTAACTGAGACTCCTAATAGGAAGAAATACTGAGCCAGAAGTGGACACCTACTATAGCCAGGCAGGACTTCCAGTGGAGGGAGAAGGATGCCAACCTACCCACAAAACCTTTGATCCAAAGATAAGCAGGGATAGAGTTGGAGCAGAGATGGAGGGAATGGCCAAAAAAATGACTGGCCTAACTGATAATCAACCTTTCGTGAGAAAGCCAACCTGTGACACTATTAATGATGCTTTGTTATGCTTGTAGACAGAAGCCTAGCACAACAGTTGTCTGAGAAGCTTCGTCCAGCAGATGATGTGTAGAGACCATAGCCAAACATCAGATGGAGCATGGGGAGTCCTGTGGAAGAGTCAGAGGTAGGACTGAGGAAGATAGAAGGGCCAAGGGCACCACAAGAAGACATGCAAAGCCAAATAACCTGGACACGTGGAAGCTCGTAGAAGCTGAACCATCACCCAACAAATGGTATGGACTGGACCTAGGTCCCCATACCTATATATCAGATATACAGTCTGGTCTTTATATGGGTCCCACAATAGTTATAGAGGATACTGTCTCCTACTCTGACTCTGTTACCTGTCTTTGAAGCCTTTCCCCTAGCTGGACTGCCTTGTTGGGACTTAATGGAAAGCCACTTAGTCCTGAGAATACATGATGTTCCAGTGCCAGGTTGATACTTGAGGTGAGACACTGCCCCTTCTCCTTGGGGAAGAAGGAAAGAGAAGGGGGTGAGACAGTGGGACTTGGAGGAGTGGATAAATAAAGTGAATAAATAGGTAAATTATTAATGAAAGTAAAACAAATGTTTTGCTTATCAAAATGTTAATTTCCAAATATCAGGACCCCCAGTGTTTTCCTTTGGTTGCTCTCTAGTTACTCCACTTCAGTTAAGCAAGATTTGTAGGATGATTTTAATCTTGTAAAATATACTGAGAATTGTATTTCTCTCTTTAATTTTGTCTTTATTAGTTTCGGGTATTTTTGAGCACGTTTCTGTGTCTCATAAATATTTGCAATTTTTATATCTTTCAGATCCCTTTATTGATTTATAATATCCTCAAATGTCTTTTTTAATAACTTTTCCTTAAAATATATTTTACCTAAAAATACTTATGAGCTAGCTCTACTTTGGTGATGCTTACTATGCAATGACTACAACCCTACCTGTTCACTTAAAACTATTTTATGTCTTTGGTTGTAAAGAGTATTGCTCTGGTTTGGTTATGTTCTGGATCTCTCCATTTGATAGGAGACAGGTCCTCAGTGTGCCAGTATGGGGAATGGTATGATCTTTTAGCTGCAGGACCTATGTGTGGCTGAGCCCTCTACCTACACTTGCCCTATACAGCTTGTCCAGTTGTGAGTTTCTAACTCGACCATTATTCATTGCATTAAGATACTTCTCTGGTACGTCAGTCCTGAGAGCCATATTTTCTATTATGGCATAGAGATAGCATTTTAGAGGACGGTTTGATATTGCACCCATTGATCAGAAAAAATAAAAATAAAAAAACAATCGGACGTTCATCACTGAAAACTGTGTCTCACTAACCTTAGATTCTTGGTCAGAATTTCACTATTACCTCTACCCTAATTGGAATACACACACACTGGCTATGGCTCAGGTATCATTTCAGAAAAGATGATGGTAATAGTCTAAATAGACTCCCCTTTCATAACATCTTATTTTAAAAAAGAAATTACTATATTAAGTCCAACTTGTGGAGCCCCATATACTCCTGGAGTGGAGTTATTCACTGTACAGTGGTTTTCCTATGAGGGGTCACTGATCTATCACATGGCTTCCAACATTCTATGTTTTTTCTCTCCCCCACACACTCCCCTGTCACAGTGGCATCCATGTGTGCATCCAAAAGTGTTCCACCCAGAGATAAGCAGATACAAACTGTGGTTTTGAACTTAAAAGTCTCTTCCCATTAATAACTCTTATGACATCAGAAACTGGCTACATTAGTTTCCATTTGCTTTACGGATCTTAAACCTGCTCTAAAGTTATCTTCACAATTTTTATTTTCTAAATTCTAAACAATCTCAACTTATTATTTCAAATACAAATGAGAAAGCTGTAGAAATACAGGAGAGGAAAGGAGACTTTTAGTAAGTAAGAAGATCTGAACAAAAAAAATGGAAATGATTTCTCAAGGGCGACTGTTGCTTTTTGCCATTTGTTGGGGGTGGAGAGACAACTAGCATTACAGAATGTCAGAAGATTAGAGGATAATCTTAGACTGAGGTAACAGAAAATCTTTATGGAGGAATTTACATTTCATCTGGATCTCACAATGGAAGTAATGGAGGAAATTCTAAGTGTAGAAAAATGACAGGGTTTGGGAATTAGGAGGTGCGTTTGGGAGATGCATGCTAACGTGGGATGTTTATCTCAGATTGCATCTCTTATTTTCTTGAAAATCTCCCCTTTCTTTGTTGCCAGATGATGTCTTAGCAGTAAGTTGATGTCTCTGGTGCAGTCTACAGCAAACACCTCATCACTCATGGCATCTTTTGTTGTTTTATGATAGGAGGCAGAGAGAACAACTGCATTTCCTAATGCACTTGTCTTTCTGTTTACCACATGCCATACAAAGTTAAGAAATGCATACGGTAGTTGGGAAAATAAGGTTAGCATAGGTTTGGCAGTTCATGCCTGTCTGACACCCGCTAGGTTAGAGTAGGGTTAGGGAATCAGAAACCCTTGGGATAACAGATGCTAAGCCAGATTCTGAGCCCTTCAGCAGCTTTATTTACAGCAGCAAACTGAACATGATACATCTGAGCACAGATGTAAAGTGGATGCTGATGCTGGCAATCTTAGCAGCCATGGCACAGGGGAGAGGCAGCTTCCGATAAATTGCATGAGGTTTAGATGAACAGTTTGTTCCTTTTCTAACAGGCATTCTCCTTACAAAAACCTGTGCCATTAGTTAAGTTTGTACTCGTGTGTGTGTGTGCAGTGTGCCTTTTTCTTTTCCATTTACCTGATAGGTTTATGATTTCCTCAGCAGCAGCATTCTTCTTTGGCCAGCTTATTAACACAATCCTTTAATAAAATCATATTTCTACCCCAGCTTTTGGATTTCATTGTATCACATTAGGAGAGAAATCCAGAGGTAGTTTACTCTTAGAGATTTCCCTAAAGGAACTGGATTAATCCCAACCTGACCTTTTCTTCTCATTTTTCTTGTTCTTCTTCTTCTTGTTCTTTCTCCTTTTCCTTTTTCTCTTTTGCCTCCACCTCTCCTGTTCCTCTTTTTCCTCCTCCCCCTTTTCTCCTCCTTCATTCTCCTCATTCAGTGTTTGAATTAAGCTTCACCACCTCTTGCTTCTCCGCAATAACAGCCAAATAACTGCTGAGTGGTCTTATCAATCAAACACAGCCTTTTCTGGGCCATTTGAAATGAACTAAGGGACAACCAGGAAGAACTACAAGGACTTTATTTAATTGGGCACTTGCTGTTAGTCGGCAGCTAGAATATTTGGTTTAACTCTCAGAGCAACTGCCAAGCTAGTGATATTTTGTGTTCCATGCAATGTGAGGAACTGAGTCACATGAAGAAGCAGCTAATTACCTATAGTCATTCTGTAAAGATACAAGGAAGCTGTGAGGTATACACAGTCCCCAAGGGTTACAGCTTTAAGCCCTAGACAGGAATGAAAGGTAGTAAACAGCATAGTGGGCATCAGGAAAGTGAAAACAGAATGAACAGGCTTCATCACATGAGGGTCCCCTGTTGAGCAACAGCGAGGAACTCAGGCAGCTCGAAGGCAAGCTTTATTGAGACAGGGGCAAAAGGTGAGGTGATGAGTTTCTGTGGATAATAACTAAGAGAACAAAGAGGATTTGGAAACAGGCAGACAACATTAACCTCTGAAACTTAGCATCCGGAATAAACAGATAATGGATTGCAGACGAGACGCTAATTCATTTTAAATAGTCTGACTCTTCGTGAGGTTAAGACTTGACTGTGACCTGATTAAAGGTATTATGTTAGAGTCTGAAAAATTCAATCTGAGTATGACTTTCCTAGTGACAGAAATACCCGCAGAGAAGAATCAAAAAGGCACACAGCTGCAGATAGTTACATACACAATCCAGTGGGAGACAGAGAAGCTTTGACCCCAATGCATTCATCAGAAAATCAGAAACCAAGGTTCTCTTGGTATAATCACCAAATTAAGACATTTAGCAGAATATATTTTCCATAGCAAAACATTTTTTTCTCCAATGAAACTTTTGTCAAAAATTAAATGTGTAATGTAGTCAAAAGATAGGAGTATCCAAATCTTTAGAACTCTGTTTCATGTTATACCCATAAAAATAATAAAATTAATTTTAAAACAACCTAGAAGCTCCTGAGGGCAGCTCTGAGGTCACCATGAAACTTTACTGTGAATTTTGTTCTCACCTTAGTTTGATTGCAGATTGCTGACACATAGAATAAAAAACAATCACAGTTTGAATTTGATGGATGGGATATGTTGTAGAAAAATTCTCCATCTAACAAATGTAGTTATGCAAATCAGCATGCTAGAATTCCAGTTCATTTTTGGCTCTTTTAGAGTTCAGCTAGCTAAGTTGACAGCCGGCCCAGTATTTTTCTTTTACTTCTTTTAATGTTCTCATTATTTTAAAAAAAATGTGACAAATACTCTTATAGCCCAGGGTAAACTTAAACTCTCTGTTTCCCCAAGGTTAACCTTGAACTTCTGATCTTCCCGAACCTACCTCCTAAAGTCATGGATTACAATCATTAGTCATCTCTATGCTTAGCTTTTGTGACTCTGGGGATTGAATCTAATGTTTCATGCACACTAGGAGAGCATTCCAAGAACAAAGGCATATCTTTAACACTTATAATTAATATTCTAACTCTAAGAAGTATGATCCTTCTCTAGAACAACTCAAGTGTATTGTTTTAAAAACAACATGTTCTGTTTAAGACAACTGTTTTCTGTATTATGCTAAGAAGGTAAATTGAATATCTCAGCAATGAAAAGATAGTATTAAGTTTTGAAATAAAAAATCTGCATTTATCTGTTTTAGTAAATATTTACTTTTAAATATCCTACAAAATGTAGATAAAATAAGGATACATATTATATCATTTTTATGCGTTTCACTTTCATTTTCAAAAAACTCTGGTCATGCCATAGTAAACCTTCTATTATATCATGTCTCTAGACTACCCAATGACTGCAGATGCAGTGATGGAAAAACCAAGTGAGCATGTCTGTTTTCATGTTTGTTATATTTTAGAGGGGAACAGATAATTTTTAAAAAGTAAACCATAGACTAAAATTCAAATTATCACACAAAGCAAAAGCAGTCTTCCATAATAAAGCTGTCTTAGTGTTTTGTAAATAAAGTTTTATTAGAACATAGCCATACTTATTTATGAAAGAAATCATTGCTTCTGGTTGAATATATACTGCCAAAGAAGAGCTGGACAATTGCAAAGAAGCCCGTGGTCTTCAAGCTCAATTGCTTGTTCTCTAGCCATTTACTGACTTTCTGGCATGTTAAATTTCAGCTTGTAGAAAATAACATAGAAGAAAGAAAAATAATCAAGATTAGAGTATGGAAAATAATAACATGCACACATACATGCACCTGACACACACACATACATAAATCCCAAAAACACCCGATACACACACACACACACACACACACACACACACACACACACATACACAAATCCCACAAAACACCCAATACACACACACACACATACACAAATCCCAAAAAACACCCAATACACACACACACACACATACACAAATCCCAAAAAACACCGGATACACACACACATACACACATACACACACACACACATACACACACACACACACATACACACACACACACACCTACACAGCCACATATATATCTCTAGCTCCATCTCATGCATCAATGGGATGCTCAGACAACATTTTATTAAGAAGGCATTGCATTAGCATCTTTCACTTGATTATTTAAAAACAAATCTAGGGAACAGATTGACTGTTGCTTTCTCTCCTAAATAATCTCCCATTCGGTGATAAACTTGCTGTATTAGTGCTTTAGCACTTTGCATTTGTACAGTTGCAATAACACTGTTGCTTAGATGTTCAATATATGTCTCTTTCCCTAGTGACCCATTTTATACTACTATATATACACATAAACAGACTGAAATCATTTCAATGTCTGCTCTGCAAATCTCTGTCAACTACATCATGCAAGTTAAAATCATCAGCAAGGATTCAGCTTCTGTCTTAAATTTCTATTGCTGTGACAAGATGCTAACCAAAAGCAACTTGAAGAGGAATGATCTCAGCTTAGAGTGTATAGTCCATCACTGAGAGAAGTCAGGACAGAGACACAAATTGGGAAGGAACCTGGAGGCAGGAACTGAAGCAGAAGCCATGGAGATGGAGGTACATTATTGTCTATTATTCTCTCTCTCTCTCTCTCTCTCTCTCTCTCTCTCTCTCTCTCTCTCTCTCTCTCTCTCTCTCTCTCCCTCCCTCTCTCTCTCTCTCTCTCTTGCTCACTCGCTCAGTCTTCTTTATCAGCCCAGGACCACCTAAGAGTGGCACCACCCAATGTGTCCTGGGGTGGACCTTCTCCCATCAATAATTAATCGAGAAAGTAAACCATAGAAAGGCCTATAAGGTTCCTTCTGCCCAATCAACTCTAGCTTGTGCCAAAACAGACAATAAAAGGCAAAACAAAGGAGGCTCTCGGTCATTTCACCTCTCTGCCATTTCATAAGACTTTCAGGATGACTAGCATGTCAACAATGACCATTAACCTGAGGCACAATGGAAAATGACCATAGATCTGAGAACTGAAGGAGCAGCCAGAAAAAGATACCCCCAGACACCTAGAAAAAGTGGGATTTGTGCAGAAGTTCCAGATGCAAAGCACAGGCACTGACTTTGTGCAAGGAGGAGGCTGGAGCTAAGTATCTGACATTTAGTGTGACAAAACTGGGATGGGTTTGAGGGATTTGACTAGATAAAGAGAGATGAGACTTGAGCTTCAGCTGACGTACTGACTGTAGACTACACAGGAAGGGGTACAAGTAGGGGGCACATAGAGAGAGTAGGGAGGCAATGCATGTGAGCACTGTTAGTGTCTTGTGCTCAGTGGTAACTGTGCTATGGTGGAGATTCTTTCCTAGAGAGAGACCTTTATGTAAAGGCCTGGTCACCAGGGCAGTAATAGTTAGGGATGCTGTAGACATTCAAGACGCTTAATGGGAGAGCTGAATGGTGGGGCACAAATCTCAGGTGTTTCATCCTTCCTAATGTATAAACATATGTTAACACACACTCCCAGCACAATGCAGCACAAACCACCTTGTCATGAGAAGTAAGCTGATGGTGGTGCAATGTTTTTGAGCTTACAAAGCTCTTAGTTGAAAGCTTTCTTCTCTATATTCTTAACCTCGAGTAATTTGTTGTAGTGAGTTGGAGCTGTTGGAGTTTGGAAAGTTTTGAAGGTGAAGCCTAGATTCAATGTAGAACATACATTCAGAGCTAAAGAAAGAAAGAATTCCAAGTTCAGTCCCAAGCCACCAGAACTACAGAGTTGGCATTTACTGAGAATAGGAAAACCGAAGGGCAAAAGGAACATTTTAGGGTAGTGGTGGCATTGAAAGGGGGTCGTGAATTTCATTTCAGTTACACCCAGTTTGAAATGCCATTCATAGCTTTCAATGAAAATGTGTGAGGATTTGGATGTATAAATGTTACAATCAGAGCAGAGCTAAAGGTTGGAAATACACCAAGCATATACACTGCCACGTATATCATAGATGTGAGCGAATAAACTACCTGTAATTATCTGTGATTGGTCTGGAATTCAATTTTACAAAAAATAAAAAAAATGTATCCTGTGCCTGGTCTTAACACTGAATTTCTCCAGAATACAAACTATTATGTAAATCAAAGAAAGTTTGCCCTTAATTTTACCCTTTTCGAAGCTTGTATGAGTGACAGGAAAGCTCTGCTGCTTGAAGTAATGCATCCGCCTGCCACAGAACTGTGTTTTCCTGGATCTGAAGCTGGGACCTTCAGACTCCTGCAAAGGCTGGATGCAAAAGTCACATTTTCACACACATCTTACATTAGATACTTTGCACATTACACAGAATACTTGTTGAGTGTGACATTTTTAACTTTATTATAGAGGCAGTTAGTTTCTTCTCATTCCTGCTTTCTATCATTTTAAAAGGATGTTAGGTATCCCTATTTCTGTAAAATCCCCATCCTCCATTAGTTTCTTCTCATTCCTGCTTTCTATCATTTTAAAAGGATGTTAGGTCTCCCTATTTCTGTAAAATCCCCATCCTCCAGCCAGGCTGACATCACGATAGACTGTGCATAAATGGATATCTGTCTAGACTGAACATGGGCCCTCATGAAATAGCCACAGTGAAAAGGAGGCTTCATGTTAACATGATGTCCCTCTCTGCTTCTACCGACTCCTATGGAAGCACACCCAAGCCTCCGGAACTTTCCAAAGCCTCCATCTGAGTCAGTGGAACTCTCCAGGGGTGAGGGCAGATGATAAAGCAGACAGACAAATCATGAGCCCCACAACAGGGTGGTATCCAAAGCACACTGTAGTCTGGCCTGCAGAGTTCTGCTTTTGTTCCATGGATTTCTTTTGCATAGTTTTAAAAATGGCAAAATTAGCATTTCTGCTACCTTCAAAGCCACAGATGACATGAACACTTTCCCTGAGTTGAATGCAGTTGTTCTATTGTTTCCTTTCTTTTTCCACCCACCCTTCCCCCCTCCCCACCAGCACTGTTGAGTGACATTCTTGTTTCCCTTCAACAGAATTACAGTCCATCAGCAGGTACTACAGTCCTCCTCATTTGTTTAAACAGTCACAGCTTATTAGATAATGGCTCTTTCTGGCATCAGCATTTTTTTTCCCCATGTCATTTAGGGTATGTTATTTCTCCTGTTTATTCTCTGAAAGCAAAATGTGCTTTACTTGAGAAGTAGATTTATGGTTTTAGAAGGGAAGGGTAGTGTCTTAAGCAGTGCTGCAGATGCTCTCAAACCTCTATTAGTCATCGCCGGTAAGATGCCCCTTCCAGAAAATCCAGGAGCTCAAGATAGAAAGTTTGTCTTCAGCCAGGAAGAGCTAAAATGAAGAAACTGGCTTGGCTGATTCCTACTCCAAGGCAACAGAGACAGGAAGAGCACAGAAGAGCGTATTCAAAATGAATTGTTATAACTGGCCAGCTACAGAAACCCACTGCAGGCTGTCCATCTGTAATTGCTTAAAGTTCTCTCAAGTATTCTCTAAGGTCTGACGAATACATTTAGAAATGCCATGCTCTAAATGATCTGTCATAAGAGGGTAAAGTACAGAAATCTGTCACTGCATGAACTGTGTGTCCCTGTGGGGTTCATGTTTATATGGCAATATTACAGGGTTTAGGGTCCAGCCATATTAGGACTGATTCTGTGTTTTATAACATTTGTTTCTGAGCAGGGACGGTACAACTTTATATGTTGCTTTGGGGCATGCTGTTTCATCTATTTGGAATAAAGGGTCATTTGTGCTTTAAGTGTCTAATCCCTAATCAGTATTCAGGTTTTAGATAATCAATAAATTTTTCTGAAAGACCTCTTTAATTTCCCAAATCAAAATTTAATGTCTCTTATGTGCTAATTTTTATTTTCCATCAGCACTACAGTAGTAATTTGTGATGCTTTATGAATTTGATTATTGGTTAAATGTCATTTCCTCCCACAGGACAGTACTCTTCACTGGGAAAAAGACCTTTCCTGTTTTGTTTATTCTTCTAACTCTATCATATGAGAATAGCTAATAGATTGTACTTTTGAGTGGGTAGATATTGGAGATTTAGTGGAACTAGGAATAGAAAAATAAATATAAAAATATATTTTAGAGATAATTGCTTAAGTCTAATTTCTTAAGGTTGAATGAAGGTTGAACACCCATAACCCAAGTTCTTATGATGTCATACCACAAGTCAAAAAACATCTTACTCAACAGGATGGGTCACGGGGTAAGACAAGGTTCACTATAAGTTTTAGCTAAAGTCATCTTTGGGATATTCAAGCCAGGCACATATGGAAAAAACATGGAATTTTGATTTAAGCTTAGTCCTATTAACAAAATGCCTCATTAATTATATATAAACAACACAAAATGCACACAATATTTAAAACACAAAAGTACCCTGGTTTCAAGTAATTTTATATATGTTCAACCTACATGTATAGTGAAAAATAATTTTGAGATGCAAGTATTCATTTTTTAAAATTTTCCCTATTCTGTGGCACTGGTTCTCATGTTATATAACCTACCAGCATCGTTACATTTTTAAAAAGAATTCTTATAAAGAACAATGTACGTGGTATATTGCATATGGTACAGCAATAGTACTATCAGTGGAATTATGGCTTAAGAAGAATTGCCAGAGACATTTTGACAATATGGAGAGACTCTTTCACATTGGGTAAGATAATGCTGAACATCTAAGCAATCAGAGAACTTGACTGACAGACATGATATGATATCACTCTTCTCAATATTACAACTTGCGTTTGTCAACAGTGGCTAGCTGGTTATTGAGAGACTCTTTTTTTTTTTTTTTTTTTGATTCTTCAGCTGACAGCAAGAGGATTTATTGTACATGAGTTACACTTGGCCACAAGAGAGAACAGAACTAGTCCAGAATGCCAAAGGTCCAGGGCGGAGGGCCAGCGGGACTGTTTTGGTTGTGAGAAAGGCAGTCATCTTCCCCGGGTGATCTCGGCGAGGCGGCGCTCCAGGTTTACGGAGACTTCATTGTTGACAGCAGCGTACAGTCCAACAACTTGTTCCGGTGTCCAGCCCTCAGCATCCCTTCTGCTCCTGCAGGCTTCGTGGGTGCACACACTACTTTACTAGGACCTCTGCCTCATCTTTCTTCTCTTGCGCTTCAGCCTGCGCGTTCTCTTCTTCCGCCACTTCGCTCTCATGGCGCAGGAGTTTCAAGGAAGATGGCGCTAAGACCGAGAGCGAGAGACTCTTTTCTATATGGTAGGTTTAGAGTTATTAATAAAGAGAGTTAGTTGTTTGGTGGAAACAGTCACTTGTAGAAACTCTTCTTATTGTGGACTTTAATAAATAAGATCTAATTTACATTTCTATTTCTTCTTTGCCTGGGATTATGAATTAACTGATCTGCTAAATCTTTCTTCAGTAAAACTAAGAGGACTCTGGGTAAGCCCAAATATTTACCTTTTACCCACCACAACTGGAGCTGTTCAGACTGCAAAGGAAAACCATTCCCAGCCTGTATCTTTAGACTATCCCAATTACCATGCTAAACCAAGCCTTTCTCTTCTCAAAGGCAGCTTTTTAAAGCCTTCACCACTGTCCTTAACAGGATATTGATTGCTGTTATTTGCTTCTGACAACACAGCTTGTCTCATTTAAGTAGATGAGGCTTTGATAAGTCTATATACAGTTCCAGAAATTGTAGAGAGGGCAAAAGAACTGTTTCTAGATAAGATCTCAGGAATAACTTCCAAAGACACATTACAGACCCAGTTCATTGGATTTTCAGCTTTGCATTGCTATAATGGAATATCTGTATCGGGTAAGTTATATAGAAGAAGGAGACTTTATTTAGTCTGTAATTCAAGTGATATAAGGGTATGGTGTCTATATCCTTCACAGTCTTGAAGACCTCTTTAGCTAAAAGTGAGAGCCATCCAGTGGTAGCACATTCCTCTCTGATGCCATGTTTCAATGATCCCAAGACCTCCTAAGCCCAGAAGAATCTCAAAAGCTTTATGGTTTCCAAATACTGCCATTGTGTGATCCAACCTTTAATCACACTAAATGCTTGTGGGACTCCCAATTCCTCCCCTCCCCCAACTTCCAATCTGCCCTATACACCGGAAAAGCTGCTGCATCTCCTGAAGTCATATCCAAGTCACACCTCCCCAGCTGAGCTCAGCGCTATGCTTTTTTACCTATGTGAGAAAACAGATGTTCATCTTGCTCATGCCTCTTTCCCCTGATAACTCTGTTGTGTATCAAGCCTTTTCCAGTATATTTTACAGGAAACCTTAACAAGTTAGCATCAACAAAGGAAGTTGGGAGCTGGGAGCTGTTTTTTTTTTTTTTTTTGAGAAAGTCTATGTTAGTAAGGCAACATTTATACTGTGACTGACAATTCAAGCTGATTAAATTTATGGACACCAAGTGACCTGGTCACACATACAAGATTGTGTTGGGTTGTTTTTTTGAAATGGTATCATCATAGCATGGCCTTTTATAAGTCTCAAATAGGAAGCTATAATTGTCAGAATTCCTTCTTGTGTGATTCTTGCTGTGAGGTATCTTCTAATAGAGGTATTTTTTTTAAGGTGTAGGTATTTTAAAGGGAGACACCACTTTCTAGAAGCATTTGAAGAAAATGTCAAGGAGTTTCCACTCTCTTCATCATGCAAGGCAGGATACCAGATCACTCCTACTGAAGG
Source organism: Micromys minutus (assembly GCF_963924665.1). Classification (NCBI taxonomy): domain Eukaryota; kingdom Metazoa; phylum Chordata; class Mammalia; order Rodentia; family Muridae; genus Micromys; species Micromys minutus. Next base: position 28,266,038 of record NC_137985.1, read on the forward strand.
CAGTGGAGATCTCCCTACTTCTAATGCTAATTCCTGGAGATAAGTTTTATACCTGAAGGCTAAAATTTTTCATGTTGGCTACTTGAATTTCTTCCCCTTAGTATTCACAATATTTATATAAACTATGAGTTCCTTGGTGTAACATCCTTCACCCTTAAACTTGAATAACGTGATTACAGTTTTATCAATCAAACCTCACCCAGGAATCTGTGTTCCATCATACCCTGCACCATAATGTCAAAAATGTTCAACAAATAATCTTTCTCCCTATATTTCACAGACGAAGAAATAGAAGCTATTTAGAAAATATTCTGACTTTATCTTTCCCTTTCTGTATGACACCAGCTCAAGTTTTTCATCTCAATGGCTGAGGATGATCTCTTTCTTTCTACTGAGGTCAAGTCTTCCATTAACCTGCCATTCTTCAGCTTTCTTTCCATTTTCTTTGTTTATGTCTTTGATGACAGGTATTTTGTCTGGAAAGTTCTATAGCTCCTTATTTAGAAGCGTTTTTTAAGATTAATTCTATATTTTATGTATATGTAAATATGTCTGTGTATAGGTGTGTATACATGGGAAATTGCCCATGGAGTCCAGAAGCAGGTATTGGATTACCTATAGATAGAGTTACAGGCATTTCTGAGCTGCCATGTAGGTGCTGGGAACCAAACTTACTTGTCTGAAAGAGCATCAAGCCCTTTTAGGAACCAAGGCATTTCTTTGTCCCTCTACGTACATTTTTATTTCATCACATGAAATACAAAATACATTTTTACATCAAACACAAACATTGAATACAATTCATGAGTCTGATGAATTATGCTTTAAAAATGAATCAAAACATTGATATCTCAAACAAGATTAACTTCTTAGTATGCTCTATGCTCACTGCCGTAAGTCCCAGATTAATGCACACACTAACCTGTAGAAAGACTGGGATGAAGAAAGTCCTGACAGGTCCAGATAAACTTTGGGGATTAACACTGAGCACAAAAAGAGGATGGAGAACTGGGCAACAATGCTCAGTGCTTCTGCCTGTAAATCATACATGCTGTGCTTTGTTTTTCAACTCCAGTGCCAAGGAAGTTACCTAGTGACATCTAAATCCAGGGAAGAGAAGAAGTCAGGGTGTGCACATGTGTGTGCCTGTGCATGTGTGTGTGTGTGTGTGTGCATGTGTTGAGGGTTAGTGTCTCAATGGTCATATAAATCTCTACTGCAGGAAGCCCACCCTTCCCTCTTAACATTGCTTGCATGATCTTCCCACATTTCACCGTTAAACTGCTGCTGGCTAGGGCTTACATTCAACCACCTGCATTCACTTTTATCTCATGTTCTTCCTAGAAAACAACCATTCATCTTTTCTTTACTTTGGGTTTTTTTCTGGAGAGAGAATCCTGGTTGGCAATCATTGTCGTTTAGGATTGCTGCTTATGTATCATAGCTGTAATGCTTGGCAATCTGGTTATGATGCTGTTGCTGAGAAATCTGATGTTTTCCTCATTCCTAATCTGTTTCCTTGTGACTTTTTTTTCTCTCCAACTACTTGGAAATCACTACTAGATTCAGATTAGTGTTTCAATTTTTATACCATCAACTTTGTCTTTTTGCTTAGTTTCCTAGAAATGTGTCTTTATCTTTTAACATGCATGATTTGTCTTTTAACAGCATCATTCACAGGATTATTTAATCTAACATGGCTCCTTTTAGAGCACAGATTTAAAGGCAGGACCTACTATTCCTGGAGGATTTCTGAGCATGTGCATTTGTGATTACAAGGACATTTCTGTCTGCTCTCTATGTTCCATGTTTTACTTTAATTCATTTCTTTCTATGTATCTTTATTATGATTAAATTAAAGGTTTTTAAAAGTATTGTTCTAATGTTGTCTGTGAGTGGACTTAAGAGTGAAACACTATATATAATACCTTTAGGAAGCTCTGTGCAAATAGACAAGAGAGACCCCATTGTGGACCATTTGGGGCCATGCCTAACAATGTTGAAAGAGAAACCTAATGACATAGGCTATCTTTTTCCTTTGCTGGACATTCAGCTTTCTTGCTGATGTACCTCTGACTATTGGTATGCTGGGAATCTGTCTTCTTTACCTGGCACTAAATAATGAATTGCCTCAGAACTAACATTCACTTCAAGTAACACCAGCCATCTCACAGCATTTGAGGTTAGGAACTTGAATGAGAATAAGAAGGAATTCTGCTGGTCCACTGCTCATTAGTAGAATGAGCAAGCATCTTAACTTCCCAATGATGTTTTCAATTTTAATCCTAAATGTTTTATATGTTGTGAAATCTTCTGTCTTGGACAAACTAGAACATATGGTTATACTACAACTCTTTGAGTATTTTATTCTAAGAAAGACAGGGAAGAACTTTTTCTAACTCATCCACCTGGCTTTTGGAAGGACTCATTACCTCACATGTAGTTGGAAAGAGGTCTTCACATGATTTGTATTTATAAGAGCTTTTTCAGAGTTTGCTTTATAGACCAAATAAACAAGGAGTCAAGATGAAATGGCACTAAAACTATAATAATGACTACCATTATCATTTTCTGCCTTTACCATGTTCTATTAATGAGAAGCAAATATCTAGGTCTAGACCATTATTGAGTATGATGTCACAGCTATGCACCACAGAACAGCTTTAAGGAATGGAGTGGATTACAGAAGGCTTTACAGGCAGTCAGTGTTGTAATTCACATAATTGCAGCATTGCCTGCATTCATTGGTACATTCTGTATCCCTCAGACCAAGAAGTTTCTAGCCAATCTTCCCCAGAGAATTAATCACAAGTCAGGAATGTCACACTAAGAGATGCAAGGGATGGGCAGAAGACTCAGAATTAAGCTGCAGTTTGTCAACCCATCCTTCTACTCAGTCATCTTAGTATTCTTGACTGATGACATGCTGCTACTTTTTTACTCCTGAGGATTGTCAGTGCTCTGATACAACACTAAACTTCAAATATGTATAACCCCCAGAGCCACAGGCAGATCAGGCACACTGCCAGCAGGACTCTCAGCCTGCCTGCAGAAAACTGAGCCCACAGGGGAGACTTGGGAGTTCTCTCCTTGTTGAGACCACCCCCCCTGGTGAGCCCACACTCTCTCCACTAATTGTCTGGGGGAAGAGTCCTCCAAAAACTCTCAGGGTGCAGGTTTCATGCTACTTCCTGGGTCTGTGTCTTTCAGGCCTCCATCTGCACACAGAACTAGAGCAGGCCCATTGCCATCGGAACTCACAGTATGCCCATAGAGAGCTGAATACCCAGGACCAATCTCCCTCTGGAGCCCACAGCCCACAGCACACAGATGCACAGGAAAGAAAGCTCCATTCAGAGACAATAAGATCAACTAACATCAAAGATAGGATGGTAAGAGGCAAGCGCAAGAAGCAAGTGAAAGAATCAAAGCAACAGAAACGAAGACAACCTGGCAACATCAGAACCCAGGTCTTCCACCACAGCAAGCAGTGTATAACCCAACACACCAGAAAACAAGATTTGGACTTAAAACTGTGCATCATAGTGGTGATAGAAGAGCCTAAATAATCCCCTTAAAGAAATACAAGAGAACACAGAAGAACAAGTATAAGCCCTTAGAGAGACAGGAAAACACAAACAGATGAAGGAATTGAAGCAAACCATCCAGGATCTAAGAACTGAAGTGGAAACAATCAAGTGAACACAAAGAGAAACAACCCTGGGGATAGAAAACCTAGGAAAGAGCTCAGGAGTCACAGATGCAAGTATCACCAGCAGAATATAAGAAATAAAAGGGAGAATCTCAGGGGCAGAAGATAACATAGAAAGCATTGTTACAACAGTCAGAGAAAATGTAAAATTTAAAAAGTTACTAACCCCAAACATCCAGGAAATCCAGAACACAATGAAAAGATCAAACTTAAGGATACTAGGGGTAGAAGAGAACAAATACTCCCAACTGAAAGGCCCACTAAATATGTTCAGCAAAATTATAGAAGAAAACATCCCTAACCTAAAGAACGAATAACCATGAGCGTACAAGAAGCTTATAGAACTCCAAATAGATTGGACCACAAAAGAAATTCCTTCTGATACATAATAGTCAAAACACCAAAAGTTAAAAAAAAAAAAAAAAAGAAAGTATACTGAAAGGGAAAAAGGACAAGTAACATATAAAGGCAGACTAAACAGAATCACACCAGACTTCTCAATAGAAACTATGAAGGCTGAATCCTGGACCAATGTCATACAGACCCTAAGAGAATACAAATGCCAGCTCAGGTTACTATGTCCACAAAACTCTCAGTTACAATAGATGGAGAAACCAAGAAATTCCAGGACAGGACTCAACATAATATCTGTCCACAAATCAAGCCTTATAAAAGATCATAGATGGAAAACTCAAACACAAGGAGGAAAATTACACCATAGAAAAAGCAAGAAAACATTCCTCTTGCAACCAAACCAAATGAAGAAAGGCACAGAAACATAAGCCTACCTCTAACAACAAAAATAAAAGGTAAAAGCAATCATTATTACTCTATATCTCTTAACATCAATGGAGTCAATTCTCCAATAAAAAGACATAGACTATCAGGCTTCATATGGAAACAGGACCCAGCATTTTGCTGCATACAGGAAACCTATATCAGCAACAAAGATAGGCACTACTTAAGGGTAAAATGTTCAGAAATAACTTTCCAAACAAATGGTCCAAAGAAACAAGATAGAGTAGCCATTCTAGTATCAAATAAATAGATTTTCAACCAAAAGTCATCAAAAAAGAAAGTGAAAGACACTTCTTCCTCATCAAAAATAAAATCTATCAAGATGAACTCTCAATCCTGAACGTCCATGCTTCAAATACAAGGGCACCCATATTCATAGAAAAAACTCCACTAAAGCTCAAAGCATATATTGTACCATATACAATCATAGTGGGGGACTTCAACACCAAATTCTCATCAACATACAAATTATGGAAGCAGAAAATGAACAGATACACAGTGAAACTAAGAGAAATTATGAACCAAATTGATTTAACAGACATCTATAGAATATTTCATCCTAAAACAAAAGAATATACCTTCTTCTTAGCACCTCATATCACCTTCTCCACAACTGACAGTATAGTCGGTCACAAACAGGCCTCAACAGAACATCTAAATAATAGAATGCATCCTATCAGATCATCATGGACTAAGGCTGGTCTTAAATAACAACAAAAACAACAAAAAGCCCACAAACACATGAAAGCTTAACAATACTCTACTTAATGATAGCTTGGTCAGGGAAGAAATAAAGAAAGAAATCAAAGACTTTTTATAATTTAATGAAAATAAAGGTACAACCTACCCAAACTTATAGGATACAATGAAAGCAGTGCTAAAAGAAAAACTCATAACTCTGAGCACCTCCCAAAAGAAACTGGAGAGAGCATACACTAACAGCTTGACAGCACACTTGAAAGCTCTAGAACAAGAAGAAATAGAAGCACCTAAGAAGTGTAGAGGGCAGGAAATAACCAAACTCAGAGCTGAAATCAACCAAATAGAAATAAAATAAACTATAAAAAATCAACAAAATCAAGAGCTGGTTCTTTGAGAAAATCAACATCAATAAACCCTTAGCCAGACTAACTAGAGGGCTTAGAAAGAGTATCCAAACTAACAAATCAAAACTGAAAGGGGAGACATAACAACAAAAAACAGAGAAATTCAAGAAATCATCTGATTCTACTAGAAAAGCCTCTTCTCAGCAAAACAGAAATATCTAGAGGAAATGAACAATATTCTAGATAGATATCAGGTACCAAAGATAAAATAGAATTAGATAAACCATCTAAACATCCTCTAAATTCCTAAAGAAACAGAAGCAGTCTTCAAGAGTTCTCAAACAAATAATCCCAAGACCAGATGGGTTTAGTGCTTAATTCGGTCAGACCTTCATAGAAGAGCTAATACTAATACTCTTCAAAGTATTCAGAGGGAATATGTCCCAACTCATTCTTTGAAGCCACAATTACACTCATTTGTAAACCACAAAAACCCTACAAAGAAAGAGAACATCAGATAAATTTCCCTCATGTACATTAATGCAAAAATACTAAATAAAATTTTTTCCAAACTAAATCTAAGAACACATCAAGTAGATCATTCACCAGGATCATGTCGGCTTCATTCCAGGGATGCAAGGATAGTTCAATATATAGAAATCTAGTAGCATAATTCACTATATAAACAAACTCAAAAAATCACATGATCATCTCTTTAGATGCTGAGAAAGCATTTGACAAAATTCAACATCCTTTCATGTAAAAAGTCTTGGAAACAGCAGGAATTCAAGGCCCATACATAACCATAATAAAAGAAATATACAGCAAGCCAGTAGCCAACATCAAACTAAATGGTGAAAAACTTGAAGCAATCCCACAAAAATCACAGACTAGACAAGGCTGCCTACTTTCTTCCTACCTATTACTTGTAGTACTGGAAGAACTAGCCAGGAAAGCAGACATCAAAAAGAGTTCAAAGGGATACAAATCAGAAAGGAAGTAGTCAAAAAATCACTATTTGCAGATGATAGGATAGTATACTTAAGTGACCCCAAAAATTCCACCAAAGAACTTTTACACCTGATAATCAACTTCATCAAAGTGGCTGGATATAAAATTAACTCGAACAAATCAGTAGCCTTCCTCTACTCAAAGGATCAACAGACTGAGAAAGAACTTAGAGAATCAACACTCTTCACAATAGTCACAAATGACATAAAGTACCTTCGTGTGACCCTAACCCAGCAAGTGAAGGATCCCTATGACAAGAACTTCAAATTTCAGAAGAAGGAATTTGAAAAAGACGTCAGAAGGTAGAATGATCTTCCATGCTCATGGATTGTAAAAATTAACATAGTAAAAATGGCCATCTTGCCTAAAGCAATCTACAGGTTAATTGTAATCCCCATCAAAATTCCAACTGAATTCTTCATAGAATTAGAAAGAGCAATTTGCGAATTTATTTGGAATAATAAAAAACCCAGGACAGCAAAAACTATTCTCAACAATAAGAAAAACCTCCAGAGAAATTATTATTTCTGACCTCAGTCTGTATTGCAGATCAATTGTGACAAAAACTGCAAGGTATTGGTACAGAGACAGGCAGTTAGATCAGTGAAATAAAATCAAAGACCCCAAAATGAACCCACACACCTATGCTCACTTGATCTTTGACAAAAAGGCTAAAGACATTCTATGGAAAAAGAACAAATCTTCAACAAATGGTGCTGGTTCAACTAGCAGTCAGCATGTAGAAGAATGCAAATTGACCCTTTCTTATCTCCCTATACAATGTTCAAGTCCAAGTGGATCAAAGAGCTCCATATAAAACCAGGTACACTAAAACTATTAGAAGTGAAAGTGGAGAAGAGCTTAGAACATGTAGGCACTGGGAAAAATTTCCTGAACAGAACACCAATGGCTTATAGCCCAAAATCAAGAATCAACAAATGGGACCTCATGAAATCGCAAAGATTCTGTAAATCAAAGGACACTGTCAAAAGGACAAAATGGCAACCAATATATTGGGAAAGAATCTTTACCAATCCTATATCTGATAGAGGACTAGTATCCAGTATATACAAGCAACTCAAAAGTTAGACTCTAGGTAATCAAGCAATCCTATTAAAATGGGGGTACAGAGCTAAACAAAGAATTCTCAACTTAGAAATATTGAATGGCTGAGAAGAACAAATGTTTTACCATGTTCATAGCAACTCTATTTATAATAGCCAACAAAGACACATGCACCACAATGTTCATAGCAGCTCTATTTATAATAGCCAGAATCAGGAAAGAACCCCGATGTCCTTCAGCAGAGGAATGGATACAAAATTGTGGTACATTTACACAATAGAGTACTATTCAGCTATTAAAAGCAATGAAGTCATGAAGTTACTGGCAAATGGATGGAACTTGAAGCTATCATCCCGAGTGAGGCAGTCCAGTCACAAAAGAATACTCATGTTATATACTTACTGATAAGTGGACACTAGCCCAATAAGCCCAGAGTGCCCAAGAAACAGTTCACAGAACTTAAGAAGCTCAAAGTGAAGGAAGGACTGAAGGTGGGTGTCTCAGTCCTTCTTAGAAGGGAAAACAAAGCATTGATGGGTGGAAGTAATAGAACAAATAGAGAAGCAGGGATGGGAATAAAGATCATTCAAAGACAGCCCCGCCTTGGGATCCATCCCATATATAGCCATTAAACCCATGCACTATCGCTGATGCCACATAGTGCTTCCTGGCAGGAATCTGATATGGATGCCTTCTCTGAGGTTCTGCCAGAGCCATACTGATACAGAGCAGGATGCTTGCAGCTAACCATCAGACTAATTACGGGAACCCTAATGAAGGAGCTTGAGAAAGGACTGAAGGAACTGAAATGGTCTGCAATCCCACGAGAAGAACAAAGTTATCAACTAGCCAAACTCACCATAGCTCCCAGGGATTAAAACACAAACCAATGAGTTGTTATGGAGAGACCCTCATCTCCAGGTGCATAAGCAGCGGAGGATAGCATGCTCTGGCATCAATAAGAGGAGAGAACTTTGGCCCAGCAAAGGGTTGTTTTCCCAGTGTAGGGGAATGCTGGGCTAGGAGAGGGAGGTTGTAAGAGGGAACACCTTCATGGAGGCAATGAGAGGAGGGATGAGGCTGGTGGAAAGAGAATAACACCTGAATTGTAAATACAGAGAATATCCAAAAACAAACAAACAAACAAACAAACAAAAAAGCAAGTATATATAACTGTCAAAGGATTGTTAGGATTGTTGCTTATGTATTATAGCTGTAATGCTTGGCAATCTGGTTATGATGCTGTTGCTGAGAAATCTGATGTTTTCCTCATTCCTAATCTGTTCCCTTGTGACTTTCTTTTCTTTCCACTTATTTTCCCTGCTATTGTCTTTGTGTTGTATTGTACAGTTTTGGCATATGAGCTTCTCTTTAATCTTTTGTTTTCATTCTTTGTTATGACTTTCTGAAGGAAATATGGGTTTTACTTTGTTGGAAAGATTTCCAAGTTGATTTTTTTAATTGCCAATTTTCTCTGTTTTCTGGATTTTTAGAAAATTCCTACTGGATTCATATTAGCACACACACACGTGTGTGTGTGTGTGTGTGTGTGTGTGTGTGTGTGTGTGTGTGTAATACTTTGTCCTTGTAAGCCTATATTTTATATTTTTTAAATTTCAAAATAGTGATACATTACAGGGGTTAAGAAGAATAAAGTACAGTGATATACATGGATGGAAATACAATAAAGAAACTCATTATTTTATATGTTACCTAAAATGATATAATTAAAAAGTATAGGTGCTTCAAGAAAAAGTATGTATGAGTCCACTAGGTTAAACCAGAGTATCCATGGTTTCCTCAAGTTCTACATTCCCCTTCTTATAATTCCCATTGTCACCAGTTCATATATATATATGTGTGCGTGTGTGTGTGTGTGTGTGTGTGTGTGTGTGTGTTCAATGACTAGTCTACTAGCATCTATCCCATGCTGATTAAAAGTAAGTAACCAGAAAAAAAAATTAAAAGAATGTAATTATCTTGGGCACATGGGACCAACAGGAATCAAGAAGAAATCTTGATCCCAAAGAGCAACAGGCAAGCAAATTAAAAATCACCATCTGCCATTTGTTCTCAAGGGTTAGAAAAAAAGACAATGAGGTTGTGGCAAAGCTCATTTAACAAGATCTCTCTGCATCTGGAACACAGACTGCTGGCTGCTGGATAAAATCCCGCCTTACTGAAAAGAACAGTGACAGCAACCATGGTGCCAAAGTCAGAGGGCCAAGAAGTGAAGCAGTCATACCTGCATACATTCAGGGAAAATCTCCACTCAGAGCCATTTCCTTTGTTCTTAAGCATAGGCCATAATGTTTAATCCATGCTATTGCTCTGAGGATGTCTTCCCACACTGTATGTCTGGGCATTTGGACATTGGATAAGCTCTATTATTTTCTTATCTGATAAATAAAATCACATATGTGGACTTAATACTATCATATTGTCCCTGAATACAATGTGGACATCTCATATTATCTCTTCATTTTGTGTCTGCCTATGTATATATAGAGAGGGGAGCTTGGTCCCTTGAAAGGACTTTGGCGGTACACTTGCTATGTTAATGTCATGGTGGGAAAACACCTCATATTTATTAGATGGTTGCAGAGAAAATTTTCCTTTCCAGTAATTAACTGTGATTTTCATGTCATGGGGGCCAATGGTATCTTCTTATCCATTTAGGACACTGGGACAGTCTTCTGCCCAAGATCTTAAAGACATCTCTTCTCCGACTCCACCATTTCCTATTGACCACTTGCTGACCTTAGCAGCATAAGTTAAAGTTGGAGTTAATAAAAGCTGGCAGACACCTGAACTCTTAATTGAATCTTTAGGTCTTTATTGACTCTTCCTCCCCCCTTGTATCCCTCTTATTTTAGAAAGGGGCTTTTCATTAGTGGACAGAAAATATGTAGGTGTCCAGCATCTCTCGAATGGGAGTGATTGCATTGTGCATTAGCTTGAGAGTTTAGCTCCAGCTTAATAGGCTTAAAGAAGGATGGATACACTTGGGCTTAGCCAGGAATCTGATTGCTACCTAAATAACCAATTCATCTTCATAGAAGATGGATGTTAAGGATATTCAAAAGCAGATACAACCAAGGTCATGCCAATTAGTTGTTAAAAAAGCCAGACTAGAAGGTAATTTGAGATATAAACAGCTTCCATCTTCCAAACCTAATCGCACAGCGGATGTCTTACATAGTTGAAAGGGTTTGAAAAGTCATCCAACCTCTTCCAGGGCATGTGAGGACCCATGGATGATTTTCTCATACAGCCACAGAGATAGCCATGCGATGTTATTAATAGCACAAAGAGAATATGTGGACTTGGAAATTTATCTGTAACTCTTTTGCTGCTGGATTTACTTCTTGCCTTGCCTCCTCAGATTCACCATGCTGCCAATAAACTGATACTGACTTTTCATACTGCTCATAACGGAAATCGTGGGTGGTAAGAGGAAGAGTACTCACAATCAATACAACTTCAAGCTAAGGATAGAAATATCATTTAGAAAACCTTGCACAGTTACATGCCACTCCTAAAGCCAACATCTGTTGTTGTAAAATATATAATAACTCTATTTGTTCTTATTATACCTGGACCAGTACTCCCCCAATAATCAAGTCAGTGTCCTATCAATTTATTTTATCAATTTTAGCACAGTTACTGCATGATTACCCTTAAACTATTTTTTCTACACTCGACTGACGAATTTTTAGCTGTGTTTCTCAAGTTACTTGTGGTTTGAGTCTCACCTGGGTTATTTCTGCTTCATTAGTCTGTCAGGATGCACTTCTCTCCCTCAGCCATGTGCTCCTGGTCCAGTCCATCGCTTCTAATAGAGACCTCCTGTTCTCTCTGTCTTCTTTATCCTTCTCTCTTGCTCTCCTAGTGGTACCTCCCTGAAACCTGTAACCCGGTAACTGAAGTCCTGCTTACCTCTATTCTCCTCCGTGATTGGCTGTCAGCCACTTTTATTTAGCCAGTCAGAGAAGATTGGGGAGCAAAGTTTACCCAGCATATTTTGGTGAACATAGAATGTGCTCATCAGGACTAAACCGAATCTTGGGGCCCAGTATTTAGCATTTTAATACATAGCAGCACCAGACAAACCCTCAACAAAATTATAGTACAAGGTATGACTATTTCCCTGTATCAAGTATGCTAGTTCTTCACCAGGGACATTTATAAGATTAAGTGTTAGGTAAAAGTGTTGTAAAATCTCCAGTCTTACAATATTTATTTGACTTTGAAGATAGCAAGTGGCCAGAGTCGTTTGTAGAAATAGACGTGCTTGGTTGGTTAGTTTTACTTTGTTTATTTGATTGGTTGGTTTTGTTTGTTTGCTTTTCTTGTTGGTTAGTTTGGATTTTTGACCCAGAGTTTCTCTATGTAGCCTTCCCTGTCTTAGAACTCTGTAGAGCCTGGTGGCCTCAAAATCACAAAGATTCTCCTCATGCCTCTGTCTCCCAAGTCCTGGGATTAAAGACAGATTTATTAAAATACTCTTGAAAAGGCATTGTCTCAGGCTAGTAAATTGGCTCAAAAGTAAGTTGTCTCAAGTGCCACCATGCCCAAGAACTGGTGTTCAGTTCCCCTGACTCACAGAAAAGAGCTGACTCCAGCAAGATCTCTTCCTAACATCGTATGCATTCTATGATAGGCACACACAGTTGCTCTCTCTCTCTCTCTCTCTCTCTCTCTCTCTCTCTCTCTCTCTCTCTCTCTCTCTCTCTCTCTCCCCCCCCCCCTCCCACCCTCCCCTCCCCTCTCTCTTTCTTTGTCAGTTTTCCCATACTGCTCAAAATACTCTCATATGAAACGTTCTTCAGTGTCTTCTTTAATACTACCAACAAAGGTCTTTCCCACAGTTAAGTGGGCACCTAGTCTCTGAGAATCTTCTCTTGACTACAGCTCTCTTAGTTTCCACAACTCTTCCATCCACCTTGTGTGGCCTTGCATTCAAGGCAGCATCCACTTCCTTCACAGTGGAATACTTGACAAGCCCAAAGCCCCTGGATTCTTGGTGTTTAGATCTCTCATTACCACATATCGGTGAGTGTTCCCCGTTGCTCAAAATGGCTCCTTAGACTCTCGTAGTCATTTTGTTACAACATCATGTTTAAGTCAGAGTCTCCCAAGGAGCCGGAATTGCTGCGGAAACTCTTCATCAAAGGGTGATGAGAGACTTGAGCAATGCTTCCTCGGTAGCGTGAAAGAGCAGAAAGGAGTAACACATTTTTAAAAATGGCTGTGGCTGTCAGTGTTAACAAAAGGATGAAGAGAGTGGACAGAGATATGGCCCATGGAGGTGTGGCAAGGCCTAGGGTGAGGGGGAAGCCTCTGGAGAATCTATGTTGGGAATCCCTTCCCCCTAAGGGACCATCCACAGGAAGGTGTAGTATAGAATCCAGTTTATTTCGATGATGGGGGTGGGAGGTTAAGAGGATAGTAGAGGCAGAAAGAGAGAGAGAGAGAAGAGAGGAATAGAGGAGTAGAGAAGTAGAGGCTGGCTGTAAGCATGTGGAGAGAGGGGGGAAGGGAAGAGGAAGGGCAAGGGTGGGAGAGCAAGAGAGAGAACAAAAGAGAGAAAAGGGGGCAAGCAGCCCCATTTTTTAGTGTCAGGTCACTGGGGCAGAGCATACCTGGCTATTGCCAGGTAAATGAGTGGTGAAGTATACCTGGCTGTTGCTAGGTAACTGAGGGGTGGGGTTTACAGAATCCCAACTGTAAGTACCAACCAGCTCTCTGGCCACTTGCTAAATTTAGATTTCTAACTAGACTTGCTATTTTTAGTCATCAGAAGTCTGTTTTTTTTCTTGTTGTTTTTAGTTCTTTTGCTTTATTTTTCATTGTTGTTATTGTGTTTTTAACTTTCCTTGGTTTTGATTGGGTGACCACACACAGCGTTTCCTGCATCTGGGTTACTGACTGCCAGATAGTCCATGCTGGATAAATACCTGTCTCACTGAGAAGAGCAGTGACAACCACCCTCTAAAGTTTGTTTTTAGACGCTGGGACAAGAGACTGAGCAAGGTATTGAGGTACATATTTTAAATATTAAAACAGGTCTGGTTTCTAGGTCCTTTTGCATCCCTCAATTACTACCTGGCTACCCTATCCCCAACCTTGAACTTTCCAGTCAGGGTTGCCTTTCCCCAAAGGCTCTTCCCTATGTAATCCAAACATTGTGCAATCTCTTCTTTTTCTTCTTTTCTTTCAGAAAAGGCACCCTTTCAGTTCTTCCCTCCCACAAACCCCATTTTACAACTTTCCTGGCCCCCTTCCTGGGGACTAGTGAACCAGTAAACTCAGCCCCTGGCGAGCAGCTTCCCAATAAACCTTCCTTTAATATAATCTAATCTGGTTTGAATTGGCTCATTTCACCTGCAGAAGAAAAAATAACCTATAAATCATGTTTTATTCAGTAAATGTCGAATTGGTATAAATTTGTGCAGTTTTATGTAGATTGACTCTGGCAAAGTTGTACAGTTTTCTCTCTGTTGCATGGGAAATATTTTCTTGTCTATGACAATTGTTTCTGTTCTTGGTATGAACAAAGAGAAAATGAGATTCTGGGTACTTTCTCTTTTACATTCTCCTTTTAAAACTGCATACCAACATTTAGAATTACCACATATCATCAGGTACCCTACAGGCATACATTCTCTTCTCCAGGGTACAGGGCTTCATGGAACCTTGACTCATAGACTGCAGTTCACCCATCCATTAGTCTAACTCCCATTTGCTTCTATTGACCATTTTTGTCCCATTTCCTTCCTAGTTCAAGCAACAAACCACATAGGTGGTGCATTCCAGTGGTCATTCTTTCTGTCAAGACTCAGTTCCTCCAGATTCTGAGGAGCCATAAGGATGCCAGATAGATGAATATTTTTTGGACCACATTTGGTGGCTCCTGGCTTCTTGATTTCCTAGGTATCATCTCAGACCAAGTGCAAAAAAAATGACCCCAAGGAAAAGAATCCTAGGGAAAAAAGCAAACAAGAACAACTTTTAAAGAGTCTGAAAAGTTTGGCAGAAGGCAACCTCAGCGAGAACCTTATTACTCTGCCGTTTTCAGGCAGCCCCCTGCAGTGTCCACAGCTACCTTGTGTTTGGGAGTTTCAATTTTGCAGGGAGACTAATTTGATATTTTAAAACCGTCACCAGTGTGCTTATTTAATAAGTAACTAACCAGTCCTGCACTCTGCTGTGCTCTACTGTTACTAGCAAAGCTAAAAGAGACTATTTTGATATATTTCTTGTTGTTGTTGTTGTTTTTGAGCAATGCATTCTGATAACTTCTAATGTATTGACTTTCAAACACTTGAATGCACACTCAGGGTTTGATGTGCTTGGCGACAGGTGTTCAATTATAGAGAGAGGACATTTCCAGCATGAAAATGCCATTGGTGTATAACATGCATGTAAGGCCTTTGCCAACAGAGTGTAGATAGCTAGAGAAAAAAAAAAAAAAACCATTGGAAACACTCTCCCAAAAGAGTCTCTCAACAAGAAAATATGCTACAAAGTTTCAGGAGATTTTCCTGAAGGGAAATGACTTCAAAATGATGGAGATGCTAATTAGTCTGGTTTGATCACTCCATTATGCACACACAGATCAAAACAGTGCATTGTACTACATATGTATAAAATTATTGTAGATTAAAAATAGAGTAAATCTTCTCAAGTGCATTACTATTTCTCTTATCAAAAATTCTTCTTCTCTCCAAATCCCGTCACTGCACATCATTTAAATCTGAACTCATTCAGTTTTGAACACTGAGTTTGAGACATCAAAATTCTGATACACCCACATTTTTGGAATACTTCTAGAATCTTATGGCATCTAATATTATGACAATCTATTGCCACCTACTTACTTATGGTTACTGATCTGGTCACTGGCCAGGATTCCATTGAGTGAATATCCCCTCACTGTTGTCTTGAAGCATCTCACCAGCTGCCCTTCTTCCCACTGTAACAGAACATTAGACAGAACCTGAAAGGAGATTTTCTCTAAGCTCAGAGAAACAGGCCTTCTTTCAGATAAGGCATGGGAGTGGGAGCTTGCTTGGTCAGGCTTCCTATCATGTATGCACAAGAAACAAAGGGCAAAAGCATAAAGAAAGCAGAGCCCACCCACCCATTTCCCCCAGCTAAGCCTTACACTCTAAAGGCTCCACACAGTCTTAGTGGCTCTACCAATCATCACTCCCAGTGGGAGACCAAGGGTTTAACCACTTTAACCTATGGGGAACATTTCAAATTAAAATCACAATGAATATTTTCAGGTTACAGAAATATAGTAGACCATCAAATACCCCAAGCACTTGTTTTATATTAAATGATGAAATATAATAATATGAAGAATAGTAAGTAGGATTGAATACATGCATGACCTATCCTAGTTTTATAGACATACGCAGCTCACTGGTTTACTCAAAATATTTGGCGTTATTCTCTTTAATACATTAGTTTACTCTTTACTGAGATAAGGACACCTGTGATAATATTCTAAATTTAAAAGACTGAGACAAATGCTTACCTGGGCCACCACTGTGTGAAGAAAGTCATGGTCTTTCAGAAACGACTTCACATTTCTCAGTTCCAAGGAACAAAGTGATGTTAACATTCAAGAGACAGGTCCATAGAAATAGGAGACCTGAGGAAATAGGAGTCTTTGGAAGAACACCCCTAAACCACAATGCAGCACCAGTCTTCAAGGTGTGTTTCGTTGTGCTGCTACCAATGACTCAGGAGCCCCTATAGAAGTAGAATATTCTTCTAAGCTACCAAGCACACAGTTGCAGAAACATCTGGTAACTAAGTTTCAAAAACACAGGGAAATAAACAGATTTCTGCTGCATTAGTCCTTATAGCTTTGGTAGTTCCAGCATTTGTTTGAAACCAATCTCTCTCTCTCTCTCTCTCTCTCTCTCTCTCTCTCTCTCTCTCTCTCTCTCTCTCTCTCTCTCTCTCTCTCTCTGTTTCACTCTCTCTGTCTCTGTCTGTCTCTTCTCCACCCTGTGTGTGTGTATGTATTTCTCTCTGTGTCTGTCTCTGCTTCCATGTCTCTCTGTCCCATTCTGATCCTCCTTCCCCAGTTTTCACAACCTTAAGGTATCTATCTTGTCTTGATGACTAATTTTCTTTTGAATCTTACCCTTGGATCTATTGTTTCAGACCATCTGAGTATTATGCAGAATTAAGTATATGATAGAACTTATTAAACACCTGTTGATTTGGTTATTTAGGATAATCTGCATCCTACTAAAAATCATAATCAAATAGCTTAAAATGAATGACAGAATAAAGCACATTCTTCTTAATGAAGTAAGGGACCAGTCCCTGAAAAGCAATAAGCCAAGCACAGGAGGGTAAGCCCTTCTGTTGCTCACAGAAGTAATATTTCGCCTGTTGTCTTGGTGGTTATTATGGTGTCCATGTGCAATGGGTTATATTCATAGATACATCAGTGCTTCAACACAAGGAAAATAGCATTTTTTAGAGCTGTAAGCTAGCAAACCTACATGGTACAAAAAGTCAGAAGACAGACACTAAATGCTGGCATTGCTAGCAATTGTGTCTTTTGTTCCTGGACACTGATACTTCAGATTTCAAAGGACTTGAGAGAGAAGTACATGACAGAACTGCATATATACTTGGTAAGCTGCAAGTTTAATGCATCATAACAAGATGTTTTTATACCAAAGCTCATAGGCATATACTAAGGTGCTCACTCCAAGTCTGGTGTTAAGTTACATGTCAATAAAAATTTTACACCTGCTTTTTACAGAATTTTTTGACTTCAAGGTTTTAAAAAATTATAGTGTAATTATTACTTTCACTTTTTAAAGTACAATTTTGTTTTCTTGCAAACATATTTCTTAAACTGATTCCCATGACTGCTTCCTTGAGATTTGTGACAAATATGTGTTCATTAAATGGCCGGAAATACCATGGTTTTGAGAGTCACTGTTCTCTAATATGATTATTGAATTATGAAAAATAACTTTTAAGAGTAGTCAGGAGAATGCTTTCTAACATAGATAAGAGCTGACTTTTCATATATCTCAAATGAATGTGAAGAGACACAGCTTCAAAACTTGGCTTAGCACAGCCATATTTGGCACTGACAGTATTGTTTATCCTGTGTTTCAATCCAAGAGTCAGAAGGTAGAAAAGCACCAGATCTATATAATTCAGTAAGTGTATGATTTAATTTAAAAACAGCATTGAAGAAGTTAAGTTCACATGTGATGACTTTATATTATCTCCAAGGTGAGTTAACATATGTTTCCACAATTTTAAAATCAAATTCACTATCCTGTTGCAATGCTGTTGTGGATTCACTGACTAAGCTTTCTTTGCCCACTTCAGCCTTAAAGCACCTGCAGTTTGCCCATGCCAAAATCGGACCATGTGCTCAGGAGATGCTCAGGCAGAATGCCAATTGAAGCAACCACCAATGTCTTCCGAATTCTTGGAGCTGAGATTCCCATGAAGCAAAGTTCTTGCTATGAGGACAGTTGTAATTTTCCATTTCTGCTGCTGTAAGACTCAGTGAACAGATGTGTTCCCTGTAGAACACAGGGACAATCTCAGAATAAGATAGCACATTCCCAGAGTCCATGTTGACACCTTATGTAGGTGTGAAACCAGGTAAGGCCTTCCAGTGACTCCCAGAATAATCTTAAAGCTCCAAATATTCTTGCACTGAACTATTAGTATTGCAAAGTTATGCTATTAGACTGTCTGTTTGTGCAGCTTTGGAACTATCCCCTACTTGCTCAATCTCTCTCTCTCTCTCTCTCTCTCTCTCTCTCTCTCTCTCTCTCTCTCTCTCTCTATTTCTATAGGATAGAATGCCCCTAAACATGGGAAAAACAAGTTATAAAAAAATAGACTTAAAAATGTTTCTAGTTCATGAGAATATGATTCTTTGAAAGCAAAAATGCTCTAAACTTCTGCTTAGCACAGATGAAACACTTAAATGCATAAAACTTATTAGACAGATTTAAATTATTCCATTTTTTTGCATAATTTGGCCAAATGGGCTTATTTTTTTGCAATATCCCACATATTAATGGACCTCAAAAAAGGAGAGGGTTAGAGAGGCTATTGTAATTAATTTTAGATTTAAATTCATTTTAAAAAGTATCACCTTGAATAAATGTATTCTCACAATCATAAAAATAATAATTATAGCTAAGCCCTTATTGGACACTAAACACAAGAGGTCCTGGTTGAGTTGCCTTGAATTTATGTATATAATGAACTCTATTTACAACTCAGGAAATTGAAACCCTGATGAGAAAAATGCACGTCAGACTGAGGTTCATACTCTGGAAACTCCCACCTATCCCCACAGATAGGTTGAATTTTAATGTTAGTAAACTACAACCTTTTACTCTCTAATATTTCAAAACAGTTTAAATTTTATTTTGGCATTTTAAGATGTTGTAGGCTAGAGAAGAAACAATATTTTACTCAAGAAATAAAGAAAAGAGGCAGATTCGAGTTGAATACTGCCAACAATAACCCAAAGACTTAGAGAAGTCATTTGAACTGTGGGCTCCATTTTATTCACTTGAAAAATGAAATTACTGGATTAAATATGGCATTGCGAATGCATGGTGATTGGCCCAATCCCTTAGACTAGATCCATGATATGAATTATGACCTGCTCTTTTCTATTGAACTGTGACCTAGTCTTCCCACCTTCCCACCAGTATTTTCCAAGTAATAGCTTTTGATTGATTGGAGACTGCAGGTGAAATAAGGTCTAATTCTCATTTCTCACACTTCAATATACAATCTCTGTCTCTTAAGTTGCTGTTTATGCATAGTAATATAATTATACAACTGGGGAATAGGTGAGTGTGTGCTTCAAAGTGGTGCTGAGCCATAGGGTCTGTAAAGGGGTTTGGAGGGAGGAAATAGGAAGACACTGTATGAGTCCTGAAAAATATTTTCAAGGCTGATTCATGACTGCGTCCTGAGCAGTGGGAAGCCTTCTCAAATGAGAGAATTGACTTCCCTATCTAGGCCCTGCCTGATTTCCCAGCATGAAACCAGAACACTGAATTTATTACCAGTACAGTGAGTTATTTCTTTTAATCACAAGCTAGGGAGTTACCCTTGCATCTTCTCTAATTGTTCCGGTTCTGTTTAGGTGAATGTGACCTCAATCACCATTGCTCAGCCATAGTAGGAAGAATAAAGATAAGGGGAATTAGAGAGACAGAAGGATTTTAAGAGGGGTGTGATTAAAAAGTAGTGTTAGGTTTAATCTGATGAAGTGCATTTACGTGTGATGAAGTCTACAATGAATTTCAAATACTAAAGCGAGTCAGATGTACTGTCATTATTTTGTCTTCTTAGAATCTACAATTCTCTGGGCAGTCTTTAGAAAGATAAAAATGTATTCAAATTCAAAGGAGAAAACAGTAATTAATATATTTGCAGATGATGACAGTCTATAAAAAATATCCCAAAGAAATTACCAAAAAATCCAGAACTAATGAGCAATTATAGCAAGCTTACAGAATGAATGATTGATATACATAAGCCATTTGTTTCTCAGTGCACCAGTAATGAACAACTGAAATATAGAGTTAGAAAGTTATTTAAATCAGCATGCAAAAGTAAACACTGAGTTATACATCTAACAGACATTTTTTGAGGAATATTATAAAAGCCTGAGATGCAAATTAAAAATAAAAACAATGGGAGGAAATTTCTTGGGCATGAATAGGAAGCATTATATTTTCAAGATATTGATTAGTTTCAACTTGATCTGTGGGCTCAATGCGATTCTAGTTTTTAAGGAAAACAACTCAGACAGTGATTTCGTAGATATTAAAAATCGAACCTGACATTGGTTTACAGAGATATAGAAGTCATAATCGTCAATATAATATTAACAGAGAAAAATAAGCTCAAATGTAGCCTTTTCTAAGATTCACTGTAAAGATGCAGTAATGAAGACAGCACATGTCTGATGAAATGACAAGTGAATTAGTGGGGAAGGTCTAAGAGACAAAGACAGACAACTACCATATCTTGATGAACACTGACAAAAGAGCCAATAAGAACAAGAACAATCTCTTTATTAAATTATGTCAGGAGAATTTGAGATTCAAGTTTTGCCTGGGTTGTAGAGGGAGTTCGAGGCCAGCCTGGTCAAGTTAGTGACATCTTGTTTTAAAATAAAAATGTGGTGAAGGTAGACACTCATGGCTCCAAAGCTGATGGGAACAGGTGACTTATGAGGGCGCAATCCTAAAGAAGACATCTATGTCATCTTTGTTAAGAGTTGGAAAAAAGGGGAAAAGGATGGTAAAATGCCATCTCTTGGGCACAACATGTTCATTGCAATAAAGACTGCATAGCAGCTGTGGGTGGATATGCACAAAAGCAGGCCTACCAATCACCAGGCAGTGAGAAAGATGAGACTCATTGATGGTGGTACCTGTTCACTACTGAACTATGTGCTGCTTTTAGATTCAGGCAGAAAGGAAATTGTTGCTATAAGTGGCTGGCATACTGCTGACTGCACCAGCCTTCAGTAGAGAGTTCCAGTCCAATAATCAGAAAGATGGTTCTAGTTTAACTAAATGAATCACATGATAAAACCAAACGTTAGAAATTGGGTAAAAAGATTATAGAGATTTAAGGGGCATAAGATAACATGGGGGTAGGGGTGGACAGAATGCACAAGTACGGAACTGTCTAAAAATAAGCCTAGTAAAACTACTAAATGAATGAAGGTAAAAACAGGCCTCAGAATATAATTTGGGGATTAAGTGTTTTCCCCTTATGCATGAGGACCTGGCTTAAATTCTAAATAATTAAAACATAATTAAATAAACTGTGCTAGAAAAACTGAACACCGAATCTACAATTTGAATCTAGACAGACTTTAAGCTAGTCACAGGAATAATCCCCAAATGGCTCATAGACTTTAAAACATGAGCTAAAACTCTATAAAGCAAGGGGAGATTTTGAATGCCCATCGGCATCTGTGTATGCCAAGACAGCCTCAAACTCATGGTCCTCCCTCCTAGACCTCTTGAGCCTGGGTACTGTTTACAAGACTTTGCCACAATCCTTGAGTTTGCAACAAATTCACAGATAATAAAAAAAACAAAAAGGTAGAATTCATAAAAGAAATAAGATGTAACTTCAGATTAAAAGGACTCTGTTAAAATCATTATCAAGTAAATAGATGGGAAGAATCTATTTCCCAGTGGCTCCTCTGATAAAGGGCTTACCAAGATCATCAAATGAACCTCTAAATGTCAGCAGCTTGAGAACAATTCTTGGCTAGAAAATGGTCATGATTCGAACAAATAGATTCCAAAGATGACAGATTAAAATTAAGCACGTGTAAAAATGCTTAAATCAAACCATTAAGGGAATGTAAATTAAAACAGCAAGGAAGTATCACCACATATGTATTAAAATGTGCAAAATCCACAACACTGGTATGAAATGCTAGCAAGAATGGGAAGACACAGTAACTGTAGTTAATTTCTGGTGGGACTGTAAACTTCCCTCTTTCTTTTGGAAGACAGCTTTGAAGTTTCTTTGGAAAAGAAGTAAAATCTTTCCATATGACCAGTTATTACTTTTCTTGTAGAGAATAATTATATTTGTTATTTACCTAAGAAGAGATAAAAAGTTAGGTACATGCACAAAAAAAAAAAAAAAAAAAAAAAAAAAAAAAAAATCCCGAATTCAACTGTAGATTGTCCTGAAGCAGTTCAGATTTTAATGTTAATTCCACTTCCTCAAGAAGGGCTGCCTAATCTGAACCTTCCCATTTTAATTAGTGAAATAAAGGATAGCCAGTGAGTGGGCAGCATAAAGGTGTACAGAGACAGGTCAGAGGTCAGAGGAAGGAGGAGGACCAAGAAAGCTCCAAGATGGAGATCCTGAAGGATGAATTAGACCCAGGTGGGCTTAATTGGCATTAAATAGCTATGAACATGTAAGAATTTTATAGGTCTAATATCATAGAAGGGCAATTTGTATCTTTGTCTATTTGTTGTAATCTTTTGTGGATTTCGAATTGAATATATAAACCTATATGAAAAGCTGTCGGACCTTAGAGTTGTGATTGTGTTGGAATTTGGAATAAAGAAACACGCCAGGATGGAGGCAGTAAACAGGCAGTGTAAAACCGCCAGAAAAGAGTCATGCAGACAAAGTTAGACCGTGGGAGTGGCTCGGACCGTGCGACAGAGGTACATAGGCCTCAGTACTAGATGCAGTGCCCACCCTCAGGTCTGATAAAGAAATAAACCATTTATTTTGTAACATTTACTGCAACATTCAACCACTTATAGCCATTTCATTCACAATTGTCCAAACTTGGATGCAGTTAAGATGCCATGCCTATGTATAAAGAATATATAATGAATGTCATAAAATGCAGTTTACCAGCTTCAGATAAACATAAACTATTTGGCCATGGAGAAACATGGATTTTTAAACACACATTCATTAATAAAAGTGGCCAATTTGAAAAGAATGTATACTACATGATTTCAGTTGCACAGCACTCTGGGAAAGGCAAAATTGGGCAGATAATAAAAATTTTAGGGACTACCAGGGCTTAGGTGGGCAGAATCGAGATGCAGACAGAGCACAGAAGGTTTTAATAGCACAGGTATCTCACTCTGACACTACAGCGTTAGACGCTTGCCATTTGGTATTTGTCTGGAAGCACAGCACTAGAAATAGCCTAGTGAAAGTTTGTAAATTTTAGGTTAAGTTGATGATAAATGGTTTTAACTAATATACAATCCTGGATGCTGATAATGGAAGGGGTTGAGATTAGGAGAGACCATGAGGGCCAAGGGAGGCTTGCTTTTTGTTTTTGAGACCCTGGATTAAATCTAAACGTCTTTTCCCCAAATCAACAAATAGGCAGGACAGATGTATGTAGGAATTATAAATATTGTTAGCATTTGATGTTTAATTCTGCTGTAAACCTAAAATTGTTCTAACAATTTGATTTGAGAAAACAAAGTAATATTACCCTAGGAAAAACTCGACACGTTTTCTAACTTTCGTTCTTAAAATGTTAGGATGCCGAGGAGCTGATTACAAATAATTAGAGAAATGCAAAGGGTATGGTATGCCAAAACAGCTCTGAAAAAGAATACTGTTTAATGACTGACTCTACCTGATTCTAATGTACTAACTAGCCTAGTGATTACACTGGCTTAGCAGCAGCACAAAACAAAGTGTTCAAAATTATACCTTTTGACCCATTTAATTTTTGGTGAGATGAAAACTTAATATAATTGAAACGCTATAACTTTTCAAATGAAGGTTGGGAAATAATGAAATTCTATATGCACAAATATAATTTGACTTGTGCCTTTATATGATCTACAGAAATTAAATAAATGGTGAGGACCTGGTAGGGTTAGAATGAGGGGAAACCGTAATCAGGATATATTATGTGAGACAAAATAGCCACTTAAACTACAGTAGCTAATTTAAATTTTCATAATCTTGTGCCTTAATAATTCAGTATAAATTGTCGAATTTATGTTGTGTGTTATGAATATGAAAAACACATTTTGCTAATTTGTTGACTCTGTATATTTCTTTTTATCTTAGGAAATAAAGACAACCGTTTTATTTTAAAAAAGGAAAGAAAATGGGCATGTAGGGTATAATAATAACGAAATGAGATAAATCAGAAATAAACAAGTCAGAGTAAGACAAAACAAACAAAATAAAAACCATGAGACAAAGAGGAAGCACAGAAGCACAGACACATAAAGACATAATTCTGTACATACAAGAATTCCATAAAAGTATAAAACTCTAAGCTATAATATATACAGAAAGGACAATCAATATATTTCAGTACATAGTGACTAGAGAAAAAGCAAGCATTGATATTTGTCATGGTTGAAGAATATAAAATATTGCACTATTTGGTATGATCATGTTGTATATAATTACCGGGGTTACTAAAAATATAAAAATGTAATAATTGACATAAACACATAAAAGCATGTCAGAGAAAATAGGAACTCTTATTGAAACACAAAATAAGAATCCTATTATCAAAAACCTATACTAAAACACTTGTATTTATCAATGTATATTAAAATGACATAATTAAAATGAAATCAAATAATGTACTATAAACAAATTAAAGTGATTGTATTGAGAAAGAATTAGTTCAAAATTAATCACAGACCTAAAAATCTTTTGAATGTATAGAAAAAATATGTTAGAATGAAGAAATAGGGTAGTTAGTAAAATGCCTATTATATACATATGAAAACCTGGGTTCATGTTCTCAGAATTTATGTAAAATCTTGGCCTAATAAGATGTTCTTGAAACCTCAGCACTAGTGTTGATGGATACATTTGGAACCCTGCAGCTCATTGACCAATCCATCTGCTTGAATTGATAGACTTCAGGACCACTGATTGACCCTGCCTGAAAACCTAAAGATGAAAAATGATCAAGTAAAGAAATGGTTGTCCACCTTTGGTTTACACATGCATGTGTGTAGACATGTACATGCACTTGTGTATACACACACACACACACATACACACAAGTGAGCACATTCATACCATACTGCATACCATAAGACACCAAAATTGGGAGGTCAGATTTTATAATGTATTCAGAGTTTGTATATAGAGAGTAAAAGTACAATTCACAAAGATTTATTTATTTATTTTATTGGATATTCTCAGTATTTACATTTCAAATGTTATCCCCTTCCTTCTACTCCCATCTTCCCTGCATCTCCACTAGCTTCCATGAAGGTGCTCCCTCTTCAAACACCCTTTCCCACCTCTGCGCCTTGGCATTCCCCTACACTCGAAAATGTGCCTTCATTGGACAGAAGGCCTCTTCTCCCATTGATGCCAGACAATTCTATCCTCTGCATATACAAATGCAACTGGAGCCATGGGTCTCTTCATATGTGCTCAATGGTTGGTGTTTATGTCTCTGAGAGCTCTGGAGGGTTTGGGTAGTTGATAATGTTGTTCTTTCCATGAGGGTACAACCCTTTCAGCTCCTTCGGTTTTTTCTCTAGCTCCTTCATTGGAGTCCCTGTGCTTTTACTATAAAAACCACAACACTTTCAAACACATTGCAGAGAAAATAAAAGGAAAACCAACAGATTGAAAAGAGGCATTTGCATATCACATAAACAGTAAAGGTCTTGTAACCAGATCAGGAGACTTTTTTTTAATTCCAAAATTTGATAATAAAAAAAAGCAAACAACCCAATAAAACCAGGCAAATTTATGAACATTTTATTGAAAAAAGAGATAAGGATCATAAATAAGCAAACACAAGTGCGCACAAACTCAGTAGTCAAAAGACATATGCAAATTAAGACAACAGCAAAATATTCCCACACTCTTATTAGAATAGCCAAGGCCATACATAGCACAGCAGCCACACCTAGGGCTGGAGACTGGGAATCATGTCTTGTGCCTTGATAGGGTTGGAAAAGAGAACATCCCCTCTAGACCACAGTTTCTTGGTTTTCTAAAATGTTAAGTGTTTGCCTAACTCAGCATCCACCTATTCTATTAGTATTAATCCAAGAGAATGGAAATCAGATGGACCTATAGAGGCTTGTTATGAATATTGGTGTCACATTTATGCATAACAGATGAAAGATGAACACAGTTTGTAGCCCCACAAGATCTGAATTGATAACAAGCGTGTGATATAACAACACCGCATTATTATTCCGAAATAGATCAATAGGCTGCGAGAGGACATGATGTGTCAGGCCATTAATATAAAATAACTGAAGTGTCATCTAAGAATAGTGGTCTGGTTGTCTGGAGAGGAGCTGCTGAGGAGAAGAGAAGGCAGGGGAAATGAAGGCTCACATAAAATTTTAGGTGGTGGCTGTTGATCAGAGTTTTCTCATGTCACTTAACTCCCGGAAATATCTGTGTACTGGTCATAATTCAACAAGTGTTTTGCAAACAGAAAGAGGTGAATGGTCAGATAAAGACACAAAAAATAAAAACAAAGACAAAAAGAAATCAATGAGTGTACATGTGTAAACTCGAGAGGATGACAAGCTTGGATTATTTTATTCCCAGTAAATTCTGAGGACTTAATATCACTGAGTATGTTTGAATTAAAGAATTGAATATATTGTTTTGATACAGAAGTACAGAGATGACAGTCCATTGTGAGTGATTTTAACATCTCTTTTAAGAACATTTAATAGTGTTGTTTAAAGCCTTCTCTGTGAATGGCTTAGTTAGTGTTACTATTGCTGTGATCAAACACCATGACCAAAGGCAATGTGGGGAGGAAGGGCTTTATTTCACTCATAGTTCCATATAATGGTTCATCATCAAAACAGTGATGGCTGGAACTAAAGCAGGGCAAGAACCAGCAGGCAGGAGCTGATAAGCCCATGGAAGAGTATTACTTACTGGCTGGCTCTTCATTGCTTGCTCAACCTACATTTTTATAGAACTAAGGACCATCTTCCCAGAAATGACTCTACCCATAAAGCATCAGGTCCTCCCCCACCAATTAAGAAAGTTAATAAAACTTTCTAATTAATTAAGAAAATGCTCTCCACACCTGCTTACAGTTCAATCATATGGAAATTTATTTTTTTCTCAATTGATGACCTCTCAGTTCTCTTTCCATGACCCTAGCTGTGTCATGTCATCTTAACATGAAACTAGCCAGCACAGTAATGTTTGTGGTAGTGCACAGGGTGGTTGGGGGAATGGGAGCATTTCTATCTCTGCCTTTTTCCCCTTCTTTTATTATCAAATCACTGTAACAGATTCACAGATCTGATTTGCCATTTTCATTATTCATCAAATGTGAGAAAGTGCCCAAGAGATGCAACGTTCCTTCAACTCCAATACCATCCATATATTAAATTAATTTAACACTGTAAATAAAGAAAATATAGCTGGGTGATTTGGGACACATGAATAAATGTAGGAAACTGTTAGAACCAACCAAAATCAAATCAATACAGTTGCACTGTTTGCATGTGCAAATACTCCAATTAAATTATATCAGAATCTTTAACTGATTTTGTTAATAAAACAAGACATTAAACCACCATATTGGAGGCCTGTAAGGATTAGGTGACTACTGCTCTCTGATAGATACCAGCTGAAAGTCAAACCTTATTAGGAAAATTCCCAGCATTATGCTATCTGATCTAAAACTGGTTGTTTGTTATGTATTTCTCTTGGCTGTGTTAGTTAACATCTTTTGAAAGATCCCAACTCTTTTGGGGGCCTCCCAGATCTAGATTTTTTCTCAACCTGTCAAAACATTACTGAAAATCATTGTCTAATTGAACTTGGGGAAAACTCTTTACAGGTGTTTCAGTAACTCACTGTTTTTGAAAATAATAAATGTCCACACCATTCCCCAGGATCTGGAGAGGACTCAGCATCTACCTTGTCTTAATGCATGCCTCCTAGCACTACAGAAGCAGAAATAAAAGCCTCAGAGTAGAGAAGCCCCCTACAACCAGGTGGAGGATCCGGAAAGAGCCATGGAGTTGGAGCTGCTCCTGGCTGCTTTCCAAGCTCTGACCTTTTGGATTTCTCTCATCCTCAGCTGTGGCTTGCATCCAGCCGACTCTCACTGAAAAAACCAAGAGGCTTTTTCACTTATTTGGAGTTTTTGAAGCCCCTCAAGGGAACTGAAAACCCATGCAAATAGTTAGTCTCCTGCTGATGCTAAAATACCATTTCCATAGTTTATTAGATAGATAAGATCACACAGGATTTATTTTTAATTCATTTGAAATTTTCCCCTCTTTCTGTCTTTCTCTGATGCAACCAAAAATACTCAGATTTTCTTTTTCTCTTTGTAATACATGGATAGTCCTATTAGTTAATTCTTAAGGGAATAAAAAATACAAATATGACTCAAAATCAGGTAGAGGAACAAAACATCACAAATATAATGAAATGATTATAAGTGACACATTTTCAGTGGGAATTCTCCATGTCCTTTTCCATTCTTCACAGAACAGATTATTTATGTAGATATATTCAAGCAAGCTGAGCAGATAAAACCTAACAGAGGTCGTGGCTGGAAGGTAGCTCAGTGTATAACAAGGTAACAGGATTTGTTACAGAGGCATGAGGACCAGAGGAGTCTCCAACACCCTGTGAGAAGCTAGTCCTGTCTTCTCTTCAAGCATCTGCGAAAGCCAGTGTTTGGGGAGCAGAAACAGAACACTGGGGCTTGCTGGTTAGCATATTGGTCCTAAATTCTGTGAGCATCTTTCTGGATGAAATGCAGGTGAGAGACATAGAGAAGGACCATGTATTCTGTTTCCTTCGCACATGCATGGGCGTGTTTATTAGTACAAAATCACAAGTATATTCACTACATGCAAATGCATATATACACCAAACACATATATCAAACACATAATCTCATACATGTAACAGATATAGTAATATACAACATGCACACACAGAATTACTAAGACAGAAAGCTTTATTAAATGCTGATATTTCACTGTAGTATTTCTGTATGTACTCAGAGGAATGAACCTCACCCCCCACAAACAAAAGTGTGCAGATAGATTCTGCCTCAGAAGCACTAAGAACCATTTGTGAACACTGGGGCACCATTCTCTCTCCCTTCCAGATGGCCCATGTTTTCTTTCTTCTTCTTCTTTTTTTTTAATTGAAGAACTTTATTTTAAAAAACAAAGATAAATGTACAAATTTTAAGCATTTTTGCATAAAAGTATACAAATACATTTTTGTCATTGCTTGGCATTTTTTTAAGGTTTGATAGTGTGCATTAAGATCTTACTAGTTACGATGAGCATAAAGTACAAGTAAAACAGGATGTAACCTGGAATTAGTCAAAGTTTTCTTAATGTGTAAGGAGTAAACATAATATTTTTTTCTTATCTTTTTTTTTCTTTTCTTGAACTTCACATAGTCTGTGAGTTGTTTCTGGGGTGTTCAGAGCTTTCTTGGGTTAGTATCTAATTATCAGTGACTGCATATTATGTCTGTTCTTTTGTGACTGGGTTAGCTCACTCAAGATGATATTTTCTAGACGCATGCATTTTCTTAAGAATTTCATAAAGTCATTGTTTCTGATAACTGAGTAGTACTCCATTGTGTAAAGGTACCACAATTTTTGTATCCATTCATTTACTGAAGGACATCTGGGTTCTTTCCAGCTTCTGGCTATTATAAATAGAGCTGCTATGAACATTGTGGTCCATGTGTCTTTGTTGTATGTTGGAGCGTCTCTGGGGTAAATGCCCAGAAGTGGAATAACTGGGTCTTCAGGTAGTACTATATCCAATATTCTGAGGAATCGCCAGACTGATTTCCAGAGTGTTTGTAGCAGTTTACAACCCCACCAACAGTGGAGAAGTGTTCTTCTTTCTCTACATCCTTGCCAGCATCTGCTGTCATCTGAATTTTTGATCTTGGCCAATCTGATTGGTGTGAGGTTGTTTTGATTTGCATTTCCCTGATGGCCATGTTTTCTAATACAGTTTGTAAGACATTTCTCCCATACCCATTCAATTTAGCTTCGTGAAATCAAAGCCATGCGATCTAGTTTTATCTTACCAGGGCTTTATGCCTATCTTGTTATTCTAGAAGACAAGGTACACCATGTTTTATACAAAGGTATAGAATCTCTAAGAGAAAATGTCTGAAACCATCTAGATAGAGAAAGGTCACTCAAGTAATTCCATCATTTGGGAGCTTGGTGCCGGAAGACCCTGAGTTGCAGTCAGCTTAGACTATGTAGTGACCATCTATCTATTATGGTATACATATATACCATTATGTATATATTCATAAATACATACATATACATATTTGTAAGAAGTGCTATAAAAGCCAACATTTTACATATTTAGTAGTGTTTATTTATCTAATAAAGTTTCTTGTGAGTAGAACCAACCCAAGTTTAGTCATAAAACTGATTTGTTTTTGACCATAACCTATTTTCCTGCACTGATTTTAGTGAGTGTTTTTGACAGTGGCATTATGTGGTTGCCTAAAATGTATCAGATTGTAGAGTCTTTGAGATGGTGTATTTTTAGAAACAGATGTTCTACTCACACAGTAATGTTCTAGATGTGACATAGTGCTTAAGGTGACCTTTTACTTCCCCACATGGAAAAGCAAAGAGTAACCCCAGTGCTGAGCCCTCGAATTTCAATTCCTCAGTTCTGTCTTCTTTCAGGATGTAAAGGGCCTGTGCAAGGCTGAAGCTACAGGGGTTCTATACATGGCATTGCCTGTGGGACATGTTCAGACTTTAACAAGCTGTTATTTCTTTATTTTGTGAAACTTGGATCCCCTTGGTAATCAAGATCATTTGTTACCATCTGCCTTGGAAACCCAGAGGCTCTAAAAGGTTGGAAATTCAGATTCCTATGTAAGAAACAAATGGAAGAGGAAGATGAGGAGCTCTACAGTGCACAGGCTTTTCTCACATCTGGTGGATAATTTAATAGAACATCAGGGTGGATCTTGTTCTTATTGCTCCATAGAGAAACTCTTCCCCAGACCATTGGTTCCCAGTGCTTCATAGCTCAACTGTACATAGCCCAGCAGATGACATGGGACACCAGGTGTTTGCAATCCAGGGAACTTGATTGTTTAAAGCAGAGCTCCCAGGGTAGGCGTATATTTAAAGATATTGCAGCCTAGGGAAGCCATTTTTTCAAAGAAAAACCTGGAACACGGTGCCAGCCAAAGAAAACAGAAGTTTTAACTCTATGAGCTGAAATAGGAACAGAAACTGATTCAGGCCTCCATAGGGTTGCTTGAGTTAAAAAACTGGTCATCGGAACAACCCTAGCAGCATATCAATGTCCTGCTCAGAGATAGCTACATTTAAGCTTCTATGTGTGTATACATGTGATCTCAAGGTTTAGGCCTCTACATTTTCATGCCTCCATGCCTCCTCCAGCTTTGACATAGCAATAGCATGGACAGTACATATGAGGACAAATTGAACTAATGATGAGACTAAGTCCAGTTGCAGCAATGGGCGAGCTAGTGGATAATCAATAAAGGTCAACTCTTCCTTTGTGAATAAGTCACTTTTCTTTTGAGTTTCTGTTCAAAATTAAGACTTCTCAGCAAATAGTAATTTGCAGGCACCCTGGAGCTGAACTTGGGTGCAGTATATCCTCTTTGGCATCAGGCCCGTTCCTACAATGCCCTGCTTTGCCAGTAGTAAGACTGTAAAAGAAGTCTGAAGCCAGGACACTCTCCCAAGGAGCGATTAAACACTGCACTCATTATGGCAGTTGGAAGGCTCCAATATTGTTCTTCTAGAGGGAGAGATTTATGGCTGCACTTAATGAATGCTAATAGTTTTCTTATCAGTGGGTAGCAATACAAACATTTTTGTGTATGTTTAGGTTAAAGTAAACTTTCAGAGTAGCCTTCCAGAACTTGAAAGCTAATGATTAGTTCTTGACAAGCTTGGCTAATAACAGGAGCTCCGGGAAGGCTGCACAGGTCTAGTTCAGCCAGAATACATTATTCTTCAGTGATTTACGACTTCACATCTGTCCTCTCAGAACTGGGCTGTCACAAAAAAAAAAAAATGCTTGAAGCTTTTGTGCTGTTCTTAAACCTCTGGGCCCTTGTACTTTGTGTCCAGTGCAATCTGGCTGTTGAGCAAAGAGAAGCTGAATGCTTTCCCAACCTTGGAAAAAAATGGTCAATGAACTAAAATTTATTTTTCAAATAGCTTCCAATTCAACAAACATTTATCAGGTAATTACTATTATAGAAAAATGCTGTTAAGGCTATAATGCCAGTTATAGGTCCCATTCTTTCTTTAAGCTGGGACTTCTGTGGAAACTTGAAGGGAACTGTGAGTAGGCAAGAGGAAGTTAAAGTAGCATATGGAAGCCTGCTTCTGACTTAAGCGTCAGATGTGGTCAACCAGAAATGATTTGCTGAACCATCTACAGGAAGGCGGTAGACACACGAGACTGGGGAGCTAGGACTGAATACAACAGTTTCTAAAATGAAAGGGTACATGCCTAAAAGCTGAAGATGAATATTCCCGTATTAATAAACATTAAAGCCTTGCCAATCAATTTATGCTAAGTGTATATTGACAAAAATTTTTAGGGAATTGTCTCTAGCACTTACAGTTTTAACAACTCAGCCAAATAATTAGATTTAATAGTCAGCCTCACTCTAGCTCACATTCTGAGACCTCCTACAGCAATTATGACTCAAACCATAAAAGTCAGATATTCCATGTCAAAAAAAATATTGCCCTCCAAATCACCTGGAGCCTAATTTGTGTCAAATTTCATGGCTACCTCTTCTTTGCAGAAAAAAAAATAACAGGAAAAAGATATGGGTGTGTTTATTAGTGTAAAGGTTATCAGTGATAGTTTCAAGAACTGTTTATCCCAGAAATGATATAACTCAGACGAGATTACTGGGCTTCTTTTTTTCGATATTATAATGATGATATTTGCTATGCTGGATGATCAGTAGTCAAACTTCAGTTTATGAACTGAGAAATCTCTGCTAGTACCACACAATTAATAGATGCTTTCTCCTTCTTTTCAGGGGATGAATTAAATTAACAAATCGTGACTGATTTCTAGTATACTAAAGTGAGTCACATCAAGAACTGTGTGGAGATTTCCCAGAAGATAAATCTCACACCTTTGCAGCGATGGCAACATGGCTTCCCTACCTAGTGCCTAATGCTGTTGCTTAGTAATTGAGAGGTTTGCCCTTCCTTCACTGTGGTAAACATTTGAAAAGGAGTCCTAAGGCTGGTAATGATTTCTGTACCCAGTTAAATAATAGGTATGCTGGGTTTTCCTTTTTCATTTTTCTTTTTCTTTTTGGCATAGCTATACACACATATCAAATTAACGGCTGAGGGCATTATTTTAAGTCAAACTTCCCAAGTTCTCAGTCCAAAGTTTCTGGATCCTGGTGACTCTGCTCCTGTAATGAAGAACCTGGTGCCTCAAGAAGCCTTGGGAAAGGAGGAGACTTCCTTGGAAAGATCAGAAAGCAGAAAAAGAAGAGAGATCTATGATAAGATACTGTCCTCCAACCCCAAGGATACACTAGAGGTGACTCAGTTTCTCCAGAGATGCTTTGCTTCCTAAAGTTTAAACAATCTCAAAATAATGCCAGGGAGAACTGGTGACCAAGGTTTCATACACCAGACTGGGACGATAACTTGTATTCAGATTGGTTCAGTATAGATCATAATCTCACAAGGAAGAGTCAGCTGTTACAAACCAAACTCTGTCTGCCTTCTAATCCTTAACAAATATGGCTACTCTGGAATTGCTTGGATGAGGGAAAGCACTAAATCTTCCTGTCAGAAGAAATATGAACAATGTATACAACTTGTAAATAATATGTAATTCTAATTGGGTAAATAAGCCAAGAGAATCAGCAAAAAACCCTATGATTTATCTTGGCTAGGAGTTGCCTTATTGTATCTCTGTGATACCTGAAATGTTATTCTCTCTCTGTCTCTGTCTCTGTCTCTGTCTCTGTCTCTGTCTCTGTCTCTCTCTGTCTCTCTCTCTCTATTTCTCCCCCTTCTATCTCTCTCTTTCTCTATTTCTCCCCCTTCTGTCTCTCTCTTTCTCTCTCTATTTCTCCCCCCCCTCTCTTTCTTTGCCTCTCTCTCTCTCCTCCCTTTTCCCCTCTAACAAAATGAATGAAAAACATGCATAAAGCACTCAGAAATTAGAGGTTTCTTAAGTTTCTTACTAGCAGTTGAGAAGAAATGCTTTAATTGGTTACAATGGAGCACTCACCTTATTTGGATATGGGATCATAGAAGGCCTCAATTACATCACCAATTGCCTGTGTGGTTAAAAATCTTTTTTTTTTTTTTTTTTTTTGAAAAGACACAAGAAATCTCTCCAAGTTTCATGTTGCTTATGGAAAGACTCCAGGTACAGGAACATCCTCAGGCGAATGACCTTATTTGCTTTAACATTTTAAAATACCAAAAAAAAAGTGTAATCTTGAGTTATGGAACAATATACAATCACAAAGGCATGTGCAAAATCTTGATTCAGGAAAAGCCTATAACTAGGCTCTGGGAAGGGAGACACTTCTCTATTTTTTGCTTGTAGAACCGAATGAGCCTCCCTCAGCATATGTGGGGGCATGTAATGTGTGTCTCCCTGGGACCTAATGGCTCAGCAGTGAAGGTGTCACAGATATGCTATCCAGCTGTGGTGTTATTAGGAGGAGTCTGTTAAGAGTGTAACCACGTTGGTTTAAGGCCTACTAAGACTGCTTACCTTTCTACCCCTGAGACCAACCCCATAAGCTAATAAATCTTCAGGTTAAAAAAAAAAAGCTGAAAGCTACACAATTACTTCAGAGGCCACACAGCCTCCCAGAGGAACCGGCAGGGTCATTTGATTCACCAAATTCATTCATTTCTTTTAGATCATTTGGACACATGTCCACTCTTCTTTCTGGCCACATGCCAAGATCACCCATGATTATTTCTGCATCAGCTCATGTATCCATAGACAAGGCTTGCCTCAGGTGAAATGGAGCAGCTGCCAACAGCTGTCTGCAGCTGCCACTTTGGAAAGCTCCCCTCCTGTCTTTGTGCTCTTGTTTTCTGGGAGTATGGTTAAATCCATAAGCCAGGGAGGCTTCCAAGAATACAGTGTGTGCAGCAAACCAATAGATTTTGAAAAATGACAAAGCATCTGATGTAGATGACAGTTAGAATGTCAACTCAAACCTCCAGGGAACATTTGTGTTTTAGAGACCACCTACTCTATTGGAAAGATTGGAAATTGTCATATCTTGAACTCAACTCCTCTCAGTCATTTCTGTTTTAATGAGCCAAACATTGAGTTATTCTTGGAGGTGGAGTCATTTTGAAAGTGGAGGGAATTATCTCTGTATGTGTCAAGTTTGTCAGATATCTCAAAGTTCCTCTGAATGAGGATGGCAGAGACACACAAATTCAAGACAAATATAGAAACTTGATGATGAAGCCAATGGAGTTGCTGAATCTTTCACCTTCATAATCTGCCAGAACTTCAAGATTGGAAGCTCCACATGCAGAAGGTGTGATGAAAATACACCTGGCTGGTTTAAGAGAAACCTCAGCTTTAGCAACCTTTATTCCTGTCCTTTCTCACCATTTTGGCACTGTCCTTCAATCTAAAGGAAACAAACCAAGGGCAGGAGAAGGTTAAGAGACCCATCATCCCAATTTGCCTGTAAGGTGGAAGAAGCTGTACTCAGATTAGACTCCCAACTCTCCATCCTCCTTCCCTCTGTCAAGGTGTTTCCCAAGCATCTATTCAGAGTCCCCGTGAGGAGGGCAGCACCTCAAGGTTTCTAAAAACAGATAAACACCTGTTGCTTTACTGGGGCTGGGTGAGAAAGTGGGTATACAGCTCTTTGCACTGCACAAAGGAGGCCCTGATAATAACAAATTCCCTTGTCAACCACCAGAGATACTTAGTTATTAATGGAAATAATAACAGATTCTATCAGCTCTGCACACTATAATCAAAGGGAGATCAAAAGGAACCAATATTACAAACAGTTAACAGAGAAAACACACTAATGAGATAAAAACCACTTTCATCCCTCCCTTCCCAAACGCACCAGCGGAATAATTATTGATAATAAATACAATTCCTTAAATGTCAACAGTATTTTAATACCAAAACCTCTAGCCAAACCATTGAAGCTTTTCCTTATGAGATAAAACATTTTTTTTCTTTTTGGTGCAGGAAAATAATAACATCCTTTTGGCATTACAGGAGTGCATGAGAACTAGTCCTCTGATTGGTTGTCTCAGGCTAAATTCCATTGGTCTTGGACTGCAACAAATGTCTCAGCAAAGAGTTATCTCAGTTGTTAATATCTGAGGCAAGATGCAAAAGTGAGTAGGGAGCCCCTCCCTAGCTATTGTTTAGAGGGTATTGCTATCAAAACAGAGCCTGACCTTTCTTACCATTAACTGTGCTCTTTTTCTTCTTGAAGCCCTCTAAAAACATGGGCTTGTGTCATAACCTTTCCTGGGAGGCAAATGAGTATTTCTTTTACCTTTTCTTCTGCAGAAGAAACGATGATAATGGTGGCGGTGGTGGTTGTTCGGTGGTGGTGGTGGTGGTGGCAGCAGTGGTGTTGGTGGTGACGGTGGTGGTAGTGATGGTGGGGCATGACCGTTTTATTTTTACAAAGTTTTGACTTGAAGTTTGATATTCTGTAACATTTGTATTATTCTATAAACACAGAACATTCATAGATTAACTTATTTATTTTATCAAAGCATCTTTTATAACCCTAGTAGAGTGACAACGACAACGGTATATCTAACATAAAATGAAAACATTTGTCCAAGGTTTCTGCTGATATAAACTACTAAAATCAGAACAAAGAACTGATTTTCTATACAAATAAATGAACAAACACCTAAGAAATTGAGAATCTCCTAGATAGATCATTTGATTAATCTATGAACTCATACATACCAAAAATTACATGTAGTTTTACTTTTTTTTAATTAGAGGAAAGTACATTTTAGTTTCTATTTATCAGAATGTGAGGTACAAAGATTTGCCACTGTACATTATAAAATACTGTGTGGAAAGAGGAAACTATAATTTTATTTACTAATCATGTTAATAACCAAATTTCATATTAGTGTTTTACTCTTTCAGTAAAGAGTGGAAGAGAGGCATAGGGAAAAATAAGAAATATTAAAAAAACAAACAAACAAACAAAAAAAAACAGGTAAAGACCTTCAGTGAATTGGAGGTAGGGAATATCAGAAGGCACAGTAGTGGAAGTGGGTTTTTTCTTTTTTTATATAATTTTAGGCCAAGACTGGTCACACTCTTAGGTCTCCACTGATAGTCTTAGGCAACATGGGCAGGATCTGTTAAGGAAAAGACAAATTATAAACCTCAAATCATCTGTGCTTTGGGGTCTTATTTCCTATTTCCTCTTCCCTTCCCTGCCAAATCTTCACCTATACTACACGCAAGCTATACGGGGTATTTAATTCCTGGAAAAATGTAGACATTCTAATAGGACAGGAAGTTGTTTAAAAGGTAGAAATTTCAAAATGAATAATGACAGCAACAGATTATAGTGCATTAAATGTAACAGGAATCCTCTGGGTAAGTAATGAAAAAATAAGAGAGGAAAATGTCTAAAACCAGATGCATTATCCACTCAGTCAAATTTGTTCACATTTTGAAGTTCTCACTGCTTTGGTGTAGACTAGAAAACCTGGGAGATGCTATCACTCACATGTGGTAGAATTTAGGAAAGATTACTGAGGACACAGATTGCCACTGTGTGCCTAACTTCTTTGATACCCAGGACAGCGCTCAGGGTTGTGGAAATCCTGCTGGAGTGTCTAGCATAGATCAAGTCCTGAAGATGATCATGTAGTCCTATTCTGGAGACTTACTGTGAATTTCTTTCTTCTTTTGTTTAAAAACAACAAGTCAAGAAGACAAGCAGAATTGTGAAGAAAATTTGTAGATCGAAGGCTACCAAACAAATGTGACAGCCAAACATGACATATAGGATTTTAAATAGACTTATCAATGCTCTGAGGATGTTTGGAGATGCACAGAAACTGTGATTGCTCTTTGAAATAGATTGCAATATTAATCTCAATATTGATTTCTGATTTTGATGGTTACACTGTCATTTTCTGGGAACATTTCCTTATTTAAGCATGTGCCCATTGACATACTAATTAGCAATTAATGAAGACCCATGTCTGCAACTTACTTCCCAGTGGTGAGGAAAAATACAGCAATATGTTTAAGAAAAAAGAGCAGTAAGATTAATGCAGTAGGGTATTAACACTGGCGAACCTGAGTGTTTTAAACTGAAATGTGTCTCTCAAAACTGTACAGTTAATTTGTTACTCCTAGAATATTGGCCTACAGAATGCAACAATCGTGTTGCCCCATTATCTGGAGAGTATATGTTCCAAGATCCCCAATTATGGTTACAATTACAGATCTTACAAGCTATACATATTCAGTGTTTCATGTTTTCTGCCTGAAACTTGCAGATCAAACATGATCTCTCATGTCTCCTGTGCCATACCTGCCTGATTGCAACTATATTCCTGGCATAAGGATCTTGGCATATCCCTCCGAAAATGTAAATAAGCCTAAAGTTATATGCCTTTGCTAATATGCTGCCTCGAGCATGGCATCTCTTCATACTTATAGAACAGTAACCTTGACAGACAGTAAAAGAAGCATGGTTTCAGTCACCTAGTCTGAAGTATTCTCTTAAACTCTAGCATATTAATACAAACCAATATGTGTAGGACATATACGCATTCATCTTAAATGCATTAGCTTACACATATATAAATATAAAACTACAGTTACAAGGCACAGATTCTAGTGCTCAATGGATTTTTGACATATATTGATTTTTTTAACACAAGGCCATATTTCATAAGGTCTCTTGAAACTGCCGTTTTAATTTAGCAATGTATCTTGGATGTTTTCCCTGTCTATTTAACATTTTTATTATTCTTGTTGATATCACTTTTGATTGACAACTTATAACTATACATTCATGATTATAATGCATTTTGATATGTGTATACAATACAAAATGGAAGTACACATATCCATCACACCGTGTTACTATAATTTTTCTGGTGAAAAGTTTTACAACTTGTTATTTTGAAATGTTTACTATTATTGTCAATAGTTGGATGGCTTTTCACTAGGTCTCAAAACCTGTTTATCCTTTCTGCGTGATACCCTGACTCTGCTCACAACCAGCCATAGTTTCTACTCATCTATTGGTGGGCATTTAAACTAACTCTTCCTTGGCTAAATTTCTTAACAATTTTGCAGTAAACAGGGGCATGCAGGTACATCTTCAGCATACTGATTTTATTTTCTTTGACTGTATATTCAGAAGTGGGATTGCTAAATCTCATCAACTGAAGTTCTCAGGGTGGGAAAGCTACACCTACACTAAAGACGTAGCGAGGCTTATTGACCCTTTAGAACATAAAGCCTTAGAATGTTTCAGATACAATACTACCCAGTCATTGGCTGTCTCATTTGACTTAATATTCTTTTGACTATTAGATAAAACCATAGCAGGACATATTAGCAACTACTAGCTTCTGACAACTCCATAGCTAAGACTGTCATCAAATGAAATCTGAAGTACAGCAGACATTCTGTAGCTTGTTGTAAACTGTTTACCTGATGTTTCCCACCTGTTTGTTTGTAAAGAGCTTTGGTTCAATGAATTACTTTTGTTCTGAAACTAGAAGAACCTCACTAGTCTGTTAATATATCTCAACATAGTATTTATGGTAAACGGATTCTGTGTTCCCATGCCATGCTCATGCATGTTTGACAAAGTAATTTTATTCTCCTTTGCTATTAAAACTGTAAATTTTTTTTGACAATCATGTGGTCAAGGAAATAAATTAATAAAATTAATAAATATAGATATAAGGCTTTCAGATAGTCCCTTCTGCATAATGAAGGAAACACTGAGAAATCATCCCTCTGATAATACGTTAGTAGATAAAATGCATAAGTAATTCAAAAAACTCAACAGCAAGAAAACCAATAATCTGATTAAAAGATGGGCACTGAGCCTGACAGATATTTCTCTAAGGAAGACATACCAATGGCCACAAGCTAAATGAAAACATGCTCAGCATCACTAATCATTAGAGTCATGCAAATCAAACCCACAATACAATATCACCTCACACCTGCTAGAATGGCCTTTATCAAAATTACAAAAAAAAAAAAAAAAAAAATCACTGCTGGCAAGGACAGAACTCTTCATGTTGTTGGGAATATAAATCAGCACGGTCACATTGGGAAGCATCATGAGGGCTTCCTCGAGAAAACAGAGCCTGAACCACCAGGCAGGTGTTCTTTGTACCATCCTTATAACATTTTAGCAAAGTTTGAGATTCGTTTGAAAATACTAAAATAAAATGGGGAAAATTAATTAAGAAAAGAAACAAAGAAGGCAAGTGTAGAACGAGAAATGATTTATGGCTAAGAAGATCCATTATATACTGCTAAACAATTCTGCTTCTAGGGAATTGTGGGGATAAATAAGAGAATAAGAGGCCATCTGCTTTTTACCTTACACACTCTAGTAATTTTCAGACCTCTTTCAAACAAGGAGAATGTTTGTTCCATACTTGTATACATCTGGTAAAATGTATGCATGCAGTAATTAGCAAATCCAGAGTAAAATTTACTTTCCATTGGAGAGTTATAACTCATCCAAGTTTTAACATAATAAATTTTTGTTCACATGTTCTAATATAGCATCTACCATCAGCATCTGTGTTCTCCAATCTTTATGTGTGGTGATGGGCTGTGTGTGTTGTTGCGTATTTTCAATAAGTATGGTATATCTTTAATGCAGGCTGAGGTATGTATAAAAAGTAATTGAAAAAAATAGACTAAGTAAAGACACATGAAAAACATAAAAGCCAGAATTTCAAGCAAAGTCTACAAAAGAAAAAAAATGTAATCTTGGAAAAGAAACTAAAGACAATATCCAGCATGCAGAGCTAAAAGGTAGTCCTGAAATCAAAAGAAAAGAGATGGGTGTAGTAGCTCATTCAAGGAATTCCACTTCTCTGGAAGCTTAGGCAGGTAGCATGAGGCAAGTTGGAGGCCAGTCTGGACTAAAGGGTGAGACCCTGTTTGAGAAAAACAAAACAATACAAAGAAATTTCTTTAGGAGATATGAAGGGGTCAGTGAGAGGTCTTTAAAGGCTAATTCGAGGTTAATAAATGAAAAAAAAGGGAAAGAAAAGAACGCATGAAGAAGGGAGGGGAAAGAAAGAAGTGAACTTGGGTTTGGTGGTATGCACCAGAATTATTAGCACATAGGAGGCTGAGAAATTCCAGTCTAGGCTACATCACAGGAGCCTGTCTTAAATGTAAAATAAACAATAAATAAAAGAAAGGAGTTAATACAATAGTAGAAAAATAGCTTATGAGACTAGGAGTAAATATTTATTTTCTACCATTTTAATGCTTAAAAGCTAAGCATCTAAAACCACATCATAAACATGCCTGCAGGTATAAGCACATGTGCAGAACTGCAGTCATTACCCCTTTTCAGCAGCAGTTCAGTCTCATGAAGTCACAGTGAGCAAAGAACATTGGAATTTTTACTATTGCTTGCACAGGAAATGCAGGGTCTCTAGCCTGAAATACTGTTTGCATTATGTAGTGGACTTTGCCAGTGTTCTTGGAAAACAAACCAGTCTGGTTTGTGTTTTTTCCTACATATTTGCTTTCCTTTATGGTCCTCAGCATATCTCTCTGTCTCTATCTCTCTCTCTCTCACATTCATTCATTCTCTCTCTCTCTCACATTCATTCATTCTCTCTCTCTCTCTCTCTCTCTCTCTCTCTCTCTCTCTCTCTCTCTTTCTCTCTCTCTTTCCCTTCCCTCCCTCTCTTATTCCTCTTCCTTCTTTCTTTCCTTCCTTCCTTCCTTCCTTCCTTCCTTCCTTTCTTTCCTTATTTCTCTCTCTCTCTCTTTCTTTCTTTCTTTCTTTCTTTCTTTCTTTCTTTCTTTCTTTCTTTCTTAATTCTATATCTGTATGCATTCCATGTCATCTACAAGTTTCTCATTTCTGTGATATGCTACATAACTTTTGGTATACCTGCACTATCTGAGACAGGTACAAAACCCTCCATATTTTTCTTCTGCAACTCTAGCCACTTATTGCTAACCTGTCTATTGCTTCTTTAAGACCATGGACATTAACTTCCACTTCCGAGAGTAGCCCCAAATATGACTGATACAGCATCACTAAAGTCTATTTCTGCTGTTAGACTAAAGTCTATTTTGGTAAATAGAATGAAATCTTGGTCATGGGTAGATATTTAACATTCCAGCTGAGTTGGACAATCAGTTGGCCATGATATTACCCCTCAGGAAAGTGGGACCACCCTAGATGACTGGGTTATTTTAACAGTCCTGTCCTAAAGAGACAGAAGGAATAATCAATCAGTCCTTTAATGAGATAATATGTTTTTCCTTTTGGAGTCTCCACGCCCTAGCGTATAGAGCTTCAGGCATGCAGTTTTGTATGCTACTCTACTTTTCTGAATTATTGAGAAAAGCATAACTTTTCCTTTTGTTCTTTGTTTCTTTTTTTCCTAAGCATGATTGTCCCAGCACTTTGGTCTTCATGCTTTCTCTAAAGTTCACCTCTCTCCCTGCCAGAAGGCTTCATGACATCATGTGGATGATA
This sequence comes from Micromys minutus, assembly GCF_963924665.1. NCBI lineage: Eukaryota > Metazoa > Chordata > Mammalia > Rodentia > Muridae > Micromys > Micromys minutus. Next base: position 28,308,998 of record NC_137985.1, read on the forward strand.
CCCACACTCCTGGAACTCAAATGGTATGGCTGTTTTCTCCCCTCTCCTTTCCAGTTTCTTCCTTTAAGCAGCTGCTAGGATTTGTACTTTGCCTGCCCTGGACTTTTTTTCTTTAAACACTAATACAATTATCTTCAAACTTCTGTTTGAGTTTGTCCTTGGATCTTTTTACTAATGAGACCAAGAATCTCAAGTGAGAATTCAGATTTTCCAGGATCTTCAGACATCATAAAGGAACCAAATTTTTTCTGTAATGCAATGAGCACAAATTTCCTCTTTTTCTTTCAGGGTTTATACTATTGTTGGCTCATTACTACTGAGCTCACAAACATCAGCAATGACATGTAAGTCTGAGCAAAGCTCACCTAAATGAAGCATACCAGACACAGTATTTTTTCTCAAAGACATATCATTTTCTTCTACGCAGAAAGAGTAGATGGTACTTTAATTAACACCATCCTTGAGGGCACGAAAATGTGAAAGATCTGCTTTAAAACAAAGAAGATGGACTAATGGGAATTAAAGTATATGGCTGAGAATCACCATGTTCAACCTTTGCTTGTAATATGTTCATAAGAAAATATTCCCTTTAAAGGCAACCTGGTGGTCCCCCGCTCCCAGGAAGTCACCATATTGATGCCAAACTTAGTGTGGATACCTGATCGGCATAGTGCACTACAGCCCAGAACTCACGAACTCAAGCGATCCTCCTGTCTCAGCCTCCCAAGTAGCTCGGACTACAGGAGGGCCCTTGCATGCAGAACAGGCACTCAGGCCATCTGCCACCAGGATCATCGGAGATCCAGGGACACAGGTCAGGTACACGGGAGAGACAGGGACCATTAACTGACAAAAAGACCATGTATAATCACAGACAACAAGATGGCAAGAGGAAAGCGAAAGAACTTACCCCAGAGAAACCAAGACAACCTGGCAACACCAGAACCCAGCTCTTCCATAACAGCAAACATTGGAATGCCAAACACTCCAGAAAAAAGACTCAGACTCGAAATCATACCTCAAGATGGTGATAGAGATCCTTAAGAATCAAAGGAAAAGCAGAAAGAAATAGAAGCTTATAAAGAGAAAACAAGAAAAACACTCAAAGAACTCAAAGAACTAGAGGAAAACAGAACCAAAGAAATGAAGGAATTGAAGAAGGAATTTAAAATGGAAATGGAAACAATAAAGAAAACACTAAAAGAGACAACCCTAAAGGTAGGAAACCTAAAAAAGAAATCAGGAGTCACAGATGCAAGCATCTCCAACAAAGTACAAGAGATGGAAGAGAGAATCTCGGGGGCTGAAGACAACATTGAAAACATAGACAAGACAGTCAGAGAAGATGCAAAAACCAAAAAGCTCCTGACACAAAATGTCCAGGACCCAATGAGAAAACTACACTTAATGATAATAGGGATAGAAGAGGGCAAAGAATATCAACTAAGAGGCACAGTAATTATCTTCAACAAAATAATAGAAGAAAACTTCCCTACCCTTAAGAATGAGATGGCCATGAGCATAAAAGAAGCCTATAGAACTCCAAATAGGTTGGACCAGAAAAGAAATTCCTCCCGACACATAATAGTCAAAACGCCAAGTGCCCAAAGCAAAGAAAGAATACTAAAAGCAGTAAGGGAAAAAGGTCATGTAACATATAAAGGCAGGCCAATCAGATTCACACCCAACTTCTCAACAGAGACTATGAAAGCTAGAATAACCTGGAAAGACATCATGCAGTCCCTAAGAGAGCACAAGTGTCAGCCCAAGCTGCTATACCCAGCAAAACTCTCAATCACCATAGATGGAGAGACTAAGATATTCCAAGGCAACTAAATTTACATAATACCTGATCACAAATACAGCACTACAATGAAAAAGAAAAAAGAAAAAAAAGAAAGAAAAGAAAATGCCCAAGCATCAAAACCAAACAAAGAAAGACACACAGGCACAACTCTACCTCTAAAAGGAGAAATAGCAGGAAACCACAACCACTATTCCTTAATATCTGTTAACATAAATGGACTCAATTCCCTAATAAAAAGATTTAGACTATAAAACTGGATACATAAACAGAATCCATCATTTTGATGCATATAGGAAACTCATCTCAGAGACAAAGACAGACACTATCTCTGTGTAAAAGGTTGGGAATAAATCTTCCAAGCAAACAGCCCCAAGAAGCAAGCTGGAGTGGCCATTCTAATATTGAATAAAGCATATTTTCAACCAAAAGTTATCAAAAAAGATAAGTAAGAACACTTTTTACTCATTACAGGGAAAATTTGCCAGAAGAAACTCTCAATCCTTAACATATATTCTCCAAATACCAGAGTACCCATATTCATAAAAAAAAACCCTACTAAAGATCAAAAATACATTGTACCCCACACAATAATAGTGGGACACCTCAAGACCTTACTCTCATCAATGGACAGATCATGGAAACATAAACTGAACAATGATACAGTAAAACTAGCAGAGGTTATGAACCAATTGGAATTAATAGACATCCACAGAACATATCATCATAAAACAAAAGAATACACCTTCTTCTCAGCACCTCACCGCACCTTCTCCAAAACTGACCATATAATCGGTCACAGAACAAGCCTCAATAGATATAAGAAGATTGATATGTTCCCATTCATCCTATATAATCACTATGGACTAAGACTGGTCTTTAATAACAACAAAGACAACAAAAAGCCCATATATACATGGAAACTAAACAATGCTCTATTAAATGGTAGCATGGTGAAAGAAGAAATAAAGAAAGAAATGAAGGATTTTCTAGAATCCAATGAAGATGAAAACACCACATACCCAAACCTATGGGATGCAATGAAAGCAGTACTGAGAGGAAAACTCATAGCTCTGAGTGCTTCCAAAATGAAACTGGAGAGAGCACACACTAGCAACTTGACAGCACAGTTGAAAGCTCTAGAACAAAAGGAAGCAGATAAACCCAAGAGGAGTAGACAGCAAGAAATAATCAAACTCAGAGCAGAAATTGACCAAATTGAAACAAAAAGAACCATTGAAAGAATCAACAACACAAAGAGCTGGTTCTGTGAGAAAATTAACAAGATTGATAAACCACTAGCCAGACTAACTAGAGGGCAAAGAGAGAGTATACAAATTAACAAAATCAGAAAGGAAAGTGGAGACATAATAACTAAAACTGTGGAAATTCAAGAAATCTTCAGATCCTACTACAAAAGCCTATACTCAACAAAGCTGAAAAATCATGAAGAAAGGGACGAATTCCTAGAGAGATACCAGATACTAAAGTTAAACCAGGAACAGGTAAACAATCTAAATAATCCCATAAAAAGAAATAGAAGCAGTCATCCAAATCCTCCCAACCAAAAAAAGCCCAGGTCCAGATGGGTTCCATGCAGAATTCTATCAGACATTTATTGATGACCTAATACCAATACTCTCCAAACTATTCCACAAAATAGAATCCAATGGAACACTACCTAGAGAGGAAGATGGATGCCATAAGAGAACAAGCAGATAGTCCACTTGAGAAAACAACTTCACCTCTCGTCCAAATCTCAGAGCAGTAGCCAAGGACCATTCCCTAGAACATAGGAACGGTCTGTATTTAATAACCTTCTATGGTGATAGAAAGTTTCCCATCACATGATGTAGTTTATCATAGTAGATGTAACAGTGAGCATAAAGGAGCCAGGTACTCTCATAAAGAGCTATCAATTCACAGTACAGACAGCATAGTTATTATCATCATCTCATACATTAGATCTTTACTATAGTTTCCCTTCCCTTCACTCCTCCTAGTCCTGCCTACACTTCCTCTGTCTCCATGATCTACTTCTCCTACATTTCCATAAAACTAAAATAAAATAACAAACAGGTTACTTAGGGATAAAAAACAAACATGAATTAACAGGTTACAGTGACACTAGTCACAAACTCTCATATCAAGGCTGCACAAGCAAGCCACAGCAGGAAAAGGGTCCCAAGCACAGACAACAGGATCAGAGAATCTCCCCACTCGTACTGTAATACTTCCCCTAAGCGTGCCAAGCTACACAATGTTATTATATACACAGAGGAACAAGTTAGATCTATTCAGGATTCCTCATCTGTGAGCCACTATGATTCCCACTTAATTGATTCTCTGGATCATGTCCTTCTTGTATTCTCCACCTCTCTGGGCCCTACAATCACCTCTGCCTTCCATGGGGCTCCCTAAGCTCTGCATAATGTTTGTTTGGCTGTGGTATCTCTGCATCTTCTCTGGTCAGTTGCTGAATATTGTTTCCCTGATGACAGGTGGATCCATATCTATCACCCTGCATAAAATTTAAGTCTAAGTGTATCAAATACCTCAACATAAAGCCAGGCACACTAAACCTAATAGAACAGAAGGTGGGAGACAGCCTTGGATGCATTGGCACAGGAGAAACCTTCTGAAACAGAACACTGAGAACACACACAGTAAGAACTATAATCTATAAATGGTATCTCATAAAACTGAAAAGCTTCTGTAAGGCAAAGTATTCCATCAGTAGGAATTTCACGGTCTCTGATATGGCTTCTTAAACTCACATCTGAGAGAGAAGAGAGAGAGAGAGAGAGAGAGAGAGAGAGAGAGAGAGAGAGAGAGAGAGAGAGAGAGAGAGAGAGAGAGAGAGAGGAAGGCATAGTTTCATTCAGGCTATGGGATCAGGCCTAAAGTTGAAGGCCGAGGTCTAACAAATTTATTTACTTTAAACCAGACTCAAACATTATACTCAGTGAGTATGTAATGAACATATGAGGCAAAACTAAGGAAAAAAATGAATGTGAATTTTTTTATAACCTATAAAGCTGGCAAAGCATAGGCTAACAGGCCTAAGGAAAATGGGAATATTAAAAAGAATTCACCAAAAGTCTTAGAGCAGGAGAGTCTAAGTTTTGTGCATGACTGGTATGTTTTATAATTTCAAAAGATCTTTAAATAAAAACCAATCTGGAATGGGAGAGTTGGTCCTGTGAAGGTCAGTGGTTTGAAGATTCAGTCATACTAGCTTCTAAGGTTCTTGGACTGAAGGTATTGTCTCCCAAGAACCAATAGAGAGCTAGAAAGGGAAGAGAAGAGAATGACACTCTGACCTCTCTCTGTGTGTCAGAAAATCAGGTTGGCCTCCTTAAGAAGGCAGAAACTCAAAGATATTCAAGTTGAAATTTGAGTTGTCTCAGGCCCATCACATTTTTCCTCCAAGTTAAAAAGTATTTTAAAACACAGTCAGTGATGACTCAGAAAAACAATTTGATGTGAAAATATGTTTTTTAAAATTAGCATATAAAATAGATAAACAAATCAAAGAATAGCAGAAAAGAGCAGGATGAAAGGAAGGGGTGGGGCTTAGTTTGAGAGAGGGATGGATGGAAAAATCAAACCACAGAAAGTATCAACATAGAAAAAATAATATGGCCATCACCACTGAAAGTCAGTAAAATTATAATTAAAAGCATGTTACAAAATGGATAGACCTCAAGGACAGTATGCTAAGTGAATTGTTAGACTACCTGATTCTACTTGTGTGAGGTCCCTAGAGTAATCAAATGCATGCTGACAGAAACAGGAGGAGGATTGCCAGCGGCTGCCAAGAGGGAGAGGAGCCAATCACTGTAGGTTACTACACAGTATTTCAGTTTACCAGAATGAGTTCTGCATAGAGGAAGGAGAATTACAAAATAATTTAGTGAGAACATCCCACTCAGCAGCATGCTTAAAGACAGTCAAGGCAGTCTTTGTGTGAGACACATGCTACCACAATCAGCTTTCTCTTTTTCAAAATAAAATCAGATAATTTCTAGCAGAAAGTTGCAGCCTATAATTCAGACAGAATCCCTGTAAAGAATCCTACACTTCAAGATGGGGAGAAGATTAATTCCACTTTGGAGAAACATTATGTTTACATAGCAAAGAAGGCGTGGCCACCATCATACGTAAGGGTTGCACTTGAGAACACCCTGAAGGTCGGCCCTGAGAGCTGACTGTGAAATTTACTTCAAAATCTCAAGGCAGAAGATTGACAGCCTGGAGAAATGTCGGCACAATGCTGTGAAACACTTCTGTATTCCAGGGCACATGTGTGGAGATGAATCACCATCTACAGTATCTAACTTACTGTGTGCATCATTCCAAAACGACTGAAAGTTATTACCATAGAGCAGAGGTTGGCCAGTGATGGCCTGCATCAAAAACAGTCCGAGGAAGGTCTTTATATTACTCATAGCTAGGGATATTTGTCACACTTACAGATGGTGACAAAAATCAAATAAACAGAAACAAAGGGCATGTGGCATAGACAGTATGGAGCCTAGAAAGCCTAAGATATTTAAGTCTGGTTCTTTAGAGAAACACCCCCTGCCTCTGTTCTAGAGAAATTCTCATGCATAAAAATATATTCAATAATATACACTGCAGTACTGCTTGCTTTAGTGGATATACAGGAATTCACACAAACATGTGTGGGCAGCAAGGTAGGCATATAAATTTTTTTTTATATAAAAATTCTTTTCAGAAAGAAAAATGACAGAATTGTAGCAACATGTAACCATGTGTATATACATTACACATATGAAAACTGAGCAGGAAGACTGAGCTGCAAAAAAAAAAAAAAAAAATGAATTCATTGCAAGCTTATGTAAGTCAAGTTTAAAATCATGGAGTGGGAGAAGATACATTATTTCAAGTGATAAATAATTCTTAGGAGCATAAACCAAAAGATATAATAATAAACATATAAAGTAGAATAGTAGTGGTCCCAGAAGTTAGATGGAGAAAGGGCTTGGTACAGAAAATACCAGAAGTCACTCTATCTGAGCGTGGTGGGTCATGCCTGTACTCCTAGTACTTTGGAGGCTGAGAAAAGAAGATTGCAAGTTCAAAGCCAACCTGAGCTACACAGTGAGACCCTGCTCAAAGAAAGAAGCAATAAGAGAAAAAAAAACCCAAAACAAAAACAAACAAGCAAACAAATAAACAACAGTCCTGAAATGGAACTTGGTAGTCAAGTGCTTATGTCAATGTACAAGATTCTGGGTTCAGTCTAAGGCCTAGCATACTACGGACATAGCAGACTAAGGAACAACATGTTATGTTGGGTTAGGAAGATGGCTCAGTCTTTTGGTAAAGAATTTTTCATACCTGATTGATGACCTCAATTCAGATTCCCAGAAGCCTCATAAAGCCAGAACCAGTAGTGTAGATCTGCAATCCCAGGACTCTTGTGGCGTGGTGACAGTGTTCAGACAGGAAGATTCCCTTATGCTTATGGACCTGCAAGCTCGGTGTAGGTGCTATAAACAGTAAGAGATCCTGTCTCACACAAGGTGTAAGGCAAGGACTGATACCTACATATGATGTCACCTTCCGTTCTGTACATGTGTGCTGTGGCACACGGTTGAGTGCACACTCACACATGTAGACATTCACTCATATTTCATACCCTCCTACACAAGGACAATAAATAAATAAATAAATAAATAAATAAATAAATAAATAAATAAATAAATAAATAAATAAAGTATACTTTTCCTTCTGTTTTTTTCACTATTCAACAGAAAGGAGATTTGAGTAAAAATTCAAACAGGTTCACTGAATAAAATAAAGCAAAATCACTAATATTGGAAGGAGAGGTAGAGTATAAATTTACAGAGATTAATTCATGAAAGCTGATATTCTTCATGTCAGTGAACAGAGAGAAATGAAGAATCTGAACACAGCTTCTTAAATGACTGAGCCTTCCTGATACAGTAGTTTACTTTCTCAGATAGGAACAAGTTGTAAATACTAAACTCAAAATAACAAAGGTAGGGCATCTCTGAAGGAAAGACAGGCAAGGAGAATATTCAGAAATAACATACTATTCATTCATATAAATTATATACACGATATTATATCAGCTATAGGTAATCACATGCAATAATATGCTAATATTATTATATCCATGTATATTTTATACTGTCATTATTAATATAAATAGTTAAATATATTTCTCAAAATGTGCTTAATTTAAAAGTCTCACCTGATACACTAAGTATTTAGCCAAGAATGAACTTGAACTCCTGACCCCTGCCTCCAACCCCTGAATTCTGGGATTATGATGCGGTTGAACTCAAGATTTCTTCATTTTCAGAAGGCAATATACTGCTGAGCTAAACTTGATCACCAGTTCACCCTGAGGACCCAGTATTCTTACTAAATTGCTGATAAGCACTGGCAAGCTTCATCAAAATGGTGGGGGATTTAACTGTGTCCCATCCTATAACACTGTTTCAATTTATCCTTCCCCACAGGGTGTTATATGTTTTTGCCCCGGGGGCCAATGTTTTTTTTTTTTTTTTCTGAGAAATTAATCTTTACATGGCCAAGACAGCTAGTCATTTAAGACACAAGTTAAAGGCTACTTCATACATATAGACCCTTTCTTTTGTCTCCCACAAACTGAACTTTCCTTTTCAAACTTGAGAGCCCGTTGCTCCCTTCCTTTCACAATGCTCCGTTTTCAACCAACAGCACAAACCAGCATTTATATTTATGTTTTACCTTAGTTAGTAGCTGTTATACTACCAAAAGTCTGTGTTCAAGTATTCTATGAGTAACCCCACGTATCTTGTACTGAATATATCAATCAGGAAAATTTAAGGATTTGCAAAGATCATTTTGCTATCCAGGCAGGGGATAGATTAGCATAGTGGGGATAGATTCACTAAACCTTATTTTAAAAGCAATACTGCTAAGATATGCATCACACATATTTATTCACATCTTCACATATACACAAGGTATGTAAACATATAGACATACCTGTTTTTATGTCTGTATATTTATATATACATACATACATACATACATACATACATCTACATATATTCACATATATTCATATTCACATGTATATGCATCACTATGTGTTTAAATGCATCTATGTGTTTAAGACAGAAAATACTGTGTTTTATTTTTAATATTTTCATGGGTAGCAAACATTTGACAACTCTTTTCTCTTAGAGGAAACTTTAGGAAGTGTGAACAAACAAAGATTAATGTGACTTGTACAAGACTGTGGTCCTCCCTAAGATGGCTAATCAGGTCCCTTATGAATTTTTTCTTTTATAGCAATATCCAGCTTACATTGTGAAAATTTATTTCTGTCAGAGTTGAAAAGATTACACATTTAGTAGTTTCATTTTTTTAGAATACTTGAATATTTGTATGCTCTACAGTTACATGGAAGAGAATGCATACATGTAGAAGAGGGGAAAGAACACAATGTAATCAGTAAAAGAATATACAGTGTGACCCATTTCTAAATTCTACCTTTAATTTATATCTAATGCATTTTGTATTTATCCTGGTGAATTCTTTTAACCAACTCCATATATAGGAAAATCTTTAAAGTACAGATCTTTTAAAATAAAATAGTCCTTCACTCTTCAGTAAATTTATTAGCAACTTTATGTTTTTTTAATAACCAATGTCATTAAAATGTCTAATGTTATATATTGCATCTCATCCATTGGTGAAAAGACAATAAATATCTGACTAAAACAAAACCACCAAAACAACAAAAAAGGAATTACTCTAATTTGTTTGCAATCTTCAAAAGCAAACTACAAAGAGACTAGTGAAATCCCTGATTTACAAGGTTAAAATAAGCCTGTGAAATATTTTGACAATTCTTATCATGAATTTTGCCCAGTAAATGAGCCTCTCTCCAAAGCATGGTCTTTGTGCCTCTTTCCAACACCTTCCCTCTTCTTTCCTTTTCAGTGTGCTCCAGGCAGATTTTTATCCCAGTCACATTTCTCCTACAAAGCTTTTTCTTTACACAGGGACTATGGCACAGATGACCAAATGGGTCAGTGCTCCTGAGTCTTTGTCTACTTGAAATTAGCATCTGTTGACATTGATGAGGAGTCACTGAATGGGCATTTTCACTTGACTACCAGGACCTTCTTGTCCTGAAATTGTTCTCAGAGCTAGGACATTCTTCTCAGTTTCTGACCAAATATCTTACCTTCTTTGCTCACTAGAATCCCTTAGGTGAATGTATCTTGTCTTTTTTCCCAGGAGGAAGGACTGTGGTATTTAGGACTGACAACAAGAGAAAGGAAAACAGAGAGGTGGGACAATTTATCTTGCCAACTCCTCTTGCCGGGTTTCCTCAGGGGAGTGATCTCTACAGTTAGAAGCAATAAGCACAGCAAGGAGGTTCTCTGCTCTAGTGTCAACAACTGTCTTCATCCTCAGTCCCCTCCACTGTAAAGAAAACTAAACCTGTGCTGTCATTATCCTTTGGGTAACATAAGCCCTATTTGCATTTTCTCTCCTGTTCAGAACTCATATTACCCAACCTAAGCATGGTAGTTATTGGTTGCTACAGATCTGAAGAATGCACTGCTGATATATAAACCACTCTTTTTTTTTTTTGGTGCTATGCAATATTTCTATAATGTTTCTATCAAGAATGCACAAGAATTTGCTGTGGTAGTATGATAGTTTATATTATTTTATTATCTGGAAAAGTCCTACTTAAAATACTATAGAGACAATTCCTACTTCTTAGCCCTAGACACATACACAAACACACACACAGACACACACACACACACACACACACACACACACACGAAAACGTGTTTTCTAAATTAGCTGGCAATGAGATTGCATGATTATAAGGCATTTGCTGCCTATACATTAAGACTGCCTCATAGTGCTCTTTCCGGAGTTGAATCTAGTTAATCTTTTTAGTGAAAGAGGTTTCAAATTACATTGCAAAGTCATATTCTCTAACAGAGAGCGAACATGGCTGAATATTTGGTTTTAAATTGCTATGCCATTAAAGTATTAATCTTCTCTTCTTTATCTTGTTGAAGACATGATCATTTTTCATGTCGATGAACAAGTGAATTATTTGTTTTAACCATCTTGCTGGTTTCTAGTTTACTTTTCTCTTTGGATGCTTTCCTATTAACCAGTTTACCCAGAGAAATTGTCCTTCTGATCTGTATATAATCATTTCTCACAGGCCTATATGGGGAACAGGGTCTCCTGGGCTTGGCAATGCCTTCTCCATTATTCTGGTACCTTCTGATGAACAAAGTTTCTCCCTTAATGATGTAAAATTCATCAATGTTCTTTTATGAAGGTGCTTTGGGACCTGCTCACAATGCCCTCCCTTTATGAGATTTTAAAAGGCCTCCCTGGAGTTCTCTCCTAAACTTTAGAGCTCCATTTTATAATAAAACCTTCATGGCATTTAGATTTCTAGAAAATAATGAACTGTTCCATCTCTGGAGGCTGTCTTTTTTGTTTTAAACTCTACTGTGCCATTTCAGTAGTTTAGGTATCCACACAAGCATGAGTCTGTTCCTTCTGCCCCACTGTCAACTTCTCTGGGATAATTAGTTCATGATAGAAGAAAAAATTAGGTATTGGTATTTCAGTTTAAAATGCAACCTAGAATCTCATTTTCAGATGTCATTAAAAAGAGAAAACCTTATAGGAATCATTGAATTATGAATATAGCATAGTCACTTATCTGAACATGAAGACAAGTTGGGATTTCCAGAGGCCTGTAAATGCCAAGTGGTTCGAAGCCCACCTTTATTCTGAGCCCTCTGCTGGGCATGGACAATGCATCCCCAGGGAAAGCTGGCTAGCTAGACTAGACAAGAAAGCAAGTTAACGTTTCTGTGAGAGATTCTGCCCCATATATAGTAAAAGCCATCAAAGAAGATGTGTGTTGTCAACTTCTAGCTTCTCAACATGAGGATATATGTGTGTATCTGCACATACAGGCATCTAAACATGAACACACTATATGTAAACAGAAAAAAATCAAAATAAAAAATTATATTGATTCAAAGGGTTGGTGTGGTTTGATTTCCGTATCATAATGATCTTTTATATAGTGTTTATCCACTTATTTCAATCTTATTCAATTTTTAAACTAATGGGAACAGACACTGTCAGTTTGTAGAGTGATGTGCATAAAGCCATAAAAGCTCAACCAAGGATGGAAGTGGAAAAATAGGTATTAAGTGTAGAAAATAAGATATTGACATCATCAGGTGTATTTCTAAAGCAACAGCCTCCATGCATACACAGGAATACAGGAAGCACAGATATTTGATGTAAGGAGGGTAGAACAGTATTTGGTTTTCACTGTTAGCATGATAGGATTGATTTTGAATCGCCTCAGAAACATAACTCTGGATGTTTTATGGAGCTGATTTTTTGTTTGTTGTTTGTCTGTTTTTATTTGTTTAGTTTTTTTGTTGATAGTGATGGTGAGAATTTATTTTTTAATGGTAAGCTAGGGAAGACTCATACTGAATTCCTGAAAGTAGGTTGAACCCATCCATTGTCAGGGATACAGAATAAATAACATGGAGGAAGTGAAACTTTATCCCTTTTTGCTCCTTTACTGAAGGTCTAATATGACCAGCTCTCTGGCCTTCCCCCTACCCCCACTCCTCTGCCATGACCTCACCTTGAGTACTATGTTCTTTCCTATGTACTTTCCTCCAAACCTGAAATATTCAATTCTAGTGGGAAATTCACTAAGACTCTGGATTTTCTACAAGGAGGTTTGTTAAGACTGAAAATAAACAAAAAAATATACACTTCACAAGTCTCAGGAAGTTATTGAAATGTACAAGATACACAAGGCTTATCACCCCCATAGATTATATAAGCAGTAGTATCATTGAAGACAGGACACTTTCTGGCTTGTTGAGTTACCTGACATTCATGCGAGAGCTTCCTGGTTCCTGCTTTCAAATGACTAGGCATACTTGCTGGAGTGGGCTTTTCTTGACAAAGCTGCTTTTGAGTAATCCATGCTGCTGTCCTTAGCCCCACACCTATACTTAATAAACAATTCCAATAAACTCAGTAGTTCACCATGTTGAACTTTTGCAGAATCTGCTCCTCAGGTTAACATTGGTTCCATCTCAAGGTTCAGTAAATGCTATCTCAGGCCTTCTAATGTATAAATATTTTCACACAACCTCAAAGCATCAACCAAAAGAAACATTTTTCTTTCTTAAGAATCTTTTGTCTGGTATTGTGTTACAGTAATAAAAACAGGGAAAAATACAGGGAATATATAAATATAGATGATTTTTATATATTCATATAGGAGAGCAGGATAGAGCATGCTCAGTTCAAGGTCATAGAGCACATGTTTGTAATGTGAGCACTTGAGCAGAAGTCCTCCAGGCACATTCAGTTTGCATCCTAACACTTTTGCTGAAAATAGAAGAATGGTCATTTTGAATGTGCATTGATGGAGGCATTTATACTGGCTGAATTCAATGGCTGATAGTAAGACTTGGTTTTCTGGTACACCCACCTAAAATATGCTTACTTGTAGGTTTCTTCCATTTTTATTATATTTAATAGTATGTTATTTTTATTGCCTTGGGTAAATGTATTTCCTCACAGAGGATCCTATATGTGTTATTTTTCTACAGAGCTTAAGTATAATAAAATTGCTAAGTTAATTTGAACTGTCTGGTCTCTCTCTCTCTCTCTCTCTCTCTCTCTCTCTCTCTCTCTCTCTCTCTCTCTCTCTCTGTGTGTGTGTGTGTGTGTGTGTGTGTGTGTGTGTGTGTGTGTAATATTTTTCTGGTTATTTGGAAATGTCACATCATATACCCCAATCATACTCACTTTCTCCTCCTTCCAGGACCACCCCATCCCTGTGACTTTCCCTCTAAGAATGAGGAGGAGGAGGAGGAGAAGGAGGAGGAGGAGGAGGAGGAGGAGGAGACGAAAAAGTTGAAGAAGGAAAAAATGTGAAGAAAAAAACAAGTTCGACTTTTGTTGCCCATATATTCATAGGATCAGCCAAGCTCCTGGTGGCCAACCACTTAGCAAAAACTGAGTCCTTCCCTACCTGAACCCCTGGAAGAAAACATCAGTTTTAGATAGCTACATTTCAGTATCCCTATCACAATTTTTAAGAGTTCTCTTTGTTGTCTTTCTATCTTGTCTGTTACTTTTGGTGAGAGGGTGATGGAGTAGTATTAATAAGGGGTTGATGCAGTCTGCAGTCATGGCGACCACTGCAAAAGTAGCTTTCTTGCTCTTTATTGTAAATGGGGGTATGAATCATGGCCTTGCATATATTCTCCAGGGTGTGCACATGCCACTGACAACAGCAAGTTTTCTGGTAGACGTGCAGAACACAGGTATGAACAGAACCATCTTCTGAAGCACAAGCCCTGGAAACCATCTAAGCACTGGCAGCAATAACAAAGGCCAAGAATGTCAATATGGTTTCGAGGGCAACAGGGGCCATGGACACCAATATGGAAAGTCCGGCTTTTAAAGGATTTATTATTATTTATATACAGGCTTTCATTGCCTGCAAAGGTCAACAAAGGGCATCAGAACTTCTGAAACTAGAGTTATTGAGGGTTGTGAACATTGGGGTGCCAAGAACTGAACCTAGGTCCTCCCCAAGAACAAGTGCTCTTAACTGCTGAGCTCTCTGTAGCTCAGTTTGATTAAATCTCCTGTGTCTATTTCTTCTCCCAAGGTCAGTTTTGCCATTTACAAATGGGAATTTCCCCCCCATAATTCTAATTCTTAATTTTTAAGAGATTTCTCTGTGCGTGTGTGCGTGCGCGCGCGTGTGCACGCACACACGTGAGACTGTGTATGCATTAAAATCTATCTGTGACTTTAAACAGAATCTTGATGTTAGACATCCTACCACTTCCCTGCATTTCATGAGAATGCTTTCAATTGCCCTCTTCTTCACCCCAGCAATTGATTTGGATTTTGTTCATTAGAACAGTAACTGTCTTTAATCAAATTCAAATGCTTCCCCTGGGACATAGTTATGAATTCTAAAATGAGCACAAGTTTATTTTTACCCAATGCTCTTGCGTCCTCCTTTAAAATCCTTGTGTGTTTTTCTTCTTTGCAGGCATTGGTTTCTTGAATTGTCTTGGTCAAGCCTCAACTTGCTGCAGTTGCACACCTCAGCTTCATGATTTCTCAGACTGCTGGGTGTCGCTCATTCCTGTTTTGTTGAATGCTTTTGAGTCTGCTTTAAAATTAAGTTTGATTGTAAGAGATTTCTATTTCTTCTTTTATTATACCATATTTTCTGCTCTTGAAATTTATCTCAGAAAATAAATATTTTTTCCAGTTCTTGAAATAAGTTGAAAATGATCAGAATTATCTGAATGTTCTCTCTTCAGGAAGTTAAAAAGAAACTATTGATTTGTTTCTATTTGTACCTTTTAATCATAACGTTTTTATGTCCATATTTTGGTTCATAGTTTCTGGATTATTTTTCTTTAAATTCTGTTGTATTTACCCTTATGTTATTTGTGTCTTTGTCTTTGTTTTAAATCTTAATTATTCATATTGAATTTGTCTCAATTTACACTTTTGCTTACCAAAAGTTGGGGTGTACATTCTGCCCATTTTGATTTAATTTTTAGTGTTACTAGTTGTTTTCTTAAAAGTAGCTGTATCTTTCTTCACGTTTAGTTTATGCTTTTGTTTTTAAACCCCATATTCTTGAATTGGTTCTTCTCTCCAACACATAACACTTTCTTCCTTTTTTGTTATTAATATTTAAACTTAGAGATTGGGACTTACTATTTTAACAGAAAATTTTGTAAGTATATTTTTATAATTATTTTGTTCAGTGTTTACAATTTCCAAAATCACCTTTAATCATAAATTATTTTATGATATGTCTTTAAATATTTAGTCTTTTTGTTCTTTAGAATTATACTTGGCTGGCTGTGTTAACACATACCTATAACGCCAACACTTAGGAAGTATAGTCAGGAGGCTCAGGAAAATGGCCTTCCATAGGTATATAGCAAGTTGTATACCAGCCTAAGTTATGTGAGATCCAGACTCAAGAACTAAGATGTACAAATAGCAAATAATAATAATTATTACTTACCTTTCATTGATATTAACTTAATTTAGACAGTTAAGTAATGCCTAAAATTTGCCTGATGACAATTCTTCCATGATGAAAGATTCCAAACTAATGTGATAAGAAAGTATGCTATCTAGTTATTGGATATGGTCTTCCATACCATTTTTAGGTTTATTGATTATTGAAATAGGAATGCTAAAATATGTGATTTAATGTTTAGTTTCTGGTTTTATCTTGGCATTTCTGGGAAGTATTTCTCTAGAAGAATGAAACTGACATTGCTACATATAACTCAAGGATCTTCTTCATGAATTTCGGCTTTAAACAGTATAAGATGACCCTTTCTGAGGAATTGTTTTCGGGCATATTCTTTTGTTTAATACCAAGGCAGTAGAAAGTCTTTTTAAAATAGTATTTATCTATGGCATCCCCTTCCCTTTTTATTAGTGTTCCTTATAATTGGGTGGCTTATGTTTACATATGTGCCTAGGCCACATTCACCTGTATGCACATGGACAGTACTAAGTAGATTCAGAACATTATCTTTTTGAGAGAGAATAAGGTTGAAAAGTTGTGTTGTGGGTGAATTAGAGAGAAGGAGCATAGGCAGGTATGTACAAAATCCATTGTATATATGTATAAATTTTAAAAAGAAAATATTGTTAAAAATATGGCCAGTAAAATGCTGCTTTTTGACTAGAAAGGCAGT
This sequence comes from Micromys minutus, assembly GCF_963924665.1. Lineage (NCBI taxonomy): Eukaryota > Metazoa > Chordata > Mammalia > Rodentia > Muridae > Micromys > Micromys minutus. The sequence goes on from NC_137985.1 coordinate 28,325,654, forward strand.
AATAAATGATTTAACATAGTTTATGGTCCCACTTTTAATATTTATATCAGCTGTTTATGGTTTGGTCCCCTGAAATTTCATGTTTTGAAATTAATGAGATGCAAAAAATCTGTGTTTTTTTTTTTTTTTTTTTTACTTTCCCTTTCTAGCTGAGGAATTCCACATCTGATTTTTTTTAGTAGTTTGTCTGAGATTTTTTTAACAAACAGGCTGCCCTTAACCAAATATGGAGTTTCTCCCTCACACATCAGCTTTGTTATCATTTAACTTCATTGTCATATTTGACATCAGGAAATACAAGGGGTTTGTTTCTTTATGAATATTTTCACATATATACTTTCTACATTCTTTCTTCATCTTTCGAAAAGAAATTACTTTGTATTTTTGAATAGATCTATTCTGGCTAAGTGGATTCTGTTTATATCTGAAAATACCTTACTTTTGCCTTTTCTGTTAACAGATAGATTTCTGAGTTGTTACTGCTTCTTCTCAAGACTTTAAAAATATTTCCCTTCTTTCCAGCCCCTACTGTTACTGCTGAAAGTCATTCATCAATAAAATGCTTAGCCCTTTGGAAGAAATCTTTCTTTCTTTGGAAATACTTTTCAGGTTTTCAAGATGTATTTTCCTGTTCTAAACGTGCCTATTAAGGGTTCTGGTGGTGGATTGCTGTACATTGTGTGGTGTGGGATCTGTTAGTTTTCCTAAGTCTGAGACTCTACCTTTCTCATTCAGCATGGAACACATTGGATCATTTACTCCTTGGGAACTGCTTCTCTCTAGTTCTTTAGCTTGTTTTCCTAAAACAGGGACACTCTAGTATGTCTGTCTTTTTTTCATGCAGTTCATTGCTTTTAAATATGTTTTATGGCATATTTAAAATTATTTCTTTCACTCTTTCTATGAGTTCTAATTCCCACATCTGCTATTTTGCCAGGTCAGTAAAATTTTATTTCAATGATTACCCTATTCCTCTCTAGTTGTTTGGTTTGGTTCCTAACCATGCAATCTTGTTCTTTAAAATTGTCCATTGTTCTTCAATGTAGTTTTATAGTCTTTTTATTGCCTGTAACATGTGCATTATATTTTATGACTATTCTTGAAACACCTATAATGGTTTTAGATCAGATTTTTTGATCTGTTCTTTCTGATGATTCACTCTTGGGTCTGTTTCCTTGTATGTTCTGTAGGCTTCTTTCTTGGTAAACTATTTATTTGGAACTTTAAGGCTATATTTATAACAAAAAGTTTTCTATATAAGAAAGCTGAATTTACGTCCACTGTGAATGAGGCATTTTTTAATCTAAAACCATTACAGATTAAAATTGTTCTTTATGGGTTTCCTGGGTCTAGTTTTCTAGAGATATCAAGTCTATCATCAGAAATCTCTGACATTTGACACATACATTTATACACCAGAAAGGAAAGTTTCAGAAACACATAAAGATTTGGCTTATCCATAATTAATTTTTGTTCATTAACATAATTATACTTTAAAATGATATTTTTGTGTTTTCTGATACATAGTAAAATGAAAATAATAGGGGTTTACTCCCCAGCATTCTTCTAAGCTTTTTAAAAAATTCTTGTTTCCCACTTAGTTTTAATATTTTAAATTATCAAATAAAGTAATTCTTTACCCAAACCACTTTTCCTCATTAGGGTTAGAGAGAGGATGAACAAGGTGACTTGGTGTATGACTGTTTGAGGAAGACAGCTTTTTTGGAAGGTGAAGGGGTACAGACATCTAAGAATAGGAAAGTGAACCAAAGCAGGGCAGAACCTTATACAAGAGAATAAACCCAAGTATGAAAGGTCAGGTGATAAAAACTGACTCCAGAAACTTCAGAGGACAGAAAATGCTTCAGCTTGAAATAAGTTGCCTGTGGTCAAATTTCATGTAAGAATCTAGTTTACAAGGGTCAGCCTTTACAGAGTGCGTTGAAAGACCCATAAGTCTCAGAGCATCAGAAATAAGGCCAGACATATCAGAATTTTGAATTATCTATGACTTTAGTTGTGTTTGTGAAAGATTTTATGAGCTAGAGAAAAGGAAGTATTTTGAAGAGAACACCTAATTGAAGTGCTGTACAAAACAAAATAAAGTAAGAAAAAGAACTGGTAATTCTCAGTCATCCTCTTGAGCTTTCTGTATTCTAGAACATCTGAAGGTGAATAAACTATTCTGTTCATGGGAAGGAGAGAATATCAAGATTTTCTTTTTTTCTTTTCTTTTTTTTCAATAGAACAATATTATTTTAAAAAACAGAGATCAATGTACACATTTTAAAAGCATTTTGGCATAAAAGTATATGAATACATCTTTGTCAGTACGTGATTTTTTTTTTAAATTTTATTTTAAAAAACAGAGATAAAAGAAAAAAATTTAAACAATTTTGCATAAATGTATACAAATACAATTGTGTCAGTGCTTGGCTGTTTTTTTTTTTTTTCTTTTTTTTAAGGTTTGATACTCTGTATTAAGGTCTTACTATTTACAATGAGGAAAAAGTACATGTAAAACAGGATGTAACCTAGAATTAGTCAACGTGTTCTTGGTGTGTAAGGATTGAGCATGACTTTTCTTTTTGTTTTGTTTTGTTTTGTTTTTCTTGAACTTCACACAGTCTGTGAGTAGTTTCTGAGGCAGTGCGAGCCTCTCGGGTTAGCATCCCACTATCAGTGACTGCATATTATGTCTGTTCTTTTGTGACTGGGTTATCTCACTCAGGATGATAATCTCTAGATGCAGCCATTTTCTTAAGAATTTGGTCAAGTCATTGTTTCTGGTGGCTGAGTAGTATTCCATTGTATAAATGTACCACAATTTTTGTATCCATTCATCTACTGAAGGACATCTGGGTTTTTTCCAGCTTCTGGCTATTATAAATAGAGCTTCTATGAACATTGTGGTACATGTATCTTTGTTGTATATTGGTGTGTCTCTGGGGTATATGCACAGAAGTGGAATAGATGGATCTTCAGGTAGTACTATGTGCAATTTTCTGAGGAATCACCAGACTGATTTCCAGAGTGGTTGTATCAGTTTACAACCCAACCAAAAGTGGAGAAGTGTTCCTCTTACTCCGCAACCTCGCCAGCATCTGCTGTCATCTGAGTTTTGGTTCTTGGTCAATCGGTCTAATGTGAGGTAGAATCTCAGGGTTGTTTTGATTTGCATTTCCCTAATAACTAAGAATGTCGAGCACTTCCTTAGATGTTTCCCAGCCATTTGGTATACCTCAACTGAGAACGTGTTGTTCAGCTCTGTTCCCCATTTTTTAATAGGGTTGTTTGATTCTCTGGTGTCTAGCTTTTTGAGTTCTTTGTATACCTTGGATATTAGGCCTCTATCTGATGTGGAGTTGGTAAAGATCTTTTCCCATTTTGTTGGCTGCTGTTTTGTTTTCTTGACAAAGTCCTTAGCCTTACAGAAACTTTGCAATCTCATTAAGTCCCATTTGTTAATCTTTGACATTAGAGCTTGAGCCATTGGTGTTTTGTTTAGAAAATTTTCTCCTGTGCCTATGTGTTCTAAGGTTTTCCCTACTTCCTCATCTAATAGTTTCAGTGTATCTGATTTAATGTGGAGATCTTTGATCCACTTAAACTTGAGCTTTGTACAAGGAGATAAGAAAGGGTCTATTTTCATTCTTTGCAGGCTGAGTGCCAGTTGGACCAGCACCATTTGTTGAATAGGGTGTCCCTTTTCCATTGAATGTTTACAGCTCCTTTGTCAAAAATCAGGTGACCATATATGTGAGGGCTCATTTCTGGATCTTCTATTCTATTCCATTGATCCACGTGCCTATTTCGGTAACAGTACCATGCAGTTTTCAGCACATTTGCCTTGTAATATAGCTTGAGGTCAGGGATAGTGTTTCCTGCAGATGTTTTCTTGTTGTTGAGGATGGTCTTCCCTATTTTAGGTCTTTTGTTATTCCATAGGAAATTGAACATTAATCTTTCCAATTCCATGAAGAACTAGGTTGGAATTTTGATGGGGATTGCATTGAATCTGTAGATTGCTTTTGGTAGGATGGCCATTTTTAAAATGTTGATGCTTCCAATCCATGAACATGGGAGATCTTTCCATTTTCTGAGATCTTCCTCGATTTCCTTCTTTTGAAGTTCTTGTCATACAGGTCCTTCACTTGCTTAGTTAGAGTCACACCAAGGATTTTCATAGTTTTTGTGACTATTGTGTAGGGTATCTTTTTCCTAATTTCTTTATCCACATGTTTGTCCTTTGAATATAGGAAGGCTACTGATTTGTTTGAGTTAAGTTTGTATTCAGCCACTTTGCTGAACTTCTTTAATAGCTGTAGGAGTTCTGTGGTGGAATTTTTGGGGTCACTTAAGTACACTATCATGTCATCTGCAAATAGTGATGTTTTTACCTCTTTCTTTCCAATTTGTATCCCCTTGATCTCCTTTTGCTGTCTAATTGCTTCAGCCAGAACTTAAAGTACTATGTTGAATAGGTAGTGGGAGAGTGGACAGTGTTGTAGAGTCCCTGATTTTAGTGGGATTGCTTCGTTTCCCACCATTAAGTTTGATGTTGGTTGTTGGTTTGCTGTATATTGCTTTTATTATGTTTAGGTATGGACCTTGTATTCTTGTTCTTTCCAGTACTTTTAACATGAAGGGATGTTGAATTTTGTCAAATGCTTTCTCAGCATCTAGTGAGATGACCATGTGATTTTGTTTTTTGAGTTTGTTTATATGGTGGATTACATTGATGGATTTCCTTATATTAAACCATCCCTGCATCCCAGGGATGAAGCCTACTTGGTGATGGTGAATGATTGCTTTGATGTGTTCATGGATTCAGTTTGCAAGGATTTTGTTGACTATTTTTGCATCAATGTTCATAAGTGAGATTGGTCTGAGGTGCTTTATCCTTGTAGGGTCTTTGTGTGGTTTAGGACCGAGGGTTACTATACACTCAAAAAATGAGTTAGGTAGTATTCCATCTGATTCTATCTTTTGGAATAGTTTGGAGAGTATTGGTGTTATGTCTGCAATAAATGTCTGATAAAATTCTGCTTGGAACCTGTCTGGACCTGGGCTTTTTTTGGTTGGGAGGCTTTTGATGACTTTTTCTATTTCTTTAGGTGTTATAGGGTTATTTAGATGGTTTTCCTGGCCCTGGTTTAATTTTAGGATCTTGTATCTGTCTAGGAATTCATCCATTTCCTCCAGATTTTCCAACATTATGGAGTATAGTCTTTTGTAGTAGGATCTGATGATTTCTTGAATTTCCTCAATTTCAGTTGTTATGTCTCCACTTTCCTTTCTGATATTGTTAATTTGGATACTCTCTCTTTGCCCTCTAGTTAGTCTGGCCAGGGGTTTATCAATCTTGTTGATTTTCTCAAAGAACCAGCTCTTGGTTTTGTTGATTCTTTCAATGGTTCCTTTTGTTTATATTTGATCTATTTTTGCCCTAAGTTTGCTTATTTCTTGCTGTCTACTCCTCTTGAGTGTATTTGCTTCCTTTTTTTCTAGAGCTTTTAGCTGTGTTGTCAAGTTGCTGATGTATGCTTTCTCCAGTTTCTTTTTGGAAGTGCTCAGGGTTATGAGTTTTCCTCTCAGTACTGCTTTCATTGTATCTCATAGGTTTGGGTATGTTGTGTTTTCGTTTTCATTGAATTCTAGACCATCCTTTATTTCTTTCTTTATTTCTTCTTTGACACTGCTATTGTTCAACAGAGCATTGTTTAGTTTCCACGTGTATGTAGGCATTTTGTTGTCTTTTTTGTTATTAAAGTCCAGCCATAGACCATGGTGATCTGAGAGGATGCATGGGAGTATTTCAATCTTCTTATATCGATTGAGGCTCATTCTGTGTCCAATCATGTAGTCAATTTCAGAGAAGGTGCCATGGGGTGCTGAGAAGAATGTGTATATTTTTACTTTAGAATGATATGTTCTGTGGATATCTATTAATTTCAGTTGGTTCACAGTCTCTGCTAGTTTTACAGTGTCCTTGTTCAGTTTCTGTTTCCTTGATCTCTCCATTGGAGAGAGTGGGATATTAAAGTCTTCCACTATTATTGTGTGGGGTGAAATGCATTTTTTGAGCTTTAGTAGGATTTCTTTTATGCATGTGAGTGCTTTTGTATTTGAAGCATATATGTTAAAAATTGAGAGTTTCTGCTGACAGATTTCCCCGTAATGAGTAAAAAGTGTTCTTCCTTACCTTTTTTGATAAATTTTGGTTGGAAATTTACTTTATTGGATATTAGAATAGCCACTCCAGCATACTTCTTGGGGCTGTTTGCTTGGAAGATTTTTTTCCCACCCTTTTACTCTGAGATAGTGTCTGTCTTTGTCTCTGAGATGAGTTTCCTGTATGCAGCAAAAGGCTGGATTTTGTTTATGTATCCAGTCTGATAGCCTATGTCTCTTTATTGGGGAGTTGAGTCCATTTATGTTAATAGATATCAAGGAATAGTTGTTTCTGTTTCCTGCTATTATTGCTTTTGTAGGTTGAGTTGTGTCTGGGTCTTTTTCTTCTTTTGGTTTTCTTGCTTAGAAGTGTTCTTGTTTTTACTAGGATGTAGTTCCCTTCATTTTATTGGGTTTTCCACCTATAATTCGTTGTAGTGCTGGGTTTGTGGTCAGATATTGTGTAAATTTTGATTTGTTTTGAAATATCTTCATCTCTCCATCTTTGGTGATTGATAGTTTTTCTGGGTATAGCAGCTTGGGCTGGCACTTGTGCTCTCTTACGGTCTGCATGATGTCTGTCCAGGCTCTTCTAGCTTTCATAGTCTGTTGAAAAATCGGGTGTGATCCTGATTGGTCTGACTTTATATGTTACCTGACCTTTTTCCCTTACTGCTTTTAGTATTTTTCCTTTGCTTTGGGCACTTGGTGTTTTGACTATTATGTGTCAGGAGAAATTTCTTTTCTCGTCCAACCTATTTGGAGTTCTGAAGGCTTCTTTTATGCTCGTGGTCATCTCATTCTTAAGGGTAGGGAAGTTTTCTTCTACAATTTTGTTGAAGATATTTACTGTGCCTCTTAGTTGATATTCTTCTCCCTCTTCTATTCCTATTATCCTCAAGTTTGGTCTTCTCATTGTGTCCTAAATCTCCTGGACATTTTGGGTTAGGAGCTTTTTGTTTTTTGCATCTTCTCTGGCTGTTTTGTCTATGTTTACAATGTTGTCACTGCCCCCGAGATTCTCTCTTCCATCTCTTGTAGTCTATTGGAAATGCTTGCTTCTGTGACTCCTGATTTCTTTTTTAGGTGTTGTACCTCTAGGGTTATCTCTTTTAGTGTTTTCTTTATTGTGTCAATTTCTGTTTTAAATTTCTTCTTTTATTCCTTCATCTCTTTGCTTCTGTTTTCCTCTAGTTCTTTGAGTTCTTTGAGTTTTTTTCTTGTTTCCTCTTTAAAAGCTTCTGATTCTTTTTGCTTTTCCTCCCGTTCTTGTTTATGGATCTCTATCATTGTCTTGAGGTATCATTTTAGGTCTGCATCTTCTTTTTCTGGAGTGTTTAGCATTCCAATGTTTGCTGTTATGCGAGAGCTGGGTACTGTTGTTGCCAGGTTGTCTTGGTTTCTTTGGGATATACTCTTTCGCTTTCCTCTTGCCATCTTGTTGTCAGTGATATGTTCTTGCCTTTCCCTTGTACCTGGTCTGTGTCCCTGGATCTCCACTGGTCCAGGTGAGGGATTGTCTGAACCCTGTTCTGTGCCCCAAAGCCGCTGGTGGGAACAGAGGTCCCAATGCTGTGTTCCTGGTCCCTGGATCAGGCAGGGCAGGGGCGCGCTTTCTGTGCGCACTCAGCAGAGGTCTCTCTGCTCCCTGGCTGCCCAGATCCCCTACTCACCAGTCTTTAAACTTTGGGAACTGCTTTTCCTGGAGGTGGATGGGCCAAGCCCTGTTCTGAACCCCAAAGTCGCCAGGTGGGAACAGAGTTCCCAGTGCTGGTTTGCTGGTGCCTGGATCAGGCAGGGCTGGGGCACACTTTCCGTGCGCACTCAGCAGAGATCTCTCTGCTCCCTGGCTGCCCAGATCTCCTTCTCACCAGTCTTTAAACCTTGGGAACTGCTGGTCCAGGAGGCAGATGGGCCGAGCCCTGTTCTGTGTCCCCATATCAAGATTTTCACTTGGATTTTGTGATATCTAATAGTACAAGATCAAGTAGTACATGTATCTCCCTGTTTTAAATTAAGATGTAAAAAAAAAAAAAAAAAAAAAAAAAAAAAAAAAAAAAAAAAAGATCAGTTGGCTAATGCTTTGGCATGGAGGAGTGACAATCAAATTACCCTCAATCATTATCTGAGGAGCATCAGGTAGTTGATAGTTTCTGGGACAAGAGCCATTTTTCTTTATGCGTGTGTCCACAGTAGGTTAATCAGAGTCTGATAGATTGCCTTATATTTACTATATTCCTATTATATAGACAGCATGAATTGAGTTTTGTGAAATAAATAAAAAAGCAGGGTGTATGTAGGACCTGATTTCCACATAGCTCTCTGGCTAAAGATAGGGGTGACCTCTGCCACCTCCACTGCTGGGTATGGCAGGTGCGTGTGAAACCTGGGGTGAATGGAAGAGGAGAAACCTGCTTGGCTGCCTCTGATGATGGGCTCTGCTTGCCTGAGTTTCTGCTGCTGCCACAGGGCACCAAACCAGGCTGAAATGAGCCAACGAGGGGCTTTGGCACAGAATTCAAGAAGGTTCAGGAGAACTCTCTTCCCAATCTGAAGTGTTATCTGCTCTTTAGAACAAAGGCTCTCAGGTGAAGGAATGATTATTTCACACATTTTTTACTCTTGACCCAAGCTCCCCTATATATACAGTTTTGAAATGGTTCAGAGTCTGACCATCAGTACTTCTTATTGACTTGACCTGAGGGCTTGGGAAGAGCTTATCTACATATTTGAGGATAGTCCTGCTTTTGCCCGGAGCTTAAGTGACTTAAGGTCATGTATGCCTGTGGAGGAGGAACTTGGGTTGTGGCCAATGCACTGCTTATGGCAGCATGAAAATTCTTAATTCTTGGGAGATGGGAAGCTTCCTGCCATCTCACTTATCATTCTCAGGGCTTCTATCATCTCAACCAAGAATCATGGTTTCCAACACAGCATACCTGCCCCACAGGTCTGTAGTTGGAAGCAGGTGGGGAGGGAGGTGTAGATAATCCTAGGAAGAATTAAAGAGAGGAATGGAAGAGGACTATGATGAAAAACACATTGCATGAAATTCTAGCAAATTAATATAATTTCCATATTTTAAAAGAATTATGCCAATTTCATGTAAAAATTATAATATGCACAATTTGCCACTCACTAGTAAATATGTTTATTGATTTACTGATTCATCTGCTTCCCAAATTCAAGAATCTTCTATATTTCGGATATTTCTAGCCACAGAAATACGGATGTGAACAGAGTGAGAAAAACTGAGGATGAAAGAGGAAGTAAGTGTTAAAATCAATGCATGCTAAGAGAGAATTATCTATACATATGCAACTTAAATCATGGGTCTATCCATGTGTACTCATGGTTGTTATATAAGTCCCTGAATACTCTGAAGGGTTTAGTTGGTTGATCATGTTTTTCTTCCCATGGGGTTGTAAACCCTTTCAGATACTTCAGTTCTTTCTCTAGTTCCTTTATTGGGGCCCCAGTGTCAGTCTGATGGTTATCTGTAAGCATCCTCATCTGTATCAGTATGGCTCTGCCAGAACCTCTGAGGAGGTATCCACATCATTCTCCTGCCAGTAAGCACTTCTTGGCATAAGTAAAGTGTGTGGCTTGGTGGGTGTATACTGGTTGGATCCCCAGGTGAGGAGGTCTCTGGACAATCTTTTTTTTCAATCCCTGCTTCCTAATTTGTTCTTTATTTTCTTCCATTAGTGTTTTGTTCTTTTTTCTTAGAAGGACTAAGGCCTCCACATGCTGACCTTCCTTTTTTTTGAGCTTCATAATATCTGAATTGTTTCATAGGTATTCTGAGATTTTTGGCCTAGTATCTGATTATCAGTGAGGGCATACTATGAGAGTTCTTTTGGGACTGGGTTACCTGAATCAGAATGATAGCTTTAAGTTCCAGCCATTTGCCTAGTAATTTCATGAAGTCATTGTTTTTTATAGCTGCATAGTAGTATATCTGTACCACAATTTCTTTATCCATTCCTCTGTTGAAGGACATCTGGGTTCTTTCCAGCTTCTATCTATTATGAATAGGGATGCTGTGAACATAGTGGAGCACATGTCCTTGTTATATGTTGAGTGTCTTTTGGGTATATTCACAGGAGTTTTAGAGCTATGTCCTCAGGTAGTACTGTGTTTAGTTTTCTGAGGACACTCCAGACTGTTTTTTAGAGTAGTTATACCAGCTTGCAATCTGACCAACAATAGAAGCATGTTCTTTCTCCACTTCCTCACCAGCATCTTTTATCACCTGAGCTTTTGATGGGAGCCATTCTGACTGGTATGAGGTGGAGTCTCAGGGTTATTTTGATTTGCATTTCTCTAATGACAGGGGATGGTGAGCATTTCTTTAGGTGATTCTCTGCCATCCACTATTTCTCAGCTGAGAATAATTTGTTTAGCTTTGTGCCAATTTTTTTTATTAATATAATTTGATTCTCTGGTGTCTAACCTCTTGAGTTTCTTGTATATATTGGATATTAACCTTCTATCAGATGTTGGATTGGTAAAGCTATTTCCCCAATCTATTGGTTGCTATTTAGTCCTTTTGACAGTGTACTTTGCCTTACAGAAGATTTGCAATTTTATGAGTTCCCATTTGTCAATTCTTGATCTTACAGCATAAGCCATTGGTGTTCTATTCAGAAAAAATTCCCCAGTGTTTATGTGTTCTAAGCTCTTTCTCATTTTCTCTTCTAATATTTTCATTGTACCTCTTTTTATGTGGAGGTCTTTGATCTACTTGGACTTGAACTTTGTATTTAGAAAATAAGAAAGGATCAATTTGCCTTTTTCTGTCTGCTGACTGCCATTTGAACCACTACCATTTGGTGAAGAGCTGTCCTTTTTCCATTGAATGTTTTTAGCTTCTTTGTCAAAGATCAAGTGACCATAGGTGTGTGTGTGTGTTTATTTCTAGGTCTTCAATTCTAGTCCATTGTTCTACCTGTCTATCTCTGTATTAATACCATGTGGTATTTACCATGATTGATCTGGAAAACAGCTTCAGGTCATGATAGTAATCCCCTGGAAGTTCTTCTATTGTTGAGAATAGTTTTCAGTATTCTGGGTATTTTTTGTTATTATTACAAATTAATATTTCTAACTCTATAACATATTGAGTTGAAATTTTCATGGGGATTACATTTAATCTGTAGATTGCTTTTTTGCAAGATGGACATTTTTACTATGTTGATCCTTCAAATCCTTGATCATGGGAAATTTTTTCACCATCTGAGATCTTCTTTAATTTCCTTTTTCAGAGACCTGAATATCTTGTCATACAGATGCTTCACTTGCTTGGTTAGGGTCACATCAAGGTATTTTATATTATTTGTGACTATTCTTAAGAGTGTCAATTCTCTAATTTCTTTCTCACCCTATTTATTCTTTGAGTAGAGGAAGGCTACTGATTTGTTTGAGTTAATTTTATATTCAGCCACTTTGCTGAAGTTGGTTATCAGTTATAGGAGTTCTGTAGTAGAAATTTTGGGGTCACTTGTATATACTCTCAAATCATCTGAAAGTAGTGATATTTTGACTCCTTCCTTTCCAATTTATATCCCTTTGACTTTCTTTTGTTGTCTGATTGCTTTGGCCAGAATGTCAAGTACTATCTTGAATAGGTAGGGGGATAGTGGGCAGCCTTTTCTAGTCCAAGATTTTGGTAGAATTCCTTCATGTTTCTCACCATTTAGTTTGGTGTTGGCTATTGGTTTCCTGTGCATTGCTTTTACTGTATTTAAGTATGGGCCTTGAAATTCTGATCTTTTCTAGACATTTAACATGAAGAGGTGTTGAACTTAGTCAAATGCTTTGTCAGCATCAAATGAGATGATCATGTGTTTTCTTTTTCTTTGAGTTTGTTTATTTAGTGGATTATGCTGTTGGATTTCCATATATTTAACCATCCCTGCATCCCTGGAATGAAGTCTACTTGGTCATGGTGAATGATCGTTTTGATATTTTCTTGGATTTGGTTTGCAAGAATTTTTTTTTTTAGTATTTTTGCATTGATGTTCATGAGAAAAATTGGTCTAAAGTTCTTTTTCTTTGTAGGGTGTTTGGGTCCTTTAGGTATGAGTGTAATTGTGGATTTCAAAAATGAATTTGGAGGTGGTTCTTTATTATTATTATTATTATTATTATTATTATTATTATTATTTTGTTGAATAGTATGGAGAGTACTGGTATTATGTCATCTATGAAAATCTGATATATTTCAGCACTAAACCAATCTGGTCCTGTGCTTTTTTTGTGTGGGAGGCTTTTGATGACTGCTTCTATATTTTTAGGGGATATGGAACTGTTTAGATTATTTATCTAATCATGATTTAACTTTTGTATCTGCTATCTGTCTAGAAATTTGTCCATCTCTTTTAGATTTTCCAGTTTTGTTCACTATGGGCTTTTGTACTAGGATCTGATGATTTCTTGAATTTTCTCAGTTTCTGTTGTTGTGTTTCCCCTTTCCATTCTGATTTTGTTGATTTGAATACTCTCTCTGTACCATCTAGTTAATCTGGCTAAGGGTTTATCAATCATGTTGATTTTCTCAAAAAACCAGCTCTTGGTTTTGTTGATTGTTTGTATGGTTCTTTCTATTTCTACTCGGTTGATTCCAACTCTGAATTTCATTGTTTCATTCTGTTTACTCCTCTTGGGTGTATCTGTTTCTTTTTCTTCTACAGCTTTCAGGTATGCTATCAAACTGTCAGTGTATGTTCTCTCAGGTTTCTTTTTGGTGGCACTCAGAGCTATGTGTTTTCCTCTAAGCACTGCTTTAATTTTATCCCCATTAGAGAATTAAAGGCAAACACAACCAAACAGGTGAAAGAATTGAACAAAACATCCAGGATCTAAAAATGGAAATAGAAACAATAAACAAATCACAAAGGGAGATAGAAACTCTGGACATAGAATACCTAAAAAAGAAATTAGGATTCATAGATGTAAGCATCACCAAGAAATAGAAGAGAGAATCTCAGGGGTAGGAGATACCATATAAATCATTGACACAACAGTCAGAAAAAGAATACAAAAATCAAAAGGCTCCTAACCCAAAATCTCCAGAACACCCAGGACACAATGCAAAGACCCAACCTAAGGATAATAGTTGTAGAAGAGAGGAAAGACTCCCAACTAAAAGGCCTACTAAATATCTTCAACAAACTTACACAAGAAAACTTCCTTAATCTAAAGAAAAAGATGACCATGAACATACAAGAAGTGTGCTTTCTTCTCAGTGATGTGGAGAAAACTATGAAGTTATATTGAAGCATATTGATAGGCAAGTACAGCAGTTTCTTTTTGAAGATTGACTTCTATCACATTCAATGAGTAAAATTTATTCATACACAGTAAAGGAGGCCTTTTGATTCCAAATATCTTATGAAATAAACAACATGTGAATTGTATCTAGGATGTAAATGTCTGGAAATGCATTTTATTTTAAGGATCTATTTAGCTAATCAGGGAATGTGATGAGTTTATATCCTCAGCTTGGCTCTTGTCCTGTCTGGATTTGTTTCTCATACAAACTATCTGAGACCTCTTTTGATCTCAAATGCATTCTTTGAGTATATATGATTTTATGTACAGTATACACTTATTAGTGATTTTTAGAAAAACAAGGACTTCAATCATGCTAAATAAGTAATTTACTACTGAGGTATATCTCATGCCTTCTTTTATACTATTTATTTCCCTGACCTTGCTTTGTAGCTTAAGCTGTCCCTGAACTTTTAATGTTCTCATTTAGCTTCTGAAGTGTCTGAGACTGCTGGTCTGAGCAGTTTAGTTTATTCAAGATATCTGGTTTAATTTATGTGAAATACTTTCTAAGACTCACAGTCTATTTATAAAAACATGACATAGGGTGTGGCAGAAGATAGAATGCCACTTGTCATCATCAATGCATTATTTCCAGGATGGATTTTTGCTTAGTGATTAGACTTGCTGCTACAGTAAAGTCTCATGAAGTGAAGTGTTTAAGTTCATCCTGACTTGTACCTGGGAATGTAGTGGCATGCTATGCTAATTTTTTTTCCTACTAAAATGCTGAAAACCATAAATGTTCTCTGACAAATCCAACATTCTTTCATCAGAAAACCAGCTAATGCATAAAACTGCAAGTTCCTTATTCTTCTTACTGGAGTTGTAATGGATTTCTTTGTTTACCATGACCAACTCCAGTAAGATTCTCTATGTTTAGAAGCTTCACATACCTCTTGATATAAACATAAATATTCAGAAAGCAGCTTGACAACATGATAATTTAGAAAAAAAAATCAGTAAGTTCTTCCCTGAAGCCCATGACTTCCCTAGCTTTGGATTTTGACCATCTTTACAATCCCAGACACGAATTCCTTCCTGAATAACAGGCTTCAAGTCTAATAAAGGGCAGTTGGTTATCTCATAAACTGTTTTACCACTATTACACCAGTGAGCACATCTTGTCTTACAGGTTGGTATCTTAAAATGCGTGGGGAGATACTAGATAAGCGTATTGAGATATTGATTTTTTTTAAATCACAGTCACCTACATAGCATCTTTCAGAGCTAAACTGTGACAGCTATGTCACTTCCCTGCTCTAAGACTCAGGGAACATTATGGATGAGGAAGCAAAATGTGTATAAAAGTTAAGTATAAACTCACAATAGCTATTTCTACCCATACAAAAATGGCTATTTATAACTTTACCATTCAAAGTGGGGAGAGGCTCGCAAAGACCCACACTAGTCTTCAAGGCTGTTTCTTGAGAAATTTTTTTTTTTTGGTTGTTGTTAAGAAATATGGCCCCTAGTAGAGTCTCCATGCCCCATTGGATAACTTCATGTCTTTGTTTATATGGGTAGTTCTAATTAAACTCTGTGTGTTAAAATTAACCAATTAACTTCTTGAATTGGAGGGAATAAAGTTTGGTGACAGGAATGATGAATGGATATGGGCAGAGTTGGAGGACAGACGTGAGGAATGTAAATGATCAATATACATTGTAGGCATGTATGGCATTTTGTAGATTGCTGTCTGTATGCAGATGAAGGCAGGCAAAAGATAAGGCTAGAACCTGTGATTGGGCAGTGGAAAAGGAAAGGCAAGCTGAGAGTTTTAGAGTGGGGACAGAGACTGACAGGAAGAGGAAGAGAATGACAGAGTTAAAGAGACATGATGGAACTTATTGGAGAGGAGGATGAACCTGATCCATGTAGCTTGAAAGAGTCACAGGTAGCTATGGATATCATAGAAGAACTATAGAATAATAAAGACAATTTGTCCCAACTAGGAGTGCAGCTTGTGTTTGTATCAATTGAATTTTCAGTTCTCTGTGTGGGCAATTTGGGGGTTGAGAATTTACTGATATAAATCCGACTGATAAATTATATGCCCCTGGAGTTTTGATTTTACTGGGTTATAAGAATTTGTGACAGCTAGCCACAGGGGGCCGATGACTGGGAAGATACCAGTGGTTTAGAGGCAGGGGAACTGAAACAAGGAAGACTGTGGCTTGAAGCTCCCAATGGGGGAGGAGAGACAATGTTCCGGGAGCATAGCTAGCATAGTGTATATTGTTTTTTAATTATTATATGCAATAACATTTTCCAAAGAACAGCTTAAATTAAACAAACAAACAAACACCTCTACAAGCCATGGGCATAGGATTCCCCAGTTGTAGGCAAGTATGTTGTGAATATTTGTCTTATTAGTTGTCTCATTGTGTCTAATGAAGTAATTGTTTAAAAATTACTGGATCTGGAGATCCTGCTCTTTCAAAGGACCCAAGTTAGGTTCCCAGCAGTTAGATCAGACAGACTTACAGCAATCTGTAACTTCACCTCCAGGTGATATGATTCCTTTGGCCCCCTTGGGCATCTATACTCCCATGCATATATCCAAATGTGAGAAACATATGTAGAAAGGTTAGAAGCCTCAGACCTGTGACAATGATTTATTGAAAAGATTTAACCTGTGCAGAATGGGAAAAATGGGAGTGGAAGGAAAAAAAAACTCCATGTTTTTTAATGGCTGAGAGCCAAAAATCTAGCCACAATTGGCAACATTAAAACAGCTGTGAAGATGGTCTCCACAGACATCTTGATGCATGGAGGGGAAGTCTCTTTCCTGAAAGGTGTTTCTAGTAAGAGTATTAATGCAGCAAATAACCATGTTGAAAGCTAAGGCATAGGTGACTGTTGACTTTATTAGAACTTCTCCCAGCCCTACACCCGAGAGTGTTCATTGTCAACACCACTGCAATTCCATTTAGTGAAGAATTTCTTTAGAACAAATAAATTAACCAGCCCTGAGTTTTATGTTAAGAGGTAAGTTTTGTTTAACCTTAAACCTTGCTGCAAATTATATTATTTATACAATATCACATCAGAACCCTCAGAAATCACATAGCAAGGCCTTAGGCAAATACCTCTTTCTCTCAACGTTTCACCTGAATCTAAGTGTGTGCTATCTTTAACTTAATAGATACCAACTTTCTGCATAGTGACTAATTCTAAAATTCTTTTCTGCAGCAAAAATTAAGATCTCAACCACACTCAAGTTGGCTTCCACAAGGAGGAGGAGGAGTTTCTTAAGTTCGCAGCCACCAGTGTCTGACTGCAGCTCCCAGAGGTAGGAACACATCATTAATCTCCTAGGTTGTTCACCAGAGAGTTGCATTACATCAGCATGTTGTAAATTGAACTAAAACATCATTTATCAGTGTGAGTGTGATACATAGGTGTGAATGTTAGGGATGTGTGAGTGGAGATCAGAGGATAACTTTTAGGAGTTCCTCCTCCCATGATGGATTCCAGAAACTAAACTCAGGTAGCCATATTTGTGCAGCAGGCACTTTTACACACTGAACCATCTTCATAGCTCATACTGAACTGAATGGTATCCTGTTAAATTCATATGAGAAGTCCTGACTTGTAATGTGCCCGTGTTTGGAAATATGGCTTAGAAGATAAAAGTGAAACGGAGTCATAAGAATGTGCTCCTTATAAATCGGACTTACTGCAAATGGTCAGGGTCTCTAGCAACCTGATGTCTTTTAAGAAGAAAAGGGATCAAAGAAAGAAAGAAAGAAGGAAGGAAGGAAGGAAGGAAGGATGGATGGAAGGAAGGAAGGAAGAAAGGAAGGAAAGAAAGAAGGAAGGAAGGAAAGAAGGAAGAAAGGAAAGAAGGAAGGAAGGAAAGAAGGAAAGATGGAAGGAAGAAAGAAAGGAAAGAAAGAAGGAAGAAAAGAAGGAAGGAAAGAAGGAAGGAAGGAAGGAAGGAAGGATGGAAGGAAGGAAGGAAGAAAGGAAGGAAAGAAAGAAGGAAAGAAGGAAGAAAGGAAAGAAGGAAGGAAGGAAAGAAGGAAGGATGGAAGGAAGAAAGAAAGGAAAGAAAGAAGGAAGAAAAGAAGGAAGGAAAGAAGAAAGGAAAGAAGGAAGGAAGGAAAGAAGGAAGGATGGAAGGAAGAAAGAAAGGAAAGAAAGAAGGAAGAAAAGAAGGAAGGAAAGAAGGAAGGAAGGAAAGGAGCAAATAAACTAAGCAATTAAGTATGCAAGCATTCACACAAGCAAGCACACAATCAAGCAGACAGGCAGGGATAAACACTGATAACAGTCTGTGAAGGAGCAAAATTAAAAGATAGCAAACTGGGACTGGAGACGCAAAGTGGTAGACCTTCTCAGAGCACTGTACCCTGCTGGCCTTCATACTGGACTCTGGGCACATTAGTGATCAGAAAATGCATTTGTCTTCCTTAAGCTATTCAGTGTGTACTACTTTGTTATGGCATCCTTAACTGATTAAGACAGATCTGGGTACCAACAGTGCTTCTGAGGTAGAAATCTTAAAGACAATTTTTCTTAATTGGTTCTAGAGACTCTTGACATTTCAAATCTAGTTCCATTTAAAGACAATGTTGATGCACTCACAAAGAGAGGAGAGCACCAAAGGCCTGAGTTGTAGTCTGGCCACAGGACTGTAAAAATTATCCCAGGGATACTGCTAAATATGCACTTACATTAAACAAGGGTCTTCGTAAGCAAGCATGTGATTATTTTGAACACTGTCATCAAACAAATGAATATACTGAGATTTTAACTGTTAATACTCATATCTACTAACAAAATAAGAGAAAGGAAAAGATTGGGCCTACTTTTTCTTTTTAGGAGCACCAGAAGATAGTTTACCTTATTTTCCCTAATGTATTCATTTACTCAATTTTCATCCCAATCAAAGCCACCTTCCCCCCTAGTTTCCAGTCACACAACCCCTCTTCCTCCTCCATCCTCCCCTTCACCTCTGAGAAAGGGGTAGACCCTTCTACCATGCATCATTGCACCCTGGAACATCCCCAGGGACTGAAATACCAACCAAAAAGCTTGAGTTTTCAAACTGTGGGCTCAAACACTGCAGCAGGGACAGGAAGCCTTTTATACCTGCTCAGTCGTGCTTCTTCTTTCCTGTAACCAATAGGCTAGAATGGATGGAAAAATCAAACTAAGACTCTTAGACTAGTTGACTTATAATGCAAACTGATTATGATTCCACTCTAGCTGTCCATATTATGAAGGTACTAATTGAAAAGATGTGGAATCTTTAAAGTTAAGATGTGACTTTTGTGGTACATTTACAAATGGAGTACTACTCAGCTACTAAAAACAATGGCTTCATGAAATTTCTAGGCAAATGGATGGAACTTGAAGCTATCATCCTGAGTGAGGTAACTCAGTCACAAAAGAACACTCATGGTATGTACTCACTGATAAGTGGATACTAGCCCATAAAGCTCACAATACCCAAGAAACTATTCACAGAAATTATGAAACTCAAAAGAAAGGCCAAAATGGGGATGCCTCAGTCCTTATAAGGGAGAACAAAACTCTCATGGGAAGAAATAATGGGACAAATAATATAGAGGAGCAGGGATTGGAGGAAAGATCATCTAGAGACTGCCTCACCTGGGGATCCACCCCATATGCATCCACTAAATCCACACATTACTGCTAATGTCAAGTAGTACTTTCTGGCAGGAATCTGATATGGATGCCTCCTTAGAGGCTTTGCCAGAACCACCAGATACAGAGAAGAATGTTTTCAGCTAACCATCAGAATGAACAGGGGGACCCCAATGAAGAAGCTAGAGAAAGGGCTGAAGGAGTTAAAAGGGTCTGCAAATGGATGGGATGAACAAAATTATCCACTAACCAAACCCACCACAGCTCCCAGGGACTAAAACATCAACTAATAAGTTCGCACAGAGAGACCCATGACTTCAGGTTCGTATGCAGCAGAGGATAGCATTCTCTGGCATCAATGGAAGGAAAGGTCTTTGGTTCAGTGAAGGCTTGTTTTCTCAGTGTAGGGGAATGCCAAAGTTCTGGATAAGAGAGGGTGGTTGGGAGAGGGAGCACCTTCGTGGGTATAATGGGAGGGGGAGGAAGCTATGATTGGGGAAAGAGGTGGGTAACGTCTGAAATGTAAATACAGAGAATATCCAGTAAAAAGGAAAAAGAAAAGAAATGTAACTTTTGAGCAGCATGAACAAACTTTGGGCACTGAGTCCTTAAATTGTTCCTTTTCCCAGAGAAGCATTCTTTGTCTTTCCAGTAGAATCAGCCTGTTCAGTCACTATGGTGCTGATGTTCTTCATGATCCACAGGAAGCAGGCAGCTTAGGAGACTGTGTAATACAGGACCCTATTTGGTTTTGCTTAATCATAACCCCACCGACATTGCAGTAGAGACACATTATATAATGTACTTGGCAGTGGGTTGTTAAGATGCCAGAATGTCAGAGGCTACATGATTGCTTGTAAGTATCAGCATAGAGATAAACATGATCACTGTTGTAGACAGCAGGGTTAAAGCAGCTTTCCTTATAACCAGACCCATGCAGGCTCACAGATGCCAGATTTTAGGTATTAGATGCTGAAATTCACCTTATTTAATCTCAGAAGCCTAAGAAGCAAAAATAAAGGTCTATATTGTGCCCCAAGAGACCAGAGAACAAAGACATTATGCAAGACACCAGCGCCCCATAATGTGTGTTGGCCAAGTCAGAATCTCCTGACCTGGATAATCTGGCTGCAGAGCTCAAATTCTTCGCCACTATATGTCACTGCAAGTCCAATTACAGGAACAAAAAAGACATAAGTTTTGAGCTCTATGGTCTGAGATGGCAGCTAGTCTTGCTTTGTTTTTCCCAAACTGTACCTAAAATTGAATTAAAGGCCTCTCACTGCTTAGCTGCCTCTGTAGATACACAAAGCACCACTTCCTTCTATCCATCCCTACCCCCATCTCTTGTCAGCATTACACAAGAGCTTTGGTGCATTGCCACAACCGCAAAAAGTCATTGGGATTCCTTAACCAAGGGAGGAAGGCCTTCCTATTTTAAAATTTCATTAGGAAATACACCTGGAGGCTAGGATGTGATAAACTCGGGTAATGCATAAATCCAGGAAGGCAGGAGAGTATTAGAGAAGGGATGAACATTGCTTTCCCCTGAAGTGTAAGGAACAGGTCTTAGTGAGAATGTATGTCTGCAAGAGTTGCATATAGAGACTCTCCTAGAAGGCTAAAAGCTCCCACTGCTTCAGGAGGCTGTAATTCACATGGTCAGTAACAAAGACCACAAGTCTGAAGCTAAAAATAAGAGACGGGAAAGGCAAGTTTTCTAAGAGAAACTAACTCCAGTTCAAGGATGCTGGCAGCTTCCTTGGGTTGGAGGCAGGGCGAGCAAAGGGGAAAAAATGTTTTGTGTTTCTGGGTAACCTGTAATCCTTTAGTAGCAACAGCAAAAGGCAAATATATTTGCACTTCATACTGCCCTCCCTGATTGGTACTGAATAGAGGTGTACAGGGTAAATGAAGACTAATTTTGCCATCACTAATCTAAAGCAACTCCCAATCAATGGTCCACTGCAGATCTTCCCACAGGGGAAAGCAAAGGCAGGAGAGGCTGGCACAGAAAAGTAGGTCATATGCATCTGCTCCTGAGCCTGCTCCTCTATTCATCAAGCTGATAGGCACAAATAATAAATAACCTAGGAAAGAAACTGCTCTGTGAATGGTTCCTGATTGCTGTAGAAGGCATTGTTGGAAAAGGAAATGAGGTCTGAATAGGGAAGAGATTAGAGAGCATCTACCAGATGCACCCCAGGGATTTGCATGTCCCTTATTCACTTCCTTGATTTGGCAAATAGAACAGTTCTTTTAGACAGCTCCCTGTCTTGTTTCTTCCATCCTCAGCAGAAGGGTTTTCAGGTGGTACACCTGAGACTTACCCAATGTCATTATCTACTTACTAAACGATATGACTTATTAAAGTTGAAGCCCAAGGTTCACGGTGGACCAAACATTTAAACACATGACTACAGATAATATGTGGGTTGATATATATTATACAAACACACAATTAGCATGTGTATCTATACTTAGGGACTGTTCAGTATGTTCAATATTCAGCACGAAGAAGTGTAACCCAGGAGCCCTACTCATAACATACCCCATCTTCTTGTCCCCTAGAGCAGAGTGGGAGTCTGTCAATCATACGTAAAAAAAATCCATAATATATAAGAGAACATGCTTCATAATTTAAGTACTTGAATTTTCAAAGTAATTGCAAGTGAATGTAAGCCATTCCCATTAGATTATCCATTAATCAATTTCTAATACTAAGTGGCATTAAAATTGTTGACACTCAAACTTAGCTTAAGGCTTTTATCTAGGGACCCTTTATATAGTTTATTAGCATAAAAGTGAGATTTCTTCTATGCACTATTCACCTTTCTACTTGTTTTTAAGCAATTAATCATTCATTGGAAAAATGTTTAATTACATTTTTTTTGACTTTCAACCAGAGCTATGAGGAATAAAAATAACAATTTGACAGTGAAAATGTAAAGAAAACAAAGTTTTTGTGACTCAAGCATCATTTATGACATGATCACCCTGTGATTCCCTGAATAAAACTAAAGTGAGAACAGTGATAACTTCATTCCATGTTAAGGAAACACGACTTTCCTGCAAACCACCTTAAAGGCACAAAGAAGACAATTCAACAGACTACCTTAAAGAAACAGGACCTCCTTGTACTCTCCATTGGAGTAGTCTGGGGTGTGAACTTGTTTTATTTAAAATTTAATGGAAAATATTTTTCAATATATAATTACAACGCATATATATATGTGTATATGATATGTATCTACACATATATGATGTGTATATTTATATATATATGAAATATAAACTAATACCTATGATAGCAATAACTAAGGTAGTTCTTATACCCCCTTCACGCAATATCCACCACTCAACAAACATGAATAGTAGTGAAAGACTATAAACAGTTTGAACCTGCAAAATGATTTTAAGTTGTCATGACTTACCTTGAATTTCTTTTTGTGCTACCAATCAGTGAGTCATACAGATATGTCCTATTTGTCATGAATAATAGTAATTAAAACTTTTGACATTTGTAGATTTGTATTTGTCTGACTTTTGATGATTCTCAAGTGCATCATACTAAAAGCCATCTCAGATCCACCTGCATTTTCACTAAGGTGTTTGTGTTAAAGGATAAGAAAAGGAGCTAGCTATGGTTGTCCACACCTACAATACCAGCACGCAGGTAGCTAGGATGCTTCCAGAAAGTTTGAAGTCAGCCAGGTCTACATAGCCAGTGCCAGACCAGTGAAGGCTGTGGGACAAGACCCCAGCTCAAAACAACTAAGAGAATAAACACAAAAACCAAAACAGACAAAAACAACACATTAATCATAGTGGGTCTCAGACACATTAAAGAGAATGAAACAAGTTTTTAAGTTGGAGGAAGACTTCTGTATGTGTGCGTGCATGTGCATGTATGTGTGTGTGTGTGTGTGTTCACATGAGTATGTGATCACAAATATCCATTTAAAAGGACAAGGTAGAATATAGTCTAGAATAAAAAAACAAAACAAAACAAGGAAAATCAGTAAGGAAGCATCAATAAACAAACTGTCAGGGTTTATACAACTACAACAGGAGTGGTACCATTCACCTTAAAGTGCCCTGCAGTATTATTCAACAGTTAATAAAAATCAAAGCAATTATCTCCAAAGGCCATGGTTCTAAATATTGGAGACCCTTTATTCCCATCATTATACTCTGTTCAAGGAGAAGTATCACAACTTGGCAGAATGCAGAAAGACCATAGCTAAGAGAGCATTAAAAACATACAGTAAGAATAACAGGCCAGTGTTTCTGCAGAATCTTCGACTAGAGAGAATATATACTAAGGGAAGTAGGCATTGCAAGATAAAAAATTTGGTTGAGAATGAAAAGGGATACTATTAGACCTGCAAATTATGATTACAACTGGCCTGACAAGATAGTACTATTGATGAGTAATGGTAAGAATGTCATTGGAGTAACCAAACACTTTCTGACTGGCTGATAAGCCTGTCCCATGAGATGAAGACTATAGCTGCCACCATAATCGGGGTCTTGGAACTTGGGCTAGATAGATTGTAGACATCAGGGAAGAACCTACTGATATTTTGCTACATGAAGATAGTATTAAACTAGTTCCCAAAGACTCATTGCTTATATCCATAGATTATTTTATCCCCCAACATTCATCATAGAAGCTTCTTCTTTCAGTTGATGGTGATTAACATAGAGACCCACAACTGGTCAAGTTCTAGAGAATAAAAGACTGAGGAGGGCTCAGCTTCAAATGGGACATCTATATTGCAGCCTTCCTCCCAAGGCTCAATGATCATTGCAGAAGTGTGGAGGGTGAGAGCTGTAGAAACCAGAGGTGGTGGATGACTACAATGAAATATTGAGTTTGGAGCACAGCAGAACAGTTGTGACTGCATGAATAAGACTTGAGCAAGCTCAAACCAAACAAAATCGCAACATAGAGGAACAGATGATGGTGACATTCAGTTCTGCTCCTAGGTCAGAAGCCTTTGGCATTTGATAGATTCGAGAAAAAGAGACAGTGAGTTTTCTTTAAAGATGTGGCCACTGGCACATTGATCATGATCTATGTATTTTAGAGAGATCAATGCGGGGTGTGTGGTACATTGGATGGGTTAGAGAGAGAAAAGTGAAAGAAGCAAATTGTGTTTAATTACAAAAAGCTTTTTGACAGACAGGAAATTGAATGGGTAGGGAGGTATAGATCCAGAAGGGGTGGAAGGGTGAATATGATCAGGAAATAGTGTATAAAATTCTCAATAAATTAAAAATGTTATTCTGAAAACTCTATAGAGTGTATTTCTAAGTTCCAAGCTCTCTATTATTTTTTAGCAAAGATAAAACTTTATCATTGTCATACTGTGTTATACTATAGAGCAATCCAACAAGAGGCTGTGGGTCTAGAAATAGCAAATATAGAAGACATTGAGCATGAGAGTGTAGAAAAAGGACTCATTAAATTAAAATTATATTCTACATAAAACAATGCTAACCACCTTCTTCTACCAGAACTAGAATACTACCCTTGAGGCAGGTGAAATCTCCTAGGAGGCATGAGAGGCAAGGGAATATTAAAGAATAAATAAAAGAAAATATAAGAAATAACATACTGTCACAGATGTAACTCAATAATTTTAAAAAGTTTTCTCTACTTAGCTCAAAATAATTCTTACATATAGTAAATGTACAGGACTATAAAGGCCACCACTACAAATACATGAATGAGTTGGTGAATGAATGTATATCTATAAGTAAACGTATAAATAATTGCTGGACACCCACTGGCTGCTATGCAAATATGCTTTCAAATTCACACCAAATGTTTTTCTACACACTGCTCCTAATGTATTTTAGTTTCTCATTTTTAAATAACTGTGTATTTATCTAGATCTTTTTCTATCTAATCTGTATCTTTCTATCATCTAGTATGTATCTATCTAGTATCTCTCTATCACTTCATTCAAGTAATCGTCCATCCACCCATTGAAGCCACTAAGAAGTTAATAAAGAGTTTCTATTAAAAATAAAAAAAAAACAAATAAAAAACCCTTAATAACAAAGATAAACATCAAAATTAATAAAAATACATAAAACAGAAAAAAATCTGAAAACTCTTTCAAATAAGACTTGGTTATATTTTTATTTTTGTGTTTGCTATTTCATTTGTTTACATTTCAAATGTTGCCCCTGTCCTGGTTTCCCCTCTGCAAGCCCTCTATCTCATGCTCCCCCCCCCCCCCGCCTCTATGAGGGTGATCTCTCACCCACACATCCACTCCCATCTCACTGCCCTAGCATCTCCCTATGCTGGGGCATTGAGCCTCCACAATGCCAAAGGCCTCTTCTTCTAAGGATGCCAGATAAGCCAATCCTCTGCTACTTATGCAGCTGGAGTCTTGGGGTCCATTCATTTGTAATCTTTTATTGGTGGTTTAGTCCCTGAGAGCTCTGGGAGGTCCAGTTAGTTGATATTGTTGTTCTTCCTATGGGGTTTCAATCCCCTTCAGCTCCTTCAGTCCTTTCCCTAACTTATCCATTGGGGTCCCGGTGCTCAGTCTGATGGTTGCTTGCAAGCATCTGCATCTGGATTGGTTAACTTCTGGCAGAGCCTCTCAGGAGACAGCTAGACCAGGCTTCTATCAGCAAGTGCTTCTTTGCATCAGCAGTAGTGTCATCAGTAGGTGTATGAAGATGGGATGGATCCTAGGTGACACAGTCTCTATATGGCCTTTTCTTCAGTCTCTACTCCACTCTTAGTTCCTGTGTTTTCTTTAGACAGGAGCAAGTCTGAGTTATAATCTCTGAGATGGGTGGGTAAAGAATGAAAGGGTAGATACAGTAATAACTAAAACAACGAATGAGAAACAAATGCTCTCCCATGGATGGTCTAACATTTGCCTGTTGTGCACAAGAAGGAAAGGAGAATGTTATTTTAAGAAGCTCTGATAAAGATCTTTCAAAATGTAGTTTTAAAAATAGTAAGGAACAGATTCCAGAAGGTCCATAGCCCCGGAG
This sequence comes from Micromys minutus, assembly GCF_963924665.1. NCBI lineage: Eukaryota > Metazoa > Chordata > Mammalia > Rodentia > Muridae > Micromys > Micromys minutus. The sequence continues at coordinate 28,351,811 of NC_137985.1, forward strand.
TTATAAGTACAAAGAATAACCCATATGGGTACATCATAGAACTTCGGAAAAACCAAAGAAATAGAGAAAATGTTAAAAGCAGCCCTGGGAAAAAAGATAGTATATCTTCAAAGGAGAATCCCTGAGAATGGCATCAGCCAGAAGGCAGTGTGATGAAAGGCACAGACGTGTGGAGTGCTGATGACGCTCACTCACGTTAAAGTGCTGGCTGAGATGATAATAAACATCAGAAACAAGAGCCAAATAACGACTTCCTAAATCGAAAGGCTTGTGATTTTATTACCAGTACTTTGTAAAGAAGTAATTTCTAGAACCAGGATTTTAATAGGAAATTGTCTATTCAGTTGAATGACCTTTTTGAAAAAGAGAAAATGGTGAGTATTTAGGTAAAAGTGGGCATTAAATTTCACACCGTAATTTTGCTTTAAAGTTTGTAATGTTTGAAAAACAAGCATCAATGTCGATCAGTAAGTAATGTAGTTACTATTAATAATTAAAAATTAACACCAGATAAAACATGGCATATAGTGGACAGGCCTTTTCATCTTCTGAATTATATGTGTGAAAAATGATAGGAAACTAAATGTGGCAAGTGAAATTAGTTGATCATTCTAAAAGAAGGCATTAACGGGGATAAAAGAGTTGAAAAGTCAGAAATATACAAGAGATATTACAGTAATGGCGTTAGTGTCATGGAATAACTAGGGAATTGATCTTCAAGGAATGTCATTCTCCATAAATAACATAACCAAGTGCCACAAGGTTCACTTTACAATGACATAATTTAGAGAAAAGAACACAAGAAAATTCTAAGTAAAACATTAAAAATGGTTTCATGAAAATAATATTTAGAAAAACGAAATGTAATATAAAATTACATTTACGATTCTCTGTATACAGTATAAAATGTGTTGTAACAATAAATGTCCATTCTGTATAAACTCTGACAACTGTAGATTGTGTGTACTTAAAAATGTATCTCAGAGGCCTGGAGAGATGGCTCAATGGTTAAGAGCACTAGCTGCTCTTCCAGAGGGCCTGCCTTCAAATCCCAGCAACCCCCTGGTGGCTCACAATCATCTGCAATGAGATTTAATGCCCTCCTCCAGTGTGTCTAAAGACAGCTACAGTGTACTTATATATAATAAATAAATAAATAAATAAATAACTACTAGATAGATAAATCTTTTAAAAATTGTACCTCAGAGTGTCTTACACAAAGGTGAATCCATTAAAAACAATCAAAGACAAAGGGAAAAAACAGAGCTGTAAATTACTCTCACCACCTTGCAAATAGGAGATGAATTCAAGATTCACTGAAAAACACCAGTAGAAAAGTTTAATGGAACTACCAGATGTACATGCATCGAATCATACAAAGAATTGCTTGGTTGTTTACATTACAAGTGCAAATAAAATGTGCTTCTACTACACACCATATTTTAAGTAATTAGCAAATCCCCAAAGAGCTGGACATGGCAGTGCCTACCTCTTGTGAGGAGATGGTCACAACTTGGGGACCAACCTCTGTTTTAGATGGAGGTTTTTGCTCAAAGAAATTTCAAATAAGTAAAAATTAAAGAACGCATTTCAAATTCTAGTGATAGTTAGAATATGTTTTATGGTAAGTGAGAATGAAAAATAAATTTTAGCCCAGCTCTTGAAATTCATTTCAGTTGTATTCTTAGAGAAGTGTGCAATCGGAATATAAAGATGGATATATATTAGAAAAGAAAACAAAGTCGAAAAACAAGTAAGAGAAACATCCCATAACATGTAAATAAAGCATAAAGTGAGCACAATGCATCATAAAATACAAATAAAAAGGACATATATACACAAATGTCATGAAATATATAATTTAATTCTTTAAAGAGTATAAAGTAATAAAACTCTTAATGAGAGCGCTCAAAAAGAAATGTAAGATACACATAACCATCATGAGGTTCATCAACTTTCTACAGACACTAAAAAAGAAAATAAGAAAGTCTGAGCTTGTTTGTGTTCATTGATTTCAAATTTAAAACAAATTAATACATTTTCCAAAGCAGAACAGTTTGCACAAACTGGCAGCTCAAATAAATGTTTGACTATTCTTCCACAGAGTCCTCATCTAAATACTTCACAACAACAACAACAAAAAATCCTGAGCCTCCAAGAGGAAATGGAGGGAAGGCTGGAGGTGGGGAAGACTGGATGTGGGAGGATGCTGGGAGGGTTGGAGAGAGGGCACAGTGGTTGGATTGTATTGTCTGAAAATATCAATTTTTTAGAAGAGGAGAAAAAGCAGAAGAGGAAAAGGAGGAGGAAATGAGATAAAGGGAAAAAAATGAAGAGCAAGAAGAGAAGAGAAAAAGGAGGAAAGAAAATACTAAGTACAGATGACTCCAGGTACATGCTTCCAAGCTTTAACAGAAGAAAACACTTGTTCATAAAGTTTTCTAGCGAATGACGAATACTTCACAACTTAATTTTTAAAAAGTCACATTAAAGAACTGTCATGAGTTTAAGGGACATCAGAATTTACCAAAAATGTGTTAAATAAAATGGCAAATTATTATATCAATATGGCTGGAAAACCTTTGAGGGACATTAACAAATCAAATTCAGAAATAAAGCATTTCATTCAAGCATTCATTCCAGAGACCCCCCCCCAAAAGTTACTTCTTCATTGAAAAAAAATCAATATAATTCATAACATTAATGGAGAACAGAAGGAAAACCAAGTAACCACCTTATTAAATATGCCAAGTCTCACAGTTTAATATCAATTAATCATTAAAATGTTCACATTCTTAAATATTTCAAAAACTACAACAAATACTCAGGTTAATCTTGAATTTTTTTTCCTCTTACACTTAGATTCCAGTTGGAGAAAGCTTCTGGGTTAGGGATGACAGTGTGCCTCTGTCTGCAGACCTGTGCAGGCCCTTTGCATGCTGCCCCAGTCTCTGTTCTTATGCGCACTGGCCCTGTTGTCAAGAATGTCTTGATTTCTTAGCAGCCTCTACGTTCTCTGTTTTTAAAGCTCTCCACTTCCTTTTCCACAGGTTTCTTGAGCTCCAAGGGAAGGGTTTGATGGAGACATTTCTTTGGGTTAAGCGTGCAAGGCCTTTCATTCTTCATATACCAGGCTGTGGGTCCCTTTGTTTCTGTTTGTTGTAGGAAGAAGTTTCTCTGATGGTGGCTGAACAAGGCACTAATAACCACTTGCAAATGAAAATATAGTTCCCTTCAAGACAATCTCACTAGGCAAATTAGCTACCCTTAAGAATAGGCCCTGTGTGTTAGCATTTCTTCTAGGCTCCACCTCCTAGCTACCTGTGAACATCCAGGTATGCTCAACTCAGTATAAAACGAGCTGTTTGCCTCCTCCTCACTCTCTTATTCTCTTTCTCCCCTAAACTCTTCCCCTTATTTCTCTCTCTCCCTCCCTTTGTATTCCCCTCTGTCTTTCTTTCCCTTCTTTCTCCCTCCATTTCTCCCTTTCCCGGTCTCTGTTAGTCCCCCAACTTCCCTCCTGATGCCCTAAATAAATTGTTTTCTAGAGTATATTCATCTTATAGCTGGTAACTCAGGAGGAAGGGCACCCCATTCTCTGAACTGTACTGTGCCTCTCCCAAACATATTCTTGTCCCTTTCTTTCTTTCTTTCTTTCTTTCTTTCTTTCTTTCTTTCTTTCTTTCTCTCTCTCTCTCTCTCTCTTTCTCTCTCTTTCTCTCTCTCTCTCTCTCTCTCTCTCTCTCTCTCTCTCTCTCTCTCTCTCTCTCTCTATTTCTTTCTTTCTTCCTTTCTTTTTTTTCTTATTTTTTTTTTTTTTTTTATAAAACACTATACCAAACCCAGTCACCATTGCTGATATAAAGAAGTACTTGCTGACCGGAGCCTGATATGAATGTCTCCAGAGACTCTGTCAGAGCCTCACTGATACAGATGAGGATGCTTGCAGCTACCATCATACTGAGCAAGGGAATCCAAAGGAGGAGTTAAAGAAAGGACTGAAGAGAGAGTACACATGGGGAAACCCACTGCTCTAGCAGCATATGTAGTAAAGAATGTCATTGTCTGGCATCAAAAGGAGAAGACCTTGGTCCTGTGAAGGCTCATTTCCCCAATATAGAAAATGCCAGGGTGTTGAGATGGGAATAAGTGGGTGGAAGAGGGAACATCCTCATAGAAGCAGAGGAGGGCTGGTGAGAGACAGGGAACTGGGAAAGGGCATAACATTTGAAATGTAAATATATAAACTATCCAATAAAAATTAAAAAACAAAGAAAAAACAAACAAACAAATAAAAAACCAAACAACCACCCCCTCCCCCAAAAAAACCCACAATACTGTGGCCAGAAGTACTTGGCCAACAGAAACTGAACTCAAACGCATCTTTAGATTTTCCTTGTCTTATAGTGCAATATAAGGGCATCCTCTCTTCCTTTTTCCCTCCTTCCCTCTCTTCCTTCTTTTCTTTCTCTCTTTCTGTCTTTTTCTGATTCTGTCATTTTTAAATTTATATTTATTTTAGCCTACAGGCACTGTGAGCATATACTATGTCTTCTAGTTTTGTGTTTCCATGGGATTCCTGAGTGCACAAACTATGTCTCAGTTTCTGTGTCTGTTTCTTGTGCCTTTCTTGGCCTATTTTCCTTCTACTTGTTTTTTTTTTCCTTATTCTGATTTTTTTGTTTTATTTAATTGTACTATATTTAATTTTATTTGTTTTTGTCCCTTTGATGCTTTAGTTTGTTTTCTAATGAGAGACAGAATGGGAGTGAATTCAGACAGGAAAGAGGTGGGGAAGAACTGGGAGTAAAAGGGAGAGAAAACTCCATCAGGTTAACTTTGTGAAAATAAATCTATTTGTAATAAGGGAAATGTTCTCTCTTAGGATTGGATAGAGGTGGGGATATCTGTGATTTTCAGTTCTCACTATTTGCACTAATATTCCTCTGGCTTAGACATTCAGAAATATCCTAAAAGAGAGTTGGAATTAAAATACCAATTCCAAAAGGTTACATAATATAAGGTTCATCATGCAAAATAAGAATGACATCATTTTATAATATCAGTAAATGTCAATGAAACCATAAAACAGAAAGCATTTTGTTTTTAAGAACACAATACACCAAATACTAGGAATGGGAGTTTTGAAGGGTGTTGAAGTTACACATCAAATGTTGCAGAGAAATGTAAGATCTAAAAGAATATGGTAACACAATGCTTATTCATTTCAAGAGATGATATAAATGTGTCATGTCTCTTCAGGGTTATCCTCATTTTCACATATAAGTCTAACTATTGACAATTAAAAATATCAGCACATTTTGAGTTGTTTCTTTAGGGAAATTTAGGCACTAGCTCTAAATTTTTATGTTATACCTGGAATATATATGAGAGGCATGTACCCCAGAATAATGGAATGAAATTGAAATACACTAAGAAACATCAGGTTTTTTATTCTCTCCCAAGCACACAACAGTGTTAAACTGTGCATGGTGGCACACTTTTAATAGCAGCATTTGTTACGGTGAGGCAGGAGCACTGAGAGTTTGAGACTAGCATGAGTGAGACTGTCCTGAAAATAAAACAAGAAAAATGTAAATAAAGCAATAACACTGGTACACACTTAAGCAAGCAATTCAACAGAAAGAGAACAGCAGATATGGAAGGCATCCTGACACATAACAGCCAGCATTGTGAAAAATACTGTAGCCCTAATCAACACTGAATAAATCAGATTTTCAATTAAAATGAGACTAAAACTTGTTGATCTATAATTGCATACATCTAGACAGAAGTGAAATAATGCTATGGATAGTTGTGCATTAATTTGGGACACTTTAAATAATTTGGACAAAAAGGCTTCTCAGTTGAGAAAATGACCCCATAAATCTGGTCTCTAGGCATGTCTAGTAGATATATTCTAATAGATATATGATTGATGTCATAGAAAGCAGTCAATTAAGTCAACTGTAGTCATGAGTTGTGCTAAAATTTAGGTAATACACATAACTGTATATGAGGTTAAATACAATCAATCTGACACACTTTTTCATAGCCAGTAAAAAGTATCCATAAAATGGAATAAAAATTGGGCAAACTTTATTTGAATGATTTTGCAAAGACAGGTACCAACACAGCCAGCAGAGAAAACATGTCGCCTCACTATTTATCAGAGCTTGAAAAACTGTGATAAGTCATCCACAGGCACATGAACACTCACATGCACACACACTAATGACCAATATTAACAAAAAAGTCTTGGACAATAGCACATTGGAAAGCAGTATCAATTAGCCCATATTCAGAGTCATACTGTAAGCAAAAATTGCTTTAAACATACTGAAACTATTTGGTAGTATTTACTAAGTCTGAATGTCAACTTATCCTATTATATAGAAATGCTGCTTTCATGCTTATTCCAAATAGAAAGACATAAATACATTGGTTAAAAGAAAATATAGTGATATGCATAAAATCATTTTATGATTACCCTAAACTGAAGCTACTCATGTTTTTGAATTACATAATTTAGGGATTTTTTAAATTAGTTACAATATTAAATACAGAAAATAGACTATTTAGGGAAAGGTACAAGGATGAACATCATAAACACAACAGTCAATGAAAGACTCCAAATATTAAGGAGTACAAACAATATGACTCTATTTCTATAAATTGAAGAGTAAGAAAATTAATCTATTAGAACATTAATTAGAACAAATATAACCCTGTCATACAAGAATAAATTTAGTGGGTTTGGTTTATTGGTTGCTTCTTTTAAAAGATTTTATGTTTTTAATTGTGTGTAAATGTTTGCATTTGTTTTTGAATATGTGTTTATATGAGTACAGAAGCCCACAAAGGTCAGAAAACAGCATCCATTCCACTATATGTAGAGTTACAGGTGGTTATTAGCCTACTGAGGTGAGTTATGGGAACTGAACTTGGGTCCTCTGCAAGAATAGTGGGTGCTATTTACTGGAGACCCATTTCTCCAGCTCTAGACATTTGCTTCTCAGTGACAAATATTTCTGTGTAGGCCAGGATTGCTTTCAAGTCATGATCTTCCTGCCTCAGTCTACAGAAGGCTGAGATCACAAGCTACTGGACACTGCCATGCTCAACCTGAGTGGATTGTCTATGAGGAATTCTGGAGTGTCTGAAGCATGTTTACCTTGATAGATGTAGTGATTAAACACCAGGTATTTAGAAAATTCCTATTGCACGGTAGAACTAATCTTCTAGTTAACCTTATGTAACGCTTCCTTTATGAACATTAATCAAGTTTTAAAAGTTTGTTAGCTGAAATTTTTTAAAAAACCAATAAACAGGAAATATAACAATAACTTACACCACATGCTCATTACCATGGTTAATATTCCAAAGCCTGAGAAATATAAGTCAGATAGAAGTGATTGTCAAGTATGTCTGTAGAACAATGGCTTCCATATATTGCAGGTGACAATGAAAAATGACACTTTCTGTAGAAAACAAGCTGACAGAATATACAAAACATAACTTAATCTGACTTTGCACTCCAATAATTATCTGTTGGGTATTTAACCACAAAATTCTGAAAGTTATAACCCTGAAAAATCACTGAACATTATGATCATGGCTGCTTTCTTCACAATCCTCTGTATTAGAAGAAATAATATTTTTTAATATATAAATAGACATGGTATGCAAGATTTAATCAAATGTTAAGTAAAATGAGCATTGACACAGGAAATTTGTAAAAATTTCTAAATAGGAATAGAATTATTCCTTCTTATTACACACATATGAAAACGTGGGGGAAAAAACAAATTGTATAAAGCCAGAGTAGAAAGCAAAGTGTTTGGGGTTAGGAGGGAGCTAACTACATGAAGGAGCATTTAATGTGAGTTGAAGGTATTTCATGTGCTCTACAATAGTGGTTGTCATATATCCCATCCTATAATTAAATGAGTTACCTAAGAGACTATTTATATCATGTCATGTGAAATCTCACAGAATTTTACAGCAGAAAAGGTGAGCCTATATACAATGAGAAAGAATTTAATGATGATGGGGGACATTCTGCATACAGAAGACACCATGACAATAGTCACAATTGTGTGATGCAACTTTAATGAACAGATAGGAGGGAGGAGCTGTAGAACTGAGTAAACTTTGAAATAACTGCAGGCTATAGGCAAAAAGCATTGTGAATATGTTTCGCTTCACACCATGCTTCTTTCTTACTAAAATATGGCTTTTCAATTTTTAAATCGCTAGCCATACAGAGTGGCATTGAACAAATGAATAAACTATAAACAGAAGGTATATGAAGGTGTTTGGGGTGAGTTATTTACAGTTGAGCAATGGAGGGAAATATGAGGATGACTGTGAGGTATTATGGAAAGCCAGAGACGTCAAATGAATTTAAATATAACTTAAGATAGAGACATGCCTGTGTAAATATCATATAAACATATATATTCCCTAGGGGAAGACACAGAATAATGATGTTCCAGTAGCAATAAACACAGTCATACCCAACCTTCTTTAGTAATATTGTTTTCCATGGAACAATAAGGGCTCCTTGGAGAATAGGAAGATTCTTGGGCAAGGGAAACAAGGCATCTTTAAAATGAACTCCAAGTACCTTGCCATTGGGAAAGGAGAACAGGCTAAAACAACCAAACGATACATAAGTCCAAGCAAAGACATATGTATATAATTTTAAAGATGCAGAAACCAAGTGAATGATACCCCTTTCCCATACTCAGAGCTAGAATATTTAAGTAAAAAAATGCTTGCATACTATTGGGTTATAACTCAGGTACAAAGTAAATAGGAACAAGCTCTTCCATACTTGAATAAATAATTAAATATTCAACTAAATGTAAAAAAGGATTTATGAAGAATTCCAAACAATGTACAGATACATATTTCTTTTAGAATTTTTTTTCAATGGATGAAGCATGGAAATAGAAAAAAAAAAAAAAACTAAGATTCCCCTGGAGAGACCATCACATTTTTATCTTGCCAGGGACTCTTCTCAGCACATCAGTGATAAGTCTTATTGATCATATTCCTGTAATGAAATGGATAAAAAAGAAAAAAAAAGAAAAAGACCCTTCATCTTTATCTGTGTAAACTTCTTTCAAATACTGTCAATTCCAATTTTTTTTTTCAGGAGATAAACACCAAACAATCCAAACTGAGTCTTTCTGTAATGTATGTCTCAAGACCATCACTAGCACTAACAGGGTTACCAAAGCAAGAAGAATCAGAGAAACTGTCAGAAAAAAATTTATAAAAGCGCAGTTTAATAAAGCATCATAACCTGGAAGCCATGCAAAAATCAGTGGTATTATGATACAAAGAATAGACTTTAAAAACATGGAGACAACAATATAATTGAGAATTCATAATCAGTTTTGAATAGTAAATATTAAAGATTAAAAATATTCATCTTGTGAAGAAGATATTTGACAGTCTTTATCTTTTGTATACTTCTCAAAGTGCATTAAAGTAAATAATATCATTAAAATGATTCATATTTAAGTAAAAAATTAAAATATATAGAATTGTTTAAAAATACGAGGGACTAGTTGGCTCATATAGTAATGTACCTGTCATGCAATCATGAGGATATATGAGCACAGCCATCTATACAAGTTAGATGTAGTAGTGAGCATGTTTTCCCACAGTGCTAGTAGGGCACAAAGACAGGTTGATATTTAAAGTTCACTGGCCAACCAGCTGAATTTGTAAACCTCTGGTTCAGTAAAAGACACAATCTTAAAATATAATTGGGGAATTAGTTCAGGAAAATATTACATGTTAACCTCTGACTTCCACATATGTACATGCATACACGTTCATACATCTGCGTGCACATGATATATGTTTATGTACATATACCACAAGCACAAAGAAAAGTACAATGAGAATTAAAAACAAAAGTACATGAGAAATGCAGACTATTCTGTATATAGTTAACAGGAGTCTTCTCCCATCATCTAAAATCAAAATACAGAAAATTACTGGGGAAAATTTCAAGTGGAACTTTCTGGTTTCTTTGGAGACTCAGTTAGTTGTGTCATGTGGTGTTTTTCTGGAAACTGTCTTAAAAGGGGATGATTTGCTGAGAACAGACACATGATATTTTTCTGAAAGCTGCCTGAAAAAAAAAGGGCACATGTTTTTCTAGAGCAGATGTTTGAGAGGACACATGATATTTGGAAAGGGTATAAATATAACGCAACAGTGCACCCTTGTGTGACATTGGTTTACTTTGTCACTCTTTGCTGGTCTCCATTGGGCTCTACTGACAATGGTCATCCCTGATGACACTGTGGCGCTGGTTCACCTTGACTTCTTCACTGATCATCATTTGTTTTGAATTCATAAAGATAAATGCACCAAAGAACTTGTGATATTCTTGCAGCTTCTGTGGACTGGAGCTAATTGATAAAGCCTCAAGATATTTTCTGGATCAAATTGCCACTACTGATTCATGAATGGTGTTTGCAAGTGGATGGAGCTGCAGCTGCTGATTTGTGTGAACCAAATTTCTTATATCCTGGTGACAAAAATTGGTATCCCACCAAAGAACTATATCTAAATAGGTTGACATCCCCATTTGCCTTATCGATCTTTCTTTTCTACTACCTCTGGTGGATGGTGGGTTAGAAGGGTGGGTTAAAGAATGTAAAAAATCTTGTTAAATTTGGTTTAAAAAACCTGAGCCTACAAAAATTGCCAAATAATATATTAATTATAAATATGCCTGGAACAAATAGAAGAATAAGAGGGAGAAAAACTATGCACCAAAACCCTTAAATGCACAGTGTGTGCTGATGGTAATAGAATAAAATTTTTAAAGTTCAAAGACTCACCTAACTTGTCTTGCATTCTATACACAAAGTACTTTCTGATATCCAGAATTGAAAAGTCAATCTCTTAAAACTTCTGCTTCAAGAAGCAACAGCCTGATGAGATCAACCACAGGGAAGGTGTTATTTTAGTCTCTTTCAAATTGCTATCATGAAAAAACTAAGTACACTGATTTACAAAAAAAAAAAAAAAAAAAAAAAAAAAAAAAAAAAAAAAAGGCATTTATTTTTTCCAAGTTTCTGAAGGCTACATGTCCAGAAAACATAGCTGGTGAAGATCTTCTTACAACTAGAAAGTTCACAGGGCAAGAAAATAGTAAAGGTATGGTTTGCCGAATCATCACCCTTTCTCTTTTATCTTCCCTTTCTCTCTCCATAAACCCACCAAGATTCAACCCTTAACACTGAATTCTGACGACCTCTTATAACCTAACCACTTCCCCAAACCCCATTGCAGAATCCTTAGCAGGATTAATTTTCTGGTCTCTCACTGCCTCACAACTGGGACAAAAAGAGGAACCTGTGAACGACACACTCAAGCCATATCCTGCCATTGTCCAGCCTCAGCTTGAGAGAGGGTTATGAAAAAGAGGTAAATGGGAGCAAAAAAAGAATGACTAGAAATCAGTGATGGATGCAACCTGACAGCTGAGTGATCTGCCCGAGATAGCTCTCTTGTGGACCAAAGCCCAGTCTTTTATTTGCATACTTACTTTCTTAGAAATTGCATATCATTTTAATAATTTATCCCAGGTTCATTTGTGATCATTCCATGAATTGGCATTTTATGACCTTATCCCACTGAGCCTTAGAAGTAGAAACTGAAATATAGAACATATTCGACACAAAATTAACTGTTAGTGAACCATAGAAATGATACCAGGAAGTACAATTCTCTAAGTGTTTGTTTTTAAGGGCTGAGGATGGAAGAGATGGTGTAACTGTGATGTTTGACTAGATTCAATGGCAAAAATATGTTTGCATGGGCATTGTGGCTGTTTGAATAAAAATGGTCCCACCCGCTCACAGATTTGAATATGCGGTTATTAGGAAGCGGGAGAACTTGACATGGTTAGGAGGTATGGCATTGTTAGGAAAATTGTGTCACTGGTATAGTTGGGGGCTTCAGATGCTCAATCTAGCCCCAGTCTTTCTCTCTCTCTCTCTCTCTCTCTCTCTCTCTCTCTCTCTCTCTCTCTCTCTCTCTCTCTCTCTCTCTCCCTACTGCATGCAGATCCAGAACTCTCTAGTACGATGTCTGCCTGCATGTTGCTATACTTCCCACAATGACAGTAATGGACTAAACATCTGAAAATATAAGTCATCTACAATGAAATGTTCTCTTTTATAAGAGTTTTCATAGCGATAGTGTCTCTTCAATGCAGTCAAACACTGACTAAGACAGGAATCATCATCCATATAAGGAGTAAAGAATTAGCAACATGGAATGCTATTATATTGATACAAAATGTTTAAGTTCAATGAATAAAGATATTACAGTAAAGCAATGACAAGTATCACATGTATTTTTAAAAAGCACCTTACAGTGTTAAAAATCATTTTAAATGATACATAAAGAATAAGTGACAGGAAATAGGATAGAATATAACTAGTTCTTAGAGATATGACTATTATATATGGACAAGTTTACTTAGATACAAAATTATTAACAAGAACCAAGAATAAGATGTCCAGATTTGTCCAACCAACAATACTTAGAAGCAGCTAGGGTCACAAGAGAAACACAGAGCATAAGCTATCCCAGAATGTGTTGTACCACAACTGAAGGAGAGAACTGTAAGAAATGGAGCTGACCTAGGGAAGGTATCGAGAAGTGCAATTAACTAAAATATGCAGTAGAAAATTTGGAATGAGGGGTGGGGCCAGAGATGACTAAGAGTAAATCATCCAGGTGTGCTGAGTCTCACAAATGTATGAGAAGCTGAAGTAGAGGTAGGACCTGAGCTGACCTAGGGTAGGACATATAAGTTTGAAGAATCACATTAGACTGACCGAGTTAGAGATAAGTCAAGGCAGTATACTGATCCTTGGATGGTGACTGTTTCTACAGAAAACTGAGTGCTTTTGGAGGAAAATTTTGAAACAAAGCTGGTTCACAGAGGAAGAGAAAACTACAACCCAATTGTGACATTATCCTCTGCTATGCCTTGAAATTTCTTTTACTAAAAGAACACACACAGACACACACACACACACACACACACACACACACACACCAAAATATTGAAAGCTATAAGACACAACAGTAAAATCTCTTATAATGGTAATACCATCAGAATAAGAACTGATTATCCCACACACACACACACACACACACACACACACACACACAAATATATATATATATATATATATATATATATATATATATATATATATTATATGTTATAATTATAACAAAATTATAAAGCAAAAGTGGCCTAAAAGCAATGTACTCTAGGTTATGAAAGCTCAAACCTGCCAACCTATAGTAATAAGCATCCCAAAATCAACAAAAGGACAGAAATTAATATATGTGTTTTAATTATAACTTTGAATATGAATAGTTTCAATTGTCCAATAAAATGGCCCAGATGAGCAGATTAGATTAGAAAACATGATCAGGTTTTTTTCTGTCTCCAGGAAGCACATCTCAACATCAAAGATAGATATCGAATTAGGGTTAATAATGTAGAAAAAGGTATTCCGAAAAATTGCATCAAGAAAGAGATAGGAATATCTACTATAGTATATTACAAAATTGAGTTTGAACTAAAACTATTTAGAGGTTACTTCACAGGCATTAAGAGGTCAATTAATCAAGAGAATACTGTAAATCTAAATTCAAATGCACTGAACTTAGTTGAACTCAATTTCATTAAAACACTCTAAGATGAAAAGTCACAATGTACTTACTCCAAAGTAGTGATACTAGGTGACTTCGATACTGTCCTAGTTTGTTTTTTGTTGCTGTGATAAACACCATGACCAAAAGCAGCCTGAAGAAGAAAGAACACAGTTTAGTTTACACTTGATGATTTATTACAGTGGGTAGCCAGGGCAGAACATAGAAAATAGGAACTGAAGTAGAAGCCATACAGGCAAACTACTTACTGGCTTCATTTCCTTACTTACTCTTCATTTCTAATCATATTACTTTTCAATACAACCCAGCACCAGTTGCACAATATGTTGGTACCTATCACATCAAGAAATGTCCTTATTAACCTGCCTATGGGAAAATCTGATGGAGATGTTTTCTTAATTGTGGTTTCTTCTCCTTACAGAATTCTAGCTCTTGTCAAAATGACAAAAAAAACTAACCAGAGAAAAATAACTATCATTGCCAAGGTTCATCCAAGCAAAACAAAACAAAATAGAGAACCATAAGAAAATAATGAATTTAAATAACATTATAAATGAACATTGCCTAATAGATATCTATGAAACATTGGATCCTTATTCTCTGCAGCCTGTGGACCATCAATTGGTCCCATATTAGGATGCAAAGAAAGTTTCAGCAAACTAAGGAAAATTAAACAATCTTAATGTATTTTATGTGACCACAACTTTTAAAATTAGGGAGACACAGAAATAAAATGAGAAAAAAACATACAAACACATGGAGCTTAAACAAAACACTATGACTAATGAAAGAATCAACAAAGAAATTAAATAAGTTCCTAGACTTGAATGATAATGCAAACACAACATATCAAATTTTGTTGGACACAATGAAGGTGGGCCCCAGAAACACTTGCATTGTTGTATGCCAACATTAAAACAAAACGAAACAAAAACAAACAAAATATTAGAAAAAACTCAAATCAACTTAAATATATACTTGAAAGCCTTGAAGAAACCAAAACAAATGGAACTCCAAAGCAGTAAGTGGAAAAAAAATAATCAAAATCATTGGCGAAATTAACAAAATAATAATAATAATGAAAACAACACAAACAATAAAGAAAATAAAAAGTTGAATATTTTAAAATAAAAAGAATATAGAAAAACAGTTAAATAAAACAAAAATGAGAAAAGACCCAAGTAAATAAGGTTAAAGATGAAAATGAAGATATAACAGTAAATAAAGTTAAAGATGAAAATGAAGATATCACAGTAAATATCAGTTTAATCCCTATAATTATGATGACATTCCTTAAAAGATGATACTCCACTAAGTTAGAAAATGCAAAAGGAATGGTTAGGTTCTTTTAAGCTCGATGGATGCAATAGACCAAAATTAAGCCAAAATGAAATCACTTAATCACATGTATAGCCATCAATTAAGATTGAGGCATCAATAAATGTTCTTCCAAATAAAAGAAAGCCCAGTGCCAAAAGAATTCATTGATGTATTATATCAAATTAAAAAATAAAAGCAGTACTACTTTAATTATTTCATAAATAGAAAAGAGGGAAACTTTTCATACTTGTTCTATAGGCAATTATTGCCCTGATACCAAAACAAACAAACCGATAACAGCAACAAAAAGAGGCTACTTATAAATAAAAAATAAACATCAATCTTTACAATGATCATCAGAGCAGTGTTTTTAATAAATACCGTTGAAGGAATTAAAAAAAAAAAAAAACACTCATCATTGCGAACCACTTTGTTTCTTCCAGAGATGTATTTATGGTTCCACATATTTAAAGCAGAAAGAATAATTCCTCACATTAATAGACTAAAATGCAAAAATCATATAACCTTCTTAATAGCTGCAGAAAGGACATTTGTCACATTCCAACATCACTTCACAATAAAAGTCATGGAGAAACTACAGATGGGAGGATGATACCTTAACATGCTAAAGGCTACATGCAATAAGCCTATAGTCAATATTATGTTAAATGCTTAAAAACATCATTTCTATTAAAACCAAGAATAATGTGAAGATAACTACTTAAAAAGAAACAATGTGTTTGATGTCTTAGCTAGAGCAATAAGACAAAAGAGAAATGTAAATAGAGACATCAAATTATCCCTACTTTCAAATGAGATGAATCAATACATAACAGCTCCTGAACTTCCAACACACAAGAATCCTTGATGTTGATGAATATAGTTTGCAAAATGAGAGTATACAAATTTAACACACAAAGGTCAGTAGTTTTATGGTAAGGCAATGATAAATACACTGAAATAGAAAGCAAGAAACTATGCCATTTATAATAATCCAAATATAAATACCTGAGAATAATTATAACCAATGAAACAAAAGACCTCTATAATGAATGTTTAAGTCATTGAGAAAAACAATAGGACAATACTCCCATGCTCATGGGTTAGAATTAAACATTTGAAAATGGCTGTCATATAAAAGAAAACAACAAAGAAACAAAAAAACTAACATAAACAAAGTAACCCTGAACACAATGGATACTTCAGGAGTTATTACCAAACCTTATTTCTAACAGAGAAATGCATGTATTCATGTCTACTTGTGCTCAGTCTTCTTTGACATGTATGCTTCACAAAATCATTTGCTAAGACATGGTGGTATCCAGAATGAGCTACAACTTTCCATGTCAATTAACACGGAATCAAGGTGATCCTTCACAGGCTTGCCAGTAGGCAATCCAGATCTAGACAATTTCTCACTGATATGCTCTATCAAATTAGCAATTAAAGAGCATCACAAACTCCCTCCAATGGTGAAAAAACAAGAAAAATGTAGAATGTGGACATAATGGATTTTATTCATTTGAGAAGAAGAACAAAAGGATAAAATTTCAGACACATGGAAGAAAAATTAAATGAGGTAGCCCAGGCACAGAAAATCAAATTGCTTTCTTTATGATTACTCTGACTTTAAATTTGTTATTTTGTGTTTAACTTGGCATGCATATAGAAATCAGGAAAATAGATATGGGTTATGTGGGGTTCAGTAAGTGAGGAGAGATAACAGAATACAAATAAAACATAAGCAGAAAAGAAGAGAATCCTGGGGAAGAAAGATTTAAGTACTTGTTGGCATAGAAGATGAAAAAGCAGGGGAAGGCCAATAAAGATAAAGAATCTAACTATGTGTATGATCTAGCCCTTGGGAGACAGATTGGGAAATATCTTGGCAATTTCAAGGCTAGCCTAATCTACAGATCAAATTCTAGTGCAGCCAGCCCTACATAGCAAGACCCTGCTTTTTTTTTTATGAAAATGAATATATTAAAATCTACTATCTAGCAACCCAACTTAAAATATAATTAGGGGGTATAGCAACAGCCTTATTACATTAAAAAAGGGGGAAAATACTGGGTACAGATACCTGGGAGTGGAGAAAGGGAAAAGAAGATTAGTGAAAACTAAGAATTTCTGATAAAAAGGCCTATGGAAACCCACAAGTTTATAATCTATTTAAAAATTAAAATAACTAAAGGAGTTGGAATGAAGGAATTTTGCATAGGACAATACAAGAAGGAAGGAATAAGTTAGCAAAGGAAAATCTCAGTGCACAGACCCTCAAAAGAAAAAAAAAAAGACTGATTTTGATTGTCCACTATAACTGGATAAGATACCATAAACTCTAGCATATACTGAATTCAACCTGTAACTGATTGGGAAACTTTGTCCCTGTTAGCTGGCTTTCACTATTTAGACCCTTAAGGTAGATTCCATCCATGGCCTTATCCATCCACAACTCCTGCATTCTACAATTCTAAACAGATAGGTAAGATGTGTCCTTTGTGAAATAGTATGGTGGGTATAGTATAACCAAGTGGTTTCTGATTGGTTTGAGTTTTCTTCCCCAGGAGAGAATTTATTCCTGGTACTGGAAACTTGGTCAAAAAATCTCCTGTGGTAAAACCATAGACCCAAGGACAGTGAAAAGTGATTGCTGTTATCCTTCAAAATAGTCTTGTTTTCAAAGAGTTTTCTAAACATTTATGCTCATACCCATAGATCTATGGTGGTCTGAATAACTTGTCAGAGTAGCTTGTTTTGCAAGTAGAAAGAGTTATTGTAGAAAGTTGTAACAGAGAATAGCTGACTGAGAGTACTCAGCCATAAGAGAGGAAATGTATATCAATCTATACCTACTCAGAGGTTTAGCAAACAGCATGGAAGAGGAGACATAATAAATAGTTATAGCTAGAGTATGGACAATGCAGTGAAATTATGTCTTCAGGACATGAAATAAACATTGAAATCATGAACTCACAGCAGCACTGTTTATGCATAAGGGCTAACTAGTCTAATTCCAGCATGAAGGCATAAGGGCTTATATGGTATAAATCCATAAATGAGAAGATATTTGAAGCTGATAGATGTTGAGGAAGAAAAAATAATTTTATTGGGCATTACAGCCACAGATATAATGTTCATATTCTAGTGGGTCGCTACATAATCATGAATATGCAAGAATGTCTAATTTAAACAAATGGATTTTTTGGAAATTAAAGAAGGAATAATAGGAAGACACATGAAATTTAGATCAGAGATATGTTATCGGACGTATGGGAGAGTTAAAAGGGAGTAAAGGGATATAATGAAGCATATATATATATATGTATACATATATATGAAAATTTCAAAAACATAATATAAAGATAATAGAAAGTCAAAACAATATTTATATATTAATTATGAATTATTTAAATTATATATACATATATGTATGTTTACCTATAATGAACTCTTGCATCATATAACAAAAATGCCATGAAATAACAATTACTAAGAAAGAAAAACTGTAGAACAGCGGTTCAGAATGTTTCCTGAGGTTCAGTTGCAAGTGGGCCCATATCTTCTTTTGCTAGTTAGCTAGCATTACTTTGTGGAATACTTGGAGATGCATTTGCTATTCTATCCAGGGTTTTATTCTTTGTTTACTGAACATTCATTTACCTAATCTTTTATACGCTTAATATGAGAACCTTTCCAAAGGAATATTAATCATTTTCTTAAGCATAATACCCAACATAAAACTGTTTATCATGATTAAAAGGATTTCTATGCCTGATAGCAACAAATCTTTCATAAAATCCACTTATTTGTATGAAACATGTATTTAATATGGAAACTGTTTTTGCTCCTAAGAATTAGATAATTGGACTAATTAAGCTGTGTATCAAAGAAGAAAAATGATTCTTAATGATCTCTACAATAAAATATATGACTTAATAAATAAAATGTGATTGTAGTCTATTAAAATGATTAAGAAATTTGAAAACAGACTGTATTACGCAAGGTGTAGTTACCACATATTTGTGTATATAATATCTTTGTACATATTATAAAGCAGGTCTTTGGAATTTAAACTAAAATATCTGGATGAAATAGACAATTTCTACTCAGATTCAAGTAACTGAAGTTAAATGGAGATCAGAGAAATTTCTCAACAATCCCATAACCCTTAACAAAATAGAAACAGTTATTCAAATTCTCCCATCCAAAAAAAACAAGGACATGACCAGATGGGTTTAATGCAGATTTGTATCAGACCTTCAAAGAAGACCTAGTACCAATATTCTTTAAACTATTCCACAAGATAGGAACAGAAGAAACACTACTCAATTCATTCTTTGAAGCCACAATTATGATTATACCTAAACCACACAAAGACTCTACAAAGAAAGAGAACCTTAAACCAATTTTCCTTATGAACATTGATGCAAATTACTCAATAAAATTCATGCAAACTTAATTTAAGAACACATCAAAATATCATTCAACATGATCAAGTAGTTTTTATCCCTGATATGCAGGGATGGATTAATATACAGCAATCCATCAACATAAGCCAATATATAAACAAACTAAAAGAATAAAAAAAAACACATGAACATCTTAGTAGATGCCAAGAAAGCATTTGACAAAATTCAACACCCCAGATGATAAAAGTCTTAGAGGGATCAGGAATTCAAGGCCTATACATGAACATAAAAAAGCAACATACAAAAAAAACCAGAAGCCAACATCAAAGTAAGTGGAGAGAAACTTGGAGCAATCCCACTAAAATCAGGGACTAGACAATCCTAGCCTCTCTCTTCCTACCAATTTGATATAATATTTGAAGTCTTTGCCAGAACATTTAGAAAACAATAGGTGGTCAAAGGGATACAAATTGGAAAGAAAGGAGTCAAAATAACACTCTTTGAAGATAATATAATAGAATATGAAATGACCCCAAAAATTCCACCAGAGAACTCCTGCAACTTTAGCAAAGTGGCTGTATATAAAATTAACTCAAACAAGTCAGTAGCCTTTCTCTACTCAAAGAATAAACAGGTTGAGAAAGAAATTAAGGAATAGACACTCTTCATAATAGTCACAAATAATATAAAATACTTTGGTGTGACTCTAACCAAGCAACTGAAAGATCTGTATAAGAACTTCAAGTCTCTGAAGAAAAATGACCATCTTGCCAAAAGGAATCTACAGATTCAATGCAATCCCCATAAAAATTCCAACTCAATTTTTCATAGAGTTAGAAAAAGCAATTTGCAAATTCATCTGGAATAACAACAACAACAAAGAAAAAAACACAAGACAGTGAAAAATATTCTCATCAATAAAGAAATTTTGGGGGGAATCGCCATTCCTGATATCAAGCTGTATTACAGAACAATATTGATATTAATTGCATGGTGTTGGTACAGAAACAGGAAGGTAGATGCATGGAATAGAATTGAAGACCTAGAAACACCTCCACACACCTATGGTCACTTGATCTTTAACAAAGAAGCTAAAATAATCAGTGTGGAGGGTGGCAGCTTTCAATAATTGTGCTGGTTGAACTGGCAGTCAACATGAAGAAGATGCAGATGCAAAAAGAACATGCAAATTGGTTCATTCTGATTGTCTTGTACAAAGCTCAAGTCCAAGTGGATCAAGAACCTCCACATAAAATCAAATACATTAAAACTAATAGAAGAAAAACTGGTCTGACCCTTGAGCACATGGATACAGGGGAAATTTTCTTGAAGAGAACACCAATGGCTTATTCTCTAAGATCAGCAATAGTCAAATGGGACCTCATAAAATTTCAAAGATTCTGTAAGCCAATGGACACTGTCAATAAGACAAGAACAGTGACCAACAGATTGGGAAAAGGTCTTCACCAACCCTACATTCAAAAGAGGGCTAATATCTAATATGTACAGAGAGCCCAAGAAGTGAGACTCCAGAGAACCAAATCATCCTGTTAAAAATGGGGGACAGAGCCAAAGAAAGAATTCTCAATTGAAGAATATTTAGTGGCCAAGAAATGTTCAACATCCTCAGTCATAAGGAAAATGCAAATCAAAATAACCCCAAATTTCTACCTCACACCAGTCAGAATGGCTAAGATCAAAAAGTCAGGTGACAGCAGATGCTGATGAGGATGTGGAGAAACACAACAAACTACTACTCAGCTATCAAAAACAATGGCTTCATGAGACTCATAGGCAAATAGATAGAACTAGAAAAATATCATCCTGAGTGAGGTAACCCACTCACAAAAGAGCACACATGGTATGCACTCACTAATATTAGCCCCAAAACATCGCTTACTCAAGATACAATTCACATATCACATGAAGATCGAGAACAGGGAAGACCAAAGTGTGGATGCTTCAGTCCTTCTTATAAGAGGGAACAAAATACTCACAGGAGAAAATAGAGGGACAGAATGTAGCAGAGACTGAAGAAAAGGCTATCCAGAGACTTCCAACCTGAGGATCTATCTCATATGTGGTCACCAAAAGCAGTCACTATTGGAGATCCCAAGAAGTGCTTGCTGACAGGAGCCTCTTATGGATGTCTCTTGAGATGCCGTGCCAGAACCTTACTGATATTTATGAGGATGTTTGCAGCTATCCATCGGAATGAGCACAGAGACACCAATGGAGGAGCTACAGTAAGGATTTAAGGAACTGAAAGGGTTTGAATCCCCATAAGAAGAACAACAATATCAACCAATTCCCCAGAGCTACCAGGGATTAAACCATCAACCAAAATAAACACATGAAGGGACCTATGGCTCCGGCTGTATGTTTAGCAGACTTATCAGGCTTCAATAAAAGAAGCACTTGATCCTGTGAAGGCTTGTTTCCCTAGTTTAGGGCAATACCAGGGTGATGAGTTGGGAGTGGGTGCGTGGGAAGAGGAGCATCCTCATAGATACAGAGAGAGGGGTTATCGAAGAGGATGGAACCGGGAAAAGGAATTAAATTTGAAATGTCAATACATAAAATATCCAGTAAAAATACAAAAAAGCCCATTAAATTAACCAATAGCCAATGTGTCCAGTAAAATGCAAACATTAAAATGTATTCTTAAGTATTTTATAGAAAATCCAATGATTTCTTTTTTTGTTTTTTTTTTTTTTTGTAAACATTACAATGTAACATTCTTTTTACTTTTGGCTCCTGACATATGTGAAGAGGATCCCTGTGTGCTTATTATAATTGCAGACCTTTGGGGCGTTCTATGGTTTGGCTTTATTTTTATTAAAAATCCCACAGCAGCATCTGTGTGCTCATAAATGTGGGTTGACTTTTTAAAAATGCTATTTTTTCATGGACCTGCCTGTCAGGACAAGGCGGGATCAGTGCCTGCCAGCGGCTAGAATCTGCCCCTTCTTGGATGAGACTTTACCTTGTACCAGGCTCCTGTCCTTCCCTGGCAAAATGACTCAGTAGATAGCAATATTGCTCATGATCTTTGCTTGATATCCCAAAACTAGTGCAAGGAAAGAATTAATTCTCAAAAGCTGTCCTCCAGGCATGTGTGGTATGTGCCAGTACACAGACACAGACACAGACACACAGACACACACACACACACACACACACACGCATACACACCCACTACAAGTACTAATATTACTACTACTACTAAATAATAATGATGATGATAACAATGAACATTAAAAACTAGAAATTTGTATTCAGCCCCACTAGACAATGTCCCATATCAGAGGCTTGGATTCAATGTGTTTTCAAGCTTACAACCTCATCCAAAGCTGTTATTACTCAGGCATGAATTTTCTTCATTTTTGCTCTAATTATATTTATTCATTTTATAATTGGACAAATTAAAAAATCTTAATGAACCACGCTTTGAGTTCAGCAGCATCTGTTGGCGCCACTGCAGGGACTCTAGCCAAATCTTCCCCTTTCTGAATTTCATTTAAAATGCATTTCTACTACATTTGTTTACATCCTTATGCTAGAAAAGGATATAAACTATTATCTGAAGATTTGGGCTTAGATCTTGGTTCTCTTATTTACAAACTATATTACCTTGGACAAATAATTCAAGATGGGGTATGTCCTTATTAGCAAAATTAAAGAGAAAAAAAGATTGGTTTATCTATGTGGCATAAGAATTAGCAGCTTCTATGGAAAGAAAGTATGTCATGGCTACCTGAACCACATGGTTTCCGAATTTACTGTTTTCTCCCTTCTTCTCTGGAAGAGTCCGTATGTTTCAACACTGTCCCCCAGGACTCATTACTCTTTGAAGGTGTCAAGGTAGCTCCAGCCATGGGATTCCCAATGATGTTTTCTATTTCCCATTTGTCTTTTCACATATTTTCTGAGGTTAGATAGTTTTCTTTCTCTGCTGCACTTATTTTCAGCTGTTTCTTGTTTCCCATTCATTTCTACAACTCTTCACCAGTCCAGCTGGATCTTTGACATTTCTTCCTCTCTCCTTTCCAGATTCCTCAACAATACATGTACTTTGAAAACAT
This sequence comes from Micromys minutus, assembly GCF_963924665.1. NCBI lineage: Eukaryota > Metazoa > Chordata > Mammalia > Rodentia > Muridae > Micromys > Micromys minutus. The sequence goes on from NC_137985.1 coordinate 28,375,362, forward strand.
AGTTCCTAAAGGAATAGATTCCAAGCCTTGCAGTACGGTCATTAAAAGTGGTTCTACAGCTTTCCGGGAGACTCGGAAATTTCTAAGTCTCTCTATTTCTGTGCTATCAGCTAAAGGTTCATTTGTGAACATTGCCATTACTGTAAGATATGTTCAAGGTGCTCCTTCTCTCTCTCTGCTTGGTTTCCAGGTCCTCACAACCCCGCAGATTGGAGGACTGGATAGCTCTGTTAATTTGGACTGCATTGTTATGTCTTACAGTCCCATTTCACACTCCTGATCAGATTTCACAGACAGCTCATTTGTAACCCCAGAGGTAGGTCCTGACAATAAACTTTACTATCACTGTATATTTTTGGGTGCCTGTGTGTGTTTATACATATTCATAATTAACACAATATATGTAAAATATAATTTGGCAAATGTGCCAAAAGTTTCACTAGAGTATTGGCTTCCATCTTATTCTTTAGATGTGTGGTGAAATTTAGTAAGGGCAATGAGGTTGTGTTCATGCATATTGGCTTCCTACACAGATGCTGGAGGTACCTCCGTGAGCTCCTGCAATGCTTGACAAACTTTCATTCCTTAGACTTTTATTTTTCTGTTTTTCTTCTCTCTCTCTCTTTTTTAAGAATCAAAAATAAAAAAGGCAAACAGCATAGGTTGTGAATAATTTATTTGCTTTGTATTCACATGGTCTCCCAATTGGTTAGATTTTTCTTGTTTTCACTTTTCAACATTTTCAGCTTTTGTTGTTCTTGCATTAATGCTTGAAATGGGTGTGTTAGAAATCCATCAAGAAAAGAAAGAATGAATGAATGAAAGGAAGGAGGGAAGAAAGGAAGGAAGGAAGAAAGGAAGAAAGCAATCCTTTACCCATGGATAGATTTTCCAATACTGATTGTTCAATAAGAGATATTCTTCCCATTATAAATTTGAAGTTTGCAGTTACCAAATTTGTTAACATATTGACCAAATTGGTAAACAAAACCACCCAAGTACTTATATTTTACATCCTTCTTTACCCGTATGACTATTTTTGAAACATAACATTCTTCATGTTTTCACTTACTATGTAGAACTCCAAGGAGGAAAATATAGACACTAGGTTGCCATAAGTATGGGAAATAGCCCTTCTGCATGTTTCCCTCACAGCTTGATGAGGAACTGGGAATTATAAGTCAGTTAGTATGGGGTGAAAGTGTAGAACACAACCTATATGCCTGCCTCTCATGCTAAAGGTGAAATCCATAGCAAGACATGGAGCAGAGAGAGGATAATAAACATGAACCACCTTACATATTTAACACATTTAACCTCTACAAAGTGAATGCTTCCTGTTAGCCTGCTTTGATGCCATTTTCTCTTGTGTTTGATTTTTTTGTCTTGATCTTTTGTTCATTGTGGCCCCAGGAGCAGTGCATGCTACTTCATTTAACATCTATTGCTATCTAAGTGTGCATGCATAAACTCTGTGATGCTGACACTATGACATACAACGGTATTTATGATCTTATTCTCCTGTTCACACATTCTAACAGGTTTAGGAAAAGCACATCTAAACCAGAAAATTCTCAGCACCTACCACTCTATACCTTAAATAGATAAATAATGTTTGGTTTTGTGTTCAAATGAAAATGAAAATTCAATATTTCTTTAAAGAAAAACAAGAAAACTTCATAATAAGAAGATCTTAAGACACCTTTTTCTCGGGGTTACTCTAATATTTTGTGGTGATGGCTTAGTTGATAAAATTCATTTACTAGACTTCCACAAAGAAGTAGAATTTATTCTATAAGTAAAAATTAGCTTAAATAAATGCAATCCTACTTAAAATTCAAAGGGCATCTATTCATAAATATAAACAAAAACATCTAACATTCATTTGGTACCACAGTAGACCCTGAGTATTCAAAAGAATTTTGAGCAATAAACAAATCTGAGAATAGCCTACTTTTACACATTATATCACAACGTTGCAGTTATCAAAACATTGTTCCTGTACTAAAAGAGAAATGAGGGAGAGGATGGGGAGTTCTCATTAGGGTGAAAGAAGGAGACAACTACAGAAGAGGAGATAAAATAACAATAAGGCTATCCAAAATCGTTATTAGGCATCATATTAATTATTTTTTAAAACATATAATACATTTAAGATGGTGTATAGATAGATGTATACGGTTTAAATGAAAGTTTCTCATCTGGGTTGATGACAATGCTCCTGTCAAGATATATAAGGTCCATAACAGAAGTAGAAAGGTTTTAAGATACAGGTATGGAGAGGACCAGAGCAAACCACTGTTTCCTAGGCATGAAGATCAGAGCAGCCAGTATTCTAGTATGAAATAGAAAGAGGTTCATGATACCTTGCCCCAGATAAAATGTTATGGACAGTTGATTGTATTGTGGGTAGGGAGACTCAGTTTTCTTTACATGTGTGACTCCTGGTTAGCTGAACATACTTCCGCGAGTGATTTTTCCCCTGCACTAAAGTATAAAGATCACTCATTGGTGTCAATGTTTTAGGTACTAAAAAATAAAAGAAGACACAAATTCAGTAAATGACAATCAGTCTTTGAGAGGTTATAGGAAGGAGTTGGTAGTGAACATTATCAAGGTACATGGTAAGAAAATATAAACACAAACAAAACTCAAAGAATAATAAAAACAAAGAATAAAGAAATTTTATTAAAAATGTGTTTTTTTAAAAAAAATCAGATTGTCTATCATATTTGGACTTAGTATCTACCCAGAAGTCACAGGTCTTGAGCAAAATATAGCCAAGTTCTTTGTGAGTATGTGGCTTGTAATTTAACCTCTGATAAAGGACTGGTTTCCATCAGAAATACATTCACCACCCACATGTCTATTAGTATCCCCTTTCCTGAGCTTCCAGCAGAATCACCCATTCAGCGCGACTTATAGCATAAATATTTTCACTGTTATTTTTGTCTCCACTTTTAAAAATCCATCTCTCAACTAGTTTCAGTGACTCAGAGAACTATGTGCTCATGTTTAAGCCCATGATTGACCCTGCTCCCAATAGCAGTTACCTGATTTAGTCAGATTTCTTTCTTCTTTATGAAAATATCTTAATATTCTCTGTAAATGTTCAAGGATACCCCAGATTAGGGACCTTCACTAATATCACAGGTATTTGTCAATCCAATCAAGATAACAAACAAGACGAGTCATTGTACCCGTTATGTATACACTGTACTTACTTCCCCACAACTGCACACACATGCATAGACACAACTTGTGTTCAAACAAGTGCATTACACAAAAGGACAATGACATAGAAGCAGTAACAAAAACATTGACACAGAAATCCCCCAAACCAAATGGATTTACTACTGAATTTTATCTGACTTGTAGATAAAATTAATATAAAAAATTAAAAAAAGAGTTAATTTTACATTGAATCTTCAATTACAAAAAAAGACTAAGGAAAAAATATTTAAAAGAGCAGATGCAAATGTTGGGAACAATTGGTAATTTTAAATTTAAAATAAAAAAAATATATATAATACTATATATATATATACATATATATATATATATATATATACACACACATATTATATAGATTGTTTGAATGTAAGTCTGTGGTTTATATGAGCCTGTAGTCTGTAGAGATCAAAAGAGGCCAAAGAGGCCATGTAACCCCCTAAAAGTGAAGTTTCAGTTGGTTTCTGGGATAACATGTGAGTGCTATGAAGGGAACCCAAAACCTCAAGAAGAACAGGAGTGCTGCTCTTAATATAAAACCAACTCCCCAGCCCCTGGCAAAATAATAATATAAACTTGATTATAATAGAGGCTCATGCATATATAATTTGCATCCAAATTTATCAAGTTATATATATATATATATATATATATATATATATATATATATATATATATATATCATATGTATATATATATACACTCACTATATAGATACACACTATATGTATATTTTATGTATATACAATATATGTATACTATATAGAATATAGTATACTATATATAATATAAACAGCATATTGATGCAAATTTATTTTACTATTAAGCTACTTAAAACTACATAAAATAGAGGAGAACCTGAAGATTTATTATTATACCTGAAAGCCAAATAAAAATGACTGAGATCTTTCCATTCTGCAACTCTCCTCTTCTGGAATAATGAAATACTCACAGAATGCTAAGGGGAACTTGGAAATGATATGTAGAGATGTTTGTATTTCTGTAACTTTGGGAACAGTTCTGAACAGATAATAACAGATAATTCTGTTATTATCTAATTAATAACAGAATTAGATATAGTCAGGATGTAACTGCTTCTAGATGGAAATGATTCATACTCACTCAAGTAGCTATTGACTTCCCAATCATCCCAATAAAAACCCTCAGTTTAAAACAAAGTCTAGGCTAGAATATTTATTTCCAAGTCTGTCATATATAACATTTTTATTTCTTTTTGGTCAGACTTTATATTACCATACTTAAGTGACTGGTTTAAAAGTTGGACCAATAGCCATGATACAGTAATGCACACGTCACTCCTTTTTCAGTGAGTTCAAAGTCTTTGTCTTTCCGTCTCTCTCATACTACGTGTGTGTATCTGAGACAGAGAGAGTGGGTGGTGGAGAGGGAGAGAGATTGAGTGTATGCATGGTGTTTAAATATTGATTTTTAACAATGATTGTATTTTTCCTAGTGGATCATTTCTCATTGTGGTCCAGAGAGCTATTTGTGTTTCTGCGTCAGTGACTTTCAAGAGTGGATCTTATTGCCTGCATCAGATAAGAACAAATGAAGATTTATTTTCTTTTTAATTGTGGCAGATGGGGGCATGTGTGTGAATGTCCTGAGGAGAGCAGCCATCTCAGACTCCCTAGAACTGGAGTTAGTTAGAAGTGCTGAGAGCCAGGCTTGGGTCTGTTGAAGAAACAGTAGATATTCTAAACAGTGACATTCTGCTTTTAACCTCTCTTTTCTATTGTAAGTCATCATTTCTTTGCATCAGTAACTTCTGCCTCCCAATCGTTCTTTGAATGAAAGCATTCCTTGATCATTATATTGTCTTTCTCCCCACACTTTGTATTAGATAGTATTTAAGGGACAGATAACATGTTAACTGACAAGTTCTTGGTTTCAGAATCTTGTTCATAGATGATTTGGGTATTGAGGTGTTGGACATCCTTTAGAAGAATACATGCAGTTGAATATGAGTCGACCATTTCCCTTATTCTTCAGTATATGTCCTACTTGAGGTAGCAGAGAGAGAACATCACATCTGATGTCTGAAAGAGTAAGCTACGGGAGAACCAAGTACCATGCTTTCATGTTATTGTTGAGTGACTACACATTTGAAGGTTATGCTTTTCAGGCTACTTTGCGTATGTAGGGCTTATGGCCGGTTTGGATAGGGTGACACTGTTGGAATATGAGTAGATGTGAACTAAAGCAATGCAGGTTGAGATGACCAAGAAGGCACAACTTTTTCACATTAAAAAAATGTGTTTGGCTCCTATTAGCTGTTGAAGAGAGAAGATTCCACAGAGGACCCGAGGCCTTAAGAGATATTGAACCCAAATTTCAATAAAACCCAAAACTCAGGGAAGCCTGAGGCTACAAATAATAACCAAGGGGGAAACTGCTCATCCATTATAAAATACCTGCTTGAGTCAAACACATTTCTATAAGCATTTGACATCTTAGGTTTCTTGAGTATGTTGCTTATGGCATCACATATCACCATAATTAATACTAGTGGATTTGCAAAAGTCCTCCTGAATATTCTTTGTAATAGCATCTAAATAATCCTCTATAAATATACTACAAATTGTAATTATCAGATAGTTAGAAAGTGACTAATGTAAGGGCAGATTAATGTACCAGCTTTTTAAGGAAAATTAATATGAAAATAATAGATCTAAAATTATAATTTAATCTTAGATGTCAGATTTTCTTCTTCCTTAGTTGTAACCCTCATCTCAGCTCTCCTCCTCCCACAACTGTATTATAATGACATTTCCATGCCTCCCTTTTTCTGAAATTAATTTTTCCCTTTAATAGATCTGGGCTGGGATGACATCTGTTTGTTGATACTTACTATTTCTAAATCTGCACAAATCCTGCAAAATCCTTTCAGTGTCTTTGGAAAGGATTGATCCTCCATGTGGTTTACCATTATTAGCAAATTAAGATGCCCTCTGGGACAAGATTTCCACACATAAGTCATTTAAATACTGTGCAGAGAATAGGTTTAACCACAATACTAATCTCAGTGTCTGTTGAAAATCACTAGTGTGTGTTCTCAGTCTCATGCAATTCTCTGTACTCTAGGTTTCTAGAAGGAGAAAAACTTGATTCTTCTTTCTTGATCAGAGAAAAGACCAAATCCAATTAGTTAAAGTCTCATAGCTTCATGAGGTTGTAACCTTTCACTCTCAAAGAAAAACTCAAGTCACACTTAGCTCTGGAAATGGGGGCGACTATCCTTTTGAAAACTCCATTTCCAGGTCAAATAATTACTAATAATACCTCTAAGAAAGTCTCTTGCATTTCTGGCACAAATAACTCCATAAGTTTCTGAGACAGAAATTTAAAATTAACTGAACTGTTACTAAATTTTATTAATCTGAAGGATAAAATTAAAACTATCCCTCTTTCACTTTGTATTACAATAATGCTGTTAGACTTGGCAATTTTCTCTACCCCTTCCCCTTCAAAACCCATTTGTTACATAACTGCAAAGTACCCTACACTTTGACCTTGCTGCACTTCATCTTACCAGGAAGAAAGAAATGGCTACCATTTAAAGTAGGTGTCTGAGTCAGAGAACTGAATTAAAGACATTTAGCAGAACAGCTTCTTCAACCTCCACCTCTCTACCAGCAGCTTGCTGTCCCCTCTAACATGACTCCAGGTGATTTGTGGCTCGGAGTACATTTTAGAAGTTCTGGTCCAGGAGAATTTCAAAATGGATTTTGCCAGAAGCACTTTTTCTCATTCATTTAAAAGGAAATTGCAACCACACATTTCTGACTCATTTATGCTCAAATCATCAACATTTTGGCTTCTGGGAGCTCTCTGATGACCAGCTAGCCTAGGATAGTTTTTAATGAGTCTTAAAGTGAATTTCTCTTAAAAAATCAGGAAGTCATAGAATGCTCAACATCTCATTTGTTATGCAAAGCAACTTTCCATCAAATGTACAATAAAAGTTTTATATCATACCCAATGTCATTTCCCTTTAAATCTCATTCATAATCTATAAAGCATTTACTTCTAAACTTTTGCTTAGATTTTTCATTTGTATTCACATGTTATTTTTTTACTTTTGACAAATTTTAATTCATTCTTGTGGTTCATGTTAGAAACTCAGTAGTAAGAATGTCAGTTATGTAATACCCAGAGTCTTTTGCAACTTGAATAAGGTTCCTAGTATCTCTCAGCTTTAGAGGATTCCTGCTGATTTTTGCACACTTCTTTCTTCACTTTCCTCTCAAGCCAAGGTTCATGACCAGGTGGTACTGTCTTTGATAATACTGGAAAGGGATGATGGAACCAGGATGACATGTTTGAAAAATGGAGTGATAAATGTTTCCACAGTCATGTGCAGCTGGTACAGTTTCTACTCAACAACCTTTTCCACCTCAACCCTAGCAGTTATCAAAGCAAGAGGTAGATTTTATATTATTTCTATCCATAACAATTTATTAAAATATTTTGATAAGAAAATGATTCTTTTCATTTATAAGAAATGAATTGTAGTTTGACTCTAGCCATGACATACTATTGTGGCTATGTATTGAACAGTAATATGGTGAATGTTAACTACTGTCTAGCCACTTTGTAGACACTATTATATTTTAGTCAGAGAGTGAAGTCATATTCTCCAATGCTGCCATTCTTGGGTAAAATTTATGGATAGTTTCCAGTAAAGGATAGTTCTTTTCCTCCTTAATGGGTGGATTCCTGATTTATTTGATGGTACTGGGGGGATGTGGTAGAAATGATCAAAGGTATCATGGAACCATTTTCTTGAGGGTGAAACATTCTTTGTTTGAGAGAAAATTGAGACTCATAAAACTTGCGAAGCCAATAGACTAGAATGGATCAAGACACTCACTAAATGTAAAGGATTCAGGAATGTCAAAGGCTTGTGAGATTCACAAGGCTCTCATCCAAGATTGTATGAGCAGTAAACACCTGCTAGGGGAAGAGAGGGAAGAAGGATTCTCTTTGACAGAATTACTTATAAGTTGTGTTGCGGGGTGGAACTCTGGGGCATAACTTTTATGAATTGCCACTCAAGCTAGAATGGGACATATACTGATGCCACTGTCTGAGAATCACCCTCATTTCTGCAAGTAACCCCAGTAAACACATTGATTCACCCATCTAGGAATTGAACGAATCATTGCTTTTGTCTATGGTCAGTGCCTTCCCTGGGTTACTAGGCACTTCTGTCCAGAAAATGTCTCAAAATACAGAGCCAGCTGAAAGTACAGCTTTAGAGAGCTTATCAGGTCTCCAGTCTCACTTCTCTCTTGCTCACTTCTCTCTTGCTCCCTTCTCTTCCTTCTCTCTTCCCTTCTACTCATTATGTATTTCTTTCTGCTTTCTGAAACAGTCAACCTAATGATGGGCTGAGATCAGAAACCGTGACGTTACCTTGCCTGAATCTAACTAAAACTTTTGCTAGATTTAACCTTTAGTTCTTTGAACTGATTATTCTTTTGTATCTTGTCATAACAATTGAAAGCTGAAGAACGTGAAAATTGGTGAAGCTGTGGTCAGTGCCCCGAAACTTCGTTCCACATCATCTAATCTTCTCACCCCAACTTTAAGTTGAAGGGATTGTCTATTCATGATGAAATGACATCATTGAGTTCATTGCACATATAATTTCCACTCAAAAAGCCCTTACACTCATGAGAGACACACAGGTTTCTATGGTCTTGGGGATTGCTTTGCAAAGGAACATTGTAAATTTTTCTATTTTAAATATTATTTAGTTAATGATTGCATATAAATTTCACCTGCCCTTTATGCAGATAACTCAGATCCTTTATGAAGAATTTTTACAGCTGATTTCTGTCTTACTAACCTCTTGTTGGGCCATGGTCATCTGTTTTCCATTAGAGTGTCATGTGATAGCTCATCAAAATAAAATTTAATAGTTATTAGGCATTACTTCAGGAAAAACACAAATGTTCTCCACTCAACAGGTGTTAAAATGCTATTTTAGAAACAATTATAACAATTGATTCTTGAATATTTAATCTTGTCCTTTTTCTTTGGGATTATCAGCCATTTTGTATTTCTAGTTTACATTTTTTGTGGCCTGTGATTTCTCTTAATTACTTTCTTACTCTGTGAACTCTATGAGTTCTTAAATTCATTCATTCATTCATTCACTCATATACTAACTTAATCATCAAATTCTTACAAAGTCCCTCTTAAGAGATGGTTGTCACAGAATGTATGAGAATATATTTTTAAAACTCTACAGATATTAAAGAAAAAAGGTTAGTGGAAGACAGACAGACAAATTGCAGTAAATGAGGTATTGTCTGCCAAAGCTATGCATAAGGATTAAATTCAGGCTCTAATACAACTGGAAAGGTAGGGTGATTTGCACTCAACAGAGCCAACATTTGAACAGTGTTCTCAGTAACAAATAGACATTGTCACCATGGAGAAAAATGGCTGAGAGTTTTAGGTAAAGAGCATGAAATGAGACAGAGACTGATACAGGAAGAACATGACAGTGACACAGTATTTCTGCAGGGCTGTAGGACAGACTGAGGTTACAGGTAGGAGCTCACTTAGCAAATTCATAAGACAAATAGAATGTGGTCAGCCATGGGAAGCTGACCAAGGTTGTTAAACAGAAAACTGTGGCTGAAAAGGGCACCAGAATTTCCTACTAGGGAAGACTGTGTAAATGGTCATGTCCTTACTTATGCAAATGAGCTTCAGCTATAAAACTTAAGTGGATGATCCTCAGACCAAATGCCCTGGCACCATTTCTACAGAGAGTGCAGAAATATTCAGACCCAGCTGGAAAGAGTGGACTCATTATGGTCAAAACACTTGAGAAAAATTCTGTTTCTTCTAACCAAATTGCTTGTCATATGTCACACGAGATTTCAAAGAATAGGATCAATATTTTAAATATAACATTATGTAATATTTTTTAAATGTAGCTTAGTTAATAAACCAAGAGGGGAAAAATTCATTTTTGATGAGTTACATGTATACTACTCATATACATATACGAACATACACATATATAACAGAAACAAATATTTGACCTTTGACCTAAGTACTTTATAATCACATTTCTGAGTATTATATAAAAAATGGGTTCTTGCATTTGGCCTACAAATTTAGGTTTTGAAACCATAGAAAGATTTATTAATTTAATAATTTCTGCACTCTCTCTCATCTTCCTAATGCCTTCCCTGTGTCTACTGTTAAAATCCATGGCCTTTTATCTTTTACATACATATTCAAATAAATCTATAAATGAAAACTGCCAACTCCATTTAGAGTTTCTGTCTTGTGTATTTCTTTCTTTCTTTTTTTTTTTTTTTTTATTGCTTGGCGTTTTTTTTTAATATAGTTTAATTTTTCAGGTAGAGTTTTTTTTTTATTTTTTAAACGACTTTATTTTGCAAAACAAAGATAAATGTACAGATTTTGTGTATTTCTACTTTAGGACTAATTACTTAAGATTTGAAAAACATGTAGGGTACCTATCGCTCAGAAAGACAAATTCTTTCTTGGCAGTTTTGAATTGCTCTTCATCTTAAGGATAGGGACCCATGCCAATTTCCCTGTCTACACTGTCATGTCCACAGAGGTCAGTGTTCAAGTCTTGTTTAAACAGCTTAACTGTAGATATATCTTGAGTATAGTTTCTCTGTCAGAGATAGAAAACTTATGCTTGAAGTAGATTTCTGCATTTTACTGTCTTTCTGTTCCTCAGCCCATGGTTTTCCTTCAACCTCAAGTGTAAGAGTTGTATCATAGATGCATAAATTGTTTCTTGAAACAATCTTCAGTGGTTCTTTGTATTTTGAATAGTTCTGGGTTGATATCTACTGTAAACAAGAAGCGTCTTTGATTAGGGATGAGAGTTTCACTTATATGCAGATATAAATATACAGATCTAAATTCCAGCTAGTAATTATACTGCCTTAGGGAAATGGTAGTCACAAGTTCTCTTCTGAGATGCAGGGTCTCAATAGTCAGGCAAGGTTGACTAGTTTTACACAACCAGGCATGATTTCCCTCTTGTTCAGTGTAACTTAACTTCAATTAGATACCTGCTGGTTACTACCTAAATGTGAGTACCATTAGTGCACTTTTGAGATATTTTTCTGTCATGCTGATTATTGGTGTGTTTCACATCCATTACAGCTGGGTAGAACTACAAAATAACTTCCTTCCTTGCCTGCTCAGATAGTTCCTCCTTGTGTTATGGAAGATAGTCTTTAAAGAAGATACTTTTGAGTCAGAGACAGTTCAATTATTCAGAATCCTGGGTCTGAATTGCATGGTATCTTTATCAATAGGAACTTACCTTCAACTTTTCCAAGGCAACCATGGACAACAGCAATAGCTTATCTTGTATAGGGATGTCTTGGAAAAACAAAAAATCATCTGATATACCAAAACACTAGGTGCAGCACTAAGGTAGCAATTTCTATGATTTTGGCTTTCCCACTTTAGCTTAGTGATGGATGCATCTTCAGGCTACAGCAAGATGCATTCTATTATAACCATATAGATGTTATATGTCCAGAACATTCATAGTCTCTTTTTGTGCCTTTCTTAAAGAAATAATTTTTTTCTATAATTAAACTAAGCTACCTTCTAAAAAAATCTGTTTCCAAATACTAATCATTCTTTGTGACATGAGTTACTATTGTTGACCCAGATTGTTAGAGGTGGTAAGGCATTCAGCTTCCTCTGGATTGTATACTATCTAGAAAATGTCAGAATGCTTGAAAAAACAAAGAGAGAAACGGCTCATGTACACACAGTTTAAGCACACATAATTTGTCAGTTTTGTGCCTCTGGCTCTGCCCTTTTAAAGGCTTTTCACAGTCAATAGTCCTTCACAGCAGTACTTGCAGGTAATTGAGACACTCTGAGGTTCTGGTCAGCCTCACATCTCTTTCTACAAGATGTTTGAAGAAATCCTGCAATAAGCCTGTTGGAATATTCTAGCAATACACTGATGTTTTCTTTTTTGTCCTTGTTTTGTTTTGTTATTTTTTTCCCTGGGCTTCATCGTCTCAAGAATCAGCATCATCAATCTTGCCAAGCATTTCTCTCATAAGTTTTGCCTCTCAGTAACAGGATTTAGTGCTTTGGCCAGTCCCCAAATTTCCATTAATGATTCCATCATGGATTCAGCTGGGTGTTGAAGGCAGACATCATTTCCCCCTCTCACTGGCAGTGAGAAGTGCTCTGCATAAAATGTGACCCATCAGACTCTCAGTCCACATACACAGGAGTTTGGGGATTGCCTAACATATTGGGCCTCTAGCACTGGTCCATCTTCTAGCTCTAATTGTACCTTTCGAGTTCTTTCATTTGACTTTTTCTCAAACCCACTCCACTGCAAACATTCATCTGACAGTCAGTAGTCACTGTCAATACCTACAAAGGCAAGGGCCCACTCTACTACACAGTATTCTCTTTTTAAATGACAGAGACCAGAGCTTATCTTTACATTTCATGCCTTGCTGAAGATCATAGCATTACTTAGAATCTCATTTTAGTTCATTTTGTCTTATCAATATCCTAATGGCCTGGGTACAATTTACTAAAAGTTAGATTAAATAGTAAAAGGGCTTATAGTTATTCACTCCTCTATCACAAAAGGAAATATGGAAAATGCAAGCTAAGAAGATGACAGGAGGGTTCCTAGTCTGATAAACTCAGCTTCTACCTGCTCTCTCTTCTTAACTATCATGTTTGCAACTACCAATTTGCATTGGGAGAACCAATCTTGATTATACTTTTAAAGCTTTATCACATTATCTTTTAAAACAATCTATGACAATATATGATCAGAATGATTACATGTATGTACCTGTACAAGGTGTACATATGTATATGTGTATATGTGTATGTATGTATGTATGCATAGTTTAAATGAAATTGCACCATTTAGTGTGATAATGCTCCCCAAGAGCCAGAGACCATCCAACACAACAATAGTGCCAGGCATGAGAAGCCTTCTGTCAAATGATTTGTCAGGGGAATTCAAGGTACTCCCCAAACAATATTGCTTCAAGCACAGAGTTGAAATGGAAGACTCTATTTCTACAAACACCACACACTTTGGATCCAGAACTTGGAGAAGTCAAGCTGGAACTAACTCGGAACTTTCGTTCTGAGGACCAGCTGTACCTGAAAGCTGTCAAGGTAACAAATAGGAAATAACTCTACCCAGGTGGAGAGCCTATGAACCACAACAATGACCAGGGCAACAGATCCCCAAGGGTGCAATAGTGGAACTTAGTACTCAAGGGTAACCAAAGGCTTCCTAATTGAGTTTCAGATCCATTCAGTAGGAGGAAACTCATTCTTGGTACTAGAATCTTAAGCACATATCAATGACTGGTGAGGTGATGGACCTTAGATGAAAACCTACTATTGTCACTTTCCTAAATTAGCATAATCCCCAGCTACATATATTCACCCTGTAACAACAGATAAGTGTAGCACCTTATCCAACAAGCTTCATTTTTACAGCAGAAACAGACCATTATTACAGAAATGTAAAACTGGTCAAAATGCAGAGAAAAAAAATTGACCTTGGGGTATCTAGTCTTTAATTATCTATCTAAAATGCTCTACAACAAAAGCTCATGGAACATCTAGAAAAAGGCAGAAAAATGCAACAGCCAGAGGACCAGGAAGTGTGCTCCAAAATTAAATCTTCTAGATGTGACAGAGAGCATCACCCATGAAACCTTAATTCTATGGTAGCCTGAACAAAACCTACACAATAATAACACCGGTTGATATCCCAATATATAAGGGGAAAAATCTCACAAGCCTCATCCCCAAATGAAGAGATATAAGTGATGAATATCTACTAAAGGAGCAGATTGTGTCTTCTTTAGAGAAGAGATGTTTGAGAAGTTAGCAACTCCTTAGTAATCAATTCTAGACTCATATGTACATGGGAAACAATAAAGATCATGTGTTTGTGTATGTGTGTGTGTGTTTGTATAATATTGATAAAGAAAAGGTGTTTAATCTGAGAGATAGTTTAGAGATATAGAAGAAATTGGAAGGAAGAGAGGTTATGGTGGAAATGATGTCAATATAGTTCTCAGGTATGAAATTATCAAAAAATAACAAAAGAAAGTACAAGAGAAAAAGATAAAGAGAGATTCAGGGTTCCTCTCAGATGAATGCAACTGCACACAAGGTTCAAAGGTTGTCCATGAGGGCTGTACTCTTCTCCTTTGTCACCGCCTTTGTGAATGGGGAAATACTTTCCTCCTGGGAACTCCCCAGAGTCAGCAAAGTTGGCTTCTGTTATTCCCTTCCTTGCATTTTCATTAATTAATTAATTAACTAATTAATTTACTTTATACCCCCATAGCAGCTCACACTCCTTTCTCTCCATCCAGTCCATGTCCCCTTTCTTGCCTCTCCCATCCTCCCTTTCTTTAGAAAAGGGAAGGTCTCCCATGAATATCAATCCCTTGGTATATCACATTGCAACAGGACTAGGTACATATTCTCCTACTGCGGCTGAAGAAGGCAGCCCAACTAGGAGAAAGTCAAGAAAAGGCAGGCAACACCTTCCATTTTAATGACTTGCAACTTGAAAGGAGCAGAAACCACTTCTCTTACACTCTTATGTATTCAATTTGTACACTCCTTTGTACTGAGAGGATTACTGGTGTCCTGCCTTTGATCAAGGGCAGAACCCACATGATTAGACACTTCTGGGTCATCTGCTACCTATTCTTATGAAGATAGTAGCAGAACACATTGGCAGACACAGGGATATTCCATGAATGTAGGAAGTAGGTGTACAAGGCAGAGACAGAGATGACAAAGATAATGTGCTCTTCACAAGAGGAAACATGAGAGGCTTGGTCAAGGTCAGCTTTGGGTACCACATTATCCCTGGCCCATGGTAACATACTTGCCCCAGCTTCATTCTACTTGCTAAAGCTTCACAGCTGCCTTATGTTGTGTGGGAAGATGTATTTGCCCAGCAAGTAGAAAAGATCATGTTGATGTATCCTAAAGAGTTCTTCAGATGAATGCCACTCTACAAGTATGAAATGCTTCAGAAGACAACCTCTGCAACTTGGAGTTAATTTATGCAAAGGAGGTGGGGAGGTTAGAAGCAGCTATACAAAGCCATTCCTCACCCTGTCTGTATTTTACAGTTTACATTGAAAGACTATCTCCCTAACCCCCACAAACAGAAAAAAAAAAAATAGTTTGCCACAAAATAAGCTTCAATCCTATTTTCTTTCCCAGTGATATTACTTTCTATCTTTCTGGCTTCTCCAGTGAGTAGATCATGTGAAAGCATTAATGATTGCACAATGCACGGGGTTAGTAAGGTAAGCGGAGCTCATAATTACCTCATTTACATTCTTTTATTCACTGAAACAGAATTCTTAATGACTTTTATGTGAAATGCTGGGTAATCAGCACAAATGAAGCTCTCTGTGCAGGGTGGAGAAGTGAGCCAAGTTTTGGCTCTCAGCAGAAATGCCCGATGAATGGTCAAAGGAAAGGGCCCAGCATGGAAGTCTCCGATGTGAGGAATTAAGAATCAGAGCAAACAGAAGCTAATGCAACTAGGCTGAGCTCTCCCAACTTAGGCTTAGAGGCACAGAGTACGATATACTCTTACCTCCTCCCGGATTACCGGAAGAAAACTAATCAGAGATCAGTACTCAGAATATTGTAAGACAAAACTGGTCAGTGAGTGAAGACAACTGCATTCTAGTCTTGCTTAATACAAACTGGGAACCCTTTAGTAAGCATTGCCACCTCTCTGTATCATTTAATAGGGGAACAAAAATGTCTGGAGTCTTCTTAAACAGGTCATTCAATTTCTTCCGGGCACAACAGTTCAGGATCTGCAGAAAGGTTGGAACTGTGGCATTTTGATGCCAAAACTCCAGCTGATGTTTAAATGACAGCAAAGAAAACAAACACATTTTTAAAAATCTAAATGAATCCCTATGGGGAAAAAACTAAAACTCTTTGGGTAAACCATTCTTGATATTCGGAATCAAAGAAATACTGATATATGTAAAGAATGAAAAACAGCCAATTATGGCATGCACTTCAGACCTCATGCACATTTAAAAGAAAAAGTATAACATTTCATTGTTTAATATCCCATTGACCAAAGGCAGTGTAAACCCAACAGTATGGAGGGCAGGGACTATTTTCTATTAATAAGGCTATTATCTGAGTGGGAAAGAGGGAATATTACAGGAGAAAAGTACATCCTACCATTTCTGTGTCTCTTAGTTTCCTTAGAAAAATCAGCCTCATTAATTCCAGATTTTAATGTCTTCAAGTGTCCAGACCTCAGACTATCTATTTTCTGCAAGTCTTATGGAATATGATTCAGGTGATCTCCAGATGCACTTCACCTCCAGGGCATCACTGGTGTGTCTGAGTGAGACTGTAATTTGAAATGACATCCTGTTTATGTTAGAGACTGTTCTAGACTTCCTTTTCCTGAACATGATGCTGGTGTTTAAATGTAGATCACCAATTGTAAATCACTTTAGGAAGCATGAGGTCCTATGTATCCATGCCAGGCACACTCTACCTTGTGCCTCACTTCATAATATATGGTAATAATACACAGTATATAAAGGGCTTTAACCAGTGTATGTTATTACTTACGCCATTATTTTAATAAAAAATGTCAAACTTTTCAGGGGTAAAAAGAAACAGGGCTAGAATAAATTTTTATACTCATAGACTTCCTTCTTAAATTTTTTATAGCTTTTTGAACTGTTATAAACATGGCTGCTTTTAAAAATCTTTCTCTCTGTGTGCTTGTATGTATTCCTGTGAGAGTATAGGTCAATAGTGCCATGGAACATGTGTGACAGTCAAAGGCAACACTGGGTGCTGCTTCTCGCCTTTCGCTTTGTTTGAGACAAGGTCTCTTATTGGCTATTGCATTTGCAATGCTAGCAGGCCTGTGAATTTCAGGAGCTGGGGGGGGGGTATTCCCCTTGCTCTCATCCAGCCTTGCCCTAGCAGAGATGGGATTAAATATTTGCTACTATATTCAGCTTTGTGTGGGATCTAGAGAAGTGAATTTGGGTTTTCACAATTGTTTGGCAAGAGTTCTAACCACTGAACCATCTCTGTAGTCCAAGTATTTTTTTTTTTTTTTTTTTTTTTTTTTTTTGTAAGTATCACTTGTGTGTAAAGGAAAATGCACTACCATGGTGTGGAAGGCAAGATGGTAAATATTTCCAGCTTTCTCTCAGTAGGTAACTGTCAGTATTCAGAGTTGTACAGCAAGGTTAAGATTACACTCACATGTCAAATTTAATACCTCCCCTTCTCCACAACACTGCTGTGAATTTCTACTTTGTGCGAGAGACTGCTGTGTTTCTATCTTTATTTCCCTCCTATTTTCAAACACCTCATTATATCTGCCAGGCTATGAAATTTCACTACACACTATGGCCTGAAGCTTCTCATCCTCCTATATGTCTCGGGATGACAGGCCAATAGCATTGGTACTCTGAAAAGGACAGATGTGAGGCCTGCAATTGGAAGGGGCCGGGCAGTGGTCAAGAATCTACAGTCAGTTTCCCCTCAACATTGGCATGCCAACCAAGGCAGTCAGTGTAGCCTGGCTGTATGCTAAGGCCAGGAACTCGGGTGCCTTCTCTGGTTCCTACAATGTGGTTATAGGAAGAAACTGCCCTTCCTTTTTAGATTGTAGCAAACTTGATGTGGTAAATAACTGTGAGGAAAACCTTTCTGTGTGTCAAGCAGCATGCCTACAGTGTAAGATGCTAAGTGGAGGTACAGAATCCACATTCTCCCCATACACTTGGTACCATATAGTCTTGGTACTACGTAGGTTTGGTAACTACATCTATTCTAAAGTCCAGGAATGCAAGGTCTCACAAAGTTTAAATTGTCTTTGGTTTTTTTCTAAGCAGCTCAGTACATATAAGTCTCAGTACATACGTGTTGTTTTTCATGTTTTTTTTTCTTTTTAAATTTTTAAAATCTTTTTAATTTTTTCTAAACAGCAGGTCACATTCCCAGATTCATCTGTTACCAAGAAGGATCCATACTGCCTAAGTATTTCTCTTTAGGGCATTCAGTTTCTCTGGGCTCTTCTGTCAGAGTCAACAGTATGCACTGGGACATACCACTAGCCAGAAGTTTTGGCTGTTCCCACTGTGCAAGGCTACTGCTATTACCTGTCTTCTGTTTGTCCTTGACATTGTATTTCATCTCTGCATTGTGATCATACTCCTACAAGCTTCCTGGAGACTAGAGAGGCCCCAAACAACAACTTTGGCGTTATGACCAATAGTAAGTATTTGCACACTACTATTAGAATATAGCTTAAACAATTGGAGTTTTGCCCTCATTCGATTTCAGCTCTTTACAAACTGTCTCTGGGCTCAAGTAGCAGCTATTATTTGGGTCATGGATTCTGTGTTCCCCAAGCTATGGGTTTTGAATTTCTGTATCAACTATTTGATGCCTGGCTTTGTATCTTGAAAATATAACTTCTGATAACCGGAAATATTCTAAGCATTGGGTATTCCAGAGAGAGAAGAAAGTGGCTGCTCAGGGTGTATCTCAGTCGGTAGACTGGATCTGATGGTACATGCCTGTGATGCCAGTACTTGAGAAGAGAGGCAGGAGAGTTAAAATTCAAGGTCATCCTTATGTACATAGTAAGTCTGAAACCAGCGTGACCACAGTTCTATTTCATTTTATATTATATTCATAGGTGTTTTTCCTAGATGCATGCCTGTGTGCTCATGCATAAGAATGCATTTTGGTCCTCTAGACCTTGAGTTACAGATGATTATGAACCACCATGCTGGGTGTTGGAAGTCAAATCCAGGTCCTCTGGGAGAGCAGCCAGTGCTCCTAACTTCTGAGGCTCTCTCAAGCTGTCATGAGATATACTTTTTAAAGTGGGAAAGCAATGAAGACTAGTGAGTAAAGCCTAAATCTGGAAGGAAAAGTGATGCCAGGATTATACCAGGAAATGGTCCTAGGGCTGAAGAAAGAGGATCGCTCTTAATCAAGAAGAGTACATGGAATATCAAGTTTATAGAGCTCAAATGGAAAGTTGTTTGTCTGTCACCTTCAGAAAGTACAGGACTATCCTACAGGCCATACTGCTGAAAGAGGCTACTGCCAAAACTGTTGGTCATATTCCAGATAAATGGAAGGGATAGTAGAAGGGATGACATGCATTTATTGCAGGACTTATAGAAATGAGGCCACAAGTGGAACCGAAAACGCTCCTTCCTTGTGGGTAACTTTTGTACAGTAAAATGTTACTACTAAGGTTGCTGAGGACAATTAAGGTCAAATTCCTGTTTGGCTGTGAATAATGTGTGCTTCACAGTGATGATACTATGCAACATACCACAGCTGTGGAGCTGTGGCAAGAACTGCTAATGTATAGAACCAAATTTCTATTGGACTTTAGACCCACTTCACCAGGAAAGCCACATCTGGTGTTGGGCGCTTCGACAAAATATAGCCTTGTTATAGGGAAGAGGCAGAATCCAGTGAAAAGGCAGCTGATATTACTTTGTCCAATAAGGTATTGGCTGGGAGTTTTCTGACACCCGTGTTTCCAAGCATAGGTTATTACTGCTGTGTCTATTTGGATGTTTCTGTTTTGTGGACTTTTTTGTCCTTCCTCTCACTTATGTTTTGTAGTAAGAAGCACACCTCATGGGATGGGCAATAGCCATTCTATGGGGACAAAGTTAAGAAGAAGGAACAGAGGTTTGCTACCTTGCTTGAGGTGGAGGAAAATAGTCATCTATGTCACTGCTCCGGGCTCCAGGATTCTTGTGGAAGGGTTGGGTCAGAATGAATTTAAAAGGAAGATGAAGAGGTGAGTGACATACAGAACCACCATTTGTCACTCTGCCACCATCTTTGGAAGCTCTCCTGAAAGAGCACCAGAGTTGGACTTGTTGAGAGTTACCATTTCCTCATACAAGGAAAGGAGACGGATGGTTACAGGACCTCACCCGAGGCTCCAGTAGCCTCTTCCAATCAGATTTATGCAATTCTGTTCTAATTGCAAATGTCTTTCAGGGTCTCAGGGAAGGGCTAGAGCAGTGGTTCTTAACCTTCCTAATGCTGCAAGCCTTTAACACAATTCCTCATGTGCTCACTTTCCTGTCCCAATCTTAAAATTACTTCATCGATACTACATAACTGTAATTTTTCTACCGGTAGAATCATAATGTAAGTATCTGTGATTTCCAACGATCTTAGGAGACCTGAATAAAAGGATCATGCAATCCCCAAAGGGGTCGCGACCCACAGGTTGAGAACCAAGGGGGTATGTAGGTAGGGAAGGATGAAGGACACTCCTTCCACACAGCAGTGGTTTAATCATCACTCATGCTGGGGGCAGACTTTCCAGAGTGGCTTCTATGATGTCATCCATGCTCTTGCCTGCAACCCTTTACCCAATGTTCTTTATGTAGCCTTGCTATAGGTATTGGTTCTCCATAGTGAAGCATTATGGAAGTACTGCCAGTAAGTCACTGGGAATAGAGGAGTAAGGAGGCAAGTATTGTTGATGTTTCCCTCAGGGTAGGAAGCTTAGTAACAGTATATGATTAGTGTAAGGCTGAAAATCTCAACAGACAACTGACAATCATTAGAAATATTAAGAAAAGATAAGAAAGTTGGTTATAGCTTTACTATAAAAATAAACACCTTTGAATTATTTTATATAAAACCACTTAATAAATAAGTACACACCAAACTACAATGGATAATATCAGATAAAAGTACTTACAAACAACATATATGATAGAAAGTGTTTCTCTTTCTTCATAGCTATAATCAACATTTAAAAGATTCTATGTTTTTCCTGTTAATAGAGAGAAGGAAATCTACTAAAATAATGATTATGTATATATTTATGAAACTAGTCATGTGAACTCATTCAGATAAAAAAAAAAACTCACAATTACTTAACAGCAAGTGTACTTGGGAGAACCTTGCTTTATCAGTTTATCGAATTTACAAAATGTCACTCGTGTGCTACAAATACACCAATAGACAAGGCAATAGAACAACAGATCCAAAATTATACAGCTATCCAGAGAGTTTCAAAAATTGATTGTCAGTGTCTCAAATCAGTAGATGAAAGATGAGATTGTTTTTTTAATGAAGTCTCATATTGCTATTACTAGCTTCCATTGCAACACTACCATATGTGAATGTGGTGCATGTCAGGAATAATGAGCCAGTACCTACACAGCATTATTAAAGCCCATGCTTTTCTACTTTCCTTGGCTTTTCTGAATGTTTTCCTTTTTTCCCCGTTGAGAAGCTACATTAATCATAACATTTCTAGACTCCTCTTGATTGTGAAATATTCTCCTCCTTTGATCACTCAAGAAGATGACAGTAATTTTGAGCCATCTTTCAGCTTGTACTTTTAAGATGATTTTCTTGTGTTTAACAAAGGAAAGAAGTAACTAAATAATATACTCATCTCTCATCGAATTACAATGGCATTATCCTGGACTTCTTATCCAAAGCTTATCTGTATTTTCCAGCTTCAACCATAAGGAAAGTGGACTCAGCTTTCTGCAACTATTTACATCATTGCTCTATTCTTTGCAAGCTTGGTTTCCAGCATCCTTAGCAAGAGGGGTGTGTCTTAACTACTAGAAGATGCTGCTATATACCACTTGCCTAGTATTTGGTCTTATAGACCTTACTCGTTTTCCAAATTACTCTGGTCAGCCACTTTATCACCATGATCTTTGAGAATTACTCAGATTATACTTCTGTGGTGCACATAGAGCACCATCACAGTCTGCCATGCATCCACCAGTCCTCTGGGGAAGTTTTGAATTTGAAAGTTTAAGATTCCTTGTGCAGTACAGAGTTGAGTAGGCTATTGCAAATGCACATTGCCAAGTATGCATCACCAGGGAATCAGTCAAAGGTTCCAGACCCTACAAAAATATCCCATATTCTATTTACCATTAATTCACTCAGCACAATTTATAACTGCTTTTTACTGAATAGTAGTCCTTCAAAAATATACAATAGTAAAGTTGTTCATTCATCTACTAAGAGATACCTTGTTTGTTTCTAATTTGGAATATCTATAAATAACAGAGTAATAAACTATCAAAGGTAGACATTTATATCTATTTGAAGATACTTAGGAGATATTCTAGACTAAATGAGAAATTCTGTTAGACTTTGTAGGACTCATCTACTATTTTCTAAGGCTGTGCCATTTTGTGTTTGGAATCAGTGATGAATGAGAGTTCCTGAAGTCCCACATAAAACCCAGAACAGGTATTGTCATTTCTTTCTGTAGTTGCATCTCAGGGAAGTTTAATTTGCACTTCTCTGGTGACAAAAGAGGTTGAGCATTGAGCATCTTTTTATCTACTCATTTGGCAACTTCATATTTTCTTTGATGAGGTGTCAGTTCAGATCATTTGCCCATATTTTAATAGAGTTGTTGGGCTTCATGTTTTTGAGTCTTCCAAATATTTTCACTAAGTCTTCAACTTGCCTTTGAAATCTCTTACACTTTTGCCAGAACAAAAGCTTTTAATTTAGTAAAATAAATAGAACACTTCTTTTTATGGGTAATGCTTATGGTTTTGCATCTAAAACCCTGTTATCAAATGTGATGAGCTGGTGAGATGGCTTATAGGGTAAAGGTGTTTACAACTAAACCTGAGGAGATAAATTCTATCACTGCGATCTGTGTGGTAGAAGAAAAGAATTGGTAATCAAATGTGTTCTGTGACCCTCACATAATTATCTGAATGCAAACACACCCATATGTATACACACACTCAAAAAATACATTTTAAAAAACTTAAAATTACACAATATTTTCTATTCATTTTATGATTATTATAACTTTATGTTTTTAAATTTAAGAATAATGGTATCTGTTCAAAGTTTATTTTTGTCTAAAGTATAAGATTCTGGAGGGAAAAGCTGAAGAAGTCCTATGGGTGTGTAGAGTGCTCACAGGTTGTGGCTAAAGCTTAAAAAATTGGTGTCTCATACACTGGATTGTTTTATGCTTCACAAATGTGTTAGTTCTTTTAGAAGCTTTTGCAGTGTTCTTTGAACCTTTTCATCTCCACTCACTCAGTTCTTTTCAGATTTATGCCTCCTCCCTCATTCACTGATTTTGTGTTCTTTTTATTTATTCATTTTTCTTCCATCAGGATCAGTTGGTATTGTTCAGCCTTACATGTGTAACCTTCCAAGGGAATGTGGTGAACTCACCAGTGCCTATACTCTTAGAGAAAACAGACTTACTGGACTCGTCCTCTCTAGCACCTAGCTCACAAGTTGTCAGTATCTTGATGGCTAGTTGAACTTCGTGTTCAACTCTCCTCTCCATGCTAATATTCTTACTGGTTTTGGCATGATCACAACCACTGTGAGTTCACATGTGCAGCTGACCAGAAGATATTGTTTGCATGTTATCATACATCATCCCAGCTCTTAAAATCTTTGTTCTACCTGTTTCAAAATAATTTGTGAACCCTCAGATGAGAAGATTTGATTTATTTATTTTACTTAGGGGTGACTATTTATCAGTTTCTTATTTTCTGTACCTTGGTCAGTTGTAGGTCCTCATGTTAATCACCATCTGCTGCAGATAGTTGCTTCTCTCTCTCTCTCTCTCTCTCTCTCTCTCTCTCTCTCTCTCTCTCTCTCTCTCTCTCTCTCTCTGTGTGTGTGTGTGTGTGTGTGTGTGTCATTATGATTCAGATTAATACTATGTATATTTAGCAAAATAATGATAATAGGCATTATTTTAGGGCCCATGATTTTTCTAACCATAGATTCTTGACTTCTTTAACACTCCCAAGTATATGTTCCACTTTCTGCAACAGACTTTAAGGGCAATCATAAAGTAGTTGGTCACACCCATGCCATACATGATACTATTCACCAGTGGGTATATATTGTTCAACTTGTCATTGTTGTAGATCATGGAGTTCATAGATTGTTATGACAGGGGTTACCTTCCTCCACCAGGAGCATTTATAACACCTTCTAGCTAGATGAAGCTAGTCAGTAGGTATGAAGTATCCCGATCAGTGTCAACTTGAGTTCTTCATATTCTCTGTGTCATTTATGTGTTATCATTAGTAACAAGGTAATTCTGTCAAGTTCTAGAGGGTAACCAAGGGCATTGACAACATATGAAATGTATTAGAGAGTCTGTCCGATGGAATATCACTTGCTAAAATCTCCAAAAGAATACCCTATTTCTGGTACCATTTCTTGTTTTGTTTTGTTGTTGGATGTTTATTTGTTAGTTTGTATTTTTTAGCCTCTGAGGAGTAGTAGGAATGATATTGTGTGGTTAAATGGTAGCCCCTTTTTAATTCTCTCTCTCTTTCTCTCTCTCTCACTTTCTCTCTTTCTCTCCTTTGTGTGTGTGTGTGTGTGTGCGTTCGCGCGCACGCTTGCGTGCACATGCATGTTTGCATCTTTGTGTGTAAAATTCTACAATAGTTTCCATATGACTTTATATATATATTTCCCTTTCCTTTCCTCCAGGAACTCTCCAAATTTAACTCTTGTTATGCCAATATTTCCTTTAATTGTTTATAGCAAAGCATTCAGTCCTGCCCATCATAAAAACCTTTTGCCATGTAAAAGTTAATCAACTATTTTATGTAGGCCAGTTTCCGGTTTTATTGCTTTATCTGTCTGATTCATCAGCAACACTATACTGCCATGACTACTGTAGATCTCCCGAAACCTTCAAACTCAGGCAGTTTATGTTTCATCCATTCTTCTTCAGCAGTTTTGCAGTAATTCTAGCTTTTTTTGCTTTCACATACAGGTTTTAAAATCTATTTGTTGGTATCTATAGAATAAACTTTTAACACATATATTGAGATTTTAGTTAATATACATATTAAGTTGAATAGCAAGCATAAGAAAGTGTATTTAAATAAATTCAGTGGGAATACTTATTTATTTTGCTCAATGATTTGTCATTTTTCTCAGTTTGTAAATATTGACTTTCTACTTATTTGTGGTGTTTACATCTAACTTCGTAAGGCATTTATAAGTTACATTTTTCATAGGTTAGAAAACATTGCTTTCAAATTTAAGTAATTTAATTATTCGGTATCACTATATGTAAATGTATTCAATCCTATATTGTATAACCTTGCTACATAGATTATTAGTTACAAAGGGTTCATTCATTTTCCCACTTGGAGGCAGCTCTCCTTACACATATGTATCAATAAAACTGGTATATTTTTTGATTCTAAAGCTTTATGTCTTTCATGATACTGTATCTAGTTTAGTACAATGCTATTTTCTTAATGAACTTTCCATCTTACACTTGTGCCATACCTTTTTGTTCTTAGGTGTTAATGTCAATGGCTGAAAAGAAAATACCAGACAGAGTTAGGAGAGATCTCTAGACAAAATTGGGCAAAAAAAGTGTCATTTGATTCTTAAATTTTGGTCAAATGACACTATAGAACTATCAAGCTTGGTGCCTTCTTGTCTGAGAAGTTAATATTTAGTGCTTCAATTGCTTTAATACTCCTGTTATAGGTAACAAGCTCATTGATCTCCCTGTACAGTGTAGTATCAGTTTCTAAGGACACTTTCTCTCTCTTGCTTGTGGTGTTATTTATGGCATTTGCCATTTTAATATCCATGAGCCCTATAATCATCATGCTTCTCCATTTTCCCTTCTGTTTCTTTGCTCAGCCTTGTAAAATTATACATATTATGTTAATTTCTGAGGGCCAACTTTTTATTGATTTTGTTATTCAATGTTTTTGATCTGTAAATTTTAAACATTTCTTTCTACTTAATTTATGCTTAACTTGTGTTTCTTTCTTTGGTTTCCTAAAGTAGAAACTTAGATAGTGAAGTTTAGATTTTTTTTTTGCACAGCAGTACACACACACACATACATACATACATACAGACAGACAGACAGACACACACACACACATTCATGCTAACATCATGGACTTCCAAATATCTTGGCAAGCTATATTTTAATTTCAACTCAATAAAAAATTTTAAAATTCTCACTAGACATCTTTGATGCATGTATTAATTAGAAGTGTGTTGTGCCATTTCAAGACACTTGGAGACTGTCCAGCTGCCTTACTGTTGTTTATTTCTAGTTTAATTCAGCTTTGCTTTGAGAATATAGCTTGCATAATTTCCAGCTATTAAAAGTTATTATTACATGAATTATCACAGAGAGTATGGTCATTTTGGTAAATCATCCACAGGAGATTGAGAATAATATGTTCGATTGTTGTCAGGCTGAAGATGCAATGACTACAAATCAGAGCAACATTAGTGATTGTCCATGTAGATCACTCATACTTTTATTAATCTTCAATTTGCTGAAAACTGACAGAGTAGACTAAATATTTCAACTCAAATATTAAATATTTCTACTTCTTTTCATATCTATGAAATGTTAGATGCATACATTTTGCTGATGTATTGTTATACACATATACATTTAGATTGTCCATCTTGTTGTAGAATTGATTTATCATCATTCAATGCCTTAGCTTACTTCTGATGACCTCCTTTGTTCTAAAATAGAACTCTTTGAAATTAATGGAGACACATCAACTTTTTTTTGTGATAGTGTGGTTTATATTTCTGTCTTTAACATTTAACCTACCTGAGTTTGTATATATAAATTGAGTTGCTCATTAACAAGTGTTAGGACTTACGTTTTAGTTTTTTGTTAGCAATATGTCATTAACTCCCATATTTTGTCACTTTTATTTAAAACTATTATTAATAAGTGTTAAACAATAGCAATATTGTGTTTTCTCATGTCTTGATTACCACCATTTTACATGCTTTATTTATTTGTATTGAATATTTTTAAATTTTGATCTCATTTCCTGCATAATATTGATTAAATATCCTTTTTTAAAAAAAACTAGGAGGCAAATTAGAATCTAAATTTCAATTATGGCTAGTTTAGCTTCCTTTCCAATAGTACCAAATCTTCTTTTTCATGTGTTCAAATTTTTTTTTCCTTTGATTCATACATCCCCTGAGTTGTAAGTGCATGAAAGGATGTTTATTTAATTTTTTTTGCTTTGTTGTTTTTTATTTCTTTGTTGGTTTGTGAAGGTGATTTTATTTTGTTTTCTTTTATTTGTTTTGTTCTTGTTGTTATTGTTTTGGGTGTTTTTGAGACAAATTTTCTCTGTATAGTTCTGGCTGTCCTGGAACTCAGTCTGTAGACAAGGCTAGCTTCCAGCTCAACACTACCATTACCCAGTTTTTAAATGACTATAAGTTTTAATTATGCTTTTGATCCAGTAAGAACAACAACAACAACAAAACACTATTAACTATTTTCGTACAACTTCCTATTCCAGTATCTGGTCAATAGCACATCTAACTGCCTGAAGAATTTTTATTGATATATTTGGACTATTAGACTTTCTTTAGAATATTCCCCTAATTTTTCTCTCTTCTGTTTATACTGTCTTCTTTTTTAATTTTATCTGTTTTTTTTATTTTATTTGCCACATTGATTAGAGTGAAAACTGATGATAACACACTTTATTGTCTTTGTTGCCTCAGGCCTTGACTGCACACTTGTGCAGCCTGTACAGCCTCTCCTTCTCCTGCTGCTCCTTGGTCTTCAGCTTCTCCAAGGTGCTTGGTGAGACAGCGACACATGGCTCTAATTTTTTTGGGTGGGCCAGTCCAGGGGCTTGTACTTCTTTCCCTGGTAAAATTTTCTGAGGTCTTCCTTTTGAGTCTGATTAATGACAGCGAGGACACTGGCAATGGATTTTCATACAACTCTTATCTTGGAGAGCTTGAACACAGTGCTACTTGTCACTTTGGTGACTCAAAGCTGGAACAGTTCCATCTTCAGTTTTTCTAGTTGTTTCAGCAACTCCTTCCTTCTTCTTGCTGCGTAGGTCCTGAGCCTTAATCTTGGCCATCACTGCATTGTGCATGACTGAGGCCACCTTATTTCAGAGAAAGAGGAAAATGCTGACGTCGACTTAATGCAAGTTAAACAGTACAATATCCATTGACTGGACCTACAAATAAAACACTGAAAGTAATAGAAGAGGAAGTAGGGAAGATCCTTGAACACATAAGCACAGGGGATATTTTTCTGAGTACAACACCAATGGTTTATGCTCTAAGATCAAGAATCAACAAATGGGATCTTAGAAAATTGCAAAGCTTCTGTAAGGTAAAGAATATTTTCATTGGGACAAAACAACAACCAACAGATTGGAGAAAGATTTTTACCAATCCTACATCTGATAGAGGGCTAATATCTAATATATACAAAGAACTCAAGAAGTTATACTCCAGAGAACAAATTAACCCTGTTTTAAAAATGAGGTAAAGAGCTAAACAAAGAATTCTCAACTGAGGAATATTGAATGGCTGAGAAGCACCTAAAGAATTGTTCACCATCTTTAGTAATTATGGCAATGCAAATCAAAACAACACTGAGATTCTACTTTACACTACTCAGATCAAATACTCAGGTGACAGCAGATGCTGGTGAGGATGTAGAGAAAGAGGAACACTTCTCCATTGTTGGTGGGAATGCAAGCTGGTACAACCACTCTGGAAATTAGTCTGGTGTTTCCTCAGGAAATTTGACATAGCTGAGGACGCAGCTATAATACTTCTAGGCATATGCCTAAAAGATGCTCCAACATATAACAAGGACACACAGTCCACTATGTTTACAACAGCCTTTATTTATTTATTTTTTATTTTTTGAAATATCCAGAAACTGGAAAGAACCCAGATGTCCTTCACCAGAGGAATGAATACAGAAAGCATGGTATATTTACACAATGGATTACTACTCAGCTATTAAAAACAATGACTTTATGAAAATAGCAAGCAAGTGGATGGAACTAGAAAATACCAACATGACTGACGTAACGAAATCACAAAAGAACACACGTTGTACGCACTTACTGATAAGTGGATAATAAAATCAAAACTTGGATTAGCCAAGATACAATCCACAAACTACATGAACTTCAAGAAGAAGCAAGACCAAAGTGTGGATGCTTCAGTCCTTCTTAGAAGGGGTCACAAAATATTCTTAGAATGAAAAACAGATACAAAGTTTGAATTAGAGACTAGAGGAAAGGTCATCTAGAGACTGATCCACATGGGGATCCATCCTATATACTATCATCAATCCCAGACATTATTGTGGATGCCAAGAAGTGCATGATGACAGGTGCCTGATCTAGCTGTGTCTTGAGATATTCTTTAAAAGACAGAGTTGGATAATCTCAACTAGCTATTGGACTGAGGAAGGGGATCCCAATGGAAGAGTTTTGAAAAAGGACTGATAGAGCTGAAGGTGTATTCAACCCCACAGGAAGAACAATAATACCAACCAACCAGACCCACTCCCAGAGCTTTGAGAGACAAACCCACCATGACTCCAACAACATATGTAGCAAAGGGATCAGGCATCAATGATAGGAGAGGTCCTTGGTCCTGTGAATGTTCAATACTCCAGTGTAGGGGTATGTCAGGGCAGGAAGATTGGAGGGAGTGGGTGAGTAAGGGGACACTCTCATAGAGGGAGGAGAAGTGGAGATAGGGGGATTCCAGAGAGGAAACTGGGAAAAGGGATAACATTTAAAATTAAGTGAAGAAAATATCCAATAAAAATGCCAAAACATACAAAAATAATTTTTTTGGAAAGTTGAAGCATGCAAGTCCAGTGCCAAATGATCTTTATTTTTAATTTTCTTTATTGCTATCCCCCCACCTCTGTTTGTAGTAGTCTATGTAAATTCTTTCTGAATGTATGGAGAGGTTACTAGCTCTAACCAAGCCCAGTGCTAAAAATGTCATCAAATAAAATCTAAGTATTATGGAGAGTCACCAGCTTTGCTGTTACTCACTGTTGATGTTGACAACAGTGTGTTTAGAAGGTGCCTTGATTTTGCCTTCACTTTGATATGTTCCTATAAAAAGTTTATGAAACTGATACTGCATTGAAACATGCTATTCACGGGTTAGAGATCTGAATCTATGACTCCAAGCCCAGTTTATTTGACTGGAGAATAAACTATTTCCTACTATCTGAGTTAGAATGTGGTTTTGCTTCTACAGATTTTGGCAAGCAACATAGGGCTTCATCCATGATCAATTTTCCCTGTAAAAGTCACCTGGATTGGTCCCAGTTACTATCTTGTGCACTTCTATCTGGCGCAGCTTCTTTGGACCTGGTCAGTGGGTTTATTCTGGAGCTCAAGCACTGCTCTCTCGATTTGGGCAATGGTTCCTTCATTTATTAGCTTTCATTCTGTTTGGATCTTTTTTTTTATTTCATAAAATTTTGTTTTAAAAATATATTTTTTGTTTGTTTGCTTGTTTGATTTCAGCTTATTTGGTCTCATGGAATCCAGTAATTTTTTTATTGCTTCCAGACCATTTATTAATTCACATCCATTAATATGTTTGCCCCTGCCACTCTTCCAAGAAGTGACTCTTGAGTTCTTTGGTAATATCACCTATTTATTGCAATCTTGTTGCTTTAGTTTAATTTTATAATTGTCCTAAACACCCAGATACCATATATAAGAAATATTTATTTCCTCCAGCTCAGTAGGGTGGAGATGTCAGGTGGAATATCCTATAGTATGTAATCATCTTCTTGGGAAGCTCTAAGTATATCCTACTCCTGGGTTGTTAAATTGTTCTGACACGGCAGAGAAGATACACATAAGGGATGAGCATCTAGTTTCTTCAGTCTCCATACACTAATTTTTTGGAGTAATGACATCTAATCTTTACTTTTTGGATGGGAGAGAAATTGATACTATGCAGAAATCTTTTTTTCTGTATATTTTGAAGATAATTACCCTACTACAGAAAGGTTATTTAAAAACAAATTTTAATTTTACATTGGTAGAGGGTTTTGTTTTTATACTGTACTTTTTTAAATTAAACAACTTTAGTTTAAAAAACAAAGATAAATGTACATATTTTAAGCATTTTTTGCATAAAATTATATGAATACATTTTTGTCAGTACTTGATTTTTTTAAAGGTTTGATAGTATGCATTAAAATCTTACTAGTTACAATGAACATAAAGTACATGTAAAACAAGCTGTAACCAGGAAATAGTCAAAGTTTTCTTGGTGTGTAAAAATTAAGCATGATGGTTTTTCATTTTCTTTTTTTTCTTTTTTTGCCCTTTGTTTTCTAGAACTTCATATAGTCTGTAAGTTTTTCCTGGGGTGTTCAGAGATTTCTGGGTTTAGTATCCAATTATTAGTGATTACATATTATGTCTGTTCTTTTGTGACTGGATAACCTCACTCAGGATGATATTCTCTAGATGCATCCATTTTCTTAAGGATTTCATAAAGTCATTGTTTTTGATAGCTGAGTAGTACTCCATTGTGTAAATATACCACAATTTTTGTATCCATTCATCTACTGAAGGACATCTGGGTTCTTTCCAGCTTCTGGCTATTATAAATAGAGCTGCTATAAACATTGTGGTGCATACATCTTTGTTGTATCTTGGAACTTCTCTGGGGTATATGCCCAGAAGTAGAAGCAGAGAAAGAGGAAAACTTCTCCACTGTTGGTGGGGTTGTAAACTGGTGCAACCACTCTGGAAATGTCTGGAGATTCCTCAGAAAATTGGACACAGTCTCCATACACTTAATATCAACTGTAAAACAAGCCTAAGACACAGTGGGAGTAGCTGATGCTGGCTTCAGGAAAGAAGGATAACTACTTCCAAAAGAAATGTGAATTTGGACTGATTCACATATTTCTTAGATATCATAGAGAATAATTGAATCTTGAGGGAAAAATGGAAACAGATTCATTGAAAGAGGAAATGTTTGAAGGAAAACACAAAACAAAACAGTTCTTTGTTACTCTAGCTAGTTTCCTGATTGACTTTATGATAATTCCATACGTAAGCATTTGAAAACACAGACCTGTCTAACAAAAGGTATGTTTCTTTCTATGGAGAATTCTTCTTGTTCTTTGATTATTTTTACTGTTCCTTCTTGTTTTTTCATGTTGCATACTAAACCTAAAGTCCTAAGCATAAGGAGTGTCTTAGTCAGGGTTTTTATTTCTGCACAAAACATCATGACCAAGAAAAAAGTTGGGGAGGAAAGGATTTATTCAGCTTACACTTCTACATTGCTGTTCATCAACAAAGGAAGTCAGGACTGGAACTCAAGCAGGTCAGGAAGCAGAAGCTGATGCAGGGGCCACGGAGGGGTGTTATTTACTGGCATGCTTCCATTGGCTTGCTCAGCCTGCTTTCCTATAGAACCCAGGTCTACCAGCCCAGGGATGGCACCACCCACAATGGGCTGGGCCCTCCCCCTTGATCACTAGTTAAGAAAACTTCTTACAGCTGGATCTCAGGGATGTATTTCCTCAACTGAGGCTCCTTTCTCTGTGATAACTCCAGCTGTGTCAAATTGACACAAATCCAGCCAGTACAAGGAGTAAAGACCATGAATAGAGAGCCTATACTACCGGAGAAGATAAAATATCTAAAGAAATGATACATGTTGGGAATTTACAGTCCAGGTAAGACCCTTTAGGGACAATGTCAAAATTGCAAGATAGGTTAAAAAATAAATAAATATTACATTAAAAATAATTAAGACATGTAACACTAGAGGCAAATTTAAGGACTATTCCTATGCTCAACTTTCTTCTAATCTACTCTCCAACTTTGCCTTCATGAAGCAGAGCAAAAATTTATGTCAAAAAGAAAGATTGCTATAGGCTCTTTCATGATAAAACCTAGAGAGACCAATCCCTTATAAGAGTCCCCTTCTCCCCTTACTTTCTCCAGAATAACTTTTCTTTGGAGGAGGAAATATTCAGATGTGTCTACAAAACAAGCTTCACCAGTCATGTTTCCTGCTTCCTTTCTGCCTTTCCTATATCTGGAAAAAACAAAGAAACTGTCTACTTAGTTTTTACTGGAAAGTAGACTTCGAAGTCATATGTGCTTATAATTGTTTTATATAATCGTAATTTTATGCAATTTTAATCTAGAGGAACATGGAACAAAATTCAATATGCCCCTGTAATCCTTAAAATAGCTACACAACGAAGCTTGTGTCTACTTCATTTTTACAGGTTTAACTTACTCTCTAGAATTATTGTTTTTGGTCTGTATGATTTACAATGTGTGTTCATGTATATGTGAAATAAAACATTTTAGAATGGCTTCTGAACTTAACAATATATCACTGATATGCAGGGATAGTTGCCTGCTTCTGCATTTTCTCCCATTCCTCTCACACTTTATAAAAACATAGCTTTCAATGTCCTCATCATGGTCAAACTCAAGAAAGCATGACTGTTAAAAATTCTCTGCATGTATTCTGGCTGTTAGCTTGGCGTTTTTGTGTGTCTCCTAGAATTGGGAGCAACTGCATCATCTAAGTCTTTCACTTGCTCCTGAAACTCTTTTACTCCCATTTGGTTGCCTTTTCCAGCCTGGGTATGGGAGCTGCAGCCTTCTCCTATTGCACCTTGTTTTATCCTGTTTGGCTTTCCTTGGAGCCCTATTCTTTTCTGAAGAAGAAACAGAGCTGGGATGGTTCTGGGAGTTGAGTTGAAAGAAGGGCAAACTGCCTTTGGGATATATTGTATGATAGAAGAATGTTTGCATTATTTTAAAATGGGGCTAAACAAAACAAAATAAAAAAGTACAAGACAGTCATTTTAAAGCCAAACTGTAGCTAAAGGCTTTAAAATATCATGTAAACATACAACAATAATAATGTGCTTCATTACTCCACAATTTAGGTTTAGCAGTTTCTCTCTATAATACATTGAAAAAATAATTTATCACAAGGCTTCAAGGTTTTAGGAGAACTATACTAACCATGGTAGAGATGCTCAGCTGAATTATTTGTTTACAACAAAGGTCAACAAGTGACCCTAAAGTAGAGAAATTCACCACAGGGTGGAGACAGAATTTCCAGAAGTTCCAGATCTTAGCACTGTTTGCAGCTAACTTCAGGGCCAACAGAAAGATGTCCTTCTTAGAAAAGCCAGTGTGAAAGTGTAGGTTAGAATAGGACTTAGAGTTTATCAAGTGGCTGATTTAAATTTGTTCAGCCAGTAGTTCTAACTGTGGAATTTTTGTTTTAAATCTTCCCTTGTTTTTAGACAAACTACATTTTCATTGAAACAATGTTATTTTGTTACTTTCTTATTTCAAAATTTTGTGAAAAACACCCCTCCAGAAAAAATTAAAAGCAATAAAGAAAAATACAACATTTGTATATTTTTAAAAAGGTTCAATAAAAATGCTTTCAGAGTGTAATTTATTTATTTTTAATTGAAAGAATGTTCCAAATGGAAGTAGGAAGATGAGGACTAGCAGGCAAAATCCACAAAGGACAGACACATGCACAGGGTTAACACAAATGAACCTTGAGTTTGACCATGATGAGGACATTGAAAGCTATGTTTTTATAAAGGAGGGGATGAGGAAGGGCTACATGAGGTGGTGATTGGGAGGCAGAAGGGGGCTGTGATCTGAATGTAAAGTGCATAAATTAATTAATTAATAAAAAAAACAGATGGGAGAAAAAAAGAACACTACCAACCTAAATCACCATGACCAGATTATTAGAGTGAGTGATTAATTTAAGATGAAAGGTGAACTGTATGTAATGTTTTCTGAAGCTAAGTCCTGGAGAATTAAAGTTGCTCCAGAATCCTAGTTCATTCATTCCTTTCCTGTTTGGGGTAGACCATCCTTCTGAGAGTGTCCTGCAGCACTGTGAACCATCTACCACAGATGGCACTGCAACCTTGATAATGGACCAGTTAGGATGGAGCAATGAGCAATGTCCAGGACAGCAGATCACTTATTATCAGTGAGATGTGCCTGTCATACGTGTTGTTCCTGTGCTATATCTGGCCTTCCTCCTCACTCCCTGACCACTACTCCTGTCTGTCCTACACAACTGTATTTTCATCCGTTTATATAAAGGTTCATAGAAAGGTCTTAACCTTCTTCACCATTTAGATAAGGCAGGAAGGATAGAGAGAAATTTTGCTTGGATAATACTCCCTGGTTTCTTTCCCCTGATAATTAGGTCTTTGCTATAGAGAAGGTGCACAATGTGCTTCAAAATAATTACTCTCCCGTTCTTTTGGCTAGAGCTAGGAGTACTTTTTTTTTAGTACTTCATCTTAAGAACTTAATAGGATTTTTGGAGTTAGAGTTCTCAGAGGTATTGATTAGACCTAGAGTATATTTTTTCTAGTCCACATCAGTCTGCAACAATCTGTCATAATTCATATTCAAATATTGTTACTGATTCATCATCCCTGCAGCAGCTCCCCAGAAGCACAGTCTCCTGTCTCCTTGATCCTGTGTCGAAAGACTCTGCTATGGTGGCTTTCATTACTTGTACAGTTATCTGATGGGATCTAAGAAAAGCGCTTGTCTTTCATTGTTGAGTCCAGTTTTTTCTTTAAAGAAAGACTGTGATTCCACATTGAAATCGAGACAAGAGTTTCACTGGACTTAAAATATGAAAGATCAAAAAGCATGTTGCTTCCCTTGGCCTTTCCTTTCGATTGGCTTGCGTTCCAACTTTGATTACTACTTGAACAATAACAAGGGCTGTTATGATCTCGCTCTGCTAACAATGGCTAAATAAGGTTGCAGCCCTTTGCTACAAAAAAAATCACTGAAATAAAAATCATTTTGCCCTCTTTCTCACACACAGAAAAATATAGGAGAAAATAATTTCTACTTTCATTGTCAAACTATTGTAGTTATGATTTACTGCATCTTAAAATTTCCAATTGAATAAACTGAATAATTGGCCTTTCTAAATTTGGAAAGGTTAATAATAATAATGAAAAGCCAGAGGCATAATTGCCTGTCATTCATTGCCATTGTTTATCACACCCATTGATACCTATGCTCACAGACAGTACTATAGAATTTATTTCAACCATAAAACAATGAATTAAATACTAAAAAGGAAACTTTTTAAAAGAAAATGTGATTTTTATCTATGTCTATCCTGTTTCCCTTTCTTACTACTTCACCTCTTTCACTCTATTGTTCTCACCCCCTCTTTCCTCTTCTTTCTGTTAACAGAAAACTATTTAAAAAAAGAAAGAAAGGAAATGAGTAAAAGAGTTTGAAGAGTATGAATGAATTATATGGTTGCATTCTTTCTTGTGTGTGTGTGTGTGTGTGTGTGTGTGTGTGTGTGTGTGTGTTTTATTATGACAAAATACCAACAAATCAACTTAAGAAATGAAGGGTTTATTTTGACTCATAGTTTGAAAGTGTAGCTCATCAAGATGGAGAGGGTGTAGTTGTGAGAATGGATTGGGTTTCAGGAAAAGAATGAGTCAGTTGGTTACACCATACCTCTAATAGGGAAGTAAGAAACATGAATGCAGAAACTAAGAGTCACCTTCACAGCACCTTTCCTGGCCTCTTCACAGGGAACCCAAGCCTGATGGGCATTTCCTGTGTTCTATCATTTTCTACAACCTTGATCCAGGCCTCCCAGACAGCAGCTCTCTACATTTTGCATAGCTGCAAAATTAGCACCACGTGGACAGTGCTGACATGTTCTGCTGCCAACCTGACATGTAGACACCCTTCTTTCACGTTTGTGGAGACCTCTGTGCATTTGGTGGTTGGTTCTGGGAAAATAGTTACATAAATGGTTAGTTTTGAGAGGGAAACTTCTTCCCCTGCTTATTAATTAGATTTTCCTTCACACTGAATTTGAATTTGTGTTACTGTAAACCATTGATAGGCCATGTCCTTGACCTCAAAGACTCTCCTTGGCCACATACAGACACAAGGCTTACTCTAGTGGCTCTAACTTCTAATAATTGTAGTTGTTCTTTTTGCACTGACCCTGTCTGTAACTTTAAACTTACCCAAGCTCCTTTTTAAAATAACTACACCTTTTATCTCTGTGCTTCCTTTCTTTGAAGATATGAGTAAAGGCAGTGAAATCTACCTGTGCCATATGCAGATGTGTTGGCAGAAGGAAATTTTCTCTGCTAAACAAAGTATTTTATATTTTGGGGTTAGTCTTCATGCAAACTATCAGGATAATAACAGAAAGGACTCTGATAAATTGCCAGAATATAGCACAAATGGCCTCTTGCCAAATTCTCTAAAACCTGATGTTCAGGGTTTTTTTTAATTTTATGTGTGTGCTTTTTAATTTTTCATTTTATTTTATTTTTATTATTTTATTCAATGTTTTATGTATTTACATTTTCCAGTCCCCCTTCTTCCACCCCACCTCCCCCTGCTTCTATAATGATGTTTCCCCTCTCACCCACCCATTCCCAACTGACTTCATTCCACTACACTGATCCTTACAGGACCAACTGCTTCTCCTCCTATTGATGCCAGACAATGCCACTTTTTGCTACATATGAGTCCCTCCGTGTGTAGTATGATTGGTGGTTTAGTCTCTGGAAGCTCTTGGGGGATCTGGTTGGTTGACATTGGTGTTCTTCCTATGGGTTGCAAACTACTTCAGCTCCTTCTATTCTTTCTCTTACTCCTCTATTGGGGTCCAAGTGTCCAGTCTGCTGGTTATCTGCAAGCATCCTCATCTGTATCTGTAAGACTCTGACAAAGCCTCTCTGGAAACATTCATATAAGGCTCCTTTAGAAAGCACTTTTTGGACATCAGCAATAGTAACTGGGTTTTGTGGCTGCATATGGATGAAACCCCAGGTGGGGCAGTCTCTGGATGACCTTCCCTTCAGTCTCTGCTCCATGTATTTCCTTTAGACAGGAGCAATTCTGAGTTAAAATATAGAGAAGGGTGGGTGGCCCCATCTCCCAACATGGGTCTTGTGTAACCTTTGGATATGGTCTCTACAATTCTCCCTTGCCTATGTTGGACAATTTAGGTAATCTCATCCCTGTTGTGTGGTGGGAGGGTCTTGCTTTCCTGGCATCTGGGAATTGCTGATGGTTATACATATTTCCCCATTTCCCATTGCAACTCCCTTCTATTCAAATTTTTGACCCTCTGTTTATTTCCCTAGTTTTGTCTCATACCTGTTTCTGGCCCCACTTTCCCCCTCCACCTCCTATCTTTCTCCCATGTTCCATCTGCCCTCTACCAACTGTGAGTATGTTGTTCTCCTTTACTGAGGCATCTATGTATTGGTCCTTTTTTTTCTTCTTGAGCTTCATATTATCTCTGAATTGTATCTTGGGTATTCTAAGATTTTGAGCTAATATCAACTTGTCAGTGAGTACATACCATGTGTGTTCTTTTGTGATTGGGTTACCTCACTCAGGATGGCATTTTTTAGTTCCATCTATTTGCCTAAGAATTTCATAAAGTCGTTGTATTTATTACCTGAGTAGTATTCAGCTGTGTAAATATACTACATTTTATGTGTTCTTTCCTCTGTTGAAGGACATCTGGGTTCTTTCCAGCTTCCGGCTATTATAAATATGGCTGCTATGAACATAGTGGAACATGTGCCTAGGTTATATGTTGTAGCACATTTTGGGTATGATCCCAGGAGTGGTATAGCAGGGTCTCCAGGTAGCTCTATGTCCAATTTTCTAAGAAACTACCAGACTGATTTTCAGAGAAATTTTGCCAGTTTGCAATCCAATCAACAACAAAGGGATGTTCCTCATTCATGCCAGCATTTGCTGTCACCTGAGGACTTGATCTCAGCTATTCTGACTGGTATGAGGTAGAATCTCAGGGTTATTTTTATTTTTATTTCCCTGAAGACTAAGGATGTTAAACATTTTTTAGGTGATTTTTCAGCCATTCAATATTTCTCAGTTGAGAATTCTTTGTTTAGCTATGTACCTCATTTTAAATAGGGCTATTTGGTTCTCTGAAGTCTAACTTCTTAAGTTTTTGGTATATATGAGATATTAGTTCTCTTTTGGATGTCTGATTGGTAAAGATCTTTTCCCAATATGCTGGTTACTGTTTTGTCCTATTGACAGTGCTCTTTGTTTATATAAGCTTTGAAATTTGATGAGGTCCCATTTTTCCACTAGTGATCTTAGAGCATAAGCCATTGGTGTTCTGTTCAAGAAATGTTCCCCAGTACCTATGTGTTTTAGGCTCTTTACCACTTTCACTTTTATTAGTTTCACTGTATCTGGTTTTATGTATATGTCCTTTATCCACTTGGACTTGAGCTTTGTACAAGGAGATACCAATGGATAAATTTGCATTCTCCCATATGCTGACTGCCATTTGAACCAACAAAATTTGTTGAAAATGCTGTCTTTTTCTACAGGATGATTTTAGCTCCTTTGTCAAAGATCAAGAAACAGAGTTGTTTGGGTTCATTTCTGTGCCTTCAATTTTATTTCATTGATCAACTTTCCTATCTCTGTACCAATACCTTACAGTTTTTTCATTTTCCCCTCCCCTTGCTTCCATGAAGGTGCTCCCTCTCCCAAAACACCCACTCCCCCAACTCAGTGCTTTGGCATTCTTCTATACTGGGAAAAAGAGTCTTCACTGGACCAATGGCTTCCCATCCACTGATGCCAGACAATGCTATCCTCTGCTACATATGCAACTGGAGCCATTGGTCTCACAACGTGTACTCATTGGTTGATGTTTTAGTCCTTGTGAGCCATGGAGGGTTAGATTGGTTGATGTTGTTTTTCCCATGGGGTTGCAAACTCTTTCAACTCCTTCAGTTCTTTCCCTAGTTCCTTCATTGGGGTCCCCATGCTTAGTCTGATGGTTAGCTTCAAGCATCTTCATCTGTATCTCTAAGGCTCTGGCAGAGTCTCTGAGGAGGCATATATATCATGCTCCTGCTAGGAAGCAGTTCTTGGCATCAGCAATAGTTTGTGAGTTTGGTGGCTGCATATGGGATAGACCCCTAGGTGAGGCAGTCTCCTGATGATTTTTTCTTCAGTCCCTGCTCCTCTATTTGTCCCTGTATTTCCTCCCATGAGAGTTTTTTCCTTTCTTCTAAGAAGGACTGAGGCATCCACATTCTGATCTTTCTTCTTTTTGAGCTTCATAAGGTCTGTAATTGTTTCTTGTTTATTCTGAGTTTTTTTGGGTTATATGCTTATCAGTGAGAGCATACCATATATGTTCTTTTGTGACTGGGTTACCTCATTCATGATGATAGCTTCTAGTTCCATCCATTTGCCTAAGAATTTCATGAAGTTATTGTTTTTAATAGCTGAGTAGTACTCCATTGTGTAAATGTCACACATTTTCTCTATTCATTCCTCTGTTTCAGGTCATCTGGGTTTTTATCATAATTGCTCTATTATACAGCCTGAGATTAAGAATAGTGATGTCCCCCAGAAGTTCTTTTATTGTCAAGAGTAGTTTTTCCTATCATGTTTTGTCTTGTTTTTGTTGTTGTTGTTACTACAAATAAACTTGCAAATTGTTAATTCTAACTCTATGAAGAATTGAATTTGAATTTTGATGGGGTATCATTGAATCTGTAGATTGCTTTCAGCAAGATGGCCATTTTTAGTATATTAACACTGGTAATCCATGATCATGGCAAACTTTTCTATCTTCTGAAATCTTCCTCAATTTCTTTCTTCAGAGACTTGATGTTCTTGTCATACAGATCTTTTACTTGGCTTGGTTAGAGTCACTCCAAGGTATTTTATATTACTTGTGACTACTGTGAAGAATGTAGTTTCCCTAATTTCTTTCTCAGCTTGCTTATCATTACTGTGCAGGTCAAGGGAGGTGGAGAGAAGGGAGGTCTAAGAGGTCAGAGGACAAGTGGTCAGAAGAGGACAGAGAGGAGAGGTCGTGGCAAGATGGAGGTTCCCAAGGACCAGCTAGATCCAGGTGATTCTGATTGGCATTGAAAAGCTATAAACATTAAGGATTTTATAGGTCTAATATCTCATATAGAATGTCAATTTGTATATTTGTCTATTTGATGTAATCTTTTTGTGTAGAGGGTTTGTGGATTGAGAGTTGAATATATAAACCTGTATGAAAAGCTATCAGGCTGTAGTGTTGTGTTTGTGGGATTTGGGGGGTAAAGAAACACCCCTGGACAGAGGCAGAGAAAAGGTGGTAGAAAAGTGCCAGGGAAGGAAGTTTTGTGGTCAGGATTGGGCCATGGGAGCTCGAACCAGGTGGCTGGAGCTGAGTGACAGAGGTGCACACGGCTCCATATCGGGGTTAGGCCTGAGAAGTGAGACCTCAGGGCTGATAAAGAGATAAACGACTTTATTTTTTAATATTTACTGCAACAATCCTTTGAGTAGAGGAAAGTTACTAACTTGTTTGTGTTAATTTTATATATAGCCTCTTTGCTGAAGTTATTTTTAAATATTTAGGGGTTCTCTGGTGGAATTTTTGGGGATCACTTAAGTATACTACCATATAATCTGCAAATAATGATATTTTGACTTCTTCCATTGTAATTTGTATCCCTTTGATCTCTTTTTGTCATCTAATTGCTATGGCTAGGACTCCAAGTACTATATTGAATAGGTAGGGAGAGAGAAAGAGTGGGCAGCCTTGTCCAGTACCTGATTTTAGTGGGATTGTTTCAAGTTTCTCTGCATTTAGTTTGATGTTGGCTACTGATTTGCTCTATATTGTTTTTACTCTGTTTAGTTATGGAACTTAAATTCCTGATCATTCTAAGACTTTTATCATAAAATCATGTTGGATTTTGTCTAATTCTTTCTCAGCACTTAATGAGATGATTATTTTTTTTCCTTTGAGTTTGTTTATACAGTGGATTTTCATATATTCAATACATTGACAGATTTTCATATATACAACCACTCCTGTATCCCTGGGATGAGGCCTACTTGATTATGGTGAATGATAATTTTAATGTGTTTTTGAATTTAGTTTTCAAGAATGTTATTGAGTATTTTTGTATCAATATTCATAAAGAAAAATTGTCTGAATTTTTCTTTCTTTGTAGGGTCTTTCTGTGTTTTAGGTATAAGCATAATTATGATTTCAAAGAATGAATTGGGTAGTATTCCTTCTGTTTCTATTTTGTGGAATAGTTTGAAGAGTATTGGTACTAGGTCTTCTTTGAGAGTTTGGTAGAATTGTACACTAAAACCATCTGTTCTTGGGCTTTTTGGTTGGGAAACTTTTAATGACTGCTTCTGTTTTTTAGGGATTATGAGACTGAATAGATGGTTTATCTTATCCTTATTTAATTTTAAAACCTGCTATCTGTCTAGAAAGTTGTCCGTTTCATCTCATTTTTCCAGTTTTGCTGAATTTAGGCTCTTGTAGTAGGCTCTAATGATTTTTTTTTTGAATTTTCTCAGTTTCTGTTGTTATTTCTCCCTTTTCATTTCAGATTTTGTTATTTTGGATACTGTCTCTGTACCTTTCTAATTGTTTTTTCTTTGTCAGAAATCCCACCAAATGTTACTTTAAGCACTTTTTACAATACGCAAGTGTTTTCTCTACACAACACTCTAAACTCTTTAACATTCTACATGAAAATCAAGTCTAATGTGCTACAAATTACATGGTCAGGGTGGTAACATCACCAGTCCTCTCTGCATCTACTACTTTTTGTTACCTATTTCCTGTAATAGTTTCTCATTGATGTGAATAAGTATTATCTGACAAAAGCAACTTAAAACAATCAGAGTTTATTGATCCATAGTTCAGGAAGCAATCCCAGAAGGGAAGGTATTGTTTCAAGAGTGGTTCAAGCTGTGGCGGAAGTGGTGTGAGGTAGATGGTCATATTACATCATAGTCAGGAAACAGAACCACTTTTATCTTTCCTATGTTCTTACAAGTCAACTCATAGTATGGCCTTCCCAACTCTCTTGAAACATGTTTATATACATATCTAAAGGTATGTCTCCAAGGTGATTCTAAATCCACTAAAGTAGACATTGAACATGACATGAACAACTTCCTATTTTCAACTTATTTTCCTTCTTTATTACTTAGTTTCCATCACACTTCTAATCACCTATATTTACATTATCATTATGCATAGTAACAATGGTGGGCAAAATTTTGGATGAATTTTTGTTGTTGGACCAATGTGAAATAAAAACCTCTGGATACCATATGTTT
Organism: Micromys minutus; assembly: GCF_963924665.1. Taxonomy (NCBI): domain Eukaryota; kingdom Metazoa; phylum Chordata; class Mammalia; order Rodentia; family Muridae; genus Micromys; species Micromys minutus. The sequence continues at coordinate 28,418,768 of NC_137985.1, forward strand.
TGGGCAAAATCCAAAAAAATCACAGAGCTGCAGAGGCACAGATGTAAATTCTCAGTTCACCTCAGCCATCACATCTACAGACCGAACATTTGTTTATATCAAGGTCATATGTTGAAATCTTATCCTAATGAATAGTTACAGGAAAATGACTCTTGAAGATGTAGTAAAGTTCATTAATGGGATTGGTACCCTTGTGAAAGAAATTTCATACACTTCTTGCACTATAAAAAGACTGACTGAACAGAATGAAACTTGTGTATTAAAAAGAACGCAGGTTCTTTTTCCCACCCACTGACTTTGCTAGGATTTTGATCTAGTACCCCCCAGCCTACAAAAACTATAAGAAATAAGTATTTTTTGTTTATCAGACACCAGAGATATCTGATATAGTTGTTATTATAATTTTAGTAATAGCATAATTGATGGATTAAAACCCAAAACGGTATAGTGAAGGATGTGAGGAGTTAATCATTAGATATATATAACAGAACAGGCTCTGAATGGCATGTGCATGAAAAACAACTAATGCAATAGTAAAGCCTTTGAACATTAAGCTGACATTTTGAATTACTATACATAGAAGATGAAACAGTATTTTCTATGCGATCCTAATGTAGGGGGAAAATTCTCTAGGGATTCATTAGTGGCAAGGACAGCATCAGTCCACTGAACATTGGATGAATTCCTTGTACTTTTCCATCCATGACTGAGAAGCTCAGTCCAAAAAGAGAGTAGAAGAGTCGAGAGTAGATCACATGAAATATACTTCATATATTCAAATAATTTCCAAATAACAGATCTGCAATTGATCATTTATCATCTAATGAGATTCATTCCTGCTAAACAAATAGAATAGCGAAAATCTCTAGGTCTTGTAGCAAGACTCACAGTCACTTGATACAGTTTTAAAGCCAATATTTGTTAAAATATTTGATATAACAATACATGGAAATATGATAAATTCTTAAGAGAAAATAACATTAATAGGTATCAATCTATAATAACCCAAATATAGAATTATCCAAGATTACAAATCATTTATTGTAACTATGTTCTATGAAATCAGGTAAATACACTTCACATAAATAAAAAACAGTATTTGAAGGCAGAAAAACAAAGCAGCATAAAAGAACTGAAATAAGATATGTAAGTGAAAATTATTATCTGAAAAATTAACAATTCATTGTGGGTAGCTCTCATCAAAATGGGCATAATGAATGACCTTCAATTAGCTTGAAGGTCATTCAACAAAAATTACTAATTCTTATTTTCAACCATTGATATATATTGTGGTATAAATCCAAAGTGATTGTTGTTGTTAAAATTTAAGGTCCTAGGTAAATATTAAATTAATTTTAAATTGTTTATCTTAATGTAGGTCAGCATAATTAGTTAAATAATGGAAAAATTGTGCATTGACATCATTCATTCATTCAGCAATTTTTTTCTACTAGTCATCACTTCTTTAAGTAATCCATAAACTGGTTGGAGAGATGGGGCAAGATTTGGAGTTGTTCATTAGTGAGTTGATTTAATTAAAGGGCAGCCTCAAAAGTATACCCTTTGATTGATTTCTCCATGCTTCTTTCTGTCTTTAGCTGAGAATCCTCAGTCCGTGCAGAGAGTATATATGATCATGAGTCAAGCATGATCATACTAAGCATATTTCAGATATTTACATATTGCCCATATAGCAGATTTATAAGGGTATCACAAGGTATTTGGATGTACACTGCCTTGATTTAGAGCATGGTCAGTGTTGTTTATATGATCTGCTATATAATGCTCAATTACAGACTGAAAAGTGACATGTGCTCACTAATCACAATGAGCATTTCTTACTTCATAGTGATGTGTGAACTTGAGAGATAGCAACAGTATGTAGTTCATGTACCACACACACACACACACACACACACACACACACACACACGCACACACACACCATCTCTGAACACACATACTGGCCCTTTCAGGAAAATGTGTATAGAGAATCTCTGGTACACAGGAGTAGCATTTGATGCTTTTTGGTGGCATATATTTGTCATTTTATTTAGTAAAGTCTATCTGGTTAGACTATCTATGCACCTTTTTCAGCCCTCAGTAAAGTTAGTATCTTTTTTCCATAATTGCATATTTTAGAATTGTTATACTGTTTTCACTAACGTTTTTTTTAACTTGAATGTGATTTTTTTCATGTATTGTACCTACTTTTGTGTCTTTTCCAGAAACAGTTTCTTCCCCTGCCACTGTAAACACACATGTTCATGTTTCTGTGTATGCTTTTCCTGAACGTGTGTTTTTTAATGTAGAGATATAGTGACTAGAGAATTACTTTATCGTTGAGTCACGGTAGAAATATAGCTAGATTTTTCTCTAATATCATTAGATAATTGACCTAGCAAAAATGTTTAAATGACTGCTTTTACTTCAGTCTGTAGAGTACTGATCTTCACATGTATCTAAGATATATGAGATATATGAGGTAATTCTAAAATTTCGTGCCTGTCTTACTAACCTGGATGAATATTTATGAATCTTGTTCACAGTACTAAGGTATTATTTTTTTTATCAAAATTTACCAAAAGTTGATGCAATAATTTTTTTCTTGCCTATAATTCTTAGTTATTCCCAGTTTTTACTTTGTTATATTAACTTTAAGGCAATTGTGTCAGAATTGTAGTTGAAATTTTCATGTCACTTGGTTAATTCTTTAGGTCTTTGTTTAGAAATATTGCTTAAATTATGTAAAGTATATCACTTTATTGCTTCCAATAAAGATTTAGAATACTTCCATGTAAATTTTTCACAATCTTTGATTGATAATTTCTTTTGTATGCTATAGATTTGATATAAATTAAAATGGCTATAATTTTAAAGATTTTTAAGATTGTATTCGTTAATTTAAATGTATGGAAATATCAGTTCCTGAGAATTACATAGTAAGTTTGCTGTGTTCTCTTAATATCCACATATTTTAAATTATCTTGAGCATTTTATAGAAAGTACAATAATATTCATTGATAATAATGATCCATTTCCCTTTATTACATTTTTTACATGTTCTGATTAACTGTATTGTATATGATTTCTAATTTAATATTGTATAGAGAAAATAATGGCAAATATCCATGACATTTTCCTAATTTTTTTAGGAATGCCTCATAGTTTCTAAAAACAGGATGCTGTGTTTGTGTCAATTTATGTTGTAAGAATGAAGTGTTTTCTCCCTTTTTATAGAAGTTCTTATGAAAGCTAATTAAATTTGTCAAATTATTTCTATTTGAAATATTTGTATGACATTTCTACTTATTCCCCAGATTCTAAGTAGCTCTGAGCAGACTGAGAGTAGGGTTCCCTGTGGTTGAGTCTCTGCAATGATCTCTGTCACTTATTCAGAGAAAAGGCTTGCATTTTATTTATGTGTTTGCTTTTCTAATAGGTTATTTGGTTTAGTGTGTGTGTGTGTGTGTGTGTGTGTGTGTGTGTGTGTGTGTGTGTGTGTGTGTGTATTTGTTGGCTTTAATCTGCCTTCAAACACAGAGTCCATGGAGAAAGAGTTGTGTTGCATCATGGGGACCAATTAAGCAATTTAGAATAACTCCCATTGTTTATACTCTTGTATTAAACTGTGAACTAGTGGATTCCAAATGAACTGATCCATCAAGTAGAAATCCCAGGCATTCGGGTTTGTCGATATATGAACACAAGTGCAGCAAAACTAATCTGGAGGTCTCCACTTGCATGTGAACATCCTTCTCTCTCAGCCACCCCAAACCATGTTCTTATCCTCCTGAGCATTGAGAATCTCATACCTTAACAAAGCTACTGGAGCCTGAGCAGACAGCTACTGTCATATGAAAGCACTCCTGTCCTGCAAGGCTCCCCTGGTACTAGGGGGAACAGACAGAAATGATTCATGCTAGCTTTGTAGAATCTCTGGGTTCTTTCCAGATATAGCATCAGCTCAGAAGAAAAATGAAGAAACAAAATGGATCATCTTAAACAAGAGAAGGGAGTACAGAACTCATATAAGCTTTACACAATTTATGTCACTTTCATATGGTCTTTCACTGTGCCCACATACAAAATGGGAAGTGCCACTCAGTGGCTAGCTTTGTCATCTATATAGTGGGTAAACCGAGGCAGGCAGTCATTAGAGATCAGTGCTTAGATCTGCTGACCAGGATGGATCTAGATATCTACAGAGGCTACTGTCAAAGGCAGTCAATGATTACAGAAGCTGCTTAATAGACTTTTTTTTCTGAGAGAACAAAACTTTATTATTATTATTATTATTATTATTATTATTATTATTATTGATTATTTTATTTATTGACATTTTAAATGTTGTTTCTCCTCCTAGTTTTCCATCCACAAACTCTCTATCTTCCCATCACCCCCCTGCTTTGATGAGGGTACTCTTCCACCACCCACCACCTCAGCACTCTAGCATTTCCCTATGATGGGTCATTGAACCTCCACAGGCCATAGGGCTCTCCTCCCAATGCTGCAAGTTAAAGCAGTCCTTTGTTAATATGCAGCTGGAGCCATGGTCCTTCATATGAACTCTTTGGTTGGTAGTTTAGTCCCTGGGAGCTCTGGGGAGAAGGCTCTGGTTGGTTGATTTTGTTGTTCTTCCTATGGGGTTACAAACCGTTTCATCTCCTTTAGTCCTTCCCTTAACTCCTCCATTGGGGTCCCCATGCTTAGTCTGACAGTTGAGGTTGGCTTCTGGCATCAGCATCTGTATTGGTCAGGGTCTTGCAGAACCTTTCAGGACACAGCTAGGCCATGCTTCTGTCAGCCAGCACCTTTTGCCATCAGCATCAGCAATAGTGTCCGGGTTTGATGTTTGCAGATGGGCTCAATCTCTAGGTGGGGCAGTTTCAAGATGCCCTTTCCTGCAGTCTCTGCTCTACTCTTTGTCCCTGCATTTCTTTTGATAGGAGAAATTCTGAATTAATATTTTGAGATGGGTGGGTGGCCTCATTCCTCAACTGGGGGTTGTACCTATTCACTTAATATGGCAAATACTGGTTCAGTCTCCCCTTTGTTAGGTATTTTGGCTAATGTCATCTCTGTTGAGTCTTGGGAACCTTTTGGGTTCTTGGAATCTGAGACTTACTAGTTGATACCTCCAGTTCCCATTCCACCACTGCTACATGCCTCCTTTCAAATTCCTGACCCTCTGCACTTCTCCCCCATTTCCTCCTGCATCTGATCCCACACTCTTTTCCTCTTCTCCATCCTTCCTAGACCCCTCCCTCTTTCTACCTCCCATGATTATTTTCTTCCCCCTTCCAAGTAGGACTGAAGCCTACATATTTTGGTCTTCTTTATTCTTGAGCTTTGTGTGGTCTGTGAGTCTTATTGAGTATATTCCGAGCTTTTGGGATAGTATCCACTTATCAGTGAGTACAGTGTGTTCTTTAGTGACTGGGTTACCTCAGTGAGGATGGTATTTTCTAGTTCCATCCATTTGCCTGCTAATTTCATAAAGTTATTGTTTTTAATCACTGAGTAGTATTACATGGTGTAAATGTGTCACATTTTCTGCACCCATTCCTCTGCTGAGGGACATCTTGGTTGTTTATAGCTTCTGGCTGTTATAAACAAGGCTGCTATGAACATAGTGAAGCATGAGTCTATGTTATATGTTGGAGCATCTTTTGGGTATATGCTTAGGAATGGTATAACTGGGACCTCAGGTTGTACTATGTTCAATTTTCTGAGGAACCACTAGACTGATTTTCAGAGCGGTTGTACCAGCTTGTGATTCCATTAGGAATGGAAGGCTGTTTCTCTTTTTCCACATTCTCAGGAGCATCTGTTCTTTCCTAAGTATTCCATAAGGCAAATTACACTGTCAAAAGGACAATGCACAGACTGGGAATAAATAAAAGGCTAATATATAGAATATACAATGAACTCAAGAAGTTAGATTCAGGCTGAAGAGATGGTTCAGCAGTTAAGAGCACTGACTGCTCTTCCAAAGGTCCTGAGTTCAATTCCTAGCTACCACATGGTAGCTCACAACTATCTGTAATGGGATCAGATGCCTTCTTCATATCTGTCTAAAAACAACTACAATGTACTCACATAAATTAAATAAATCTTTAAAAAAATTGGACTCCAGAGAACCCAATAATGCTATAAATAATTGGACTACAGAGCTAATAAAGAAATGTTCAACATCTTTAGTCATCAAGTAAATACAAATCAAAACAACCCTGAGATTTTACCTCAAACCAATGAGAATGGTTAAGAACAAAGCTTAATTTACTGGGACTGTCCTCCCTGGGGCCAACAGAAGAAAAATGGACTTTCTAACATAATGGGGATGACAAGAAAGAGAAGGAAAGAGAGAGGATTCACATGTACACACATACACAAACACACATACCCGCCAACACACAAACAGATAAACAGACACATACAGTGAATGTATTGAAACAAAAGATAGAGCCCCAAAACTTCAAACAAAAATACATATTCACACATAGAATGTGTATAGCGCATCTCCTACAACTGTGCTTCAAGTACTCGACACATACAAACACAAGTACATGCAATTGGTGGACTAAAGAAACAACGTTCCAACTCCCTTTCACATAAAATTTACACATACACACATAGTTTATAGATGGAAGATACTATGTTTCTGCCACCTATTCCCACAAATTTTACATGTCCACATATATTTGATGGATGGGAAAGTCAATATTCTAGCTGAACCATTCTCACATCCATAGTTGATAAATAGGCAGAACTATGTTCCAGTCACCTGATTTTTTATTCTTTTTTCCCGTAGCTTATATATTCCAACAAAATATTTCAAGCAGTATACAATTACAATGTAATTACATTTTAGTTTTCTTCTACTGAATGATTTTGAAAAAAATGTGTTTTCCGATGCCTTTATAAGAAATAATTATGTAGTGCATGTACAGAAAACAATTCACAAAAATACATTCATGACCATGTAACTTGTTATAGATTAACAATGTGAAGGAAGTGAGGTAGTTTTCTCATCCAGTTCCTCTTACTGGAAGGCAGTAGTTTGCAGTTACAAAAAATAAATAAATATTTTATTATTTATCTTTAAATGTAATCTTGTAAGAATCTTAGAAGAATCACAAATCTAAACTTTTATATAAAAATCAGTCCTATCTACCTTAAATCCTCAAAATTTATAGCTACTCATAAGCAATTTTCAATACATCATGTCAGGAAGCTGAGGGCAAAAATGGGCATAAGAAATCAATCCTCACCAGTCCAGCCTCAGTGAGTCGCACCAGCCAGTGCTGCAGTTCTTCTTGTTCCCTGACTTATATAAAAGGTCCCTGGCTTAAAGAACAAGAGTGTGCCTTTCTGAACTTTATATTGTTCTCTAAAACTTTCTCCATCAGAGCCAGTATTAAAAACATTCTAACCTAGCTTCATAACCAATTGTATTTTTTCAAATGCTTTCTAAGGTTGGTGGTTTTTGCTGACAAATACATCTAAGTTGTTCTCTAGGGTTGTGCTAGAATTATAATCTGATCTATCAGTCATGCCTCACAGGGATCAAACATTTATATTGTGAAGAGCAGAGATACTGTGGGTGAGGGACTGGCAGCATCCCTAAAGTTTTCATATAATTTTTAGATTAAGAGGGATGTTAAGGCAGAAAGCGGAACAGAACTCCATAATAGCATAAAGTCTTCAGGACACATAGACCTCATAGCTGTACCATCCCAAGACCCACCCATGTTGCTGCCATAACCTGTGGACTGTATTCTATTGGTTCTAGAGGTATTTGTCATTCCTACTGCATAACCCTAACCAGGAAAGACTAACAGCCTGTCAATGAACTACACTTCCCTTTTGAAGGAACCAAGAAGGTACAGTTGCTTCCACCATCCATGCCCGATGACAGAGAGCAAATAACTTAACCCATCTCTGTCATACTGTGGAACTCCAAACACCCAGGGTCACATCTCAGTGGTAGGAGTACATGCTAAACACTCCTGAGGCAAGAGGCCTGAACTTCTTTCAAAGTGGTCATGCCAAGCTCCCTGGCTCAGCATTATATACCCTCCCAAGCATTGTGGGAAGAACTAAGCATTCTTATTTAGAAACCTACTTGCTTCTTTATTTTCTTTATTTTCTTCTAATTTTTACATTCCTATGCTTTTAAATTGTCCTTTGTCCATGCTTTCCCATAGAAACTGAAGCAGCATTGTGGACCACTAGTAAATACTTGGTGCATATGCATTCAGTTCAGAATGTTTATGAACAAAGAGAACCTATTTCTACCATAGGCACCAATGTGGTGCTTCTTAGTCAGTTTCCTGCCGAAGAAAATTGTCAAGAAAGATTAATTATAAAATTATCTTTGCTCTATATAGGTTCTTGGATATTTCCCATCAAGGCACAAACAAGAATCTACCCATTTCAGCTAGGGCACCAACAGCTGTTCAAAGTGACTCCACGCAAGTTGTCTTCAGTGAACCACTGAGTTTATTTGGGAAGACACAGAAGAGCATGGGGAGGCAAAAGCAGCCATGTTTCTTAAAAACCTGCCCCTGCACAGATGATGGATCTCAGAAGTGCTATACTGGAGCAGCGCCCTGCCCAACTTCAGGCAGCTTCAGCAGAGACACCAGAGAACATCTCCTGCCCCGCAGCAATTACGTACCACCTTTATCACCTTGGGGGGGATTTTTTAAATCTTGGAACTATATGAGCTTCCAGAGTCTTATGAGTTTCATTAACATCTGGAGCCTTATAAGACTGCATCTCCTCTCCAAGAGGGAATGTTTCAATTCAGAGGGAACGACTGTAAAACAACATGCTAATGGCTCTTCTGAGGAAGGTGGTATTGAAGAGAAATGATTGGCTACTGGATCACTGAGATATGCATTACTGGAGTGAGGCCAAAACACTACAGAAGTTGAAAAGGCAGGGTACTTGGCTTCTGTTTAACCCCCTACACACACACACACACACACACACACACACTCATACACACACACACACACACACACACACACACACACACACACACTTTTTTTTTTTTTATACCCATCCTTCACGGAACTAATAAAAAGTACTCATCAATTTGGAAATATTGACATTTGAGCTATGTACCTGTATGCTGCAAAGTCCCTGGGAAAGAAGTCTAGACTTGATTCTTTAGCAAAACAATAGCTATCACAACCATGGGCATAATTGTGTCAGTACAGTTAACATGTATGCAAAAAATATGTGTGAGAATGTTCACATGTTTATACATTCAAAAAGAGTTACCTACAATAAGCTGACATAATTTCAGGTCTGCAGTTGGAACTCTGAGCATGTGGACACAGTATTACGTATTTCCTCAAGTTGGTACTATTACCATCGCAATGAGTCATGATTATAGACAATCCCCAATTTACCATAATCCAGCACTGTGATGGAGCGAAGACAGCATGTGTTCCATAGAAAGTGCTTTGGGAATTTTGCTCTTTGCCTGGAACTGTGATAAACAGTAAAATAATCTCTTCTGTTTTCTGGCAGGAGTGGAGAATCGCAGCTTTTCTCAGCTGTGCAATCGTGAGGGGAAACCCACAGAACGTCTACTGTGCTCAGTGACAAGCCAGCATCTTCTGTAAGGTAAGTGTGGTAAATAAATGTATGTTACACTCACCACTACATTCAGCTTATAATAGGTGTGCTGGGACATGGCCTTTCTTAATTCAAGGGCCATCAGCACTTCTATTCTTCTCTGAATATCATAAAACAGTCAGATATTGACCTTCCCTAACTCAGATAAAAATGTGGTTGCAGAAGCTAAAACATAAAAAAAAACACTAGTGTGTAGCCTGAAGTTCTGCTTGTTGGAGTTGGATTTTTCTCATTTTGCTCTTAGGAAAGTATGCCATTTATTTAATTTAGTTTTCACCCCCCTACTTATAAATTATCTATCACTATGGGTACTGTGTTAGAAAAGGCTACTCTGCTGAAAGAAATAAACTCTGTTCAATGTGAGCTGAGGGACACTGGAGGAAAGACACACTTATAACCCTCTTCCACTGCACTAGCTTTCACTCACTGCTGAGATTTTTATTGCCAAAGTTTAATATTTCGAGTTTATCATTGTCCCAGTTAGAGCATATCTAATCCAGAGAAAGTAGGATTTAAAGCTTTTGTAAATTAATAATATTTTCATAAAGTATCTTATTAAAATCTTCCCAGAAGGTAGGTTTCTGTGTATAGAACATGATAGAAAAATGAGAAGTCAGGGCAGTGCAGAGTGGGGACCTTGATGGTTCAAAGGCTGACCCGGGATCATAGTAAAAGGGGAGAAAGGAAGAAATGGTGGAAGTGTAGATGTGGGTGTGCACGTGCCCGAACTACTCTAATGGAAACTAAAGATGATTAACTATATGGAGATTATACTTTTATATTTACATTCATGAGCACAAGAACAGCAGGGTAAAAGTTATAATGAAATCAAGTGCATTTGTAATTACCATATTCTACTAATAAAATCAGAAGGTGCTGTATATTAAGCAGCAAATGGGGAAAATTCATTGTCCTTTAGTCCTCGTAGTAAAATAAGTACAGATTGCCAGGTGAGAACTGATATATATTTGGAGTGCTTTAAGGTCCTAAGGCATGTCTGAAAGGCAAGTATAAAAGTCTTTATTGCATATCAAACAAATGGGACCTCAGAGCAGCAAGCTGGGCTAATTAGGAACTCCATATTATTCTAAAATCACGATGCCAATCTGCTGATATATAAGAAAAAAAATAACTTTCAAGATAAGTGGAAACCAGCCTGTCTGCTTGCTCTAAGGTGGCGGTTTGGGAAGTAGCCTGGTTTAAGCATAAGAGAAAGACTGTGAATCCTTGCACATGTGGATGTAAAGCCTCACTCTACCATGCCCCAGCCTATGATCTCACCGCATATCCTAACCTCAGCTAATGCACTTGTTTTACACATTCTGTAATATAGAGGAAATAACACCTTGGCAGGTTATTATGATGTCATATGTGCAAAGCATATAACACAATATTGATACCATTTAGACCCACAGTAAATGGTTGGCTTTTATCATTACTGCTGTAATTTAAACAGATGATGACATCAGTCTCTGACAGCCTGATATGCCTGTCACACAGATGAAGTCTCCCCACCCCATATCAGTATTTGGATAGAAGCATAATGATGTTTAATGAGCTCTCAGGGAGTGGGTTGCCACCTCTAAGTTTTGGCATGCTTCAGATGAACACACTTGGTTTCATCTTTGGTGTTGAAGGTTAAAGAACATCAGAAAGATCATAGCAGCCTGGCTTTGCAGGGAAGTGCCAGACAAAACTAAGCAACTTGCTATCTTGCTCAGACTCCAGGCAGGGCTTAGTTCCTGCTTCTCTGTCCTGGGAGTTCCAGTTTACCATTGCATCAATTTGATTTAGAACCAGGGCATATTTTAAGGCTGATTTAATGTAAGAAAATTAAACATTGATATGTGTGTAAGGCCACTTCGCTGGTATTTGTGAGGTGTTGGGATGGGTGTGGTTGCAAAAACAGGAGAGTTCAAGTCTTTCACAGAGAATTGTTCTCCCCATGACAACTAACTGTTCTGTGTGCTATCAGTTAACTGAAGTAAGTGACATTTGAACAAAGGGAAGGTGGTTGTCAAGAGAAACGTTTCATGCAGACCCGAACTAAAGCAGGGATTCCGAATGACCTTGTTAATTCACAAAAAAATCACCACAGTCCTGTGAATCAAAAACATTGTGTCATCACAATGCAGGCCAGGAAACTGTGCTCTATGACAACACACTGAGGATGTATTCGGTGCATATATCTGTGGAGCAGCCATTTCACTTAGAGTTCACAGTTGGTTCTGAACTCAGCTGATGTGACAAGGAAGACTAAGGCATGCTGCCTTTGGGGATGATCATTGCCTGGTGATGTCAGAGGAGAAGAACTGGAGTGAAACTTCAATCAAATCATGCCTATGTCAGACTGCCTATGTCCATAAGCATGGCACAGTCAAGAGAAGACACTGGAAGTTGAATGAGCGGTGCAGTGGGTGTAGGGAGGTGAATAGTCTAGACCATTAATGGAAAATCTTTGTTCAGAATTTCTCTTAGGAACACCACCATCTCTGTCATAACTCTCCAGTCTCATCTCTATACTCCACTCTGTCCTTCCTCATGCTGTTGGCTGATGGTCTCTGTTTCTTCTTTGCATCACTTTTCCAATTCAAATAAAAGCATATTGTAGAAAACTTACAAAACATGCTAAAAATCCCCTCTCACCCAGATCACTCTTACCTTTCTGCACAAATCCGTTCAGATGGCTTGGCATGCTGTTTTATTAAATGTAGTGTGTGCTTTATGTGAAATGTGGAGAGTACAGAATGCTACTATTAAGAAAATTACAATTATCTAGAATTCCAACTTTACAGAGTAATCTCTGCGAGCATTTTATCACATTTCCATCTGGTATTTTCCACTCTCTGTGTGTACATATTTGCATATAGATTTGCATATATTATACTCCATGCACAGACTTATATCCTGTTCTGCCTCAACTTTATACCAATAGCATTATATCATTTGCAATTTTTCAAAATATTGATCTTAGTGAATATAAGTATGTGGGTAGACCCTAAGTTCTTTCTTCTTCAATTATTATGTATGGCATATAATAGCACTAGTTTTATCATCCAATCTGAAGTGTTTACATTGTGCTGGGGTCTGCTCCTTTCTTCATGTGCCAAGCTCAGTGAGGTTGCAACTAGTATTATAGTCACATTTATTTTTTCATTTATCTAATTATTTGTAGCCTAATTTCCTATGTGTGGTATTATTAGATTAAAGGATATGGATGTTTTTACTTTTGTTAGGCAAGCTATTCAAATGTATTTCTAAAGAGCCCTATCAATTTCTTTACACAGCAGTGAGAAGGTTCTTTATCTCACTGGATTTTGCAGGCACTGAAGACTGAATTTCAAAAGTAACTTCTTGCTTTCATTGGGTATTTTCCTTTAATAATTGAATACATTTTCACATATTTCCATCACTTATTTTTTCTTATTAACTGTTTCGATGATTGTATTGATCAACATAAGCGTTTTGTGTATTAAGGGCATTAAACCATTTCTGCCACATGTGATATAGATGTTTTCTCTCTTTATTTCTTGTTGTTTATGGTTTCCACAAGAATTTTTAAATTGTATCTGGTGGAGTTTATTGACTTCTTTCTTTGTGATGTCTCAAATTAGTTTTGAACATGGCCAGTTTGCCTTATTAAGGATTGGACAGTTAGTCATTTATATTTGTGTTCACTTTATTTGGTTTTTTAATGGGAGTCTGTAAGTCATCAAGGTTTTAGTTTGATGTTTAGTTGTACATGAGGATCTAAATTGATTTTGTTTTCCTCATAAACCTATCCTATATTCCCAGCACAATTTAATGAATAATTGACTCCGTCACCATTGATTTATACAGCTTCTTCTGTCACAAGTTAACATTGGACATTCTGAATGAGTCCAAGATGGCACGAGGGTTGCATGGATCAGTGGAGCTTATTTGGTGGCCACACAGGCTTTCTATGCATACTCTTTAGTTTTGTGGTGGTATAAAATTATAAAGAATGAAGTAACCATGATGTTTTAAACAAAGACTCTATACTGGAATCATAACTGTGAACCTTATTGTCTCAAAAGGAAGCCATGTAACATTTATGAAACTCAGTTTCCTTATCTGAAGTGTCATGTTAATAATATTCCTTTTCAATGTTGCTTCGTGAAGCTGTATGATACAGAACAATACCAGTACATTGTGTATGGTAACACACATTACCAGTATTGGTTCTCTGCTATCAGAATGGATAAGACATTGACTCTGACCCCATTATAAAACCTTATGAAATGTAGCTAGTTTTGAGTTCATATAAACACGGAAAGCTAACAAAGACAGGAATAGCCCTGACAGACTTTTGCTCTGTTGTGCTTTAGAGAGATATCCTGAATGATCTTAAATACTGTTTCCCATTTTTGTTCTATGTAACTCAAAATCAATGCTGTAAACACTAAGCAGGATGAGGGTTAATTAATGACTTCATGTGTAAATGTTATTCGATATAGAAGAGAAATAAAACAATTAGTGAGGACTCTATAGCAAATGACCTAAGGAGGAGGTTGGAAAGACTACACAAAAAGTGAGTATAGAGAATATATCACAGCAGGAATAAATGAGTTGACAGGATAACTTTCCATTCAAAGCTATGAACTCAGTAGTAGCAAGATGTGTAATAATACACAATAAATGCCAACTCTCACCAAAAACAATTCCCAAAGGTTTAAAACCCAGTCAAAGATTTGCTTATCACAGAGAAATGAAGTTTAGTTTTATTGTTCTGTGACACTATAAATAAAAGTATCTTCTGGGTATAAGATTTCTTCTCTAAGTTACAAACCAAGGACAACCATGAGTAATGTACACAGCGGAGGCAGCTTACAATTACAATGGTCCTACAATTTCTGGTGGAGGGATTCCTTGCGGTTAAAGCCAACAGGATGGATCAATCCAAGTGCTCAAGGTTGAATGTCTTTAATGATCAATAAAACTCATATTTACCTGCCACAACAGACTTAGAGTAAAACTACATTATTGGAGTGCCAATTTGAATTACATAAATGATGCCATTTTCAGATTCATTGAAATGATGACTTATTCAGATTTCACTCTCTGGTGGCTTTTCTAAGCACGGAATTATGTAAAGATAAAGCACACATGTTTTTACCCAACTATCAAGAATTTAGTAAAAGGAATGATATGTATATCTATAAGTATAATGCCAGTTGGGAAATTATAGATGGCATAAATGTGATATTATGTAGACAGGATATCCAAGAACACAGTGGAAGCAAAACATATGGAATTTGGTATCAAACATGGAAAATAGGGGAAGTCAGGAAGAAAGATGAGAGAAAGATGAAGGGAGATAATGGAAGAAGCATTTTTAATGTAGCAAAGCAAAGCATGACATCAAAATCTAGAAGCTTACCAGGCAGGGCTACAATGGCACATGCTTTTATTCCAAGCTATTAGGAGGCAGAGACAAGTGAAACTCTGAGTTCAAGGTTAGCCTGGGTTTACAGAGAAACCCTGTCTTGCAAAACAAAACAAGAAAGAAAAACCAAACCAAAATAAATAAATAAGTAAATAAGAGAAATTAGATTAAAAAGTAAACTGATAAAGTCAATTCTCTGTGAGGCAGGATTTTCAATAGTGAGTGATAAAGGACAGCTGGGTATTCAAGCCTACACTGGAGAAATTCAGCCTCAGAGAAACAACAGGCATCTTGAAGTTTTTGATTTATTTCTTGTAGGCTATCTACTCTGAGTATGTGCTTACCTGGTGTTTACCATTGTATCTAGCTAAATCGTTGATACAGTTCATACATACATGCTCTAAATGGAACAGAGATAGAAAGAAATGTCATCCACCCAGTGACCAGTCCAACTTCGGATCCATTCATCATCAGGGACCAAGCCATGACACTATTACTGATTCCATGTTGTGCTTGAAGACAGGACTACTAACATGGCTGTACTCTGAGATCTATCAGCAGCTAAAACATATGCAAATACTAACTGACAACCATTGGACTGAGGTCAGGATACTTTATGGATGACTCAGGGGAAGGATTAAAGTAGCTGGAAGACTAAAATATTAACTAAGCCAGACCAGTGGGAGCTCCCAGAGCATCCATGGATTGGTCCAAGGCCCATAGCAGAGGAGTGCTTTGTCTGGCCTCAGTGGGAGAAGATATGCCTAATCCTACAGAGACTGAATACCCCAGAGAAGAGGGATGTGGGAGGGAGGTGGAGGTCAAGTGTAGATAAGAGGGTGTAGGGTGGAGAGCACACTTTCACAAGTAAAGGGGAAGGAGGAAGTGGGATGAAGCACTAGGAGGGAGTACCTGGAAGGGAGTAACATTTGGAATGCAAATAAATAAAGCTATTAAAAATATGGGCCTCTTGCTGAATTTAGCCACATACTAAGATATTCTATGTGGAGAGACAATATACCAATAAAGTGCATACCTATTCCAAGGTGGAGAATGTAGAAGATGTAACAAAAGAAATAGGCTACCGTTCTTCATACAAGTAATTACTGATATATCAAACTATTTCTACTACTTTCAGCCATCTGATAAATACCACAAAGGGAGTGAGGACTCATTCTTCCAGAACTATTACTCTAGGATTTATGAAATCTGTGCTTATTGCCGTGGAATCTGATTAATACTAATAGTTAGGAATGCTGCCAGCTTCCCAGGTGAAGTGCATTGTCACTGGTGGGAGGGCTTTCCATGCACAAAGACCCAGAGACGAAGCCATCAGGCTCCATTGCCCTGTGGTGAGGGATCGATACCCTCCTCATCCCAGCTAAATGACTGCTATGTGGGTGCTGGGTCACTGATATTTAGTGCAATAACTCCTGGTTTTTATCTCACAGTGAATGTTAAGTTTCCCTTTGAAAGCATCTTCTTGTGGTGTGATCTTCCTGTGCTTCCAAAGACAAGAATAATTGAAAGAAAAATTTTAAACAAATGGTAATTCTGTGCCCAATTTCTTTCTTGTCTTACTCTTTTTTTTTGGTTCATATTGTGCTTTCAGTCTAATTGGCAAATGACTTGTGGTGGTATCATAACATGATGTGTTAAAATCGAGTATTAATTAGAAGAACCACTAAAATTTCTGAAATAATTTCCTATGGTTGAATTTCCTTTACTGTCATATCTACCATGCATAACCAATTACAGGAGAAGACAACCATGGTTTCTTTGGTTTCTTCCAAGAGAGAACTTAGGGATTTCACAAATGTAGTGAGAGAGGATAAACTGGAAGTACAGTCTGAGCTAGGCATAGTTGTGTGCACCTGTAATCCCCACACCTGAAAATCTGTATCAGGAGGATTATCTGATGTTAGCCTAGACTACATAGTGAGACTTTTAGACAGCTGGTCAAACAAAACACCCTTCCCATTGGACAGCGGAGGCTGAATTTTGAACTCAGAGGTTTACACTTCAGTTCTTACTCAAACCTTGCCTTTTGTGGAACTTTGGAACAAGCAAGTGTCTGTTGTGGCCCCGTTTGCTCATCTGCAGAAAACAAGAGTAAAATATCTGTAATGCCTGGAAGATGAACTGGGTCCCCAGAGGCTCAAGTGCTGAACTTTGGTGGGACTGCCTAGAGAGGTGCTGAAAATTTGAGGAATCATATCCTCACAGGAGGATGTCAGATCCTGGGGACCTGCATTTGAGGGTTAGAACTGACAGCCATTTTCTTCCTCTCATTCTGCCGTAAGCCCACCATGAGGTATGTTATGTCTATCCTATGTGTCCTTCACTGTAATGCTCTGTGTCACCACAGACCCAGAAGCAACCTGGCTGAGGATGATGGACAAAGCCATGAGCCAAAATAAATAAATACCCACTCTACATTGTTGTCTCTCATATATCAGTTATGGCTATGGAAAACTACCACAGTGCCCATATATCACAGTACTGTGATCACATAAGTAGTGTGCCTGAACGTCTTCACAATCTGTATGGCACAGGGCACATGGCACAGGTGACGATGACCATAATACTTGTTTCCCTATGTTTACTTTCTCTACTATCTAGTGCTTAGGGTTGAATATCTGAAGTCTAATCTGCACCAGTTTCCAATCCTGACCATATCTTTAAACCTCATTTTAGCATATGGAAATTAGAAGGCTATTCATCTTATAAACCTACAATGATTTTTTTTAAATAAACAGCTGTTTCCGGCTGGTTTAAAATTGTACACTTTATGTTTTTTTTTTTTTTTTTTTTTTTTTTTTTCTGCACAGTCTAGCCTCAGACACACTCTGCTAAGTGTATCCATGCCTTGGTCCGTCCAAATTAGTGGACGGTGGCCTTTGCTGCCCTATTGAGACTATATATATATATATATATATATATATATATAGTCTCTCTCTGCTGATCACCTGGATAAGTGTTCCCAGAGGCCTAATTATCATTTCATTATAAAAATATCATAACAGAGCACATAATATCATTAATAATCAGTAAATATCATTAACATGGATTAAGCATACCCCACAAGCCCAGGGTTTATAACTTATTACATTAGCTAATACATTTTAAGCTAATAGTCATTGGGAGATTACTATGTTATCAGGCTGTATAATCGATCTTGTTTCATTTATTATTAATAACAACTCCAAAATTTAGGTATTATTAGCTGCTTGTGATAGATGGTAAGTATGAAGCAGAGTGAAATGGCTTGACTTTTTCTTTGGATATTCATAAAACTATGCATACATCTGCGCTGTGGCCTCCCATCTCACTTCAAGCCTCCACTATTTCTATCTGGCTGTGGCACATAAGACATCTGCTCTGTCAGTTTACAGAGATGGGAAAGTCTCACATGCTACATACTGGCCTGGCTACTCACCCTTCCATGTCTAGTTAGTTCTGAGGGGCAGATACAAAGCCACTTGGAACAAAAAGAATAGAAATAAAAATGAGCAGAGCTCAAATCATCCTTGGCTGAGAGGAGGGGCAAGGGAGGGACAAAGGGAGAGGGAGAGAGACAGACAGAGAGAGAGAGAGAGAGAGAGAGAGAGAGAGAGAGAGAGAGAGAGAGAGAGAGAGAGAGAGAGAAAGCAGGGTGTGGGGAGGGAGAGACTGAGAGACTCAGGATGAAACAATCTTGAACAGGAAATGGAGTTGAGGTCCATTGACTGGCCTATAAGCATATCAGCAAGCCATCCAGAGATTTTCAACTCTGTGGCTAATGGACACAGGTGTGTTATATGGCTAAATACCTCAGAGCAAGTGCTGGGCAGAGGTTAGGAAGTAACCAGCTGTGGCGTCAAGGGCTTACCCTCACTGGAATCTATTTAGACTGATAAAGAGTTCCAATTGTGGCCAGCTGCTGCCCTGATAAGTCAGTGAGACTCTTGATAGTTATAAGTAAGGACAGACTCTTCTGCCTATCAGGTAAGCCCACCCTGACACACTTTATAAAGAGTTTGGGCTGGGTGGCCTGGGGTGGCATCACCTGCCTCCTGCAGGTGAAGAAAGGAATCGCAGTAGCTGACCCTATACATTATCCACCCAGTTTTGTCCCCAGTGACTGCCTAAATCCTAAGGCCATTTGTGATAATCACAGAGCTCAGTTAAGAGGAAAAATGATCAGGAAGGTTGTAGCAGAACAATAAACCAGACGGATCCAATCTGCAATAAATCAGCATTATAAACCAAGTGACCTCAGTCAGGAAGGGCAATGGTAAAACTCTGAGCATTGGATGGCATTCTGGAAACTCATCTTGGCTGTGAACCTGTGGTGGCAGTTGTGGGTCACAACCTTGGAGTCATCAAGATAAATGCATTTTGGTAATTCTCTGGGGATAATGAGAGAAAAAGTACTCAGATTATAAGCTTTGGGGAGTAGGAGCTGATTATCAGGAAAACCTGGGTCAGTCAGGACAATGGCACATATCAAAGGGCTGTGTGTCCCTCTCATCCTGCAGGAAAGACTCCTGTCAGATTAGTATGGCATGCTTGTTACAGTGAGTGACATCTAGTTTGTCCTCCCACACAGTGTTCCATGTATTCTTCTAATTAGAATTACCCTTTAATTGAAGGCTGTGCATTCCACATTTTTATAGAAATGAAGTGTCTTTTTATATATGGCAAACAGGACTGAAAATGTATAGATTTCTTATCAAATTAATGAAAATTAAATGTGACATTGTGCTAACATTTATGGTGACTGACTAGAGAGCATTTATTTGTAAAGTGAGTCAACAGTGAATGTCTCGCTCAGAAATAGACACACAGACAGGTCGGCACATACACAATCACACACACACACACATACACACACACACAAACACAGACACAGAGAGGGAGTGGTAAGGGGAGAAGAGGAAAAATGACAGAAAGAGGAGGGGGAGAAAGAACAGCGGCAGGAGAATGATAAGGAAAGAGAAGAGGAAAAACTCTGTTTTAATTTTTATAAGATCAATATGTCACATATTTGACCTATTCCCAAAAAATCCTTAGTAGAGAAATAAATCATAATTTGATCTCAAGTAGCCTTTTCCCTTACCATATGTTCTCCATATGTTGAGAGGTTGAGGGGCTAAGAGGTGGTACTTGGTGAGACGAAGTAACTAAAATTTCCCTACAATTATTTTTCTGAAGCAGTATTACAATTAAACAACAGGACAAAAGCAATCTTAGACTACACCTGGAAATACAACACTGGGTCACTGAAATAGTAATTTTTAGGTTATATAATTAAGAGGTTGTCATGGCAGGTGACATTGTCCATGTCAGTCATGCTCTCTGAGGCCTGTGCAGATGATATAAGTACCCCCAGTCTGTTCGCAACCCAGCAATGCTCTCAATGTGCAGCCTGACAACGGGGGGTTGCATGAGTTTGGTATAGGGCCTCAACTTGAGGTGGGAAATTCACAAGAAGACCATGTTTGAAATGAGACTCACCCAATGGTAAACTTAATGACTTTAATTCCTTTAAGCTTTATCTAGTCACTTTCTACCTGAGATACTATTATTGCTCCTTTGCACCAACCACCATTAAGTCACAGAAATTGTTCCATGCTGGGACTAGAGGGACACTTAGATGGTATCTGTAGAACCCATCTCCTATATTATAAGAAATGCTGCAAGGAATGAGAAATAACAAGGACACATAAAGGCACAGCATATTCCATGAATCTGAAATGTGAGTGAACCACTCTTGGATGTTTTTGAGAAGCTACTAGTTGTCTCAACACCCTTGCAACATTTCTCTTTATACAAATTAGAAGTTAAATATGCCGGCTATTTCTCCCCATCAATGTGTTAGTTGGGACGTTTGAGTTTAGTCACCTGCAGCTGAAGTCACGAAGGGAGGGGATTTAGTCTCAAATGTCTTTCCATGCTAGCAGCTTGGATTGTGAACCTAGATGTCCACTTCTTGTAAGTCATTTTCCAAACAAAGCACTGTGCTGAAAGAAAAACACCAAGAAGGTGGGTGTTTGTCTTCTTTGTTCCCCTTAAATTGATAGCTAGCCTGTGTATGCATCTACACATAAATACAGAAAATATGTCTGTATGCAAAGCATATGGGCTGTTTTGTCACATATTCTAGAAACAAGGAACTGAGAGTCACAAAATTCTTTCTGTCAAGGTTAAGACAAGGACACAAGGCTGATGGAGTCAGAAATAAGGAGAATGCTACCCCAGGAACCTTTCACAGAGCAAGCCACAGCCCACACTGGACTTGGAGCCCTCACTGCAGTGTGATTAACACACCCTCTTTCTCAGACCATTTTTGTTTGAAAATCTATGAAGCCACTTAACTAACCACCTTCACCATGCATTCGTGAGGAAAAAAACAGAATTCTCCAGACCACACTATCCTTCATGTCTTCTTTTTGCCCACACTTGAAGGGTCTCCAATTTCTTAAATGGCTTTTAGTAATTTGGGTAGCTTTCATCCCAGCCTCTCCAGAGACATCTTGTCAGACAACAGCACTTGGCAACTCTGTTCTCTTCTCCCCTCACAGGGTTACATTATTTTTTATTTCTCACCTCCACTTCTTTCTAAACGGTGTCATTGGAGACTGACAGAAGCCTGAAATGATTTGTTGGAATTCCTCAGGCAGTAAATGCCTCTTCAGACTACAGCAGAGTAATATCTGAGTTATGGCTTTCCAAAGTGGAACTTCTTTCTTAATGTTTGAAATATAATCTTAAGAGAGAAAAATGCAAAACAATATGTAAATTACAATTGGTAAATGTGTTTGCATGAAGATAGACCCTGGAAAATGATAAATAGAGACCTCGAAAGTTGTTTTAGATGATGAAATTAGGTAAGGGTAATTGCTTGTTTTCTCATGCTATTACTTGTAAGGGTATCTTTTTTTTTTTTTTTTTTTTTTTTTTTTTTTTTTTTGAGTTCTAAAATATTTCTAAGCTTGCCAGTGCCTAGGTTAAACTAAATTCAACCAATATGTGTAAATGGAACTGGGGTTTGGTTTTATTGCTTAATGGCCTTATTCTGAATTTTATGCATAATATGACTATTTTCCCCATTATTAAGCAAAATTCTAAAGATCAATAAAGGAGGAGGACCTAGGATAAGTAAATATTATACTGCTGAAATCCCAAGGCAATTTGAAAATCACTATTGACCATCGAAAATAATAACTTCTCAAGGCTTGCTACAGAGTTGAAAGCTGCACTACTTACCTCTGCCTTCAATGCTGGCTTACATGGATAATTACCAAATACAGTGACACAAAACAGGAGGAAGGGGAAGGACATGGGTAGTCTCAGAGACTCTGCGCTCTGATTTTATTTAGAAATGACAGCAGAAGTAACCATGAAGCTACATGGCTCTGACTTTCCATGCTCTTCTCTTAGGAATAATCTTCCTTTCTAGATTACCAGGTTTTACCCAGGGCCAGCATTTTCCTCCTTTAGCAGGAGAAAGACAAACCTGCCTTTTTCTTTATGTTTTATCCTCTTAGACTTGGGTACTTTGTGTCTCAGTTCTGATCATTCCAGAACATTCCTTTAAAGCAGTTCCTCTATATAGTTGTTGAGCAACCAAAGCCTGCTACATCACCACAGATGTTGTTTTTGTCTCTTCAATTGAAAAGTCTCCCCCCTAGACAATCAAAACTAAAGAAGTAGGTTCTGGGTAGCATAGCATTCCAAGCAGGGGTAATATATTCTAGTGTGGCTCCTTCAAAGCTTAAAAGCATGCAAGTTTCTAGTGAGCAAAATTTCTGCTCATAACAATTTCTTTATGTCCTTCTCAGAAAGGTCAAGTACACACCTGTCTACAATGGGTCTCTGACCTTCCACTGGTTCTTCTTAGGGACATAGTGTGTTGATGCAGTCTTCAGCCTTCCTGGAGCTTGAGGCAATAGATACTCCAGAATCTCTGTCTTGTTTCCAGTCTCTTTCAGCCTGTCCAGAAGCCCTTTTGCTGAAAATTTCTCTGTCTTATCAGTTAAGAAAAGACCGTAGCAACTTCAAGTTTACAAGGTTTTATTTCTTTCTCCAGCAATTACTTATTGAGATACAAAAAAGATTTTAAATGTATGGATCTCTTTACATTGATATATGATAAAGAATATACCAGTTCTGGACATTCTTTTCTATTGTTGGGCCCTGTATGCCTTCCCATATGTGACTAATGTTTCTGTAGCATATTGGATTCTCACTGCTTCACCCAACTGAAAACAAGTTCTGACTTGTGTGACTCTCTTGTCTCTGACTGTCCCACTTCCACAAGAATTGGTCACAACCGATCACTACTATGCTGTAGTTCATGGCCCAAGGAGTGGTGGATGTTCACTGACAGTGCTTTATCCAGTCAGTGCAATGTACAAAAGCACAGAGAAAAGTCTGAAATGAAAGCTTTCCTGGACTTGTCTCAGTTGCCTCTGGAGAAAAGACTAATCGCTGTTTGTGCCGAAGATTGCTGTTGTCTGCCTGCATGTCTAACATGGGGCGGTTTCATTTCCTGTTTTATGTTGCCTGAAACTTGACTTTGTCGTTTTTCCTGAAGATACTCAGGCTTCAAGTTCTGTAGAGTCCAGAGTCTCCCTCAATGCACCTGTAGTTCATTTAATAGACATCTCAAGACAAAAGAAAGCAAGTGTGTATCCACTCCCTATTTAGTACCCTGACCACTGCTCTTGTGTCAATTCTGTAGACACAGCCTTTTTTTCTGTTTAAGATCAGAGCCGGAAATGGCAATCACATGGCTATGTCCTCCTCCTGTCAGGCTGCACTGAGTAGACTGCAGAGACACTTAATGTTCCAGCAAAGTGGAAAGATGAATCAAAAACTTCAAGAAGATAAAACCCAGCTCTACCTCTCCCACATGCCTTTCAGGCTAAAAAGGATTTAAGTCCAAGGAAAGAACATATTTTGTACAGATTCCGTTTTCTCTTTGAAGAAATAATAACAACCGTCGATGCCTTGAGCAAGGACTCCAGAAGGTTCTGGGTCCTGTTTTAAGATACTCCTGCTGCTGAGACCAAGTCAAGGCCAGAAGTTCTGACAGTGCAGAGGCCTGTCACTTTTTCCTTGTAAGACCAATGTGTGGTTAAAGAGATGCAAGCGACCTTTACAATAAAAAAAAGTCCTCGGTCTCAGTAAACTTCTGTATGAGGCTAAGCCTCAGCATTCAATTCAAAACCACTAATAGCACAAAGTCAATCCTTGAGCCTTGCTTTCTCCTGTTTTAATGGCTGCAGGGACATTTTCATCTGCATAGATTGATTCTAACTCTTCAGTCCTATAAGACTGCAATAGAAAATTCTGAGATCTCTTTTGTCTATTATAAAATTGCAATGAAAAGATATGAGGTCAACTGCAGACTCCCTATTCCTTCTTAATGCCTGATGTCCAAGGACTCAAGTTTTAAATTTATTTAGAACTAGTACCGAGAGAGAGATCTAGAGGTCATGTTGGTAATAAGCCAAACAGAAGGCAATAAGGCAGCACTGTCTGCTTGCTTCAACCTCTGCGGACTTCAGAGTCATGGAGCTGAAGCCAGAGAAAGGCCCTCACTCAGCTCTCAACAAGTCAAATTTTCAGGGGCAGATGGTTTGGATTTATCCGGGGACAAATGAGACAATTACCATCTGAATAGGAAATATATCTACATGGTTGGAAAGCAAAATGAAGCAGAAGTATGTATTTCTTGGTGATTGCTAGGAAATTTTCTAAACTTTGCCTAGAAATTATTAACACTGCATGTTTAGCACTGTTTTTTGCTTCCAAAAAGCATGAGCTCAGGACGACTTGACTGATAGTCTTTTGATAGTTTGATTCCCAGCTCTGACTGTGATGTTTACGTAAGGGCCCTGACCATAGTAAGAAATCAAAAATATGTATTACATTTACAATTGGATAAATGGATGAGATGCGATCTAAAAGTTAACTTTACAACCATTTGTCATACTTGCATCTTTAAGACCAATTTTCCAACAGTCTTAAAATAATCCACTCACGCACCCTCCCCCTCCCTTTAAAAATCCCTCTTAGGCTTTTCTGTGTGGTGTCCAGATTATATGAAAAGCTTGAAAGTCAATGGAATTAATTCTCTTAATTACACATTCCTTTCAGAGGCTGTGTCTGGCACCTTTGCTTCCTTTGAAGAAGAAGTCTAATATTTTCCAAGCACTGTAGGATAGATCCATGCCAATCGACACAGTCAATATTCAATATGCAAACACTTTGCTTGGTACACACGCAAATGCAGATGCTGTGGGGAAACTGCATTAGCAATTCTAGCCCCTATTAATTCTTGCTTGCAATCAACTGTGGAGGAAAGTTTGGTCACTTCCATTTTCAGTCATGCACATTGATTTGGCCCCGGTAGATAGAAAATCTCGCTCTCTGCTGTAGAGAATGATCCAATCTTTAGGCAGTTGGTTACACATGGTACCAATAAGCAAGGACCAAAGGGCAGTAGGCTCTTGGTTATCTCTGACTATAGTACTTTTAGATTTTCTTTATCAAAATATATTAAAGCATTTTCTAAACATAAAGGTTGTGCTACAAGGATAAGTAAAAAGAGGTGGGAAGGCAGACTAGGCAATTTTTCAATTTAGATATTTGTTCCCCCAGAATAAAATCCCGGAATTTGAGAGTCATGATACTTTGCTGTTAATTAGACATGGTACTGAATGAGAGAGGGCACTGGAGATTTCTGTCAAGGTTTTACCTGAACCCTATTATTATTTTTATATAAATGGCAGCCCTCTACATTTAAGGCACTATAGAAGGCAGAAAAGAACTTCCTTTAAGCCATTGCCATTGGTTTTTTAAAGCAAGATGCACAGGTAGGCAAATGCCAGGTCAAATGGGACTTCATAAGTCTCTCTTTTGAAGGAATATGTGAGGAAAAAGATGGAGAAAAGGTGCCAGAAAGACAAAGAAATCGGCATGTGATACAGCTCTGCAGTGCACATCAATAAAGTGAACTGTCCCTTCCCTCATCCTCTCATTTCAGGAACGTATTAACTCCACGCCTACACAGGCCATCTACATAGAAATGTGATTAAGTTGTTGAAATCATTCTCTTCTTAAAAAATGAATATTCAACCTTAGAGATTTATTGTAAAACAGACCTTCATTGGCAAATTAACACAGAGAATTTAATAAATGTGAAAAGGTCTTTAGAAGATTCAGAGAGATAAATAAGTCTATTAAATCTAAAAGGTATGGGATCTTGAATTTTGCATGTTTTGACATCAGTGTACTCTGAATTGTAATTTTTCATAAGGCTAAGAGATGTTGTTTTGACTTTGACATGCAGGAAGACAAATAAAAATTGAGACAAAATATCACAATGTGTCAGGAACATGAATAATGTAATTACTGCAGGCATCTATGCAGTAGCTTAGGCTTTATTTTAACAGTATGATAAATGTATGTAGCTGAGTTTATATATATATATATATATATATATATATAAAATGTTAATTAAAACCCATCTTCTATTTTCCAAGAGATATTAATACAAACCCCCAAGCTCCACCCTTCCCATTTCAGCATTCAAAGAAATCTCATATATAACCAGCCTCCTTTTTCTTAGACCTCTGCTAATCATTTTCCATTTTGAACACAAAATTACCTCAAGCTGTTTAGCCAGGGAAGTGTGATTGCTATTATTCTGATTGTTATTGATAACAAATAAGACTAATCATAACACTTCTCTGTGTGCCCGTACACTGTGTTTCTAGAACAGTCTGTTGCCATTGAGAGCTCACACCTTGGGAAAATCCTGTGACTTCTGCTCAATCCTCACCTGAAAGACAAAAAAAAGTCAGACCAGCCAATCTCTAATGTCCCTGCTAGACTGAAAATTCGAAATGTCTGTGATATATGACTATCACTCGTTAGTTTAATTTAAAAGGCAAGGCCGACTTTTGATCTGTTTTCCTCTCTACTATTGTAATTATTATTGATCTTTCAGTAATACTCTGTCCAAAGCCTCTGGGAATATCATAAAAAGGAAACACAAGTACTATGAAAAAACAAAACGGACAGAAGTTTCTGTAATAATGAATATTTTATTCCATTCTCTGCTCAAAGCCTTGTAATACATCACTCCCAGCCTCAGGGGAAGGAAGGAGTGTTAAGCTCTACCCAATGACTGGGGTACACTGACCTCATGAGAGGGAGTCATATTTCTACATAATTTTACTTTTCAATTTCTCGTCTTTAAATAGGTAATGAACAAATTAGGCAGTGCCTAGGAAGAGAACATATTATATTTAAAAAGCAAAAACAAAGAGTCTGTGATGTTCCTAAGCTACCTGCCTTTGCTGCTCTGACCAGCAACTCTGGCTCCATGTTTCCTGGCATCAGTATGAGTCCTGCTTGAGTTCATTGGCCATGGAGGAGGAACAACTTGGCTGTGAGAGGTTTTGGCTCTTACTCCCTTCTCAGCTTGATTGGCACAGCGTTGGATAGCAACACCACCCACTTCTTTCTCTTTTTGGCCTCCTGTTTCTACCATCTCTCACTTTCAGCTCCCCTCCCTGGGATATATAGAGGTAAAACTTGACTCCTTAGCCAGAATTTCTGAGCACCGACACAGACATTGAACTTAGGAGTGCTTGGCATTTTCCAAGCATCTCAAACTGTGAAGACTTGGCCATAGTCTTAGGTCCCTTTTTAACAAGGAAGGAACACATCCCGACTCTTCTCAGAGTGGGATCATAAAGTGATTCTGCTTCTAATTGTTCTACATGTTTATGCAAAGGCTCTGGGAGAAGATACAGCTGACAGTTTAACTTATAATTATAGAGTGATTAAGCCTGACATTTCCAGAGAAACGGGTGAAAAACCTACTCCACTCTGTAAGGGTCAAAAGACCAGGTAGCTTTCTGAATTTCAAAACTGCCATACTTTTCTGGTTAGTAGAAAAAGAGTTTTATTAGAAACTATTCTCAAATTTTTTTAAAAAAAAGGTTTTATGCTAATGGACTGTTAAACATTTAATGCTCTGTTAACAAATGGCTATTTCTCCATTAAGCACCATCACGACCTATGCATAGTTTATGAACATTCCTGTTGTCCTTGAGAGAAATCACAGTCTGTATTGGCTAAAAATATCAATCACGTGAGGAGCAGAGGGCAATTTGCATCAGGAGTTCAGTTGACATCATCTAGCTCTGAAATTTGCTTCCAAGGATCAGACCCAGGGAAAGGCTCTAGTAACATGTCACCAAAGCAGAACTAGTAAAAGGAATCAAGTTCTCTCCCTTGCAGGTCACTGCTTGAGAATCATGATGTTACTTTAATAGTTAACTTCACTAAAAGGCTTTCTTTCAGGTTTTTCCCCCACTCTTTGAAACTTCATCATTTTCTCCTTTGTTTACACAACCCCTGGGATATACGCCACACATCTCCTTCCAACAGGTACCACTCTGCCTCATATTTTATTTACCTTAAAGACCCAAACAGACCAAGCATATCACAAAGCCATTTTGAATATTACTTAAGTAAGAACACTCCTGTAGAGGTACAGAGATTGATGCCCCCTCCCCACACACACACACAAATTAGAGACCGGAAACACAACCACGCAGTGTCTTTGTGACAGAGGCTGTGTGAAAATTCTAAGCCTCTAATCCAGCAGATTTTGATCTGTTTTCTTTCTTTCTTTATCTTTGTTATCATTGATGTTGTTGTTTGTTGGTTTTGTTGTTTTGGTTTTAGGGTCAGGGTTTTCTCTGTGTATCCCTAACTATTTTGCTCTGTAGACATGACTGGCCCTGAACATGGATATTCACCTGCCTCTGCCCCCCAAGTGCTTCGAAGTAAGGGGTGCATCATTATTACTTTGTTCCAGCTACTAAGGTTGCATTGGCTTTTAAAGAGTTGTCTCTTTCAGGAAGCCAATGATGATCACTACAACTAGCCTGCCCTGAAATGAATAATGTTTGAGGCACGTCCTGATCTTAGAGCCCTCACTGGGAGGCCAAACCTACTTCATCTTGGGACCTGACTCTGTCTTAAAAGAAAAAAAAATAAGCCTGAGAATTTCATTTACAGCTAAACCAAAGTTACTCCCAAGTACCAGGAAGGACCTTATGGGAGCCCATGGGTTTTCTATGGCCTAAAACCCAGCGTGACTCCCTAGCTACTTCCTAGCAACAATCAATCGAAGATTAGTCTGATTGTTTTAGGTGTACTTTCAGACCATTTGTGATTGTTCATGGTCTTGCTTCTGCATATCCACCTGTCAGCTTATAATAGTCATTCTATTAGATGTTTACGAGTGAGGCAGTCCCCCAGTTGCTACTTTTTTCCTATAAAACCCTATCCTAATGAGGGTTTGGGGGTGCTTCACTACATCATCCTGTGGGTTGGTGGCAAATAATCCCAAACTTGAGTTTGTAATAAAAAGACCCTAATGTGATTACATTGGACACAGCTTGTGGTGTTCTTATGGGGTTCAGGAATGCTTCCTGGCACAGCTCACCACTTATCTATCTATTCTTGATGTAAAGGGCTTTCATTTCAAACAATGAAGTGGAGTCATGGGGGGAAGATGATACAGACTGATAATACAGAGCCAGAGAAAGTAGGCTGACCACTGTGACCCAACTACAAACAACACCCCTCAGAAACAATGGAGTCTCTCATACCCAACACCTAGCTGTGCTACAACATCAACTGACCAGGTTTCCTTTCCTAGTTAATACAGGCATCCACTGCATCTGTGAGAGATGGGTTTCTGCACCCTCTCTTGAGATGCTGACATGTGTGGTGTTTAGTCAAAATGTAAACTGACATAGTCAATAGATGCAACAAACACACATACACTTATCCACCCATACCCTTGGAAACTTGACAGATTCCTTGAATTGCTTCGTACAATGGACACGCTCTGTAGAGTTATTCTGTGTCATTGCCTTGTGAATGGGAAGAAGATAAAGCTTGATTGAATCTATAGAACCAGATCAAATAAGATATTCAGGGCAAACTTGACCCTTCAGATACAAACTACTAGCTAAAGACTACATCAAAACTCCTGTGAATAGCAAGGTAGGCCCTATGTGTGGTCAATATGTTACAAGACTCCCTGCCTTGGATTTCATATTTCAGTAATAGTGACAATTTTGCATCCCTGTCTTTTGCCATTTTTCTCAGATTGTATCATCTTACATTAGTTCCCTTGAGCATAAGCCCACTTTCTTTCCTTCCTTGTCAGGATAACTTTTATTTTAGGCTTCACTGAGAGATTGTCCCTCTGTTATTTTTCTTCCAGCTCCAGAACAAGATATCCCTTAATGCTTTCCAGTTATCTACAGAGCATCCTCATCTTTGACCTTTGAACAAATTGGGTAATGGATATACCAAACTTGGGACCTATGATTGTCAACTCTTAACATAGTACTAATACTTCCTCTCTCAGGGATGCTGTGTAGAGATGTTTGGATGACTGAAAAATGTCCAGACCTGCTGTGTAGAGACAATTGTCAACAGAGGGTGGAATACTGAGATTATCCACAGTGAGTTAGAGATGGGAGAAGATTCCCCATCATGTTTGAGCAATTCCTGTAGTCAGAACTTCATTATGTCATAGATAATCTGTTATAAAACATACAATACATGTTCTCCTTATTGTCACTGTGGGAACATTTTAAATCTAGAGTTTAAGTGATTAGATTTGAAGTGATAATCTAGGGTAACGCTATGGTAATACCCCAAACTAAACAAGACTAGAACATGTCTTCTTGTAGTTAAGAGTCCCATTATAGAGCAATTTATCAAAACACTCCATGCCAGATTTCTTTGCACACTATATTTTTTAACTATGGGGATGCTTTCTGAGTCCTGATTTGGCTTTGAAATCAAGATATGATTTGGGAATTGGTACACTGTCTTATCCATTGTTATTCTTCAGCAGTTAGGTGCCTTTACAACCTATGTTGTGCATATTTCCTACAGAGCTGCAATGTATAACATGTCTGACTGGGAATCATCAAAGTAGTATACAAAGAAAAAACTATACTTCTGGAATTGTTGGCTCTCTTTTTTTTTATAAAGATTCCAAACATTTTTCTTAATGTATCTTCTGGAAGAAATATGTACTTAGAAGGCAATTTGTGCCAGACACCACACTCGGGACTTTACAACACGTCATGTGCACAACTGCATATTTTTCCCAATTCTGTACTGAGTGCTACATTCAGAAGTATATGGTCAGCAGAAGGTGTACTCCAGCTTGGACTCAAGATGTACTCTCATAATTCTAAGAAGTTCACTCACAGAAGGCAGTGAGATAAGAAGAGGCAGAGTACACCCATGACGTTTTGTGTTGCCAGGTAACAGCATCCTAGCAGGACTATAATAAGATGAACATAGAAAACTACAGAGAACACAGTGCTGCTCATGTCCATAGGGCTTGTTCTTATCTCCTCCTGCATTCTGAAGCTTGGTACGTGTTGACCTGTACACAAGGGTTTCTACCTTTCAGTCACCCTTTCAATTTATTTACCTTTACTCTTTTTTCATTTTAAAATGTATATATCGTATTTTACTCACTAGCACTTTCACTGTATAGATTATCGATGGTTCTCTACCTGTCTGATTATCAAATTTAAATAGTCTGTGGAGTCTGAAGCCAACTCCGAGTTTCTTTACCCTTGTTAATTTTCAGAGCAGAATTTCTTACAATATCAAGAATATATTCAGATATCTTAGCTGAGATGCCTGCATCACCTATATTGCAGGTGCAAAGTAAAGGCTATTTTCATTATGGCATGGAAATGGAAGATCATCAGTCTGTTTTACCCAGTGTGAGGATAGCCACTGTATTAATGCCTGCCACACTTGCTACGTGATTCGGGCTCTGTTTCCCTCAAAGCTACCCAGCATGCTTAGTTCTTCCTTCTTCATTTCTTCCTTCTTCCCCAAGGTACACAGTACTTGCCCAAAGCTTTGCTCCCAGGCTTGCTTATTCCAATGGTCTCAAATCCCACCTGCAGATTATCAGAAGTCAGCATTTAGGTGAATATGCAGAACTTGCAGCACACAGAGCCTCCTGGGCAAGGAAACACCTGGATAGAATGGCAATGTTTTCCTTGCCTCCTAGAATAGGCACATGAGCAGTTGCAGCAATTCCCTTGTCCTGTGGGTAAGGATGACTCTTGCCTTGTCAGTTTGAATGGACTAATGGAACATGGGATCCGGGAGGGAGGAAGATATCGCCATCATAAACTGAACAGTTTTGCTGTTTGAACTGTTGCCAGTTTTTATAACAATTTCTATCTTAAGCTGGCTCAATACATATTTAATGAATTCTTCTATAAAACCTTTAACAGCCCTCAATTCATTTCAAGTGGCAAATGAGTCAGCACTTTGAAATGATGGGCTGGATGCTGTCCCTGTATTTATTACTTAAGAAAAAAAGTGATTTTGTTGTTTTGTTTTAATAATCTCTCCTACAGAGAGATTTTTCCCCTCGTGTTTACATTCATACAATATAAAAACAGTTCAGTGTGCAGATCCTCTTTCTCCCAGGGATGTGGTTAAACAGGAAGAAAACTGAGTTTTCTAAAACAAAGGGCTGCCATGTACACATTACAATTTCATATTAACTGGGTTTTATGTCATCAAAAGTCATCTAGCCTTAAAGATCTATTTGCTGTGTATCACTTGCAAACCATTCAGCAAATATGCTTATATTTCCTCTCCTGCTACAGAAAATACAAAGGAAACCAGGTGAGGGTTCTTGTTTGAGATGTTTTCATATAGTAGCAGTACCAATGAGCAGAGTCATCTGATCTGAGAAACGGTTGGTACCACCCTGCGATGCTAGATAAAAGTCTGAACACCCTGAGACCTTTAGAACAAGAAGGCCCTGTTCCACTGCAATGTTTAATGTGGGCCATGCTAAGGCAATCAGTGTCCCACACTGTACATCCTTTCACATATGCGGGTGTAAAAAGAATAAGCCTGCCCCAAAGCTCTTCAGACTCTCTCCAGCCTCATTTCTGTTGTTTATCCTTTTCTCCAGTTGGCTCCTGTCCACTAGTCAGGAGAATGTCTAGCTTGGGGCTCTTTGATTTGTTGTTCCTGCTAGCTGGAATGTTTTCTTTTTCTCAGACCTCACAACTATTTCATCAATTTTATTTTGGGCTTAAATTTTACCTCATCAGTGACTCCTTTGAAATAATCTTCTCCATTGGGTCAGCAAGATGGCTTAGCAGGTAAAATTGTTTGTGGCACAAGCCTGGTAACCTGACTTTTGGTCTTGCAACCAAAAGGTAGAAAGAGAGAAGTGACTCCACAAAGTTGCTTAACATCGATATGGGAGCTGGGACACCTGTGTTTATTATGTACATATATCATGTGCATAAATATCTACCTGAATGACTATCTATCTATCTATCTATCTATCTATCTATCTATCCATCCATCCATCCATCCATCCATCCATCTATCCATCCATCCATCCACCAACCCACCCACCCAACCATCCATCCATCTATCCATCCATCCATCCATATTTCTATCCATACATCCACCCATCCATATATATATATCTTTTTTCTTTCTATCTTTATAATTAAAAAATAAAAAATTCTCAAAACATTATAGAATATACCTACATTTTAGAAGTCAGAAGCTAGGATAAGACTATTTCAAGTTTGATGTCAGCAAAAGAATAAGACTTTGTCTCAAACCAAACAAGAGCATCCCAATATACCCACCATCCCTTAATCTTTGTTTTTGTTTGTTTGTTGCTTTTGTTTTCTTTTAATGCAGAGCTCACCACATCATGTCTTATTATGCATATTTTCTTCATAATTTGATATTGCTGGTCGTGCCTACTCAAATATTATGTAAAATCAACAATGTCTATTTGTTTGCTGCATATACATTGCTAATCCAGCATGAAACAAAGCACAACTGACTTCTTGTTTGAATCATCTTGAGCCTGTAGACTCCTATCTAGCACACCATCTATACAATACATACATACACTATATATATATATATATATATATATATATATATATATATATATATATATATATATATATATATATATACACAGAAAGATGGAATCTCTAGTCCAACATGGAGCTGAACTATCAACCAATTATGCAGTTTAAACCACAAAGAGCTCTACAACCCATGTGGTGTTCCACTTCAGAAACCATAGCAACCATTGTAGCCCATCCTCTTCAACCTGCCTGAGATCAGGTTAAAGGACTTTCTTCTATGAAACCTGGTACTGTTATCAGTTTATTTGATAAATGCAGTTTCCAAAGTAAATTTATTTGTGTTCCATTTGAAACATCTTCCAAATCCAACTGTTGGGATTCTGTAAACCCTACCTCTCAGTTACCTAGCAACAGCCAGGTATACCCCACCCCTCAATTACCCAGCAGTGGCCAGGTATGCTCCGCCCCAGTGACCTGACACTATAAAAGGAGTTGCTTGACCCCTCCTCTCTCTCTTGGCCTCTCCTGCCCTTGTGCTCTTGCAGCCTCCCTCTTCCCTTCCCTTCCCCCCTCTCTCCCACGTGCTCATGGCCGGCCTCTACTCCTCTACTTCTCTCTCTCTCTCTGCCTCTACCACCCTCTTAACTCTCCCATGACCTGAATAAACTCTATTCCGTACTATACTGTTGTGTGGCTGGTCCCTCAGGGAAGGGATCCCCAACATGGACCCCTCAGAGGCATCTCCCCTGCCCTCAGGCCTCGCCGTACCTCTATGGGCCATATGCCCCCCACTCTCTTCATCCTTCCCCTAACATTGGTGCCGAGACTCGGATCGTTATCCTTTCACAACATTGGTGCCCTGTGACTTTTCCTTTCATTGGTGCCCCATCATCTTTTCCTTACATTGGTGCCCCGTGTGAGGATGTTAGATTTCCTCACGACCAGATCTCTCTTTCCTTTCATTCTGTGACTTTTAACAACCTTGGATTGGTGCCAGCGCCTCAAGAAAATGCAGGTTCGAATCCCGACGCTCACTAGCTCAAGACCCGGTAAGCTCCCTCCCCACTTCGGTCAGAGTAAGCATCCAAGAGGTCCCAGGGAAGTGTTCCTGAACTCCCCCTGAGGATAGATGCTTTTACTGACCCTCATTCTAGGACTTTTTCCCTTGGGACCCCCTCTCCTCTCTTTACTAGACCCAGGCCAGGCCTGGATCTCATTCTGGAGCACCGCCTCCGAGGAGCGCTGCCTCCGCTTTAACTCCATTTTTGACTCTCACCCATGGGCCACCTCCTTGGAGCACAGCCTCCGAGTTTTGTGCCCCCATGGCAGCTATACCTACCCTCAGCCATGGGATTGTTTTCGCCGCCTTTGTTCCTATTTCCTGGGATGCTTTAGCTTAATTTACAGTGATCAGAAACCAATAAACTGCACTCCCTTCCTAGCTATCTGTTCTGTGTGAAGGTCTGTCCCTGCTCCTAGCCTCTGCTTGAGACTGTTTGCTAGACCTAGTTGTTCCCATCCCATGTGTGCTTTCTCCGTCCTGGTCTCTGTCCCAGACTCTTTGTCCGCTGGGACCCAGTGAGCAGGTATCCTGTCCTGCGGAAGGCTCAGCCTTGGTTGCTTGGGCCTGCGGCAGGAATCCAGAGCTAGTAGAGCCTGCCAGTAGGTGGGCTTCCTGAAAGGAGCACCAGCCAGCAACACCGCTCTGCCACTCCAGCAGGAGCTTCAGAGCAGGCTGATGTGCTGTAGGCCTAGTGCCCCAGGCTCTGGCCTCTCCCTAGGGACAGTGAACAGAAGGGTGGCGATTGGGTTTCTGCAGGGACCCTGGCCCTGCTGGCAGTCCCTAGGGAAACCATAAAAGCAGGCCTCCTAGTAAGCAGTCGCCTGCCTAGCAGATCACACACGTGGTCCCAAGACCTGCCATGGCGGCAGCACAGGTACTCCCCGCCCACTGAGGGGCGGGATGGCCCGCCCCCTGGCCGGAACACCTAGCCTTTTGCCCTGCTGCCACAGCACCAAACCCCCTCCCTGTATGTGAGTGCCTCCAGTGCCCCAAATGCACTTTCTCACCTGTGTGCAATAGTGCCTGTCTCGTGCATGTTTTGTTTCCCTTTATTTCAATCTTATTCTGCCTGCTAGATTAAAGCTTTATTTATTCTAAGCCAGATTTCTGACTGCATTGACAGCTAAGGTAACTGCAGTTTAACTAAAAAAAAAACAGATTTCTATTTTCTAACAAGTAGCTCAGCTATATGGTTACTTTCTTATGGAAGCTCTGGTTCCATTAATGCTTCATGTTTCCTATTGTTAAACTTCCTTTTCCAGTACATATAATTCTTGCTCCTTCTTCTCCATAAAGGCTCATCTTAAAAATGTTTATGTTGTTAACTCATGTTGTTATCTCTTATAAGCTACAATCAGATCTACCTCCAATAGACCAAATAAGACTCCACCCAGATAAGTACATCTGCCTAAAGCTCACTACCTATTCTAAAAGGTGGGATTCCTCTAGATTTCAAATGTGGGTTTCAAAAGTACATCTAAAATTTTTTTTTTTTTTACTGAGATAGTTAAGCCAAACCCGCATAGGGACCTAGATTTTCTTGCGACCAGTCCTTGCCGGCCACCCTGGCCCACCCCATCGGGCTCGGCATAACCTTGGCTGCATGGCTGGTGCTGCGGTTGCCTATTCTCTTAACGGATGCCACTGCCTCGAGTTCCCGTACTGTCTCTTGTTATGCTGACTGCCGCAGTGACCGTCTCCCGCCGCCATCTCCCTGCCGCCGCTGCTGCTACCGCTGCCGCCGCCATGTGCCACAACTGCCTCCCCGTCTGCCACCATGGCTGATCTGCCAACAGCTGCCCGACTCACAGACTTCCAACACGTGAGTTGTAGCCATTACTGAAGCTGTAGACACTTGCTGGCCACTGCTCCACCATGTGTGCCAGTAGCTCTCGCCACATGGGCTGCTGAGATAGATCAGCCACACACCACATGGTTTCACTTTTCCTGATACCAGATCATGGCTAAGATTCCCACACAAACATCGGCAAATTGGTAGGGATTGTCACTCCAGTTGGCGGAGAGAATCCCCGATTTCCCAAAAAGGCCTGGCCAGCCTTTGCGGGCAAAGAGGGTTACTTCTCTATAGCCACAGTTTTGAGACATTGACCATTGAGAAGCTCGTCGGGAGTGCCCTTCACTCTTTTTCCCTTCCCCCAGGGCTCTAGCAGCCGGTTCACTCAGCCGAAGTCCAGGCCTGGCGAGGGCACTCTCTGCCAGATCCGGGATCTGGCGAAGCCACCAGGAGTCCGAGTGACGACTCGCGACCCCTGCGCATGGGCGAAACTTTTCTACCGAGTTTCATCCACTGGGACACTGGATTGGATGGCTCCGTAGCCCCTCCCTGTACCTTCCCAATGGACAACTCAATGTCTCAAAAGGGGTCACCAGGCTCCCCACTGGGATGTCTCCTGGAAAATTCCAAATCTCTAACACTGACACCTCAGCTAAAGTCATCTAAATTGATACACCTCTACAACAATGTTTGGACTCAGTATCCACTAGATAATGACTCAAAATGGCACCCTAGACTCATTAATTTTATGAGACCTTCACTCATACTGCCAAAGATCTGGTAAATGGAAAGAGGTTCCCTGTGTAAAGGCATTTATCTATCTCCGCTCTAATCCTTCTCTGTGTTCTTATAACCCCACCCACCTCCTTTTAGCAATGAGGCAATACGGCAGATGACACCACAGCTCTCGATCCAGCCAACGAGCCATCGCCGCAAAATCCAAACCTCTACCTCAGCTTCTACTCATGTTATTCTAAGCTTTTCAAACTCCCCTCCACAGCCAGACTCACATGTGGACGTGGACACACCACCCGGCCTCCAGCACCACTGCCGGTGCCCCTTACCTCCCTTTTTGTCCTCTTCTGCGCCGCAATCTTATAGTCTGATGTTCCATGCATTACTGTAAGTCTCACTAATAATTTACTTTTTGAGGAAAGCCAGCAAGTTTGGGAGCAGAAAAAATGCATGCAGACGAGATCCATCAAACAGATAGACACTAACTTAGATCCTAAAAACCCAAAAGGTAAACAACTTCTAATGACCTATTTCTTTTCCCAGAACTACCCCGACATAAGAGACTAGCTTAAAAGCTTGAGAGGGGACCCCTAACTCCACAGGCAGAAGTCTTGGTGCTGGCCTTTAAAGTGTACCATGGGAAAGGTAAAAAGGCTCACAAATACCATATGCTGGCAAAGGCTTCCCGACCAGCCCCAGCCACTGCTACACCACCGGGCCCCTGCTACAGATGTGGTCAATAGGTAATTGGGTAAAAGCTTGCTCCAGCCCTCACAAGCCAAGAGGCCGTGTCCTAAGTATGATCCAGAGGAACATTGGGCTGTTGATTGCCCTGTGTCACGCAAGACAGAGGGACATCACGCCCAAATAGCCCTCCAGCCTTCTAGGCTTGGCTATGGACAACTGAAGAGGCCCAGGCTCCCTTGACCTGACCACTGCCATCACGAACAGGGAGCCACGGGTAGCTCTCATGGTATGTGAGCAGCCCATCTCCTTCCTCTTGGGCACTGGAGCCACTTACTCGGTCCTGACGGAGTTTTGGGGACCTACTTCTCCCTCTCATTTTCCTATTGTCGGGTAAGAAGACACCTTACCTTCCTCACCAGATTCCAGCACTTACTTACATTTTTAGGAGTGCACCTCTCAGTCATTCCTTTTGGTAGTGCCAACATGTCCTGTCCCTTTATTAGAGAAGAGATCTAGCTAAGTTGGGAGCCTCTATTTCCTTTGCTCCCCCCATTTGCCTGAACCCAAGCTTGCTAGCAACCCCTCTGCTTCTTCTATCCAGTCAACCTACTAACACAAACATGTTTCCTTTACCAGCTTATCAGGTAGACCCCCGAGTCTGTTGCTAAACACTCTTCTATTGTCATCCAATTACTAGACCCTACCAGGACCCTTTTAAGGTGATTCTTGAGACACCTGCAGCTCTTTTACCACATACAAGATCCATGAGATCCCAGGTGGGTGACAGAAGTTGTTGGTAAGCTCTACTGTAAAAAACCAGCCAGAGTTCCCCCTGTAAGTACTATCAACATTCAGCTGCCCTGACTCTGATGTTGCCATGACTCCACATTTTTCCCCTATCCCTCTTCATGGCATGGCAAGTCATTTTAAAATATCCGGGACACATTATAGTAATTTGCTCCAAACCTTATCAATCTTCTGTCTACTTCAACGACAGACAAAAAATTTCTAATCAAACTATTAATTAGTTCCTGTTACAGGACTACCAGCCACTGTCCATAGAGGAGCCTGATGTGAACATCTGCCAGGTGGATCCCGATGGTGAAAGCCAGCTGCACCCCCTTACGACGCCCCAAGACAGCAGGAAGTAGCCAATGAGACTCGACGCCCCTATTTCCCTTTCACCATCGGCCTCCCCCTCCCTTTTTTCTCCTTTTTATAATAAGAAAAGGGGAGGAATGGCAGCATTAGGACTGCTCCTAAAATTTCTTTCTTTCTTCCAAACCAAATGTACTTAATCTCTACCTATAATGTATACATATGTGTGTTCCAGCATCTTGTCAAGTCCAGGTGTTTATTACATCTAGAACAGCTCCAGAGAAACAACCTACAGATGCTTCAGCCTTCTCTCACAGACACAGATGCTTCCACTGGACCTGTTACTTCTGGCCTATCCTCAGATGGTTCCACAGACCCTGGACAACAAGAAAACAGCCAACTCTTAAGACTGGACAAACAGCCCTACCCCCCACTTTTCTGGACTCTAAAAACATCGCCCCAAAACAAGCATGAAGCAGTCAAGAGATCACAACGACCCTATTCCTGGTCCACCATCGCCTCTAATTTTTCTTTTTAATTAAACAAAAATGGGGGAATGTTGGGATTCTGTAAACCCCACCTCTCAGTTACCTAGCAACAGCCAGGTATACCCCACCCCTCAATTACCCAGCAGTGGCCAGGTATGCTCCGCCCCAGTGACCTGACACTATAAAAGGAGCTGCTTGACCCCTCCTCTCTCTCTTGGCCTCTCCTGCCCTTGTGCTCTTGCAGCCTCCCTCTTCCCTTCCATTCCCCCCTCTCTCCCACGTGCTCATGGCCGGCCTCTACTCCTCTACTTCTCTCTCTCTCTCTGCCTCTACCACCCTCTTAACTCTCCCATGACCTGAATAAACTCTATTCCGTACTATACTGTTGTGTGGCTGGTCCCTCAGGGAAGGGATCCCCAACATGGACCCCTCAGAGGCATCTCCCCTGCCCTCAGGCCTCGCCGCACCTCTATGGGCCATATGCCCCCCACTCTCTTCATCCTTCCCCTAACACCAACTACCCCATGCCAAATAAGTAAGTCAAACAGGGCAGTTGGTGGTCACAGGCTATAATCAAAACCCTCTGTACTGGAAGCACCTTCTAAGGGCAGAGAAATTGTGTGTGCATCTTTTCTTATGGATTCTTTGTGCCATTCCTTATTTCAGGAGAAACCATCCCTTTTACTCAGAGGTCACAATAAAATTTTGATAATGACATCATATCTCTCTTGCATATGCATCTCCAAGTTTTATACATAGAGGAAAAAAAGGTGTCTCTATTGGAAGTCAGCTAACAAAAAAAAGAAAAAAAATGCACTTGGTAATCAATTCCTTGTCTTCCTTGTTACTGTTTTTTAATTGAAACAATTAGAGGACATTCCCAAAGGATGACAGCAAGAAATATTCAGTTCTCTTTGAGGAAGCTGGCTCTTAAGTGTTCTGCATGTAAAAAGCCATGTTTTTAGCAATGTGGAATCACAAATCTATTAAAAGATCAACCAACAGGGGGCACTTAGTATCCAGCAAACTATATTACAAATATATCCTTGCTTTATGAAACAAGGTCCAGTGAGAAATCAGGCTTTGGCCTATCAGTGGTGGGTCTCTTTCTGAGATCCTCTTCATTTAATGACATCCAAAAGGCAATTCTATTATGATACATTAAACATTCTTTCTGAAATACTCTTTCTACTTCTGCTGATGGACTGGCAATATCCAGAATCCATGTACTTTCCTCATTCAACAAAGGTAACATTTGTTTTCTAAGCCATTTTTATCTGACTCACTAGCACCAGAACTTCTAAACCACCATTGTCCCCTTGCAAACCTTGCCAGATCTCCTAGTGTTTCAGTCTCAAGGATCCAAGAGATAGATGCCTGGATTCATGCCAGAGATGCAACAAATGCTTCTGGCCATAAAGTTCAGGAATTTAACAAGTGCACTGCATTCGAACTAGGGCCAACTGTGGAAGATATGAGACCTTATTTAGAATCACACTTAACAGAGCCTGTCTGCCTAGTCGGTATGAAAGTAACGTTTGCTATTGCATTGCTTGTGATTAAAATCGGGTAAAATTAAAATAACAAAAACAAAGCAGTAACTGGTTCCTGGATAGAATTTTACTTGATGTAAACTGCTTTTTCAATTCCTCTAAAGTTGCTCAGTCAGGTTGAGGCACAAACCCTTCCACTCTCTACTCCAGTTTCTTCTACAACCCACATCTTGACTCATACCACACCTTCTGCCTACAGTACACCAGACCCTGTACACCAGAGTGCACTAATCTCTATGGGTTTAGCTCCAACCTCCTTCTCTTGTGAATACATCCTTGCTTACCTCCCCAAGGAAGCTTCTGGGCTTCGCTTTCTGTGCTTCAACTGTAATTCACACAGACATCTAAGATAAAGGAACCTTTTTAATTTTCTTTTTTCCATCTGTCGTCTTTGTTAAATACTAAATTTCCTATGAAGAGGATGGTGCTTTTGAACTTTGGTTTTCTGAAGCTCACAGGAATGGCTGGCAGAATGTACATCTAAAACTCCTCATTGAATGGGCTAATGGATAACCTCTTTAGGGTCCTGCTATTCAAGAATAATCATTGACATCCTTCCGTTTCATCAAAACCAGTGAGTGGTGGGTAAGTGTTCTAGATTAAATTAGGTACTAAAATATAAGATGATGACAGCAAGGCAATAATAACAGGGGTAGCTTAGACCCATTGAGAGGATGCCGGGCTTAAGAGAGGATGCAGGGCATCTGAGGGGATGTGGGGCATCTGAGAAGATGTGGGGCTTCTGAGAGGATTCGGGGCCTCTGAGAGGATGTGGGGCATCTGAGGGGATGCAGGCTTCTGAGAGGATGTGGGGCATCTGAGGGGATGCGGGGCTTCTGAGAGGATGCGGGCTTCTGAAAGGATGCGGGGCTCCTGAGAGGATGGGAAGCATCTGAAGGGATGCGGGACTTTTGAGGGGATGCGGGGCTTCTGAGAGGATGCGAGCTTCTGAGGGGATGCGGGGCTTCTGAGAGGATGCGGGGCTTCTGAGGGGATGAAGGACATTTGAGGGGATGCGGGGCATCTGAGAGGCTAGAGGGCATCTGAGATAATGCAGGGCTTCTGAGAGGATGCGGGGCTTCTGAGAGGATGCGGGGCTTCTGAGACAATGCAGGGCTTCTGAGATGATGTGGGACTTCTGCTTACTTTCAGCTTAGAAACTTTATTCCATGGCCCTGGGAGCAATTATGTTGGAGAGCACTGCAAAACTTCCTGTTAAGTCTCACATCTCCGTATGCCACCTGAAAAAATGTAAAGAATCAACAGATGGCTGGGCTTTATATTTATAGATTAAAATGATAGGGAAAAAAGATTAAAATTTTGCAACTGTCTCCTGAACTTAGAAGAAAAAGAAAAAAAAAAAACAAACCCTTTGCACATTTCGCAGCTTTACACATAACACACTAAAGGAGAATGGAGATGAGCCACCACCAGCACTAAAGAGGTGTGCTGAATATTATATGACAACAAGTATGACATAAGCTAGAGTTATTGGTTATATAGATCTCTGCTCTGGGACATTGCTTTAACTATATTAATTGCGTTGGGAAAATCCACTCACCATGGCCAAAACTACTACCTGGAGGAATGCATGATTGGAAAGTAAAGAAAATGAACTAAGCATAGCATTTATTGTTCTTACCTCCTGACTGTAGATGATGTAACCAACCAGTTTCTTCTCCACCATGGTGGTGGAGCTAAACTAAATCCTTTCCTCCCTGAGTTACATTTGTTGGGGTGTTTTATCACAGCAACCAAAGAAATTAAGACAGCAGGTGAATTCATTTTCTCAAGAGGTAAAGTAAGCACTGTTCTACCTATGGGTTTAGTAACAATTATAGAACTCTGATCAGTTGTTGGTCATTGGTTAAGCAGTTTGATCTGTGCTTAAGATAGCATGGACATTTTACTACCTGCTGACCACATAGTCACTCAGAGAAGCCTGCTGACTGTGTGGGTCATGAAAAGCAACATAATGAATAACTTGTGTTGTCAAGTACTTTATTGTTCAAAATGGTTATAGTTTATAATTTATGTGACTATTTAAAAGTAGCAGTTATCAAACAATTTCTTCTTAACCACTGAAATCATGGATGGATCACTCTTGTTAATATTCTGT
Source organism: Micromys minutus (assembly GCF_963924665.1). Classification (NCBI taxonomy): domain Eukaryota; kingdom Metazoa; phylum Chordata; class Mammalia; order Rodentia; family Muridae; genus Micromys; species Micromys minutus. The sequence goes on from NC_137985.1 coordinate 28,462,365, forward strand.
GTGTGAGTAGCTTGCTTAATTCATCAAGCAGTTTTTCTATTAAGCCAAGTTAAATGTCCAATATTTCTATAGGTGAGAAAAGGTCATTTCAGCATGCAAACAAGACATACATTTTCTCTTTTGGTGACTGAGGAACAACTGATCTGAAGTAGGTAGTGAAAGAAAGTGCCACAGGTCATACACTGGAGGAAGAAATTTATGTGTTTTGAATGATTACCTTTAAAACATGCCCATGGAAGGTAGATAGAGAAGTTGTCTTTGGTTTACATAACATTTTCTGTCTTTGGGAAGTAGATGAAATACAAAAAAAAAAAAAAAAAAAAAAAAAAAAAATGCCCATCAGTAACCTGTTTTCCACAGTGAACTTTAATCTTCATAAACATAACAGGTACCCTATATAGTCTTCATTTCCATCAAAGAAGCGGCATTGAAATCAGTAGATATTTTAGCATTTCCCACTTGTTCCTGATAAGAAAGGAGAGAAAGACACCAAGGAGCACACCATGTTGAATAGGAACATGTCACATTCAAGAGTTTGTAGAAAAGCCAGAACATGTTTGGCTGAACAAACACCATTATGAGTTGTCACAGTGTGGGTGTTTTTCTTAGATTACCAGGCACTTAAAGGGCTACTTTCTGACTGGGAGCAATGAAAAAGGGAAGTTCATTACAACTCATTAAATATGAATATAATTCTAAAGCAATTTCCATTAGTTAAAGTGTAGATACTGCACATATCTTGGAGAATTTTATTATAAATTCATGCTAATCCTGTGAGTGATGGTAGATAGTCCCAATCTCTTTCCTAATAAAAATTAACAAGAATATGAAACCAGTACTTTCTTATTAAATGAAATATTTAAAAGAAGTCATCTTGTTTCTCATGGTCATGTCCTGATTATGTCAAGTCAAATTAGTAAAGTAATAGAACAGAGTAAACAAAAGTGACAGATAAATGAAGCACATGGGGACAATCCTATGAAACCTATCTATGAGTCTGTAGTAGGTGGCAATCTTACCATCTGGGGAGAAAAAAAAAATGATGCAATCTTCCAGTGCTACCAAGTTCCCCCCACATTCTTCCTTCCTATACTATGTATCTAATACTTTTACTCCATCTACAAATTGCTACATAAAGACAATTGAAAGAATATGGGTCACTCTGGAATCTTCTCCAATCTGCCTTTTCTTGTATTAATCAGTCCATTGGTAACCTTGTCTTTTCTGTATGTAGATTTTCTTCAGGGAATACATGAGCTACTATATCTAATCTCTGGTAATGAATGTTCTCAAGTTTTAATGTGTAGATTGCAATTCCTAAGTTACCATTGCAGACCAGTGTTGACTATTCGGAAGCTACTTACATGCTGTGTATTGTGCTAGGTATTTGAGATGCCACTGGGAGCAGCACAAAGTAAGCCTCTGACCTAGAGAACTTGGAAACCAGTGAAAAAGAAGGGGAGACATTTAGGTAGCTGTAGAGACCAGTGTAAATTTCTTGGTAAAGAAATGCAAGTGGGAACATACTTATTGAAACATAAACTATCTAGAGAGGTAGGGCAGGGGTGCTGGAAAATTGATATTGGGAACATGAAGCATCACAACAGATTGCCTCAACAAAGCTACAAGAAAGAGAATGTTCTAATCACTATTGGTAGCATAAATGCGAGCAGAGACAGGGGCCATGAGACAGTAAAACCAACCAACAAACATAAAACCATAAAAGAAAAGAAAAGAGAAAAATATTACGGTAAAATATGTCTATAACACTGCCAATGAATTGGCCTGGTTGACAACAAAGGGGATTTGGAGGTAATGAGAAGACGCATCTTTTAAACAAAGGTTAAGCTACATATTTTCCCTGAAGCACCAGAATCAGGTACCATAAGAATATAAAAGAAATCACTTCAAATGCAGTTTGGAAATGGATTCTCTGGAAAGCAACCCAGAAGCAAGAGGATGGGATTATATAATAGTAAATGTTAATATAGTGCAGGAAAGACCTTAAGTTATTGATAACTTAATGTTTATCAGGAATGTTTTAAGTATTATGTGCTGACTCCTACAATTTCAACATAGTCAGTCTTAGCCTAGAATCCATATCCTTAATAGTCACTAGCCAATAACTACGGCTTGCATTTAGTTTGAAATATGTCACTCAAAGCGTCATGTTCTGGAGGCTTATATCAGTATGGTGACTTTGAAAATGTAGAAGAGCCATGGAGGGCTGAAGTTTATGGGAGAAAAATTAGTTAATGGAAGATTAATGCTGGTCCTTTGTAGCTGACCGAATCTCACAGAAGTGAAGTAATTTCATAGGAATAGCTCATTAAAAAGTAATCCTTCCTCATGTGCTTAGTCTCTGCTTATGCAGCCATTTAAAAATGTTCTATTCCCTGCCATTTTTTTTTTGAATTGTTCAAAGTCACAAGTAAAAGAAAGCTCATCAGAACACTGGTGCCAAAACCTCTAGACCATCCAAATATAAGAATCAAGAATCAAATAAGCATCTTTACTTACAAAATCTCAATTCCCTGGTATTTTGCTATTACAACACAAGGCAGACTAATATGCTTGCTACTGTCGAGATGTGGAATTGTCTATATCCTGGACAGGGACCTATATTCTGAAGATCTCACAATTATCTTACTGGTTTGAGAAAATTACAGAATTGGTAAGCAATGTGGCCAAATGGAAGGTCTTAATGCCATTAGGGCATGCCTGCAAATAGATTGTAGAAGTCTAGACTCCTTTCATCTCATGGTCATGGAGTGCAACAGTATTGACTAGTCTCTCTTGGGTTCAAGCTCTCATGGAATAAGATTTAAAGTCTGCGAGCCAAAAATCTTTTTATTATGGAAAAATCATTGTCATCATTTGTTACAATTTCAAAAATCCTGATCATCCCTGTAATTATGGTGCTTGTTTCTGAGACAAATCAGTGAAAAAATAATAAATCAAAAAGATATGTTCTAAAGACCAAGCCAGTTTTTGGTCATAACTAAACCTTTGAGAGTTTGGATTGAATAGAATATCTACCCATATCTTAGCTCTTAAAAAATAAGATAAGGCTAAACAAGATAAGGAAAAGTGTCAAAATAAAAGGTCACCTTGCAGTAGAAACCACACACACACACACACACACAGAGAGAGAGAGAGAGAGAGAGAGAGAGAGAGAGAGAGAGAGAGAGAGAGAGAGAGAGAGAGAGAGAGAGATGGTGGGCAGAGAGAAGAGAGACAGAGAGAAACAGACAGACACACACACACATACACAGAGCAACAGAGAGAGGTGGAGGGAGAGGAAGAGGGAGAGGACTAGAGAGAGAGACAGAGACAGACAGAGAGACAGAGAGAAAGAGATACACAGAGAGAGACCAAGAGAGAAAGAGAGAGAGAGTTAACTCAAATCCAATATCCAGATATCCAGGACCTGAGAATTCTCAGGAACTAAAGAAATAGAGCCAGGCAAGGAAGAGAACAGATGTGAGGTAACAAATCAAGACAGACTTCACTATTGCAGAGACAGGTCTTTGCCTCTGGCCCAGAGCTTATTTTATAGTTCTTGTTGATTTCAAAACCAGAGTTATTGTGACTTCTGAGCCTTGTCCTGCTGAGGCAGAGAGGAAGGAACAAGGGACAAGGTAATTGGGAACCTGTGGTCAAACTTATGTCTGCCAGAAGATAGGAGTGTAGCTGATAGGAAAACCATCCTGAGTCAGACCTGAGGGGTAAATCATAAATACCTGTTAATAAGAGCAGAAATTCAATGGTAATTTATTATATAAAGAGATGAAGGGGCAGAGAGAGCATTTGTTACCCTGAATTATCAATCGTTAAAAGAAGGGGTTGGAGACTTATATGCCTAATTATCTTTCCTAATGGTAAAAGATAATGGACATCCTCTTCAGTGAAAAAGCCATTATTAAGCATAAGCCCCAAATTCTTGATCACTTTATCAATAGGACATTGTCAAGGGAAAGATGACTAGAATTTAGTTAAATAACTTAATTCACTTTATTTTCAATTCAGAACTGGAGAACATTTCATTCTGCAAAATGAAACAAGTGCTTTAATGAGCTGAGCAGAGGGTGGTTTCTAGGCAGAAAGTGTCTGAAAAAGAAACAAAGACAAAACATGTAGTTACTTCTGTCATGGAGACAGAAGAAAAGAAAAATATCTAATTTGTTATGAGGCATCTTAAAAATAATATTTATTTTCTTAACTAGTACTTCAGAACATAACTGTAAGTGCTAATAGGGTAATGTGAAGTTTGGATACATGCATACATTGATATACTATTTAAATCAGGTTTAAATTATCATTTCTTTATCATAAAATTTTCAAAATAAAACATCCTTACCATCTACTTTTGAAGTACTGGAAGGTTCTTTGTACACTGCCATGGGAGAAAAGTAATCGGCAATCTTAACCCACTATGAACCTTGAGAGTTATAATAAGGACTAGCTAGCAAACATATAGTTATTTTTCTAATAGTAGCTTAGATGTTATTAGAGTAACCAGTCAGTCACTGATTGGATTTAAAGCTCACAAGTTGGAATTCATGCTTGTTACCATTAATTAGGCCAAAACCTGTGAATGGCTAAGTCATATGTCCTCGGGGACACCTGCTACTATTATTTGTCTAAATAGACATAGTATTAAACTTTGTTCACAAGTTTAAAAAAAAACCTGCTAAGATACAAACGCTGTTTTATCCTCTACCATTAGATTAGTATAAGCTTTCAACTATTACCAGAGAAGTTTTGTTTTGTACTTGATAGTTATTAATATAACAACAGCTCATAAATTTGTATAAGGAATTGTGGTTTAGTCCCTGGGAACTCTGGTGCAAAGAGTAGAAATAGATGGACCCATGGCTCCAGCTGCATATTTAGCAAAGGATGGCCCTGTTGGACATCATTGGGAAGAGAAACCCTTGGTCCTACCAAGGCTTTATACCCCAGTGAAGGGGAATATCAGGGCAGGGAGTTGGGAGGAGTGGGAGTTACCCTCATAGAAGCAAAGAGAGGGGAATAGGATTGGGGGTTTGTGGAGGGAAAACCAGGGAGAGGGATAACATTTGAAATTTAAATAAAATATAGCCAATAAAAAAGAAAGTGTGTAGTTTTCATGTTCATTGACACCTGTATCATATTCTCATCCTGGAGGTTTGGGAATCATCACAAAAGAGAAAATGAAAGACTGTAGAAGTTAGAGGTAGAGACATTTGAAACAGAACAGTATACGCCAGGTATGTTGGGACCATTTCAAGCATTAACCACAAATCAGTTCTGACTGACGCCATGAGGAAGGGAACAGAGATGATTTTTGAAAATGCTTTCCTTATTTATTTTGAATACATACTTGTGTGTAAGATTGTTGGATCATGTAGTAAATCTATGTTTTCCTCTTTGGAGAAGCATTATCTTGCTTCCACATTACTATGTCTACAGTAGTCTTAACAGAAGGTACGTTAATCTTTTTAAATATGGTCATTAGTGAAGTTAACAGATATCTTCTGTTTTTTGATTCATGTTGTGGCTACTCATTTTAAACATTTTTATATATCTGTTGGACATTTCTATGCCTTCTTTTAATAAATGTTTATTATAGCTTATTATATATTTTAATTACAATATTTTTATCTATTCGTTTCATACATACATATGATATAGTTTGATCATCTCTCTCTTTCTCTCTCTTTCTCTCTCTCTCATTCTCTAACTTCTTGAAGATGCCTCATTACATACTCACCTCACAACCTCTTATACACTTTTAAAAAATGACAGTGCTACCTGTATACCAATGAGTGTAGGACAATGAGGAACATGCATGCGCAATAGACCAGATGGCACACCACTAACTTAAAGTGATCTCCTTCCTTCCTTGAGCCACCAACTGTGCCAATGCCTCTTAGGATCAATATACCTTTATAAGTCCCTGCCCCACCCATGCTGAAAAATCAGCTAACTTGACCTGGTGAGTTCTTGAATAGGCAACAACAGATGCCATGACTAGATGCCTGAAACAGCGTTGTCATGCAGAGAAGACACTATTTCACCACAACGTTTCCATCCCTCTTTTGCTATGTTCCCTGAGTCTTTGCAAGGGTCTAATATAAATGTTCCATCTGGGTTGAACACTCTACAGTTATTTAATCTCTACACTTTGACCAATTTTGAGTAAGTGTAGTCACAGCCATTCCCTACAACAAGAAGCTTCTCTGGTGAGGATGATAGGATGCAGAAATGACAACCATCTCAGCAAGATGCATCCATTTGTGCAACAGTAACATGAATGTTATTGGTGTTACCAAAAGCTTTCTGAATACTTAAGATTCCTCTACAGAAGGGAACTCATCATGCCTGATATTGTAAATCTAGTCAAGAACTTGTGGCCAAGGAGGTCACATAGCCCAACAGAAAACTTTTTATAATTAGTTTGAAAAACAAACATAGCATCTAACTGCCTTTAAAACTTACCTTTATTGCCCATTTTTTAAAATTACTTCCAGCAATGTTTTCACTTTGAGGATAAAAACAGATGGAGCTACATATAATTGGAAATAATGTCAAAACAATGGTCTACTAATGTTATGTTATAGTATAACATTTTATAATAATCTTTGATACTGTTCAGGTTCTGAAGAGACAGATTATATACAAGGTAGCAAATGTTCCACCAATGAGATGTTAGAGTAATGAAATGCACTGATTGAACATCAGTGTTTTTTTTTTTTAATATTCACTCTGCTGCATAAAAGCACATTAAAATTTCTTGTTTCTTAGCTCCTCGTTTGAAAAATCACCACAGTGATATTTAAGTTATTAGTTTATTATAAATACTAAATTTAGAACACAGAAATTGTCTTTACAGTCAGTAGATTAAAATTGCTAGTGAATTAATTCGCTGATAAAAGTACAATATTTTCATCAAATGGTGCTTGACCAGCTACATGGTGACATGGAAAAAGAAGGGTTTATATTTTCACCTCACATTATTCACAAAACTTAACTTAATATGGTCATAGACTTATGAGACTCCATGAGTAGTATTGTAAAAACAAAACAAAACAAAACAAAAAAAACCAAACAAACAAAACACCTCAAAGAACCATTAAACCACAGGATATGCCTGCTAAAAAACTAGGTAGGCTGACCACATAGCTTTTTCAGTTTCTTTGTACCTAAGACCCAATCCAGCACTCACATCCTCAGTACAGCACTAAAACACCAGCTACAACCTTCCCTCCCCAATACATACATCTGCAGATCCAACAGATAATCTTCTTTCTAACCCCCTCCCAATACTAATTATCATATTTTAGTCCCAAACGCCATCCCCTATTAACCCAGGGACTATTTTCCCCAGGGCAACAGATAAGCTGAAGACATCTAATCCCCTACCCAATCACCATTTTCATTCCCAGTTCCTTAGTGGGAAACCTATGGTCTCTCTTTCCTCTTTGACCAAGTCCCTAAGGAATCACAATACCCTCCTCTTTCAACCTTCTTTCTTCCAACTCATCACAATTATCCAGTCTCCCCTACCAGTTAAACAGGCCAGGAAAATAAGTAATATAAAGTTGCCACATTCTCTGAAAATCCAGAGAGGAAACAAAAACCAAATAACAAAACACACATCCACCAAAGGTAAATCCAGGAGTCAACACCTAGACCATTAGTAATTTCATACACAGATGCCAGCTTACAAGATTATTAACACAATCAACATCAGCCAGGGATATAGGCCTCCACTATAGCCCAGCTATTCTACCACAGCAGGCCCTGAATATTCAATACAGATGAAGCATAAGAAAAAGGATGATTATGAAGATGAGAGGAGTCCTTACATAGAAAACAAGTAAACTCCTTAGAGAATTCCAGGAAATTACAAATAGTGGTAAAATATACATAAAACTGTTTAAGAACTGAAATTGAAAAGAGAATTAATAAAGAAAACATAACCTCAGGAAATACTGAAAATAGAAAATTTAGGAACTTGAACAGGGACTAGAGAAGCAAGCTTGACCAGAAGAATATGAGATGGAAAAAAGAATCTCATGTGTTAAAGATACAATAGGGAAAAATGAACAGATTAGTTAAAGAAAGTGTTAACTCTAGAAAACTAACACAAAGCAGTTTGGAAATTTGGGACACAATAAAAAGATCAAATCTAAGAGTAATAGGTATAGAGATAAAAATAAGAAATTCAGATAAAGGACCCAGAAAATTCTTTTAATAAAACCACAGAGGAAAAATTTTCTAACCTAATGAAAGGGAATCTTATAAAGTTATAAAAAAAAACATACAAAACACTAAATAGACTGGGAGAGAAATGAAAGTCCTCTAGACAAATAAAAATCAAAATATTAAACATTCATATCATATCTGTAAGTAATAAAGGTTGAGTAAAATACAAAGGCAGACCTATTAGAATTAACCCTGAATATTCGGTGGGACTCTAAAAGTCAGAAGGACCCGAATAGATATGGTAAGACTTTTTGAGACCACTGATCTTATTTCAGATTATTATACCAAATAAAACTTTCAATAATTAGAGATAGAGAAAATAAGATATTTTATATTAAAGTCAAAATTAAATAATATCTACCCATACATCCATCCCTACCTAAGTTACTAGAAGAAAAACTTCAACAAAGGGAGGTTAGTTACACATAAAAGTTTAGGACACTAGTAATCTTATTTCAGCACACATACACACACACACACACACACACACACACACACACACACACACACACACACACAGGGAGAGAGAGAGAGAGAGAGAGAGAGAGAGAGAGAGAGAGAGAAAGAGAGAGAGAGAGAGAGAGAGACCCATCATCACCACCACCACCACCACCACTACCATAATAACATTATTCAATAATCATCTGTCATTGATAGCACTCAGTATTAATGTTCTAAATTCCCCCAATGAAAAAAAACAGAGACTAACAAAATGTGTAGGTTCCATTCTTTTGATGTATGTCAGAAACACACCTCAAAAATCAAGGATAGATACCACCTCAGGGTGAAAGGTTGAAGAAAAATATTTCAAAGAAATAGAACTAAGAAGTAAACTGGTGTAACCATTTAAACATCTAGCAAAATAGTTTCCAAACCAAAACTAATAAAAAGATATGGGGAAATACATGAAATATTCATCAAAGGAAAACCATCAATATATTTCAATTATTAAAACTTATACCAAAACCACAATGACACCAGAAACACAAGAGCACCAAAGTTTTTAAAAGAAATACTAGTATAGCTTTAATAGCATATTAATTCTAGCAAACTAATAGAAAACAACCTCAGTACCCAACTCTTAAGTAATGGGTAGGTCATCCAAAGGAAAAATATCCTAAACAAAAATACTTGGGTTAACAGTTGGTATAAACCAAATAGACCTAAAAGATACTTAAACAATAGACCTTCTATTCTGTATCTCATGAAGCTTTCTCTAAAATTGAACAAGTACAAAGCAAATCGTAACAGATAAAAGAAACTGGAAATGAATTCCTTTATCCTAACAGATAAACATGGATTAAAGCTGGATATCAACAATAAAATAACAAAATGCTTTCAAACTCACATAATCTGAATATTTCTCTAATTGATGAAAAATAAGTCAGATAGAAATAAGAATGAAATCAAACATTCTAAAATTTAATGAGAATAAATACACAATACATTCAGAATTATGGGATAGAATAAAAGTTGTGCTAATAGAAATGTTCATAGAACTAAGTGTCTACATAAGAAAAATAAATTGGAGAGATCTCATATGAGAAGAATAATAGAACATATGAAAGCTCTAGAACTAAAGAAATTAAATTTTCCTAAGAGGAGTAGATGGCAAGGCATAATCAAACTGAAAGCTAAAATAAATAAAGTGGAAATAAAAAAAACAATAAAAAGAATCAATGAAACAGAGGGCTTTTTTTTTCTTTTTGAAAAAAATCAAAGGATTACATAAAACCTTACCCAATCTAACTGATAGGCCACAAAAGACAATCCAAGTTAACAAAATAAGGAAAGAATGGGGGGGGGGTATACGACAACAGACAGCAGAGAAATTCAGAGAATCATAAGGTCATCGTTTTAAAACATATATGCCAAGAAAATGGAAAATTTAAATGTAAGATGCCACTTACCAAAGTTAAGACAAGAGCAAATAAACAATTTAAATAGACTTATGATACCTAGTGAAGCGGAAGCAGCCATTAAAGTATCCAAACCTAAAAAGAAGAAGTAAAAGAAGGAGGGGGAGGAGACAAAGAAAAGGAAGAAGAAGAAGAAGAAGAAGAAGAAGAAGAAGAAGAAGAAGAAGAAGAAGAAGAAGAAGAAGAAGAAGAAGAAGAAGAACAAGAACAAGAACAAGAACAAGAACAAGAACAAGAACAAGAAGAACAAGAAGAACAAGAACAAGAACAAGAAGAACAAGAACAAGAACAAGAAGAGGAGGAGGAGGAGGAGGAGGAGGAGGAGAAAGAGGAGGAGGAGGAAGAGGAGGAGGAGGAGGAAGAGGAGGAGGAGGAGGAGTAGGAGGAGGAGGAGGAGGAGGAGGAGGAGGAGGAGGAGGAAGAGAAGGAGGAGGAGGAGGAGGAGGAGGAGGAGGAAGAGGAGGAGAAGGAGGAGGAGGAGAAGGAGGAGGGGGAGGAGGAATATTCTGCTATATTCATAGATCAGTACATTATCTAGTCATCACCAGACAGATTCCCTTCAGCTACACAAAGAAATGTATGTAGAGACCCACACGTGGAAAGAAAACCTAAATTGGTTGTTTCCATAAAATCCAACCTTCATGGCACTCAGGATCCTAGAGAATGGAAGGTAGAAATATTGTGTCAGAGGTCATGAAAGATGCCAGAAAAAGATGGTCCTCTGAACTAGGCTAGGCTCATATGAGGTCACAGTGATGAAAGCTACAAGCATGGAGCCTAAAGTGTCTACATTAGGTCCTCTGTGTATATGTTACAGCCACTAGCTTAATATTGTTTTGTGACTCCTATAAGAACTTGTGGGTCTCTGACACTTTTGCTTTCTCTTGGGACTCTTTTCCTCCTGTTGGGTTACCATGTTTACATTCAATAGTTTGAACTTCATATTTTATCATATTTTGTCTTTTGTCATTATCACCCCTTAGAAGTTTTTTTCTCTTCTAATAAGAGACAGGAAGGGAGTGGATTCAGAATGGGAGGTAGGGAGTAACATTGAAGAATAGAGGAAGGGGAAACTCTGATTAGTATATATTATATGAGAAAATAATCTGTCTTCAATTTATAAGTGGAGAAAATCATCAAGGTTTGTATTCAGATTTTTTTTCCAATTTGGACATTGAAAGATGTATAAACAATGAGAAATTGTGATACTTAAAAACTTGAAATTTTTCACTGTAAAACAAACCTACTGAGTCAATCAAAAGAAAGGCAATAGGTTAGGAGAAAAGTGTTTTTAAAGCACAAATCTGATAAAGGACTGCTTCAAGAGTTTACAAAGAGTACTTACAGCTTGGTTGCTGAAACCAAAACAATTTAATCTTTACAAGGAGGCAGAGATTATAACAGATATTGCTCCTAAGAGGCCCTGAATGGTAAAGAAGTACATAAAAAGATGCTCAAAATATTATTAATCAGAGAAATGTAAATTAAAGCCACAACAAAATATCACTTCATATCTGCTAGAATGGCTATTACAAGACAAAAAGATGTTGAGAAAGATAGAAAAATAGGAACCCTCATATGTTGAGTGGAGATGCAGTACAGTACTTTGGATAAGTAGTCTATGAATTTCTTTAACAGCAAAAAATAAAATATACCACAAGCTAACAATTCTACTTCTGGGTGTATATCTTACACAAAGGGACCATGTCAACAAAATTACCTGCAGGTGGATATTCACTGATGTCTAGGATACAAGTAAAACTTAAAATGAAGTAAATGCTTCAACACCTGGTAAATAAGATAGGTAACTATATCTGTTCTGCTATAACTATATCCTGCTATATTCAGGAAGGACCTGATGGTATATTTTATGACAGTGATGAACCTCAATCCTTGTAGTGCATGAAAGAAGAAGCTAGACAACACCCCCGTTGCCTGGTAAGTGTGAAGAGATTAGGCAACGGTTTTTAAAGTAGATGGCAGGACTGTGGATTAAATAGTGATCTTCATGATAGAGTAACCATGTTTTACAAATGATTGGGGATACTTCCATCACTTTGCAAGCCTAGTAAAAGTTACTGTGTTTCTATTTTGAAGATTTTTAAAAAATGTATTCATGTGTATGTATGTGTATGTATGTATGTATGTATGTATGTATGTATGTATGTATGTATGTGTATGCATAAGTGGGAGATCACAAGGAGAAATTAGATCCCCTAGGTCTGGAATTACAGGTGGCTCAAGATTACCCTGATTCAGAGCAACAAGAAGATATCCAAAATGATACTCAGCAATGGTCCAGTATTTATGGTGTTTCAGAAACCAGAGACCTTGAACCAGACCAATGACTAGTTTTAAAAAGGTTTGCATGCCAAACTGTTTGCACAAAATATACAGAGTTACATGATGCAGTTTGCATTGTTACTTTAATGAACAAAGATGGAGTGTAGAGGGGAAAGGGTAAAACAGTCCTACAAGTGCACTTGCCAGAGAGAAGTAAACCTGAACATAGTAAGGTGCAGCTTCCTGGAGCATGCACAGGACAAATCTGCTCGCTTACATGCTGCCCAATTGTAAGATCAGCTTGACTCTCAGCCATGGTAATGTTTGTGGTCTGTTCTACCTCCAAAGTCTGTGTTGATATCTGTGGTCCATGCTCCCAATGAAGGCCATGTTGATGTTCATAGCCCGTGGTACTGCCAAAGGCTATGTGGATATACAAGCCATAAAGATGTTTGTGGGCCATTATGTTACCAAAAACAATTTGTAAGTCCACGATATGGGCTGCTACTGACTTCTTTTTCAATAGTAGTGTCCATATGAGTGTAGGTTCACAGTTGAGACTTAGAGACACAGAGGCTTCTGTGACATTCACCCTACCACCTCAAAAAGAAACAGGCTAGATAAGAATCTATCAAAGAGAGACCTTTAAAAATGTTAGAAGGATGCTAAAATGTAGCGTCTGAGTTGATGACTTTTGGCAGGTAGATAGAGGGGATGACTCAGTTATCTTCAAGGGGCTGGCCACTAGGAGTTTGATCATACTTCAGTGAGTACATGGGCAATACAAACAGACTTGTGTGTTTCTCTTTATCTCTTTTTCTATTTTAGGGGAATGAGGATGGAGGGAAAGGCTCAGGGTGAGGAGGTTGGACCTGAGAGGACTGAAAAAGAGTGTGATCAGATGCCTTGTATGAAATTCCCAAATATTTAATACAAAATATTATGTTAAAAAAGTAGATTTTTGTATATTCAAGACACGTGTTCTGAATCTCAACACATCTGAAAAAAAGGACCCCATCTTCTAAACAACACGCCTTTTCACCTTCCTTCTTGGGCTTGCAACAGCACAGATGCTTCGACTCGAGTCCATCTGGTGTAGTCCAATATCGTGGCTGTGCTGAGTTCCTGAGGACGCTGGTCTCAGCATCCTGGCAATCCTTATTTGCTGGTGCTAATAGATACATTTTGCCTCAAGCAAAAAGTCTACAAATAGTTAATACGAATAATGAGCAGGAGCAGAGAATTAATGGCCTCTTTATTATGAGAGATGGAGTCCAGTGTTCAGTATTCTTGAATAGGAAAAAATTGTTTTATAGGCAGAATTAACTGGAGAGACCTTATTTAGCCAATTTCAAGGTAATGAGGTTTGGCTTCTAAATGTCAGTAAGTGCAGAGAGGAAGATTTTAGGTAAGATTTGAGACACTTACATGGTGCTTCTATAGTTACTGAAGGGGGGCTTAACTTGGTCTCAGTGGCAGATGGAAGCCTGACTACTTACATGTCTTCCCAAACAGAAATGAAAAGAAGCAACCTCTCAGGGTTCATCTGAGTTTTATTTTGGCTTCCTTTTTTCTTGCATGGTAGCTTTAGTCACCACCCCCCAGAGATGCTGAATTACTCCAGATATCAAAATTTAAGTTCAATATTATAAATAGCGTCATCTGGGCAGCTGACCCTTATCTACTTCACTGTCAACATGAACTGTCTTAAGCTAAGTGTCTCCTAACACCTGTTACTAGTTCAATTATATTTGACACTGGATATTTGAGGGATATCATTAGTGTGGTCCAGGTGAGCCCCGAGAGCTTACCTATGAGAAACTTAATACTCAGTGTAAGAGTTTTGGAAGAAGAAACCTAATGAGAAATGATTATTATGAAAATAGGCTTCTTGTGAAAATTGGTTAGGTCTTCCCTTGTCTTCCACCCTTACCTTCCTGCCATCTGCCATAGGATAGTGTCCGTGTTTGGTGCCTGTGCATGGGATGGAGGCCATGTTGGACAGTTACTGGATGGCCTTTCCTTCTGTTTCTGCTCTACTTTTGTCCCTACATTTCCTTTACAATTAATTAAAATTTCTACCTTTCTGATGTATATGCTCTCTTTATTTTTAAAAAATATTCTCCCAAAAGTATAATGTTCCAGGTACTGTGTACAGAAAAGAAGATGTCATTGTATCATTACACCTCTCTCACACATATGCACACAAATCTCTCTCTCTCCCTCCTCCTTCTCTCTCTCTCTCTCTCTCTCTCTCTCTCTCTCTCTCTCTCTCTCTCTCTCACACACACACAAACACACACACACAAACACACACACACACACACACACACACACACATACACACAAGCATGTCTGAGATTGTCAAGAGTAAAGAAAAGACTCAGCAAGTTTGAAGTAGGAATGATCCCTGTGCCTTCAGAGTGGTCCAAAGCAATAAGGAGCATCATGTACAGATGTGATCACACCCTTAATATATCTGCTAAATACAGAGAGTAGTTCTAGAGTGTCATATAAGTGCTGTATTTTAAAGGCTTAGTCCTCAGTTTGGTACTATAGCAATGTGGTAAGAAACAGTGGGAGGTTTTTGCTCAAAGTACATTGTGAGATTCTGCTTCTTTCTCTTTTTGATGCCTGCCCTCTCTGAGGTGAGCAACTTATTCCCCTACATACTCTAGCTATGGTGTTCTTCTTTACAAAACATATCAATAATGGGGTCACGTGAGTATAGAAGGGATTCTCTAAAACTAAGCTAAAATAAGATCCTTTCCTCATTTAAGATGATATTCTTACAGTAAGTTTGGTTCTGCTTCTGTGATAATGGTGATTGAATATGTTGTCTCAACACTAGGCAAGACCAGTACCAATGAGTGGCATTCCCAGCCTTTATTTCACTCTTAAAGTTTGCAGCAATGACTTGCTAAATTCCTCTGACTGGCCTTAAACTCACCCTTTACTCCAGGCTGGTCTTAAATTAAGAAACTCCCACCTAAGCTTTCTGTGTAGTTGGGTGACATCCTACACCACTAGGTTAGCCTGGGTATTTTCATTCTAATAGCCAAAAGCTAGCCAATACAGGACTAAAACATGGACAAAGAACAAAGTTACTGCAACACCCTTTCAAATGTTAGCAGAGGCCTGGGGGAACAGAGTTTTCAGACCGGTTTTAGAGATTCAAAGCAGCTCAAGTAAAGCCATACAATATGAAATCCCAGCAAGATGTCAGAGATCCAACAGAGCACAGTTTAGCTGACAAATAGGGAAGCTGGCCGGATTGGGGCCTGCAGGGACAATCCCAAAGGTCTATGAGAATAAATGAAATGGTCAATGTTGACAGCATTTTCATAAAGTCCTTAGCATGAGGTATTTTGTGAAGATATGTGACACACAGCACGGTGAACCTGCTTGGTGACTTTGCATGTCATGCACTTGGATGGAGAGGGAAAGGTTTGCGGTGAGAAGTTATGGGTACCACAAAGATCATGCAACTACTGACTGAGCAGAAAGTGGTTTGGAATGAGTCAAGAAGGGATAAAGTGTGGCTGTAGCATTCCAGGCTGTAGATCAAAGCTGGCCTCTGAACTGTGTCTGTGATAGTGCAGAGGGGGCAATACAGATGTGATGTTTTCTAAGTAGGATTGTTTCAGACTCACAAGGATGCTGATGCTTTGGATGAGATCCAGGCTGGACCACAAGTTAGAGGACTTTCATAATTCTTCCCATCAGTCTGCGTACCTCATCTTTACCCCTCCCTACATGTCTCACAGGATTGACTTTATTTCTCAGAGGAAAAGTTGAAAGCAAGATTCCAGCCTGTAGGTAAGCTCTTTCCAATGAAGTCTAGAGAGTATACTCCAATGGCCGGTCCTCTGGGTGCCTGCCCCCTTAAAGACCACATCTCCAAGGTGTGCGTCGGCCTGAGAACAAGCCATGTTTCAATAAATAAATCTGACTAGTGAATGAATTTTATGCTAACATTATGTTACTCACAGTTGCTCGGTGGTCTTCTTCAGCAGACTGTCAGGACTGAAATGTCCTGTCCTCACTTCTATCTCCTCAGAAACAACTAAAAATAACATCGAATAGATTTTTTTTCTTGACTCCTTGTGGTGTGATAGCATGTTCGGCAGGTGTCCCAATGTACTCTGGTCACCTCTACGTATGCAGCCCTCTCTCACCTGACAGATTAAACCCAGGTAGGGCAGCAGACTTCTGTGACAGTTTCAAGAGAGAAGAAAACGAATTGTCTTGTGCTCCCTCCAACAAAGCTTCCTTTATCCAAAGAACTCCCCTGGAAAAACTAGAAAGTTAATTCTATTTATCATGTTCCTCTCAAGGAAGCTACCACTGCACCCTTGAACCTCTTGTCTTTGGCTTATAATGACAAAAGAAGACGGCAATACATTCAGGGACACAAACAGCATATACGTATCGGGCTCTGGTTTTCAAGGGCTACGAGGAAGGTACCACAGAGGTGGCTGGCTTTGAAGGAAAGTCATAGAGATAATCAATTTGATCACACAGGCAAGACACTGAGGTATTTGTCAAAATGCCAGGGTTATGGATAGCACCAATATATTCGCTTTTCAAAGCATTAGTCTTTTTTAAAAGCCTATATCTAATATGACACCGGACGTGGTGTCTTTTCTTCCCACCACAGATTTTCTTTTGGAAATACATAGAGACTTCCTGCCCTCACGCCCCCAAAAAGAGCTGCTTGTTTGTGTGTCTGTTTGTTTTAGAAAGGCCTGAGGAAGGCATGTGTTATGAGCACATTTTTTCTCTGTGTTAAACTTCAAATCCAGCCGAGGGAACAGGACAGAGGGCTGGAGTCTAATGAGGTCCAGGCGCCTCCCACTGGAGCAGGCCAAAGCAGCTGCTCCCTCATTTTTGTCCTCCTCACAGAAGCCCTGAACTAACCAGTGGCCCCGGTGCTCTTTCCTGAGGATAAAAGCTGTAGAAACCTTGCCCCTGTATACTATGCTGATGCATTTTCATGCTGCAGACCAGCATGACCTATTGCATAACCTCCAAACTAGGAGTTTAACTTAAAATTTAAAAAGGAAAGGTGATCAGTGCCTTCCGGAATGACACAGCAGCCATGAGGCTAGTGTGGTGGGTGCAAGTGGCAGTCTTCCATCCATCACTAGGAGATGATTTTCTTGTGGATTATAGAGACAACCAGAGCCAAAAGAAGCACTATGTGTAGGAATTTTTAATATAAAAACTGATGACAGGAAATTAAAAAGAAAGACAGAATAAAACAAAACCCCTAAGTAAAAGGCTAATATCTCCTGGGAGCTTGTTATCTGGGCTTCCATGGATTTCAGGGCAAAGCCCTTCCCTCTGGGTTATGCGGTTGCGTAGCACCGCTCACAATTTCCCTTCGGCTTCTACTGTATTTGCTTCTGTGTCAGAGGCTGGAGCCTGTCTCTAACCCCACCCACAGTATCCTCCCACTGTCACGTGACAGCATTTTCGATCTGCCTTGGCAAGTTTGCATTTTAGGCTTATCTAAGTAACTATATAAAAATATTTCAAAAATGCCTCTCCAGTTCTTCAGAAGCTTTGGTTAGGACCTGGTTTGTGGTATAGTCAATCGCAGATGCGCAATCTCAGCTAAATATCTAAAATCAGGAATCTCAATTTCTTCTAGTGTCATAGCTATAAAAATAAATGATAAGCTCTTGGCACCAATATAAGTAATTATGTGTATCAGCTCATCCTATTTATTCTACAATTTTCAGGAAGATCCCTTAAATTTATTTTACAGATGAGGAAATTGAGGACCAGAAAATAAAGGGACTTACTGGTATGTATGAAAGACTGTTCCAAGGCTAACCCCAGTTGTCAACATGGCTACATCTGGATTCATCTGAATTCCACAGCACCTGGGGGGCGCTCTTTGTGGATTTTCTTGATGGGATGATCTGTGGTAGAAAGATTCGTTCCACATCTCTAGTTGAAGCCACTGAAAAAGGCATGGAAAAAGGAAGCCTCTACCTTTTGCCTGATTACCCCTTCATTACTGCCAGTTCATTTCTCCTGATTCAGAGAGAGCCCTCTAAGTGTATTAGAGCCTACTTCTAGATTCCAACAAAGTTTGAAGACCAACAGCTCTCCACACATCTCTAACACTCAAGCACAAGTTTGTAACTGTGGAGACAATTAGTCTTTGCACTGAACAATTACCAGATGTTTGGCCTTTCCGTTATCATATAGCTACCACTGGAATCACTGGACTATCAGACAGACAGACAGACAGACAGATACACTCCCCCCACACACACACAACACCAGAAGAGTACTTATCTAGGACAAGGTGGCTTCTCCCCTGACTTTTTCCACATGTCCCTGAACAATATACTATTAATGCTTAGCTGAGTACATGGGAGCTATTATAAGCATCCAGCTGGGTCAAGAAGCTCTTGAGCTGATTTTGGGGAAGAGATTAGGGACCTCTGGGTGATCCAGTTAAATTACTTATGTAATAATGGGATTTATAATAAATGTTGTCAGCTAAATTTTTGTAAGGAAATGATGCAATTATTGTAAAAGTCATCTGTAACTGATACGCACACTCCCAAAACAGAGTTCTGTCAATCTCTATTGGGGAAGAGATGACACATTTTGCATATTAATTCATCATTAGCAGCTCTGCTCCTAGTCTCCCAAGTAGAGTGATTGGAGTAGCTGGTATTCCTGTGCACACAGAACAGATCATTTGGACACCCGAGCTGAGTCTGTATTTTCTGTTTAGACACTCTGGGGAAACTGCACTGGAGAGCCAGTGGCAAGTATTTGATGTCAACCAGAAATGAAAGATGGAAACCATCTGTGTTCAGATTCCTGTAGAAACTGAGAGGCAGGCTAAACCTACTCCATCTTGGGTCAAGCATACATCTTAAAAGAAAGAGAGCCTGAGATCTTGACCTGCAGCTGAGGCCAAGCTGCACCTGTAAGTACCTGGAATGACTCCATTGCTTGCCCTTGGCCCAAACCACAGAGTTAGTCCCTAGCTTCTTTCTAGCAAGAGCCAATCAAGATTAATCTAATTGTTTCAAATGTACTTTCAGACAGTTTGTGATTTTCATAGTTTTGCTTCAGAGCACCCACTGTCTGCTTACAAGAGTAGTTCAATTAGATGCTTGCCAGGGTGGAAACCCCCTAGCTTGCTCATCATTCCCTATAAAATCTTGTCATGCTGAGGACTGGGTGCTTCACCAGGGTCAGCGGTGACTGAGACCAAGCTCGAGCTTGAATAAAAAGACCCTAGTGTGATTACATTAGAGTAGGCTCCTTGGCAGTCTTTTGGGGCTCACAAACAAGGCACAACGAAACAACAGCTATATCTAAATCCAACATGTTAAACATCAGGAGAGTCTCACAAAACATGTTCTGATCTAGTACTGTTGATAAAAGCAGAGAGCAAGGCAGTGAGTGGGTACCATATTGTATTCACCTTAAAGTAAGGGAGGTTAGGGGATAGAAACCAGGAAAGTAGAAACCCAGGGGAGACAGTGGGGTACAGGAGAGGGAAGGGAGGAAGCTGTTAACGTAAAGGCCCAGAGCACATGGCCAAATATAAATTTCGTCACCAGATGCCAATCATGAGTTTTCAGGAAGTAGGAAGACAGGTGTAGAAGCAACATCTGACTTAGTTCTTCACTGCAGAAAATGAGAAGGGAATAACAATCATTCTTCTAGAAGTGTAGATGCACATTCCCCAACAAAGGTCAGAAAGGATAATGGTGAATCCTACCTCTCATTCTTTACTCCCTCCTTTCAAAAGCAGCCCTCCAAATTGCTGGCATTCCAAAATGCAGCTTTTCAGGTTAGATAAACTTGTTCACA
Source organism: Micromys minutus (assembly GCF_963924665.1). Taxonomy (NCBI): domain Eukaryota; kingdom Metazoa; phylum Chordata; class Mammalia; order Rodentia; family Muridae; genus Micromys; species Micromys minutus. The sequence goes on from NC_137985.1 coordinate 28,482,674, forward strand.
GGGATCCCCACATTGGTCTTGATAGTGTAGAAATAGAATTGCCTCCATTCCATCCAAAGCACAGTGCATGCCTCATTGCCTCATTGATGAATTGGAATTGGTAATCAGCTTAGTGTTTCCCAGCAAGCAGAGGTGTGGGGGGGGGGGGCATAAGTGAGTACAGCGAAGCCCCAGCTAGTACCCTCTCCAGGAGTCTCTTCTAGAAAGGTCCAGAAGGAGGAAGAGCTCATAACGGGTTTGGCTTTTCAGTGTGATAACCTAGAATTCGCTATGCAAATTAGCAAGCAAGAAAATAGGAAGCAGAGTATTGGGGAGTAGGAATTTTAAGGCAATTTCTATCATTAGCTATTGTTCGGGCTGTTACTGTAAGTGCTATTGAAGACATATCTACTACTTGCCCAGAGGTTGCGGACAGCATTCTAGGCACTTTGCATGGATGGCTTTCTACCCCACTGTCACATTTACTCTGCTGCTCACTTGCATGCCTCAACCAGTCCTACCTGAATCTCTAAGCTGCTAGTCTTCCTGTGAGACCTTTTCCACACTGCATCAGCCTCATATAACCACCCCTGGGCCCACTCTTCCTTTGTGCCCTCTCAGCGATTCCTGCTAGGCACCTTCCTTTGCATGACTTCCAACTCCAGTAGTCCTTGCCTTATTGTGGGCCCCGTGGACCCATCTCACCCCTAACTAAGCAGGCCAGAAAATACGCACAGATTCCAAATTTGTCTGCATCTGGCCTTACAAAAGTGTGAGCTCACCTGGCATGGAATTTCTGAGAGTCATACAATTGGGTCTTTGGCATATTAAAAAAAAAAAAAAAAAAAAGCTGTATAAGTGAATCTGCCAACTAACTGTCACATCAAAATTGGTTCCAAAATTATGTCTTTTAAAAATTTTAAATTTATTAAATGTGTGTCCATGGGTGTGCATAGGTGTGCATGACGTGGTGCTATAGAGGAGGTCAGTGGACAACTTTCAAGAGTTCTTCCTTTTCCAACACAAACACACTGTGGGTGGAATTCAGGCCGATAGACTTTATTACCCCTCTTCCAATTTCACTGGCTCCTAATTGTACCTTTTAATAGATGACCTCTAGCGCTGTTCCTCAATTTACCATCTAAAGCTTGAGACGAGGTGTGAAAAACATATAATGGTGAACTATCTTGTAAGTAGGAGGAGGCATCACAAGGGTGTGAGATTCACAGCTGTGTGTTCAGAAGCTTGGGCCATAGGTGCTGAAAACCCTCACAGTATGGCTGCAGCTTTATTGGAGGGGCAGCAGCAACAGCCCATGGAGAACTGGAGTGTGGATGTGTGCTCATAGAACAACATAGTGAGAGGACTGGTTCCTCATCATCCAGGAAGGCATTTCATGCTACTGATACCTGAAGTTAAATCAAGTCTACTCTTATTTCTACTGTTTCCATGCACGCACACATGCACACGCCTGTATAAACACCCACAAGCACACACTTACAAAAGACAACAACATCCCAAATAAACAGAAAATCCTTTTAGACCTAGGAACTCACGTTCCCTTTTCAGCTTTTGTACCATGCCCAAAAAATCCTTGATTTTGCAAATGGCAGTCTCAGTAACCTGCCCTTCAGTTTTGTTTCCCTTGATAGCACTTCACTGGCCAATGAGTGGCACGGTACCACCTTTAGAATCACAGAATTTGCTCAAGCACCACTAGATTGGAGGCAGTTTGGTATGTCATCTCTTCAACTCTGTCTTGTTTTCCAGAGCCCTCTAGCCTGGATTTCACTGCCTTGATGGTTTTGAAGTTCTGCTCTGCCTTTCAACCATTCTATCTCATTTACAAGCTCAAGTTATTTGAACTGTAACAGGTTATCCTGTTATAATTCTGAGATCCATAAAAGACCCACATACCTAACACAAACTTGAAGAGTCCTTTCTAGAAGATTCTTTTGTAACTGCTACTCTAGGGTCAATATTGTTTTCTGCTTGTATGATAAGACCACTTAAAATGATTTTGAGATAGCCCTCTTCAGGTGCCTAGTACTGCAGCAGCAGAGTTCGGGGTGGAAACGGAGGTCTGGGTGGGAGTTAGGTGTGCTTAACTTCTGCTCTCCTGACCCTCTGAGGATAGTAGATACAGGAAAGCTATGCCTAGTGTCTTATACTTACAAGCTTTAGCAGCAGGTAGTTTAAAAATGTAATGCAAACAAGACAATAAACAGCTGTGAGCACATGTCACACTCATGATAGTACCAGGGACATGATCAGGATCTGTAGGTTCCACTCTTGGCTGCAGCATAAATCCAGAGGGACAGTGGCAGCCAAGGGCAGGCAGAACCTAGGAAGAAGTCTAAAGTTAAATCATGCAAGAGGCAAATAAATATTTTTAGACTCTAGGTGATCATCCTCTCAGAAGGTGTCCTGTAGGAACAGATTCATTCAATCTGCACTGAAGCCACAGGTACCAGAAGCAACCTTGACCTACAAATGTTATTTACTAAAGTGGGGTAAGGGTAGGCACATGCTATTTCTCAGAGAACACTACTACATTTTATCTTACATTTTTCTTATTAAGGTGAAATATCACACGTATATATTAAAATATCACAATTATTGTAGCTTTTATGGGATCATAAATCAGTAGGGAAAGAAATAATTGTCAGATCATGGGTTCTAGTTTCTGAAATAGGAAATTTATGGTCCCCATAGTCAGCAAGCTAGCTCTGACAGTATCTGCCTGCATGAAAATGGAGAGTTTCTGTCCAACTCTTAGCTCCTTTCTAGTAGGAAAAAAAAAAAAAAAAAAAAAAAAAAAAAACAGGATAAAATGAAGCCTAGGGGGTGCTCTCTTTCCTCACAGCTAATTCTCACTGCTATATACATGACAAAAATGACCTTAGCAGTGTTATTCTGTTTTGATATCTCACACCATGATTTATAAACTGTTCCTGTGCACATTAGGGTGAGACACACACCTGGCTACAGTACTGACTTTCTCTCATCATCCCCTGATTCAAAAGACTGGTCCCCAGGTCCTGATGTTACTTTAGGAGTTTAGGAAAGTTTAAGGACTTGGTGCTTCATGGAAGGATGTAGATCAGGGGGAGCAAAGGATGCAAGGATATTTCCTGTCTCACTGATTCCTAGCTCACCAGAGAACACAGAAAGCTGTCATTCTTTCTGGGCCATTATGGGAGGACCCCTTAAAACTATGGGTCAAGTAAACTCTATTTTAAACTTTCTCTGTCAGGCACTTTGCTATAGCACATGAAAACTAAGATGGGAATCCTTATGCTCAATTTATAGGTAGAGAAATTATGGACTGCCAAGTAGAGACTTGGGTATGAATGTAGGAAGAGTAAACACCTGATCAAGACAGATGGCAGTTCTCTTGATCTCTTGTTTTATGAGATGATCAGCTGGGGCAGTTCTCCATCATGATTATAGGACTTTGAAGTCTTTTTTGCCCTGGAGACCACTGTACAAATATCAGAATAACAGGGTTAAAACAGCATGTAGCTACTGTACAAACTTCCAAAGATCCTAGAACCAAACAGGTTTGCATACCAAGAATAGCAACAAGACTCACTTTTTTAAAGGGAGCATTCTCAACCCCATCAGAGGGAAAGCACATGCACCCAGAATAATGCACTCTGTGCTTTCTTTTGATGTGCCTCACACAGGAAGATTCAGATGTAGTTGTGTGATCACTTAATTAAGTCTGTCTCTATCAGCAGGCTGAACGTTCTAGGAGCAGAGGACTTGCATTTGCACTTTTGCACTTTATTTTATCCCCTTGTCTAGCACCACGTCTGGCTTCCAATAAGTATTAATTGAACGGTCGAGTGCATGGATTAATGAGAGGTCCGAGACTCTTAAGAAGGATCATGGAAAAAACTATGGTATTCAACATAAAATAAGGAATATGGCATTAAATAATGAGAAGGTCTAGACAGGGCAGTCTGATTGACACAACCAACTTTTTCCCCCCTTTTATTCCAGATGTTTCAGAATAGAATCATATCAGCGCAGCTTTTATTTTCTGTTCCTGACACCTCATTACCGGAGATCAAAAAAGTTAACTCTGTTCACGTTGAAAGCAGAGGAAAGAGTGGGAGACAAGCAACTTGATAGAACAGAAATGAAACCGCTGCTATTCCAGGATAGGCACGATGATGAGGGAGTGTGTCACTTCCCAAAATGTGCTGCTGGAAGGAGCTGTGACTGCCATTGCTTCAGAAGCAGATGACTCTTCCTCCTGTCCCACCAGACACATGGAGACACTTTTTTTTTTTTGAGTGGGAATCTCTTTTGTTTTATCTGGCTGTGTCAACTTAAAAAAATGGTATTGGACGATTCTAGAATGAAGGTTGTAGGTGAACTGCAATACTTGCAGTGGAGTTTCACCTACAACCCTGGCCTCATTAGAAGTAAATGTAACTAGATTGAACCAAGTGGTTTAGGTGCAAGTTCAGCCCCTGCATTTTTGATCTTTCTTGTTTCTTCTGGTCTTAACTTCTGTTTTTATAAGGGTCATTGTGAGGTCAAGTTGCCATATGCAGTTTTTTAAGATGGTAGATGGCCTGTAATGAGGATGATGACTGCCATTCACCAAGCACCACTGGTTTATTATAGAAAGAATAGTCACTGCCAATAACTACAGAACGGATAGACCTGGAAGTCTTTAGGTTTGTTGCTGTCGAACACCAAATTTACAAATTTATGTTCTTAAGCTAGGTGAAATTTTTGCCTCAGGAAGAAGTCTGTGTATAAGCTCACAATTATTTGGAAGCTTTTAGCTTTAATTTTTGAGAAACAGGTTGAGGCTCAGAGAAGCATGCCGTTTTCAAATGGAATTGGCAATCCAATATGTATCTTATTGGTACTACATTCTGTTGGCATGCTCCCCAGCTTCTAGATATAACAATTTTAAAAAGAAAAAAAATGATCACCTTCTTACATGACATGATCTTTAAAATCCATGTCTTCTTTATCCTTGAGTATCTGTCCCTTTCTACTATGGTTCACTGTTGTACCCCTGCTTCTCAATTCATTCTCCCCCTTTTGCCATAATATACTTCTCAGTGTTAGCTCCAGATTACAAGAACTCAAATGTTCTAATGCTGGCTGGTTATAGATTAGGTGCTCCTACGAAATGTGTCGAACAATTCAATTAGCTCTGAAGGGGAAGTCTGAAAGCCAGTTGGAATTATGATCCTCCCAAGGGAGGTTTGTTAACATGAAAAAGTATGCCATGGGTTAAGACGCCAGGTGCAGCAGCATGCTCAGAACTGAACCGAACTCAGATAAAGGCATCATTGCTAAGTCGTTCCTAACAATTGCCAGCTTCCATGTACGGAATGCTAAATGTTGCTCATTCAACTCTTCTTCAAAGACAGGTTCTGGGGCTTCATTAATGTTGATAAAACATTTTGAAATCTTCCTGAAAGTCATTAAGGAATGATGTTAGCAGCAGCACCAACCCAGCTGGAAGGCAAGCTCATCAAACATCTCCAGGAAGACTTTTCTAGCTAAATTAGACTTCAGACACCTGCCAGAAGGAGAGCTTTCCCTATGTTCTTAGCTACACAGTCATTTCTGGGGTGGAGTGTTTCTGTTTTCTTCCCATGCATTCAGGAAAACATGCCCCTGTCAGGCTTTGTGGTTTTAACTTCTATATGGAATACGGTAGAATGGACAGTCAGCCCTATCCCGGAAAGGGCTTTCTGCATATATTAATATACGCAGTACTCAGTGCAAGGAAAGTCTACTGTGAACTCTGTGGTCAGAAAGGAACCACGTATGCAGTTACTGGGATTTGCAGGTGGGGTCAAGATGGAGGTAATAGTTGAGTCTTATTTTCTAACTGAGAATCTTTTACTTAAGAAGTTTGTCATTAGTACCGTTTTGAATTTAGGCATTCTGAACAGGTTTTTATTCTCCTAATAAATTCCAGGCAGGACAGACTCAAATGTGGACCTGTTCTGAAGGAAATGGTTGCTGTTGTTACTCCTACTTGTAGGCAATACAGTTCAAGGAGCCTTCTCAGGCACCTGTGAAATGCCACAATGTAGTCTGAGCCCAGTCTGATAATCAACTCAAGAAAAGAAATCTCACTTTACACATTCAAGGCATCGGCTTATCTTTAGCCCTCTGGGTACTAGAACAAATTTCCTGGCTTTACCTGCTGGTCACTCTTTGCCTCATTAAACAGCTCCAGATCAATGAGCATGTGCAATCATAAGAAGGCTCTGTCCTAGGGAAGGGAAATTGCTGTCCGACTTCAAAGCAACACACCTGACCTCATAGGAGACTGTTCCAGTTTATTGCTTTCCACGAATGTGTGTTTCAATCTATTACACTGATGACTTACCTTGTACTACTCTATGTTCAATTATGTATTTCTTGCTCTCATTACAGACCTTCAAACGACCACAAAAATATATTCATTTAATGCCTTTTCTGCTCCTTTAAAATTTTTATCATTCAGACAGGAGGAAGAAAATGGTTTGAGCATTAGCACTGGGTATAAACTCAGATTGATTCTATGTACTTAAATTACTCAGATAATTGGAGCAAAGAAACTATAGCTGAATTAGCTGTTGAAAATGTACTTGGGGTCTTATATACATAGATATTCTGAATACATCAATGAACTCAATACCTATGGAGATACAAAAAAGAAGGTAATAGAAGTCTCTGGGCTTCCAAAGAGACAAATGTACAAAGGTTGGATTTTTAGTAGAACACGGAGGGAATAGGTAAGATAATTTTTATGCTGTATAATCTTGTAGTTACTTGGTTTGTAATTTAGGACCACTTTATTTGAGGGAAAATGAGATTTACAGGCTGTTCCCGACTTTAAATTATATGACTCATTTTTATTTGAAAATCAAAATTAAGCAAATTCAATTAGTTAATAATAATAGTAATGATATATATACATACACACAAATAATACATATAGACTTACATATGTTATAAACTTTGTATGAGTTAGCATTTTTTTTCTTACTTTATAAAGATAAAAGGACACTGAATATTCCAGGATTCGTTTCAAGTTAGAATCCCGTTAGAATGGATCTTGTGGTGGTTTAAAAGTAAGTAATAAAGAACATGTGTGTTCTTCTATGCTCACTCTTCTGGTGTATGGAGTTGGTGTATATTGATGCTACGAAGAGAAGTGGTTCGCTTACTGCTCTTCCTCCTACGGGGACCGTGAATGGAGGCAGGTAAATTGGGGAGGGGTCTCTACAATCTGAGACCCAGAGCCACTGACTGAGTTCATAAGAACACAAAGGAGAAAAGCCAGCTCTGCTTCCAGTCACTGTCCCTGCCACTTATCTGAGAACTGCTCCTGTATCAAGGCTGAGACTGGACAATGTTTGCCCTTAAAGACTGTCAGACACCTTTCATTCATTCATTTATTAATCTATTTATTTATCATTCATAGTCTTGATTTGTCTATTCTTTATAATATAACCATTCATCCTTCAGAATGGTGTGAAATTCTTCTCCCAAAATCTGGTAAAAAAAAAAAAAAAAAAAAAAAAAAAGTTTTATTCTCATTAGTTAAAAAAAAAAAAAAACAAAAAAAACCTTCATTCAGCATTTTCAGCTAGAAGCAAATTATCACTATACGAATGCAGTAATGTGATAACTTGTTGCTGAAACTATTCATTTGAAACAACAAGTGGCGTATGAAAAATAGCAGAGAAGCAGCCATTTGCTTGGGTTACACAATGGCAGGCAATCTAACTGTTTTAATCTCTCTACCAATTCAATTCCATTTAGAAGTGGCAATCTATGGGTGGTGTGGTATCTTTTGTATCCAGAGACTCATTTGTTATTATTTACTTTATCCATTGCTTATTTACCTGACAAACATGTATGAATCTCCATGGCATTATCAGGTACCCTGCTAAGAGCTTGGGGCATGAAAATTTAAAGACTAAATTTTCAGGGCATGTCTTTTGCCACTGTGGAGTTTCTTGACATTATAAGCACCTGCTACCCCTTCCTGATCCCTCTCTCCCCAAGATGATGTGAAGCGCTTCAAAGGCAGTTTCTAAGCTAGTTTGGTTTTACAAGGTCATTGAAACAATGCATAACATCCTTATTATCTAAATCATGTTCATAAAGCATTTTGGAATTCATTTATCACCAAGTTTTGTTTCTTGCTCACTTGGACATTTTAAGGAACCATTTTTGATTTTAAATCATTCTCATTCTGATCCCCCTTTTTTCAACATCACAGAGAACTGGCTGTGTTTTTTTTTTCTCTGTCCCCATCTTGAAGTTGAAATCTTCCAGTGGTGTGTACATAAGGAGACCTCTTTGACAGGCAAAGACACAAGCTGGAGCTGCCTTTGCTGAAGAATTCTCACTATAAAGGCATCTGATAGCCAATTTTGAAATATAAAAGTTCTTTTAAGCTGTGGCTGAAAAATATTGTATTTTAAGGTTTGTTATGAACACCTACCTTCAGGGGCTGCTTAACGAATTCCTAAGTTTAAAATGGAGTCAGGAAAAATGGCTCTTTTTTTGCCTTTCTTTGTTCTCTTAAGAAATTAATAGCCATTGTGATTAATGGAGGGCATTCCAAGGGACTTGTGTCTAAGATCACATTTGCTAGGCACATCTTGCAGTGATTCATTCCTAGCATCACCTCCAGGGATGGACAGTGTGCCAGATACTCTCCTCATAGGAACAGATGGCACAGTCAAATTAGGATAATGCAAGAAGAGCTTATTTACAAAAAAGACTAGCTACAAAGTTGCATGTAGGGAGTTAGGGAAAGCCCAAGGGGTAGTAAAAGAACCCTGGGCTGGTCCCAGAACAAGCTGTTAACTCCAGTTCTAATGGGACTGGGAAGAACAAGGTTATGAGAACGCAGAGGACAAGGGTATGGCAGCAGGATGCCTGCAAGCAGGATCACCTTCTTCGAGGTGACTTTAATGAAAGGCACCAGAGGAGTGAATCCTTCCTCCTTCCAACCCCAGTTGGAGCTTCTTTTGGCTGAACTCACCTTAAACCAGTAGGGCACATGAGCTTATTAAAGATTTCCTTCTAGGTCAGTGTCCTGGGGCAGAGAACAAGGTGAGGACAGGTGCGTAGCATATGGAATGCATCTGGCACAAGCAAGCTGCTGCCTCACTGCCTCCCCCCCAAAAGTAGCTTCCACATTGTCTCCCTGCATTAGGGTTAATATGCAGCTTAATTTCCTTAGGACATTATCTAGATTTTTTCCCCCTTGCTTAAGCTTAGTGTCCATTCCACATTAAAACAACAATAATAACAAAAACAGCAACAATAACAAACTCCTGGTTTAGTTAATAAATTGTGTATGCACCCTACTTTAGTTCAATCATTTATCATTTGGAATCTACCTTATAAAATAAAGGTCACCCTTTAAAAATAGGGAGTAGGCTTTATATACAGTATATGTGCCTTAAATTCATAAGAGTGTCCTATATGGCTCACAGAATGTGAAACTACTCTGAGTCTCCTTTTGTTTCTTCTCTTGTCTCATTGCTCTAGCTAAGGCTTCAAACACTGTATTGGGAATGGATGGAGAGAATGGATACTTGCCTTGTCTTTGATCTTAGCAGAAAATCTGAATTGTTTTCTTTATTTAGCATGATTGTTGTCAATACAGGTTTTATCACTAAGGGATGGTAGATTTTGTCAAAGGAACTTTATGGTTTGATAAAAATCATTTATTGATTTATATATATTGAATCATTCCTGAATCTCTGGAATAGAATTATTTTTTTCTCAATGAGTGATCTCTTCAATATGAGTGTCAATTTGACGTGTCATTTAAAAAAAATTACATCTGTACAGATAGATCATATTGTAATTTTCTTATTTTTTTCTTTGTTGTTTGCTTCTTGGTTTGATTTTGTTTGCCTTCATCTGTTTTTGGCATTAAGGAAATGATACCAGCATCATAAAATGAGTTTGGGAGTTGTTCTCCCCTTTGAAATTTCATGAAGTAATTTGAGTAATATTATTGTTAATTACTCTTTGGCATCCTGATAGAACTCTACAGTAAATCTATGGAGTTCTGGTCACATTATTTTGGAGATTTTCAAAAAATTATATTTTTTGCTTCAATTTTAATGCTGATTATGACCTGTTGAAATTACTTGTTCCATTTTGTTTAAATGTTTATATATTTAATTCATCAACACTTTCATTCATTTAAAGCAGTTTTACATACCATGAGTTTTCTTTTGTGACTAGGATACCTCACTCAGAATGATAGCTTTAAGTTCCAACCAGTTGTCTAAGAATTACATGAACTTGCTTTTAATAGCTGAGTAGTACTCTGCTGTGTATATGTACCACAATTTCTGAATCCATTCCTCTGTGGAAGGACACCTGAGTTCAGCCCAGCTTCTAGCTATTATAAATAAGGTTGTTATGAATGTTGTTGAGTATGTGTCCTTGTTAGATATTGGTCCTATTTTTGGGTATGTGCTCAGGGGTGGTATAGCTAGGTCCTCAGGTAGTACTATGTCCAATTTTATGAGGAACCGCCAGACTGATTTCCAGAGTGGTTGCACCAGTTTACAATCACAACAGTAACAAGTGTTCCTCTTTCTCCACATCCTTGCCAGCATCTGCTGTCACCAGAGTTTTTTATCTTAGCCATTCTGACTGGTGTAAGGTAGAATCTTAGGGTTGTTTTGATTTGCATTTCCCTAATAACTAGGGATGTTGAGCATTTCTTTAGGTGCTTCTCAACCATTCGATATTCCTCCATTGAGAAGTCTCTGTATAGCTCTACACTCCATTTTTAATAAGATTCTTTGATTCTCCAGGGTTTAGCTACTTGAGTTCTTTGTATATATTGGATACTAGTCCTCTATTAGATATAGGATTGGTAAAGTTCTTTTCCCAATCTGTTGGTTGCTGTTTTTTCTTTTTGACAGTGTCCTTGGCCTTACTGAAGGTTGGAATTTCATGAGGATCCATTTGTTGATTCTTGATATTAAAACATAAGCCGCTTGTATTCTATTCAGGAAAATTTCCCTTGTGCTTATGTGTTATAAGCTCTTCCCCACTTTCTTTTTTAATAGTTTCAGTGTACCTGGTTTTATGTGGAGGTCTTTGATCCACTTGTACTTGAGCTTTGTACAAAGAGATAAGGAATTGATTGGCATTCTTCTGCATGCTGACTGCCAGTTGAACCAGCACCATTTGTTGAAGAGGCTGTTCTTCTTCCATTGAATGTCTTTAGTACTTTTTGTCAAAGATTAAGTGACTATAGGTGTGTGGGTTAATTTCTGGGTCTTCAATTCTATTCCACTAGTCTACCTGCCTGACTCTGTACCAATTGCAGGCAGTTTTTATCACAATTAATTTGTCACACAGCTTCAAATCAGGGATGGTGATTCCCCCAGAAGTTTTATATATATATATATATATATATATATATATATATATATATATATTTGAGAATGGTTTTTGTTATCCTGAGTTTTTCATTATTTCATTTTTCATTATTTCAAATGAATTTGCAAATTGCTTTTTCTAAATCTATGAAGAACTGGGTTGAATTTGTAAATTGCCTTAGGCAAAATGACCATTTTTACAATGTTGATCTTTCCAATACAAGCACATGGGAGATCTTTCTATCTTCTGAGGTCTTCTTTAGTTCCCTTCTTCAGAGGCTTGAAGTTTTTGTTGTACAGATCCTTCACTTGCTTAGTTTTTGTGGCTACCGTGAAAAGTGTCAATTCTCTAATTTCTTTCTCATCCTGCTTGTCCTTTGAGTAGAAGGAAGCTACTTATTTTCTTGAATTAATTTTATATCCAGCCACTTTGCTGAAGATGTTAATCAGCTGTAAAATTTCCCTGGTAGAAGTTTAGGGTCACTTACGTATACTATCATGTCATGTGCAAATAGTGATATTTTGACTTCTTCTTTTCCACTTTGTATCCCTTTAACCTCTTTTTGTTGTCTTATTGCTCTGGCTAGTACTTCAAGTACTATATTAAATAGGTAGGGAGAGAGTGAACAGCCTTGTCTAGTCCCTAATTTTGGTGGGATTGCTTCTAGTTTCTCACCATTTGCTTTGATGCTGGCTACTAGTTTGCTGTATGTTGCTTTTACTATGTTTAAATATGTGGCTTGAATACCTGACCTTTCCAACACTTTTAACATGAAGGGGTGTTGAATTTTGTCAAATGTTTTCTCAGAATTTAGAGAGATAATCATGTGATATTTTTTTCTTTGAGTTTGTTTATTTAGAGGATGACATTGATGCATTTCCGTATATTAAACCATCCTTTCATTCCTGGGATAAAGTCCACCTGATCATGCTGAATGATTGTTTTGAGGTGTTCTTGGATTCTGTTTGCAAGAATTTTGTTGAGTATTTTTGCTTCAATGTTCATGAGGGAAATTGGTCTAAAGTTCTCTTTCTTTGTTGAATCTTTTTGTGGTTTAGGAATGAGTGGAATTGGGATTCAAAGAATGAGTTGCGTACTATTCCAACTGTTTCTATATTGTGGAACAGTTTAGAGAGTATTGGTAGTAGGTCTTCTATGAAGGTCTGATAGAATTCTGCACTGAACCCATCAAGCCCTTGGCTTCTTTTTTGGTTACGAACTTTTTGATGACTGATTCTATTTCCTTAAGGGTTATGGGACAGTTTAGATGATTGATCTGATTCTGAGTTAGCTTTTGTACTGGTATCTGTCTATAAAATTGTCCATTTTCTCTAGATTTTCTAGTTTTATTGAGTATAGGCTATTGTAATAGAATTTGATGATTTCTTGAATTTCCTCTGTTTCAGTTGTTATGTATCCCCATTCATTTCTGATTTTGTCAATTTGGATACTCTCTCTGTACCCTCTGGTTAATCTGGCTAAGGGTTTATCAATCCTGTTGATTTTCTCAAAGAACCAGTTCTTGGTTTTGTTGATTCTTTGTATAATTATTTTTTTTCTCGATTTGGTTGATTTCAGCTCTGAGTTTGATTATTTTCTGATATCTACTCCTCTTGGGTGTATATCTACTCCTTTTTGTTGTAGAGTTTTCAGTTGTACTATAAAGTTGTTAGTGTATGCTCTCTCCAGTTTCTTTTTAGAGGCACTCTGTGCTACTACTCAGTGTTTTTCTCTTAGCACTGCTTTTTTTGTATCCCATAAGTTTCAGTGAGTTGCCTTGTCATTTTCATTAAATTCTAAGAAGTCTTTGATTTCTTTCTTTATTTCTTCCTTGACCAAGCTGTAATTGAGTAGAACATTGTTTAGCTTCCATCTGCATGTGGGCTTTTGTTGTTGTTGTTGTTATTGAAGACTAGCCTTAGCCAATGGTGATCTGACAGAATGCATGGAATTATTTTGATCTTCTTTTATCTGTTGAGGCCTGTTTTGAGACCAACTATATGGTCAATTTTGGAGAAGGTGCCATGAGGTGCTGAGAAGAAGTTATATTCTTTTTTTTATAGATGTCCGTCAAATCCATTTGGTTCATATTCTTTTAGTTTCACTTCATCTCTTCAGTTTCTGCATCCATGATTTGTCCAGTGATGAGAGTGAGCGGTTGAAGTCTCCCACAATTATTGTGTGTGATGTAATGTATGCTCTGAGCTTTAGTAGAGTTTCATTTATGAATGTGGGTACTCTTGTATTTGGTGCAGAGATGTTCAGTATTGAGAGTTCTTCATGACAGATTGTCTTTTTTTTTGTTTTTGATGAGTAAAAAGTGTATTTTCTTGTCTATTTTTAATGACTTCTGGTTGAAAATCAGTTTTATTAGATATAAGGATAACTATTCCAGCTTGTTTTGAGGACTATTTGTGTGTTATCTAATTTCCATGAATTTATTTACTTTCTGTGGCTTCTGCTGGTATTTATTTCCAGTTTTACTTCATTGTTGTCAGACAAAATGATATTACTTCAAATTTCCGTATTTGTTGATACTTGATTTGCTTTCAAATATTCAACTAATTTTGGGGAAAAAAATCTGTGGGCTACTGGGAAAAGAAGTATTCTTTAGTACTTGGGTGGAACACTCTGTAGATGTTTGTTAGTGCCATTTGATTTACGGTACCTTGCTTTGTTTATTTGCTGCCTAGCTTACTGATATATTGGTTGTAGTTAACAATTCATGTCAAGGCATTTGGATTAATATGTATATTTACATCATCATCTACCCCCCTCTGTCTGTGTGTGTTTGTGTGTGTGTATGAGAGGGGTGGAGAGAGGAAGATAATCTTTTTGCTGTACAGTTTCTTTAACAAATATAAAGTTACTTTCATTATTTCTTTTGACTACTTTTGATTTGGGATCTATTTTGTCAGATATTAGACTAGGTATTCTGTTTATTTCCTGACTCTATTTTCACAACATTACCTTTTTCCATCCTTTTAACTTCATGTGTTGTTTATTTTTATGGTAAAGTATGTTTCTTAGAAGTATCAGAAAAATAGACCCAGTTTTCTAATAGTAAATTATAGAGTATGTATTTTTATTGTGGACTTGAGGTACAAAATCAACACACAAAAATTACTACTTTTCCTATCTACCATAAATATACTAGAAAAGACATAAGATAGTCCTATCCACATTAGCTTCAAGGGGTAAAATACATGGGAATTAATGTAACTAGGGAAACAAAGGGCCTCTCTACAATGAAGTTATTAAGACATACAAGATAGAAATTGATGATGTTACTAGAAGATTTAAAAAAATCTCATTAATTGAAATAGTCAATATTATAAAAATGTCCATCCCATCAAAAGGAATTTGCAGATTTACTAAAACCTCTATCAAAAATCTAATGTCATTCATTACAATCAGACATAGCAGAAACCAAACCCATATTTATATTATATTTATATTAGCATGTTAACCAAAACTAAAGATGCATGGAAAAGTCTCATAAAAACTCAGTAGTTAGTAAGCTTATTTCAAACTATAAACTTAAAATGGGGTTAGAAAGAGATTTTTTTTTTCTGGGTAAAATTCTCACTCCTAAAAGACACACCGTCAAATAAACTTTTCAGTATGAGGAATGAGATAGTTTGAGGAATGAAATCCCTATGAGTTATTGGTCAAATACAAGTCAAAAGTTGCTATAATAACACAGGTTATTGATTAACATTGCCTTTTGTGACCCATCATAACTGCATGGTAAGAACTTTAGGTTGAAAATAACACACATTTTTGGTTGCAGGACATAGAGAAACTGATATCAAACTGACCAGAAAATCTCTCTCCTGCTCACTAACTCTTACACTGTTTGAAGCTGCTATCTGTGTAGTCTTGGTAAGAAATGGTATCAAGGATTTTGTACAGCACTGCTTCCTGTATACCACAATACAATATCAACATGCTAGAGCAGATGTGCCCACTGCTCCAATAGTTGAATAGCTGTTATGTGTAACTCTTTCTGATTGTATTTGATATCTTTCCACATGAGCGGGTTTCATTTATGATGCTATAATTCTAGTCTATCTTCCCCATGGTTGGTAAAGTCAGGCCCTAGGATAGAAGCTACTATTGTTATTTTTGCCAAGAATCATTCTTTCAAATTGCTTTTTAGATATTTATGTTTTTGTCATTCCTGGAATACTCTCAACATTGGCCAGAGGCATATTTTTTACAGTGGCCAACATTTAATGGAAAGATGCATAGCACACCAAACCACTGGGAATAAGAGTAGAACTTCTATACTAACTCAGCCCACCAAATTTCCCATCAAACAACAAAGTTCAAGGGACATTGTAGTACAGGAAGCAGAAAGAATGTACAAGCCAGAAGATAGGGAGGAAGGGGTGTGAAATGTCTTGTAGATATGGCGTGGCTACCATACTTAGGAACTCACAGCATGAGATACATGGTGTTAAGTCCTATTCCCACCACTCATCAAATAACTATGTACAGTGAATAATTACTGAGGAACAGAGATGCATCCTTTACTAAGGCTTTGGGCACTAAAAGTTTTCTCATGCTACAACGGATAGTCTCATACATATTCATACATAGGCAACACCAATAAAACTGAGTGGGTTAACAGAAATGACTTGAATTTGAGAGGGAACAGGTTACCTAAAATTTGGGGGGAATTTAGAGAATGATATGTGGCATAGGTGTGAACATATTTCATTGTGTACACGAAATTCTCAAAAACTAAAGAAAACTTAAAACCTAACAATATCTACTATTTTGTAATATCATGGTAAAATAAAATTAGAAATCTTACCAACAGAAGTGACAGAAGTTATAGAATTATATGCAGATTGAATAATATATTCTTTTACAACAAGTTAAAGAAGTCAGGGTTTTTATTATGAAGTGATACTGGAGTTTGTCAAAGCCTTTTCTGCTCTTACTGCAAGCATTAAGTAGTTTCAGTCCCCATGTCCACTTATGGGCCTTATTACATCCAATGAACAGCAAATGTTGAATTATATTTGCTTCCCTGGAAAGAATTTAGCCTGATCATGGTGGATAATCTTTTCAATGTGCTAAAACAATTCAGTTTGCAAATATTTTATTGAATTTTTTTCTCTATTTTCATTGGAGAAATTTATAGTTTCCTTTCTCAAATATATTTATCTGACTTTTGTATCTGAGTGATACTAGTTTAATAGAATAAGTCTGATAGTGGTTTTCCCCTTTTGTTTTATGAGGGGCAAAGCTCTGAAGATTAGGAATCAAAGGACCATAGCTTAATATAATAAAGGTTAAATAGGACAAACCTACAGCCAACATTGTGCCAAGATCTGGAATGATACAAGAGTGGCTTTTCTCTGTGTTCACTCAATATAAAGCTTCATATCATAGCTAAGGCAATAAACCAAGCAAAGGAGAAAAAAAAGGTTACAGATAGAAAAAGAAGAAATTAAATTATCCTTATTTTCAGGTGATATGATCCTATACTTTAAAGGCACTAAACATTTTATCAGAAGAACTCTTAGACAGAATAAGTACATTCAGCAGTGTAGCAGTATACATAATTCACACACACATACACACAAACATACACACAAACACAAAGTTTCTATCATCTATATATCTGTAATGAATGTTAAGAAAACGAAAACAGGAGGAATACCATACTCACAATTCCTTTAAAAAATATTTTCTCCACCCTATACTCACTGCCCCACAGTGACATATTTCCTCCAAAAAAAGCCACACCTCTTAATAGTGCCACTCTCCATGAGCCAACTCCTCAAACAAAAAATCTATGTGGGTCATACCTATTCAAAACAATACAATACTCAAGATGAACGGTAGGTTCAATAAAATCTTTGTCAAAAGTTACTTGGAAGCTCCAAAACCACAAAAACTAAAGATAGATTTGATTATAGATCCATGTGTTTACATGTTCGGTCCATGGGTAGTGACACTATTAGGAGGTGTGACCTTGTGGGAGTAGGTGTGGTTTGTTGGAGGAAGCATGTCACTGTGGGAGTGGGCTTGAGGAATCCTATGCTTAGCTTCCACCCAGTGTGGAATTCCAGTTTTCTCCTGACTGCCCGTAGAAGACAGTCTCCTCCTGGCTACCTTTAGATCAAGGTGTAGGATTCTAGGCTCCTCCTGAACCATTAGATGGTTAGATGCTGTCATGCTTCTTACCATGGCAATAATGGACTAAACCTTTGAAACTGTAAGCCAAACCAATAAAATGCTATCCTTTATAAGGTTTGCTTTTGCCGTATTGTCTATTCACATCAATAGAACCATACCTAAGACACAATTCTAGGCAGAAGTAGATAATGCTGAAGGTATCACTATCCCTGATTGTATTACAGACCTACATTAATAGTCACAATGCAATAATGACACAAAGTAGGCATACAAATGAACAGAATAGAGAAGGAGTTCCCATGTGTGAGTGCCATAACAATTAGCAAAGTAAAACAAACAAACAAACATGAATTTAAAGGAGGAAAGGGAAGGTAGAAATGCTGCACTTCTATCATAATCTTGAAAATAAACTTAAAAATGACATTGAAAAACTTTTAAAAAAGTAAATCAACTTGCTGGCTACAATTGCAAAGATTAACTTTAAAGGTTTCTCAAACACATAGGAGAAAAAAATGTTGTGTTCAGCAAATGGAGCTGTGAGAACTTGATATCAATGTGTATAGAAGTTTCGAACTAAACCCACATCACAAGTGCTGTATAAAAATCAATTCAAAGTAGATTGAATGTAAGATCTGAGATTCCAAACTCTTGGAGGAAGACTTAGGAGAGATGCCATAAAATACAGGTACAACTGATCTGAAGAGGGAAGTAGAAAATGAGGGTGGGCTCTGATTAGGAAGTAGAGGATAAATACAAAATGACAGGTGAGAGTAAAGCAGCAGTGGGGATATCTAAACAATAATAAGAAATCATACTTTTAACTATCTACCGTAAAATACCTAGAGCACACATAAGTCAGTGTGTGCATGTACTTACATAGTTTTAAAGAAAAAAATTTCATCTAGGATGACAATACCTCCCTCAAGAGCCATAGACTATTTAAAAAGAAAAATTTGGAACACTATGTATGAGAAACCCATTTTGAGTTGTTGATCAAGGTTGTCCAGGAGATTCTGAAACCATCATAGGCTATTGTTATCACACTTTTTTGACTCCTAGAAGTAGAAAGGAAGCCCTTATTGCTGAAGACTCATATAGTCTGAACACAAGGGTCTCAGGACCTGAGTTTGAATTGACCTGAAAACCTCCTTCTCAAGGTTTACCTGTTATGGCACTGTGTGTGTGTGTGTGTGTGTGTGTGTGTGTGTGTGTGTGTTTGTGTGTGTGTGTGTGTGTGTGTGTGTGTGTGTGTAAAACAATTAAAATAAAAGGGGCCAGAATTTGTGAAAGAGCAAGGGAAAGTAATATTCTAAAGGGGAAAATTAGAGAGAGGAAAGAAAAGGGAAAAGAATATAATTATAATCTCAAAAACTAAAAATATTAATTAACCACACATACTAAGCATGAAATGTCTGAAGCAGACGTCAACATCTTGGAGACTATTGTAGGAACAGATAGAATGGCTTGAAGTTTAAAAGCTTCTGTTTCTCACTTTTCCTGGTGAGATGGAAATAAATATCATGGGCACTAACTTACATGAACACCAAAGAAGCTTCCTTATAAGCACATGGTGACTTACAGGAACATAGGTGACCCCCATACTGCTCTGTCACTTTAAAGTCCCACCTCAGCTTGACTGATGACCTGAAGAAAGCAGTTAAGATGGAGAATGCTTTTGAGTTGCCTTTCTATCTTCTGGGTACTCTTCTGAGACTTTGGGCATCTGGGACTGGATTGCATGATGCTAGGTGGTTCAGGAGGGTTTAGGAAGAGAAATTGGTTCAAATTTCTGGTGAACATCTAAGCATCTTCAGCACATGCACATGCTCAGATTTCTGTGTGTGTCTCTGTGTGTGTGTCTGTGTGCGTGCATGTTTGTGTATGTACTTTCATCCATAAAACAAATAAAATTATGTCTTTTGCAGGAAAATGGATAAAACTGAAGATTGTTATGTTGAGTGAAATAAGCCAGGCATAACTGCTGGTTCCAAGACGGCAATGGCTATATGCCCAGAGTACCCTGCTGCACAGAGCAAAGGGGATGATGAACAGGGTGAAGAGCTGGCCTACTGTATGGGACAAAATGTTGTCCAACAATACACAGCATCAGCTCACTCTGTAGAACTTATAAAGAACAAAAAATTAAATCTTAATAAATTTCTGTCAAAAAAGGACAAATGAATTGAATGTATAATCCTAAAACTCAAGAAGTAGAAGTGTTCAATAGCTACATGAAAAGTATTGATTAATGTCCTTGGTAATCAGGAAATTGCAAATGAAAACAACACAGAGATTTCAACTTGCCCTAGTCAGAATGGCTGTCATCAATGACACAAGTAAATAATACCAAGAATGAAAAGAAAGACGTGTCCTTATTTGCTACTGGTGGAAAACTATGTGTCTGTCACTACTGGGGCAAATAATATGTAGATTCTTCAAAATAGTTTTAAATAAGTTATCATGTGATGTCAGTTCCTTATCACTTCTAGCTTTATAAAAGACTCTGGCTCAGCAAACACATCTGTATTTGCACTTCTGGGCTCATCGAAACATTATTCAAAATAAGCAAATTATGGAGCCAGTCTAGATGCTCATTAGCACATATACACCTATGCATACTCAAATGGACACACACACATGCACACACACACACACACATACACACACACACACACACACACACACACACACACACACACACACACGGGCACACATGGTCATTCATGGGCACACATGTTGCAGTAAATATTAAAAAAGTAAAAATGGTTTATCTCTTTAATGGCCCTGAGGTCTTACTCTTCAGGACTGACCCTGATATGGAGCTGCGCATTCTCTGGGACCCGGTCCAAGCTGCCACGGTCCAACTTGTCCATTCAACTCCCTTCCCTTGACAATTTACTACCACTTGTTCTCTGTCTCTGTCCCGGGGTATTTCTGTACCCCAAAATCCTACACAAACACAACTCTACAGCCCAATAGCTTTTCATACAGGTTTATATGTTCAACTCTCAATCCACAAACCCTCTACACAACAATATTACATCAAATAGACTAAGATACAAACTGCCCTTCATATAAAATGCTAGACATATAAAATCCTTATTGTTCATAGCTATTTAACAACAATTAATATCCTAGCTGGTTCTTTGGAAACTCCATGATCCCAGAACGACCTCGCCCTCTTTCCTCTGACCTCCTCAGAGCTCTCAGTCCTCTCTACTTCCCTCTCCCTACCCAGTCACTGGCTTTGTTTATTTTACTAAGTAAAATTGGAAGTTTCCATTGGAATCATTTGACTAGGTAGCCCTTCTTGGGGAACTGCAATTAACATTAAAATACAACAGCTTCAGGACAATCTATACACAGACACACAAATGAAACATTTTATTCATAAAGTGATGATAGTATACCATTTTCAGGACAATGGATAGATCTGGAATTGATGGAATGTTAAGTCAAACAAGCCAGTATAAGAATGGCACCTGGGTGCCTTGGCTGTATTGTAGACAATAAGATTTATACAAGGTGCAATTATTGCTAATTGAAAACAGAATAAAAATGGTAAATGACACGTTCATCATATGTGCAACTTATATTTAAATATGTGCAATATAAAATACATAGATGACATCAAAAAAGGACAATGTGGATGTCAAAATAGTTTTATAGAGAAAAGTTTGAGAGAAGAAATGGTTAATGCAGTAAGAAAAAAATACCAACTGGATATTTTCCTCAACCTAGCTTCAAACTTATATAATATAGTGTGATACAATATGCTACAATATGATACAATATATCCCCTGAGAATATGAGCTGTCAGGAGAGCAGCAGTGGGGAGATAGAAAGGCATATGTAGTAGGAAACAAGTATAAGGAAAGTACATTGCTACAGATAAGAAAATGAACAGAACACTTTTATTTTAAGTGTCATTCTGAGGAAATTAATAAAAAATACCAGAAATATAAGAAGGAATCTCTTTATTACATCTGTAAGTACTCTGGTAAAATATTTACGAGTCATCCTGAGAACAAGGCATGTTGTGCTTGGTTTATTCATGTTCCCAAAAGATGGGTGAATTCTATCAGATCACTCTCTGAGCCAGTGATAAATACCATATTAAACTATAAAGAAAATGGCCCATATTTCACCAGAGAAAAGAGTTCAAGGTTAAGTGAAAAGGTTTTCTCTTATTCCCACTACATCCATATAAATTTCTGTTTTTTCAGCCTTGTTCACAAGAAGAGGTTTATTTCATTTTATCCAACTAACCAAAAGGCGGCAGACAAGAGAGCATAACTCTATACCTACCTTGCAATTTAGAAAAATAAAAATAGAAAAGGCTGCATTCATTTTGAACTAACCACATTTTCTTTGACAACTTAAAATACCTCATACACTGGAAAAGACTTTTTGAAACCAAGGTCAGGATTTGGCTTAATAACAAGCAGTTTATTTCTTATAGTAGGCATCACCCAAAGAATCATGAAAATCATGCCCATGAATGTTTTATGTATAATCCCACTATTTTGGGGGAAGAAGATACCAGAGCCCAGCAAGTGTGTAACTTAAACACATTCTCTCAGTAATTCTAGTGTTTGATGGAAACTAGAAGACTTTAGCCTCTATCTCTGAAATCAGTAGCCTTTACCTTGGACTACTTTCATTTCCACACTTACTCTAGTAAAAGCACATTTTATTGCTAGAGTTTTATCCAAGTTCATGTTTAGGCTCTACCAGCTAGATATCTGAAGCGATTTTTGGGAATCAAAGTTAACGCAATCAAATTTAGGACCAATTTACTTCTATTCTCTTGAGGAAGAGAGGTGTCATCTACTAACATTCCTACCATAAGACCTTATCACTTTCAAAGGACCACATCAACATTCCCTGTTCTCAATCTGGTCATGAATTCTTACTCATTTTGTTATTCTAAGGCCAAGATTTAGAGGGTCAAAATTTTGAAGTTGTAGTGCCTGAATGAAAATATTAACTTTACATTAGAGACACTTAAATTTGGTAGAATATTTTAGAGTTGAGATTAATGTTGATTATATTAGAATCTCAATTTCCATTGAGTTATTCATCTACTCACTTTCCATCCCCACAAAAACCCTCTTCTTCTCCTCCCAATCCCATCCTCACATACCCCTCCTCCTATTACTCCTCCCTTCTTCCTCAGAGCTTGGGAACCGTCCTGTCATGAAACAGCAAGCCCCAGTAAGATTAGACACATTCTCTTCCTCTGAGGCCAAGCAAGGTAGTCCAGCTAGAGGAATAGGATCCAATTGCAGGTAACAAAGCCAAAGACAGCCCCCTCTCCAAACATTAGGGTACCCACATGAAGACCAAGCTGTGCTTCTGCTATAAATGTGTACATGGCCTAGGTCCAGTTCCTAGATGCTTTTTGGTTGGTGGTTCAGTCTTTGTGAGCCCCATGGGCCTAGATTAGTTGACACTGTAGATCGTTTTGTGGTGTGCTTGACTCCTCAGCTCTCTCAATTCTGTTCCCCATTCTTCCAAAAGACTCTCAAAGTCTGCCTAATGTGTGGCTATGGGTCTTTAAATATGTTTCCATCTGCTGCTAACAAAGCCTCTCGGGGGAACTATGTTAGGCTCCTGTCTGTAAGCATAACAGAGTGTCATTGAAAATGTCAGGGGTGACTTTCTCCTATGAGATAGGTCTAAATTGGGGCTAGGCATTGGTTGGCCATTCCCTCAATCTTTGCTCTATCTTTTTCTCTGCACATCTTGTAGGCAGGACAGATTTTAAGTCAAAGGTTTTGTAGGTGAGTTTATGCCCCTTCCTTCCACTGCAAGTTCTGCCAGGCTATAGGAGGTGGGCACTTCAGTCTTCATATCCCCAGCTGCTGAGTATCAGCTACATCCACCCCATAGATTCATGGGAGCCTCTCCCATTCCAATTGGTATCCAACTGGTCATCAGAGGTGGGAGACATGGAACTTGGTAGGAGAGGTAGAGAGGAGAGAAACAGGAATGGGGATCATGTGTGAGGAGAGGCATGGGGAGGGCTGGGAGAGCGAAGATAAATTGATTAGGGAATATATCACTCTTACATTGAGATTAAATCAATATTGATTAGTATTCCAAAACACTCTAATATTTAAACTTCCCAGAGATCAGCTTGAATTTGGAAACATCGCCATTTTTAACAGAGAATATCAAGTTATATATATAATGTATGTCACCCCCCAAAAAAACCAAACCCAACTAAATTACCAATATTCTGAAAACATATTAAGTTTAATAAGAATTTGTTAGTACCACCTGCTATCTGCTTACTGGAGTATAACAAGAAGATTATGATATAATCTGTGACCTTTAGGGAATTTTAATATCATACTGCAGCTAGGAAATACACACACACTTAAAAAAATCTATTTAAATGTTCAAATACCTCAGACCCAGTAATCTTTTCTCTTTGGAAGCATAAGAGTAAGGAGCACTAAAATAAGCCAGCTAAAGAGTAAAACGGGTCAAGACTGGCTTTCCTAGATTATCAATAATATCTTAGGGACATCTCCTCCTCTTCACTATTAATTCCTGTGTACTTTCTTGGTCACTTCCACACTTGGTCTTTAAAATTTCTAGGATTCAGGGGACTTTCAGATATTGAGCCCCACCCGCATCTTCTCAATGGGAAGGTAAACATCCCTGGGATGTTTGCACACACAATAAATTTGGAACAGCAGCACCAGAGAGCTATTGTCACTCTCTAAGATCTTCCTATCAGGGATTATTCACACTATGTGGTTGCCTTTCTGCTCTGCATGCTTAGCCTTGTTTCCCGGCTTAAGGCAGTAGCACAGCTTCAGGTTTACAGTGTTAACATCCAAACTTCATAGTGTGGACTTTGTATTCTTAAAGTGATACTGCCATTGACTATTTAACCTACTTTTCCTTTCCAACACTCAGGGACCTAGGGAATCTGGAGACAAGTTTACAAGTTCATGTTGCGTGGTTTTAGAGTTAAATCAGTCTGTGTAATCAGGAAAAACCTTATTCCCAATTAATATTTTAGGATCCAATGATCTTCCAACATTTTTACTAAACACCCTAGGATTTCAGTGCCAATTTACAGGATTCCTCAGGAGTAACTGACAGTTTCCTCTTCCCTGGGCTCAAGGTCTTTCATTCATACATCAATTATCCCACTTACTGGAATCAGTTGTTCCCAGTAGGGTATAGGTTTAAACATGACTGATGGTTCTAGCTTAGGCAGCTGAATAGGTGTCATTTCACATTAGTTTATTAGTTGCATTCTGGTGTGACAGCTTGGGGAGAAAGGAATTTAAATTCTAAAGGGGTTTCTAGACTTTTCTCATCCTGTTCTCCTAGTGCATGGTACTCTGGAAAAACACAAAATATGGACAATTTTTAAGACTCCAAATCACTGTCACTTCCAGCTGCATGACATTAGACAATTGACCTCTGTAGGCAAGCTTTATCATCTTTAAGACATGAATAAGAATTTGAGCTGTGTCCCAAGATACTTGTGGAAATTACAGTAACTCAATAGATGATCTACATGTAAGGATGGAGACAACTAGAAAACATGATATATGTAATATCCACTAATTTTCCTTTGTACATTTCTTTACTATAACTTGATAATTATTTCTTGAGATCTGTCATTAAATGTATCAGTTATAAATGTGATTATAAAGTGGTACTGGCTCTAAAGCCAAACTATATTAGGGAAAATGTATGCAAAAGATGTTGGGAGACTGTGTAAGCCATACTCAGTACAAAACTAATTAAGCATAGGAAATTTTGAAAAAGGAAGTCACAGTTGAGGTTACATTTCACGTACCCTTCCCCAAATATCCTGCCAGAAATATAATTTGAAATCCCTACCTTAGAATGCTCTATAATTATAATATTCCATTATCTTCTAGAGCAATGGTTCTCAACCTTCCTAATGCAGTGACCTTTTAATACACTTTCTCATGTTTCTGTCATCACCCAACCCTAACATTATTTTTGATGCTACTTTGTAACTGTAATTTTGATACTGTTATGAATCACAGTGTAAGTATATGTTATTAAGGTTATCTGGTATGTGACCTCTGTGAATGAGTCCAGAGTCTCCAAAGGGCAGGGCTTTTTTCTCTCTCTCCTTTGACAACCTGCTGTGCAATAGCATGATGATTCTCTCTGATCTCCTTGTCTCTTTTTTCCATACCTGTCTAGGGCAAGGCTTATTGTATTTTAAGTTACACTAAATCCTGCCTGATACCTTAATCCCAAGTTACCTATGTCTGTTCTGTCCCAGGGCTTAATCGTTGACCATTTAATTGCCATTCTCTTGCCAGGTCACTTCCAAACCCCACATTCTCCATAAGACACTATTGTCTTTGTACCTGGGGATCTCTGAAATTCTTGAGGTGACCCAACAAGTCACTTCTCCTGTATGAAGGATACTCCATCGCTTCACATTTCTCCCTTTCCCTCTACAGACTGAGCACTCAGTGTAGAATGGAGTTTTAGTGTTCCTCCCCATAGTTTCTCTACATTCTAATATAAGACAGGATAGGATTTCCCTACCCAACTTCTTGTCAGCATCCAGGGTTCATTTCCTTCTCCATTCAACATAAAAGATCTCATTTGTTCCAATGTAGGATTATATCTGAAGTCTTCAGTTTGGCCATCTGGTTGAACTGAACAGCCCTTTCCCACAAAAGGGTTTTTTGTTCATTTTTAGAAACCTTGTTTCTATAAGCTTGAGCACCTTTTAAATTAGAATTCTGCTGTACCCCAAATCCACCTCCGTCTGATACTCAGGGATAGGAATGCCATATATTTTTATGGACCTTGTTGTTCTACCACACAAAATCCTATTATTCTTCTGAAATGGAAGATTAACTTTCCTAGCACATGGCTGACTGAAAGCCCAATATAACCAAGTACATAACGATTTGCCTGCAGTTCCCCTGAGGAAGGTTATTAACAACAACTTAGTCCTTGATAAATGACTATGTTTCTGAGGTAGTGGTTTATATCAAGGTTCCAAAATATACAGCACTTAAATTTTCCCAGACACCTATGTGTCAAACTTGCCACAACGAATGTTTCAAACACACATTCCTTCTTACTGAGAAAATGCTGTGTTAGGCTGGAAGCCCTGATTCTCTGTTGTATCTTAAGCAGTCATAGCATGTTTATTAATCTATATCTACTCTTCATTTAAAGGGCACTTATATTCTGGCTGAAATGAGACTTTGAAAGCTATGACCTGTGACCAAGATACATGCCTGGCACTTGAGATTAAATGTTGCCAAGGCACTTTGAAAATATAGACTGTTGGAATTAGAAGGAATGTAGAAGGCCACAAGGCCAAGTTTTCATTCAATGGCCAAACATCTCCTCTTAGAATCGATGCAAAGAAACATATGTGCAGCATGGAGCTATGTCAAAAAGAGTTTCTCTAGTAAGGAGATCATAATCCTGTCATCAGAAGACATTCCCAAGGGCTAATGGTCCTTATGTCAAGGAGAGGCATGTATGGAAAGTTTATGGTGTTCCAAACATGACTTTTTCTTCTCTTTTCTTGTTTGTTTGTTTGTTTTATTTTTGTTTTTTGTTTGTTTGTTTGTTTTGGGTTTCTTTCTTCTTCTTCTTCTTCTTCTTCTTCTTCTTCTTCTTCTTCTTCTTCTTCTTCTTCTTCTTCTTCTTCTTCTTCTTTTTCTTTTTTTTTTTTTTTTTTTTTTTTTTTTGGTAACCTAGCTGAAGTTCTGAGTCAGGAAGTTCAGGGATAGTTTTTATATAAATACAGCTGTAATTTCTAAAATGTACACCAGACTCATGGTTCTTTGAGCTTGGTATGGCCAGTCAGCCTCTACTTAGCCCTTATTTTATTTCATATCATTCTCTGAGTCATTGTAAACCTCGTCAAAAGTTCCAAGTGCGCTGATTTAGGACCACCACGGGAGACCAATGAACACAGGCTGAGGAGAAGCAAGGGCCATGTTCTTCCAGTCATAACAGCTGGATCAGCACAGCGAGAGCTCCACTCCCTTGGTGGCTACCATACTTAAAGTTCAGTGAGAGGTCCTCTGACACTGGCAGTTGTAGAGATGATAATACAAAAATACCAAATCCATGTTTACCTGCAGAGGCAAAGCAGGAAGCAACCAACTGTTGCTCTCGCCTCAGCCCCCTAGACAGTCCTTGGGGATAGGGAGTAAGAAAGCACAGAATGAATGATGAAGATTCCAGGTGCCAGATGAGATTCAGAAGCAGACTCATTTGTTGTTATAGTGAAGAGTGCCCTGATACCCTCTACCTACATCCCCTAGATCCGTAACAGCTGGTCCATTCAGCTCTTCTCTGGGTGTCAGGTAGGTTCCAGGGATAATGAATGTGAAAGAGTCTGCTGCTGCACCTACTTGGACCACTGAGGTATCCTAGTCAGTTAGGGTAGAGACAAGTTAGGGTAGAGAAATGATTGAAGAAGATATTCTGATGCAAGCCTACTGCCTTCACATGAGAAAAGACATAGTCTTAAACCATATGGAAGTGAGGAACAGAGATGGAGTGAGGTAGGGAGGGAGAGAGATAAAGAGAGAGAGGGAAGGAGGAAAAGAGGGAGGGAGATAGGGAGACCTAAAGATCCAAAGGAAAGAAAGTGATTGTATTAGAATACATAGAGCCAACATAATTCACCTGTTCATGATAATTTCTCTACTTCCATTCACATTTGCACTTGGTCTTTTTCTATAGATCCTTTGTGTAAGCTCTGGACTACAGGAATGTCTCCCTTAGGCTGCTGTCGGGAAGAGCTGCCAAAGTATCAGCTCCTACAATGGGAGCAGATTCCTTCTATGATTGTAAATGGATCATTATAAGCTCAGCATAATGAATCAGTAATTGCCTAAGAGGTGATATATTTGGGAGTTTTTAAACTAAATAATTTCTACCATACAGTATTACAGCAATTAAGCTAAAATGATCATACAATGTCACAATAGACTGTTGCAGGATTTCACTCTCAACCTTTAGCTTTTCAATCTTTCTGTCTCCTTTCTTTCTCTTTCCTTCCTCCCCTCCTTCATTTATGTTTATTTCATTCTGAACCCCTTCTTCTCTTCTCTATAAGCCTTATATTCTAATGGTCTCCAGTCATTGCAATCAACACACAAACATACACACATACACACACACAGACATACAGACACACACACACACACACACACACACACACACACACACACACACACACACTGAGGGGGGCACAAAAACATATTTTAACTGCTCATATGCTCAAAGCCATAGATACAGGCTAAGATTGGCCAAGTAAATCTCAAAAATCATGCATCCATCTCTGAGCCAATTACATAAATCTAAAAGTACCCATGAGCTAGACAGCAGGTAAACGAATGGCAGTTTCCATTTAAACATCCTCATTAAAGTGGGGGAAAATGCTTCTCAGAAGCAGCAGGCAATTTGGGATATACAAGACAGGTACTTGTACTTTAGTATGTCCACCCAGTTCTTCCTTTGAAGATGTTTTGTGATAATTTACATAGAGTAAAAAATAAACCTCCATGTTTTCAGAAGACCTATGATTTCCACAATTTTCTTCCATATTCGAGACCTAGGTGTTTTAGTATCTTATTTGTAGCACAGTATCAATCCGGAAGCAGGCGTAATTTTGGGGACACTGTCCTCTTCATACAGACTCTTGAATACCTTATAGCCATAAACAAAATGTCACATTCTTCCCGGTCTGGGTAATCAAATATTTTGGAATTAGGAGGAGGAGGGCAGATGGGATTGTGGGAAAGGGATAACATCTGAAACGTAAATGCAGAGAATATCCAATAAAAATAGGAATTTATAAAGTAAAGAAACATGTGATAGCTCTTGAACATGTCAGACAAAGATCTGAAAGTGGAACTCAGTTCCTGGGCAAACAGACACATTGAGAAACAAGGAAAATCCTAATGCAGAAATATGTCGGGACCTTAGTGTACGCACTGAGTAGAGCATAGAGAGATGTGGTCACTGGTCCTACCATAATTACTGAGGAGCTCAGCAGAGTCCCAACCAGAGTAGGACATAAAGAGTCAGATTTCACAGAGTGGGGACTGCCCTAATTCAGTGATTTCTAAGTGCTCTGTAGCTATTGCAGATGCCACAAGCTTGACAAAGCAGTCTACTAAGTTTGAAGCAGAGGGAAATTTAAGTATAGGCAAACTAGTTGTTGACAGGTAATATCACCTAATAAAAGGGCTGATACTGCCTTTGTTAAGGTTTGCAGAAAGTCAAATGAGAACAAGATGAGCATGCCTTCTCTACTTCATGGGATGGCTATAGATTGCCTGTAAAAGAAGGTCTTTTCATCTGACTGAATTTAGCAAACTCTCCTATTGCACCTGACCTATCTCATCATGCAGAGACCATAAAAAGAGTTGCTGAAGAATGAATTGAATTTAGGAAAAACAGTAATCCTTGGAAAAACCATTGTATTCCACAAGCATAAAAATTGATTGTTTCATTTTAAGGATTATTACATATAGATATGAAAACCTTGAGCTATTGGCTACTTTGGGAACATCTCCTCATGACACCTGCTTTAGAATCATTGCATCTCTTCACTGGGCTTCCTGTTTAGGTCCCTTATATATCCTCTAGATATGCCTACATCTTAGGTTTGGCAAAAAGATTTTCCTATATCCTATACACATCTCAGAAATAACTAGAAAATGTATTTCAAATATCTATTATTATGTCACTTAAAAACTTAAAATATTGTCAGTATAACATTATTTTCAATTTTTCAGCTTCCTCCATAACCCAAAGGCTTTATTATTTTTATTCAGTTACACACTGGAGAAGACAGATTATCTCCCCAAAGAAAAAACTATCCCAGGCCCTACCTCCCATACAGAATGAGGAGTTACATCATTCTTCGTTGTAATGTAGCTTGAGTCAAGCTCATTACCTCTTAGTAATCAGTGTCACTTCTCAATTCTCTATGTCAAAAATTGTCCAGCTTGATGTCTTTTCATGGAATAAAGCTTTACTGGAGCAATAAGGAAAGCAAGTTGTGTGAAGCTCTAATTCAACTGTGGGTCTGGAATCTGTACATGCACTTTTCTGAGAGTCTGTTGTTGAACTGGATCTGATGAATAGCAGAGAAACAATGCCAAATGGGCTCTCCACAGATGCTGTGACTGACAGCTGTCAGACACAGTGACAAATCAGACTGTCTTTCAAGAGCAGAATGATTCATAGACCTCATTACAGGTGAATGGATGGAGATGCAGACTGGTGGTGGGCCTCTGGGCATTTATTCACACAAAAAAAATTGCCAATGGGAAGAACACATGGGACAAATGGCTAAGCCAATCCCTTTACCTGCTATATTTTTCCCTATAAACAAAACTCCTGTGGAGCAATCCACATGAGCAGCTGTTTGTAAAGAGGCTTCACATCAGCAGGGTTATTTATAGCATATCCTACTTACTTATGCTGGTTTCCTTTTCTTTTATTATACCTGCCCGTGGATCTTGTGTTGTTGTTTTCAGGCCATAATGCTGAGATAGAATGTTAAAATCAATATATAGTCAGGTCTCTGATACCCAGAAATGTCACTGGACATCATGCATTCTCATACAGTATGAATGACTCTTTCAAACTGAGTCAGGGATATGACCAAGTATTTAGGGAGGTTTGTCATAGATCCAAGTCAAGATTCAATAGTATCTTAGTTGGTTTTCTGCTGCTGTAATAAAACTCTGACAAAAACCAATGTGAAGATGAAAGGATTAACTTCACCTTACACTTTTGGGTAACAGTTCACCACTGAGTAGAATCTGAGAATGAACTCAAGCTGACACTGGAAGCAGAAACTGAAGCAGATCACAGAGGAATTCTGCCTGTTTGCTTGTTTCCACTGACTTTTTTATACCATCAGGGATAATACAGTGTGTGGGGTTCTTCCCCACATCCGTCATTAAACATGAGAATGCCTCATAAACAACCCCAAATACCAATGTATAGGGGCAGTCTGTCAATTGACACTTCTTTTTCCCAGATGTATCAAGTTGAAAACCATTTTTACCAGTCACAATCAGGAAAAGTTAGCCTAGAAGATAAGACATTATAGAACAAGATGAAGTGCTCAGGTTCATTGTATCTGCTTTAAATATTTTTACAGATGTTATGAATAATTAGAGAATGTTTTAATCTAGAGTTTATACATAAAAATCACTGTGGCTTTAAAAAAGAAAAAACATTCTGAATGTTTTAGTTCCACAGGCAGCTGGATTCAAAGAGCATACTACTTACCAGTCTCTCTGGGATGGATCAGCCACTGGAGTGATTGTCAAGCACTCGAGGGAGATAAGAGATACCCACAAAGATCCTAGATCTGTCAATCTTCAGCAGCTCTTTGATGTTAAAAATTAGAAAGGAAAAATAACTATAAAATGTTGTAGTAAATTCTTTCTTTGACACCATCTCTGTTAGAACATTTCAGAGTGGATATGTTTAAGCTTGGGTATGACCTATGCTGGTTTTTTTTTTTTTTTTCTTTTGATAATGCAAAGAAGATGAGCTCTTGCAATCCTTAGAATCCTTGGAATACACATCCTCTTGGAAGACATAATGATCACCCACATTTAAGATGAGCTAATGGTTAAAAGGAATTACAGACTAAGCCCATTTCAGATTTTGTAAATGCTCAGTGGTTTTATTAATTGAAATTGGGGTCAGTATTTTCTCTGACCCCAACATATTTTTTGTGGCTTTCCTTGGAAGACTTCCAACCAGACTGCTCTCTTTTTAAACCAAGTGCTTTTAGTAATATTATAAATCATTCTTCATATTAATATCAACGTGTTTCATAATAAAACTTACATGTTCTGGTATTTTTATTTCTCAAAGTGCCATTTCACACTTCATCTAAATTCAATTCACTGGTAAGTCAACAGACAATCTCCAACTAAACTAATACAGAAAGGGGGCCCTGATTGCAGAGATATTATGTGACACCAAAAGTCTATGAACTTGTTAAAAACGAAGTTTAGATGAGCTTGCCATTCTTGACTCTCAATCTTGACTATCTATATTATGTTAGAAATACTCATAAGACACAGGAATGGCAAGATGGAAAATACAAATCTCTCAGTGCCTGGAAAGCATCAACAATTTTGTTTAGGTGCATAATATATTTCATTCTCCCTATGGGAAGAGGATCAGCATCAGTGAACTAGATAATGTCACAATGCTCTTTCCAATCTTCAGGGGAAAAATCTATTCCTAGAGGCAGAAAGACTGGTTACCAGAAAATAGCTGTCAATCTTTATTCAGGTCATCTGCAACTGCCTTTCCACAGAAAAAAGGCAAATGGAGACAGTTTTTCCAAAACCTAGATGAAAGTTATTGAAGTACATATGTGCCAATATTTATTTAACATAACCCTTATTAAATAAAGAATGGTTAATAAGTATAGAATTGTTTGGAGCCTGGCATGTGGTTATCTTTATGCAATTTCAAAATAGAATCAAAAGCAGTCTTAGACTCCATTTCTGTGTCATCTTCAATTTCATTCATGTTATACAACAACAACAACCAACAACAACAAAACAATTAAGGACCTAATGACTTTTGTACATTTATTTTATTAGCAGATAAATATTCATACAAGAATAAGAAAAAGGCAAGTTGATCTATCCCAAGTGATGCACAAGTAGGCAATGTTGGTGTTTCGGGACATAACCTCACAAGCAACACCTCACCTTGCCTACCCAGTGAGACTACGCTCTGTGAGGCGTCAAAGTGACTCATGACTTTAATAATGCATTTGTCAGGTGGTCTCACGTGTAAGAGTTAGATTGTGATTATACTAACTGGGTAGTGACTGCCTTTGTTAATTTCAGATAATGATGGGAGTAGGGTCTATAGAAATAGGAACACACAGGGGACCAGCAATGTGATCACCATGATTGATCTCACAGTAGATGGACTCTCAGCCACTCTACCGTCCAATCCTTATGCCCCTTATTTTTTCCTCTTTAATATATACGACAATTTTCTTATTATTAGAAACCATATCCTGGATATAACAGAAAAAAATAACAGTTTATAGAGTGAGAGATGAATGACTCTGTCTTCCATATCTAATATGGGCATTTTGTCTACTTTATCACCTGAATGACTGACTCTTCTAGGTCTTTCGTCATTTAATGTGTAAATAAATATGTAGTAGTAAAAAGGTGCCCCATAGGAATGAAAGAAGAGGAAGGTTCTACACTGAAAAATAAATTGTCCTAATTTGAATTAAAGTTTTGATTCTTCTTCTTATTCACTGCTCAGATAATTTCTGAGAAAAATAGACAAGTCTTTAAAATACTATACTATGAGGATGACAATATGTTGAGGGAAGAAAAGTTAAACTTCTATACCATGATACAAATCTATGGTCTCAACTCATGCTGTTAGTAAAATAATATATACCATGACTTTATCTGTTGTGGGAGCAATTTCTAGACTATTCTGGATATAATCCTGAAAATTTACCTGAGGGGATAAAGATTGGATTTTAGAGTGACTGAGATGCTATAGTGATGTGAGACAAATGATGGTGGTAACATTGCTGGTCCCCTGTTTATTTCTATCTGTATAAACACTACTCCCATCATTATCTGAGATAATCAAAAGCAGTCATTACATCATTAGTGTAACCACAATCTGACTCTTATAAACAAAAGCTTCAAAACCTCTTTTCAGAAGCCAGATTTCAAAAGAAACAAGTCTCTAAAGACAGAGAGAATCAAGTCAATAGCCTTGATGTATGCCTTGTTTTTGTTCTCAAAGGAAGTTAATAATGGAGGTTCCTCTTGTAGAATCAAATCTAATTCTGTAGCCAACAGTTGGTTTACAAAGCTATTTTTACTCATCTAATAATTTATAGATGCAACTGGCAAAAATAGTTTGGTGATAAAGAGATTTATCTGTCAGCTAAAGCATCTGGGAAAATTCACAATGAAGGGAAACAGAAGCTACAATACAGGCTCTGGCTGTACCTCAGCAGAAGAAGTCTGCCAAGCTACCAGGGTAACACATGCCGCTTTCCTAATAGCATTTGAAGTACCCAAGCTATTAGCCCTTTGCTGAGCTTTCCCGAGGCACAACTCAGTGAGAGAGCAGCCTGAAGCATTAGAATGTGTTTGGTCTACAAGGAGAAGTCTTTCAAGAGTCAAACTTACATTAGTCCCTAATGATATCTTCAAAGATGTCGAAAGGTATAATGAAGAACCTTTGGTGAAGAGTGAAGCCTCTGCTGTAGAGTCCTTGTTGCTTTTCATGGATCACTATGTCAGTTATATTTATCCATTCTGATGAATCTCTTGTGCAGATCAATTTACAAGAGGAAGGGGGTATGGTTTCATAGGCTTTAGTCAAGGATCATTTAGCCCCATGACTTCTGTGTCCGCAGGGAGGTAGAAGATCTCAGTCAGAATCATAGGGTGGACCAAAGTGAGTGACCTAGTGGATGTTATAAGAGGTGGGGAAGATGCCTATAAGAACATATGGTTTTCACAGATATGCCCCAGATTGTACTTCTTCCAACTAGGACCAACATGCTGTAGCCCATTCAGCTACGGAACCAATGATGGACTGATCCATTGATATATTCAACACTGTCATTGCCCACTCACCTCACAGTAGAGGAACTTGCTTGAGCCAACCTTTCAATATAGAAAACCTTGTGTATAATTTCTTTTCAAACTGTAACAACGACCCCAAAGTAGGTTCTCAAAAACCCTCCCTGGAGATGTTAACTGGCACTAAGCATTCTTCCTGTTTCACCTTGTGTGACGTTTTGCTCTGAAATTGACTTTAAATATACACTATGCATTTGGTCTACAAATGACATGAATACAAAGTCATTAAATGGTAGGCTTCATTCTCTGGAGATCTTAGCATCCTCACCTCTTTGTTATAACATTTACAAAGTAGCAAGTGCAAGTGTGAGATGCTGGGATGATCATCAGTGAGTCTGGAGGTAAGGACAAAAGGAGATCGCAAGTACAGATAAATTTTGAGACTACTGGTTGTGTCCAGACAGTAGAGGAAAAAGGTATCTATGAACCAGAAGGATGGTAATAGAGACAGAGAAGATGAGTGTCAGAAATATAAACGTACCACTACCATGTTCTAGAATTCGTTATTTTCTTACTTTCATTGTGACTATCTGAGTGTGTATTTCTCATCTCTGGCTCCAAATTATACAGCACTTGGCATAACAGTCAGTAGTGTTCATGCTTCTGTTTCCTTACAACCTCAGTGTGATTTATTAAAAAGAACTGAAATTGAAAGTATCATGTGTTAAAAAGTTTTAGTAATTTCTGCATGACCCATGACTTAGTTGCAGACCTGACGTACTGATTTAATGTCACTGGACACAAGGAATACAAACCACATCTATGTCTGTCAGATGCACCAGAATCAGCTGAGAGCCAAGACCCAGCATTTCAACATTTCTGATAATTATCTTCTCTGATAGAGATGATATAAGACTGCTGACGCTAAGTCAGCTCTCTACCTGGGTATCATTTCCCCAGCTGTACATTATATTGGAGCCAAGTTCTCAGGGGGAAAGATGTTCAAAGTTTCAGAATTAGGTCACTGCCTAGCACCATCATTAGATAGGAATGAGTGAGACCTCACTAGGGATTTATACAGAACTGATCCCTAAATTGAAATAAGACTGCAAGCTATTTCTCCTAAGGGATGAGGCATCGAATCTGGACAGTTTGAGTCTCTGAGGTTGCCAGAGGGGCATGCAAATAGCCATTCTCATAAAAATATGAAGTAAGTTAACCTGTCTCAACAGCTAGTGATCCTCTATTAGAGGATGAAATATATTTGTATAAATTATAAGTGTGATGAAATCATTCACACTTACATCTATTTCCAGGGAGCTTGTATTCTGTGGTGTACTGAGTCTGTTCTGCAGGTTACCACTTGAATAGCAATGGAACACCCCTGAAAATCATTCACCATTTCTAAGGTACAATAAACCACTCACATGACAAGCCTACAGACATGTGCTTTGGAAATTTTGCACTCAGCTATATGCTTTTGTCTAAAGTCCCTAAAGGTTGAGGCTATACATTTTTTTACTGCTCAAGTAATTATTTATCATATCAATTATCATCTTACTTGAAAGAAGTCAAAATTCAGGTGAAAAATAAAAACAAACCAAGGAACAACAAATATATCCCCAGCATTGCTACATTTTTATTACTTAAATCTCAACAGAATCCATGTCTCAATTTTATCATGTGGGTCAGAAATCTTTTGTTAAGTGAAGCAGATAAGATATACCTGTATGGCTCTCATAAACATAAACCATAAGTGGAAAAAATCACATGCTGTCATAGAATGCATAAGTGCAATCAACAATTATCCTCATAGTCTCCAAGACATAAGACAATAATGCCTAAGCCTTGGGAACAGCTGCTTCCCAAAACACAGGGACTAGCATTGAATGTGTGATGGTTTTGTTTTATTTTTAGTTTGTTCTATTTTTAGAGTCTCAGTCATAGACAGTAATAGTTCATTATCATTGGGATGTTATAATTCCTAGGTATTCCTTTCTCTTCAAATTTTGTGACTACTTGGGGCTCTTCCTTTCAGCTTCTTTCTGTCCTTATCTGCCCTTGTTGGTGCCTTTGTTGAGAGGCAATTCTAAAGCAGAAAATGTCTCCAATAGACATATGAGAAAGAGAGATACACTTACTTATACATAGTGAAAATTTGTAAGACATAATGTGATGTGAGTTGTACAGTCACTTAGTTACACATCCATTGGCGGTATAAATGAGATTCTGCAATAAGATATTCATAAATAATCTATGAAATGAAATCTTGAATATTGAAAGATTCTGATGATTTGCATATACTTTATAAATATATCAAATATTATGATTCAAGAAATTGGAATGAGGTCTTAGTAATGTGTCTTAATCAGCTCTTGCTCTTCATCCAAATTCTTTATCAAGTCTCTACTGACACCTTGATAAGCAACAGCATTTATGTGCAGGCTTGGGATTTCTCCTTGCCTGAATTAGTATTTGGTTACGCATCAAAACCTGATCTTTATAGTCTTTCTTGACATATTATTATGTTGCAAATGACAGCACACCCCTGTCCACCTGGCCAATCATAGACTTTTACATAAGGTCCAAGTGTGAAATCTCATTATTGCTTTGTGTGGCAAGAAAGGAGAAAGAGGAAGTGTGGGAGTGAGAAAAATATGTCAGTAGGCATATCCACTGCAGGTATTTCCACTGATGCAGGTTTGATTGGTAATGAAGCGTCAGACAATTTATCCTATGGACTGTTTTTATAACATGAATAGCAAGAATCAAACAAACAAAATGGGTAGCTTGAAACATCAGACACATGCCTAAAAGGGGGAGGGGCACTGTGATTTTTAAACAAAGACTTACTATTTTTGGTGTATATAATATTGGTTTATTTTTACTGAAAAATGAGCTCATACATTCTTGGGACTTTATGGAAGTCTCAGAGAATGGAGGCTCAAGAGAAACTCCATGCTTTCTCTCTTTGCTTTTAGTCAGGCTTGTGTATAGAAGAAAGCATTTTCCCCATCAATCTAAAGCTTTTGCATAACAACAGCAATGTCAGGTAACTTGTGTCAGAGTATGAATAAGCACCAGATATTAGGGTGTAACCTGGTTATACCATTACATCTAATTTTCCAGGTAGTTCTGTGAGGTTAACCTTTGTAAGAGTGGAACATCATCATCATCTAAGGCCTTTGGAATGAACAGTGAGATTAAGACTCCAAAGGAGTCCCTGCCTGATGAACAGCAGTGCTCTTCTTGCTTCTGGTGCTGCGAGAAGTCACAGACCACCAATCTACGGAAGTTGTCATCCATCATGATTTGGGGATAGTGAAGTATATACACAATTATATTCTTAGATGTTGTAGCACAGGGATGTTTGATCAATTGATTTAAAAAAAAAAAAAGCTTTCCTCCTCTAGCATTCCAGAGTCAATTTTTTTATGAGGAAATTTAACTCTTATTTTACAGAAACAAGAACACCGAAGATTGACTTTCCTTGTTGATATGAGAACTATATGACATCATCACTCCTAAAACAGTTATTTTTCAAATGATTCTGAGATATAAGGAGAATCAGAATTCTAATAGCTCTCATCAACAGCCCAGTGAAAAGCATTGAGTAATGTCTCAGGTGGAGTTTTTCCTTTGCAAGAGAATCAAACCTCTGATAGAGGAATAGACGATTCTAAGACAATCCTCAAACTTCTTTTTTTCTTTCTTTCACATAATCAATTAAGTCATGACAGGCAGTACATCTATGGCTTGTGTGCTTTAGTTTAGAGAATGGGATAACAGTATCTTTCCTCTTTACAATCTTTACTTGATAAGAGACAAACAGGAAACATCTAAAGAAGCAGGGTAGGAATTGTGTTCTGGGGTCTTGAAACATGAGCTCAGTGTTGATCCTGCTCCCAAAGTAGAACTCTTTCCTGGGATGGCTAAACTCAGCAGACACCCTCCTAATACAGCGTGTTCTTCATTTAGGAATCTTGTTTATGATCATGTGGACCTGAGAATGGTGAATTTCCATATTTGTTCTTTGGAAGGTGTATCCCTGATTCTTCTGACAGATGCTGTGCCGAACTTCCCAGAACACCCACTCATTGGGAATAATTCTTTCCCTTTGCTAGCAAGGAACACTGCAAAAAGAGCCTTTGTCTACAAGTACTCTTATAGGATTATATATGTTAAGTAAATAAGATCTTATAGTCACAAATGAACCTTCTTTTCAGGTAAACTCAAACTTACTGGCTGTCAGATTAGCATCCACTTCTGTTTCTCTCTGTCCCAGGAAGACACAACTCTGAAAGGCCATTTCAAATTCCAGAGCTTTGAATAGGGGATACAGTGGCTTCATGAGGCTATATCACATCATGACTTTTTCTGTATTTAATTCTACTTCTTTGCCTGCATTCCACATAAGATTACTGACCTCTGTTTCCAAGAATATTCAACCTGTTACACTGGTATAACAGAATGTCTATAGGCATTTGTGTTTTCTCTTATTTTCATGCCAATAGAGTATGAAAATTTTTGGAGTAGGTATAGGAAATGCCAGAAGTACAAACAGACAGCCTATCATTCAGCTAGGTAATAGTTTCATTATATGCCATGGGTATTACCATTATAAAAAACCTTCAGTGGTCTGGAGATTGCTCAGTGGTTAGAAAAACTAACTAGCCGCTCTTCTAGTGACTCTAGCCACTCTTCTAGATTCACTTCCCAGTGTCAGCTGGGCAGCTCACAACATTTAACTCCAGTTCCAGGATATCAGACCCCATCTTCTGACTTCTGAGAACATTATACATATGTGACACACAGACATACATACCAGCAAACATATACACAATAAGATGTAACAGATCAGACCAGACCAGAACAGAACAGAACAGAATAGAATAGAATAGAATAGAATAGAATAGAATAGAATATATAATAGAATAGAATAGAATAATCTGCAACACCAAACACACCACCAAAGAGATTTTAATTTATACTTAATTTGCACCTGCCATATTTTGAGCCATAACAGATGAAACAATATCTAACTAAAGTCACTGCTTGTGGGAGTGGAGAAGACTGATTAAGTAACACACTTCCTGCTGAGTGTCTGAAGCCTCCTCCTCCTTCAGTTCACTATATCATGAGTAGCTACTCAGGAGGTAGGTTACTAGCAACACACTGGCTGGAAAGTGAGGTGTCTCTTTAGGCTCTACCCAAGTATTCTAGAGACTTCTCTTTCTTAACATTTACTTCATTCCTCCTCCAAAGCCAAGCACCAAGCATTCTTTATTTCTACAATTCTAAGCAGGTAAATGGAATGCATTATGCTTCCTTACATAACACAATTCTCGGTTGTGGAATCCACTGGTTTAACCTTGTTCCCCACCATCTTGAAGCAGCTGGCCAGACAGAAAAAAATGAAACAGCATTTAAAGACACAGTAACAGCACCAATTAGGTAAAAGCAACCTGGAGTGCTGGGGCAGCATTCTGTAGAAAGCAGTATATGCTTTGAATCCGAGTCCAACATATAAGACAGTTTCTCCCATAACTAGGATCCACATGTCTAAAAATCAAGGGGTAAAGGGAATAGTTTCACTTACAATTGCTCATATGTCCAGACGGCCAAATTTTACTTCCTGTTTCCAGGACCTTCAGTTCTGCTCTACTAGAAGTTTTGTTTCCAGAGAAGGGAGCACTTATTCTAGGGGACATAACATACATTCCATGGAGCTGGAAGCACAGGACTCCCCCTAGACGCATGGCCTCCTGATGCCCTTAAGACAACAGACTAAGAAAGGAATAGCATTGTCAGGAGGGGTGATTGACCCAGGTTTCCAAAGAGAAAGCAGATTGCTTCTTCACAATGGAGGTAAGGAAGATTATGTCGACAGTGCCTGGGATCATTTAGAACATCTCTTGGTGCTACCACTTCCAGTGGTTAAAGTCAGAGTAAACTATAAAACCTTAATCCAGGTAGGATGGCAAAGGGCACAGACCATTCAGGGATGAAGATAAGGGTCACTCCTCAAGGAAAAGAACCAATACCTAGTAAAGTGCTTGCTGGAAATGGAGGAAATACTGAAATGGTCGTATAGAAAGCTAGCAATGAACACCTAAGGCTACATGCCCAGATACAGAAATGAGAATTGTAAATGGGATGGGTATTTCTGTCATATTATATACATATACATATTCACACACCTGTACACATACACATATACATAATGTGTGTGTGTGTGTGTGTGTGTGTGTGTGTGTGTGTGTATGCTTAATTTCTCTGATTTCTTTATCATGGAATGTAAGCAACATTATTTAAAAGGCTATCAGTGGTTATTGTTTTATGTTTGAGATACTAGCAGAATGTTCCTCAAGGGACTTTGTCACCTATTCTAAATCCATGATGTTTCCATAATTATATGAGGGATAGTTGCATCTTTTTAGGCATAATTAGGACTTGTTATCATTTTCATTCAGAAATTAAACAAAGTGAAAGGAGATATAATTGTATGACAAGTTGACATGGGGTAGACTTGTGGTGGATAATACAGGTTGTCAACTTTATTCCATCTGGATTTAATTAAAACCCAAGCAGGGGTTCCAACTTTGAAGGACTTTTGTTTTATAAAATCATTTGAAATAGATACAACCACTTCTAATCCATATCTTTGAAGTGGGAAGATTGAGTTTTCGTTAAGGCCATATCTTCCCATGGCAGCCTATATAAAGGACACCGAATGAAACTTGCTATCTCTGCCACTAGCTCTTACTGTCCCTGACCAGTCCATTTCTTCATAGGAAGTAGAGAAAGGTAGTTGTTAGAGACTCTCTCTTGTTAAAGACTACTTTTTCCGTATTCTGGTGTATACTGAAGATCAGATGAAACATTCAGACCTGTGGACTGAACAACCACTGGATTCTTAGACCTTCCATTGGTAGATAGCCATTGTTGGATTAGCTGGACTACAGCCTCAATAAATTCTAATAAATTCCCATTCTATTTATGTACAAATTCGTTCTATCAGTGATGTTCTTCAAGAAAACCCTGATTAATACAGGTACATTTCCAAAACCTGTAGTTTTTGCTTTTGTTGCTAACCTGGAATGAAACCTTTGTTATTTTCTGCAAAAGAATTCGAAGGTTTCAGCTCAGTTAAATCTCAACAATTATGACATACTCCACAATGTGGCCCTATGAAAGACTGAAGAAGGAATGACAGGGATTCTTCATATTAAAACAGAAAGGGGTTTCTAGATCTTGGAAAACATTGGAAGAGAGAGAAGATAGAGCTAATTAATGTTCAGCAAATAAAGTCCTGGAATTTTACAAATATGAAGTCAATATATCTGCCCCAAATTCTGCCTTTCTAGGGATGTGAACTATTGAAAACTAATTGAATATGTTTTTTAAAAATATTAGTAACTGATTTGATTTTTTTCAGTTTTTGAAGTGAAATGTCGATTAAAATTTCTAAATATATAGAAATCAAATAAAGCCATTTTTCAAAAAAAAAAAATGTTCAATCATGTCAATTCTATTCAAGGGGAAGAAACATTGCAAAGAAGTTGGCTGGTGGCTACCATTTTCTCTGCCCAGGAATAGCTTCCTAGAGCAGAGTGTAGGAGAATTATGAGTCACTTGTCCAGTGGCATGAGTTCAGATTCAGGAAGCCAAGGCAAAAATTCCAACTCCATGCTTCTCACAAGTCCTAGAAGTTATTTGTGCTGTTATTCTGATGTCCCAAATGAAACTATCATACTTAGACAGAAGAGAGCCTCTTTTTAGATTAGGCAGAGCATGAGGCAGGGCAGGCACTCGATTCATTTTCAGTAAACATCTCTGACAAGAAAACAAAGAGCTGAGTGGGTGGCGGAAGAGCCCCCTCCCATCACCCCCCATGGTTAATAAATCCTCTCTTGAGATAGTGTTAACCTTATCAGTGTGTGGTGCCAGATGCATGGCAGTCTTTCTTTCTCCATAAACAAACCAGAAAAGCAGCCAGCTGCGGCGGGCCCTTTCACAAAGAGGTTTTGTACGTTTTATTTAGATTTTTGCAATAAAAGGAATAATAGGAAAATGTGATTTCTCCCCAAAGAGAAGGTACAGCGCAAGGGCAAAGACAAACACACAAGAGTAGACAACAAATAAAAGAAACCAGCTGAGCCAAATAACAACAACAACAACAACAAAAAAAAAAATCAGAAGAAAACTGCCTCCTCTCTTGCCTGTTCTCCTGCTACAAATTGAAATGAGGGAGCCTAAGCTAATAGTAAGTGCTACGGAGTCATTTAGTCGCTTTGCAAAGTTCTTTAAGTTTTAATAACAGGAGCAGGAGCCCTTTTTAAAATATGAATTTCATCTCGCCCGTGTGCCTTTAAGGGAACATGACTTATTTATACTTCTCTCTCTTCCTCTAATTTGCCGAGTCCTTCCATCTAGGCTTTCTCTCTTTCAACTGGAACAATGGGGTTTAAAGAAGGATGTGTAGCAACAGCCACATCACATTCTCAGTTCTCCCTGTGACTCCTCATTATAAGGTTATTTCCTTGTGTTTCGATACAGAAATGCTGCCTTTGATGCTACTGTTAAATTTTCTTTTCTTCTCTTCTTTCTAAAGAAAGTGCCCCTTACTTATGACTTTGCCTTGTCACCTTGGCACAACGTGGTAAATAGCGTTCTAAATAAATATTTCCTAACATGCCTTCAGATACAGCTCTCCTTTCTGAGTGCAAATGGGATAATTAGACTGAGAAGAAGAAAGTGGCATTGAGCATAGTGTTTTAAGGGAAGTCGAGAGTGGA
The DNA here is from genome assembly GCF_963924665.1 of Micromys minutus. Classification (NCBI taxonomy): domain Eukaryota; kingdom Metazoa; phylum Chordata; class Mammalia; order Rodentia; family Muridae; genus Micromys; species Micromys minutus. The sequence goes on from NC_137985.1 coordinate 28,526,649, forward strand.
TTTGAGTGGGCTATTCTCAGTGCAGGACTCATAAGCAATTTCCCAGAGAGCCTGATGAATCCATGAGCACCATTTTAGTGAGTGTGCCGTCTGTGTTTGAATCTCAGCAGAACAAAGACTGGAGCTGCTCTTCTGACTTCAGAAAAGATCGGCTTATCCTTCTGGTAAGAAGCATCCTTCCTGGCTGTTGTAGTAACCTTTTCTACTTCTGACCTTTTCCCATTGTTCTCTTTCACTGGAGATGACCCTTCCTCAATTTCCCTTTACTCTCCTTTTCTGTCTCCTTCCATCCTCTCCTATATCCCTTCCTGTTCTGTTCATCCATCCCTAGCTGCTTTCTATCTGTTTCTTTCTTGGGTTTCCACTGACATATGGATCTGCTCCACTTGCTACAAGAGAGCTGCTTTTGGCCTTCTGACAACACAGGGTGCCACTATCCTGACAGGCAGCGAAAGGCAGGCAGGCAGGCACATGGTAATGGAGGGGAGAAGGAGGAGTGAGAGAATCAGAGCTTGCCAGTTTCAGGCATAAGTTACCTAATTAAAAGCCCCAGTCTCTTAGCTGTGGTTGTCACTTCCCTACTAGAAGAGCACAGCTGTGCCTTTGCTGGCCCCACTCCTAAACAGCACCTGTCTGGGCTTCTTTCAGCTCCTTGAAGTTGAGTCTAGTCTTTCCAGCTGACAGGTAACAGACAAAAAAGGGGGAAAAAACAAAAGAAGAAGCTGGAAATAATAAAGAAAGGAATATCTTTATGGAACAAGCCAGAAGCCAAGACATGGACTCCATACCTGGCCTCTGTGCAATGACCCACTGGTACTCAGCCATAACAGTGACCCTTTAGATGAAGCAGTAAGATTCCGTCTGTGTCCTTTTATTCCTTAGCAGGATTTGAGGAGGTAGATACACAAACACCTTTGCGTATAAAATGACATAATACCAACTGTATTTCACTCCTAAAGACTGGCTCAAGCCTATCTCACAGGACCCTCTGCCATTTTATTATTTACAGTCCTTCAAGCCTGGGTATTTGCTCTCCACTTCTTTCCCTCCTAGTTCTTCAAATTCAGATTTCCTACTCTTCACGTCTTCCAACACATCCCCGTTTTCTCAGGCTCATCCGAGTATTCACACAGGCAGTGTATGTCTGAAGAATTAAATCTGTTTCAGACAAGTTAGGATGGTGGCTAAATCCTGTGCCCTTTATCACTGAGATAGCACTACAGCCCCCTCTAAACTGATGTTTATTTACTCATGTCTGCATGTGCACACGTGTCTGCTTATGTGTAATTAAGCACATGTGCATGTAAGTGTGTATGCGTGCATGTGTGATGTATAATATGGATGTATGAAGAAGCCATTGGATTTCTTGGAGATGGAATTGGAGCTGCCCATTGTGCATTCTAGGAACCAAACTCTGATCCATTTGGAAGAGCAGCAGGAGCTCTTAAGAGCCCGTTTGTCTCGTCAACCCCAAGGGCACAACTTTATTATGCTTTAGTTAACAAACCATAGAATGACTCTTTAGAGCTAGGCTAATAGTTTAGTCAGTAAAGTGTTTGTCTTGTAACTTATGAGGGCATGCGTTCTATCCCCAGAACCAAAGCAAAACCCCCAAAGTCATATATATTGGCTTAGAAAAAGTGACAGTTGAAAGTTCTTCTCTTGGGTCTATGACACCCTCTGCCATGGTGCCTGGTAAGATTTACAGCATAAAATATGAATCTTCTCCTGAAGTCTAATTAGATAGCTATTGGCTACATTCTACATAAAAGCCACACTAATGTGCCACTGGGGACATCTTGGCAGTCCAGTCATTTTTGTGATTCATAGTGTTTTATAGCCCAGCAGCACTACTGACTGCTTTCTCCCTTGTCAGTTTAGACAGTACTTTCTGTACCTGGACTTGAACTATGTCATGGGTTCTGTTTTCTATCACCCTTCTCCACCCCTATTGGGGGAAATCCTTAGAGCACTCCCTGCTAATTAGGGGAATCAAATTCCCTCATTCAAGTTTGATTTTTGCCATCAGAATATCTAATTTTTATTTTTTCATCTCTTTGTTACTTGGCAAATCAATCAACACCAACCAACATCATCCAACCACCAACCTGCCAACCATCACCAGCAACAGCAGCAATAGGAGGAGGGGGAAGAAGAAAAGGAGGACATGGAGGAGAAGCTGCAGACCCTCTCAGAACCCTGACATTCATATACCCTTTTAGTAGTCCCCGGAGTTCTAAATGGTGCACATATACTGCAACTATCTGCAGCTGACAGAACCATGTTCTGGCTACAACATGAGTCAGGTCATACTCAGTTGCTGTGGAAAATATAAATTAACCCCACATTCTACAGTTTCTATGCTTTGAAAGAAACCAAAATTCTCACTACAATACTCTAATGCCATAAAAGCTAGCCCTCATGGAGGAGGTGTCTGGGGCAATTCAAGGTTTATCCCTTGAAGTCCTATATCCAAAGTATGTAGTAGTATCTTCAGCAATAGGTTCTAAATACTTATATCCACAGGTAAGTGCTGCTTTTACTTCTCATTACAGAAGCTTCTTTTTGCAAAAGATGGACACCTTACAGATATTCACAACTAGTCAAAACAGTAAGACTAGGTGATTATGGAGGAACCAGAGCCTATTGGTAGATCTCCAATGCAACCCCAACAACTACGTCTCAGGGTGAAGCATGGGAGTGGGGCAGAAAATTTGCAAGTCCAGAATCCCAGGACATCTGCTCTGAGATAGTATCTTCTATATTTGGCAGGGAATCTGTACTCATAAACTCTAAACAATATGGTTGCCAGAACAAGTTCAGCATAGTGACACCAGTTATCTTAGTTAGGATTTTACTAATGTGAAGAGACCCCATGACCCAAGTAACTCTTATAAAGGCAAACATTTAATTGGAGTTGGCTTACAGTTTCAGAGATTCTGTCTATTATCATCACCATGGCAGGAAGCCTGGAAGTAGCAAGGCAGACACGGTGCTAGAAAAAGAGCTGAAAGTTCTGAATCTTGATTGGAAGGCAATCAGAAGGCTGTCTCACAGGCAGTTAGAAGGAGAGTCTCAAAACTCAGCCCCTTAGTGACAAACTTCCTTCAAAAAGGCAACACCTGTTAATGGAACCACTCCCTGGACCAAGCATATTTAACCCACACTATCAGTCAACATGCCAATGTAGACAAGGAAACTCACAAAAGTTTCCATCCTAGATGAAGAGGTACATATGGTCAATGCCAACTAAAAAATTGTGTGTGTGTGTGTGTGTGTATACATATATATGTGTATATATATATACATATATATGTATATATACACATTTATATATGTGTGTATGTGTGTATATATATACCTATATAAATATATAAAATGTACATTGGTATGAGTGTGTCAGATTCTTTGGAACTGGATTTACAGACCGTTGTGAGCTGCCATGTGGGTTCTAGGGATTGGACCTGGGTCTTTTGGAAAAGTAGACAGTTATTAACCTCTGTCTATTTTTCCAGAAATATGACTACTTTTCCAACGTATGACCAAAATTGTTAGAGAGGAGACTAAGAATTTTGGAGAACATACTTAGAGGACATAGAAAGAGGAAGGGATGAGTGGGGTTGTGTAGATATATTGCTTATGTATGATGTCCTCAAAAAAAGATTTTAAACAAAAGGAAAGCATTAGATAGAAATTTACAGAAACAAACAATTTATAAACTTGAATAAAATGACAGGTAGAATCGTATGCAGGCTCACAATTCCAGTGCAGATAAAGGCAGATTGGCAGTTCCTTGGAGCTCAACAGCTTAGCGTCCTAGTGCACTTGGTTACATTAGGCTAGTAAGGCACCCTCCTACACAAAATGATAGACAATGACTAAGGAATGAAACCTAAGGTTGTTTCCTGCTCCCTACATATATACATACAGCCATGTGCATGAATCCAGTCATGTGTTCATCCTCATATGAACACATATGTGTACACAAACATCTTAAAATATTCAAGTCAGTATTTAGGAAAGGCAGAGCTGCTTAATTGACAACAAGCTAATATCATACATTACTCATATTCTCCAATGAAATACTCAGTAACTCTCACTCCTTGTAAACTTTCCCATTGTTCCGGGGAACCCCAAAATTACTTGATTTTTCCTACAAATTTTCCCATTGAAAAATATTAGGGACCATGCAGTCATATAACAAAGGTTTGTTCGTTTTTTTTTTTTTTTTCTTTTAACCCAATAATTCGAAGCCACATTTGTGACAAAACAACTATCAACTCCGTGCCCTTTTTATTATCAAACAGTATTCCATTATGTGGATAAACCACGGGCTTTGTATTCTCTTGAAATTAAGTAGATGTTTAGTATGTCTTGAAATGTGTCTTCTTATATTTACTTGGAATAAACTTTTTGTTTTTAATTCAAAGGAGCAATATTCATTCAAGTTTCTTGCATTTCTAAAATTATGACAAAAATTGGCCACTGGGGTTTAGCAAGCTTTGAGCATCACAGCTCTCTCTGCTTCCACCACGATGTGAGTAAGCTCTGTCAGAGGCGCCTTCTCTGCTTTCTAGAACCTCCCCTACTTCCATTGTCCTGCACCAAGGTGCTACCCTTGTCACAACTGAAAAACCAATATTGAAGCACTAGTGTAAATTTTTACACTGGTGCTCAATCTTTGTGTTGTACCTTTTATTCAGCCTTATAACATGTATATGAGGACATATTTTTATGTAACACAGATATAGGCTCTCTCATTACCATCACACAATGTTTACTAGGCTCCGTGTACTTATTACAACTTCCCTTAAACTTCCAAATAAAATCTATTGTTTTTGTCATTGAGCATGCTTTGTAGCTAGATGCCTATGGAATAGATTCTGGGCAGCTGTGCTGTTCTTATACTTCTTCACCAGTATTTGATGTTGGCATCTTGGGTTTTGACCAATCAAAAAGTGTTTTATACTAACTCATTGCTTTGTTAATTTTTAAATGATATATTATTTTAATCATTTTAAATAAATCATCTAATGAAGTGTTTATTCAGGTTTTGTCCAATTTTAATACATTATTTTGATTTTTTAAAATTTTTATCATTTTATTTCTGATGATTTTTTCCAGTTGGTAATATGATAGAGGCTCTTTGATATCATTTATATTCTTATATGCATTTCTTTTTAACCATTAATAACCCACTAGAGTTTTTCCAGTGTTACCATTATTTGATATTGGCATCTTGAACGTCGACCATTCAAAAAGTATTTTATAATAACTCATTGTTTTAACATTAATTTTCTTAATGATGTATTCTATTAATCATTTTAATAAATTATCTAATGAAGTGTTTATTAGATAAATGACCTGCCTCTGAGCAAAAGACCTAGCCCTTTTATTATATATTTTTGAACAGTGTATTATTACTATCCATTTTAATAAGATACAATGTGATATGCTAACATATCTACACAAGTTATACTGACTGAATTAAGATAATTATAATTTTTTATCATTATTATAATGGATCCTTCAGAATTATTGCCTCCAAATCTTTGTAAATATATAATAGGTTATTGTAAGTTCTTCTTATCTAAGTGCATTATGAAAATTCCACTAACATCTTGATAGTTATTTTGCTACAACTATTGCATCCTATCTTATACTCCTTGTCCTTTCCTTCCCAGCCTCTAACAATCTCTAGTCCTCATGAGAGCAGGAACATTCAAGCTCTATCTTTCTACTCACAGCTTCTTCTACTTTATATACTATCCAACGGTTCTGGACAAAACCAAGCACAGTTCCAGGACCCAGAACCAAACAGGCAAAAAGCCTCAATAGCATTTTACACATAAATAGATTAATGTGATAATAAATAAGTTATTATGAAAACATTCCACTTCAAAGTAGCTACAAAAATAATGCTAGAAATAAATTCAAGCTGGCAATGAAGGACCTCTATGATGTACATGACATCATGGCAGAGAAATGGGAAAAGATTCAAAAGACAGACAAGACTGAATAAGTGAATCTTCTAACCCCATGTGTTGGAGGAATTGATATTGTCAAATACCCATGGTATCCAAACAATTCACAGACTCTATGCAGTACCCATCAAAAGTCCCAAGAATATTCTTCATGGAAGTAAAGGAATTTTAACATTCATATGGAGACAGAAGCAAAAGGAACAAAGCCAGGTACCATAACACTTGGGTTTTACTTGTTCTTAACAAGTTGTCCACGTGGTTAACATCAAAATTTAAAACTTCCTTGTATATTTTGCATGACAGTTCTTTGTTAACTATGTCTTTGTAAAACCTGTCTCCTGCAAACATTTTTTTTCTTTAGTTTGTGCCTTTTGAGTCTCCTGGTAATGTCTTAAAAGAGCATAAGTATTTAGTTTTAATGAAGTTCATCTTCTAAATTATTTCTTTTCTGGATCCCACCTTTGATGTTATATATAAAAAGGCATTGCCATACCCAAGGTCACCCAAGATCTTCCCTATGTTATCTTCTCAAAATTTTATAGCTATGCATCTAGTTTGTATGGACATTTATTTACTTTACTTCAGTTTATATTAGACATTTTTGATTAGAAACAAAACAGACAGCAGATTAGATGGCTATAAATAAAAATGGCACATGAAGTTTTATCACAAGAACGGACTTCTTCAAATCACTGAGGCTGAGAAGTGTTACAGTTTCATATCTGCAAAGGGCTGAGCAGGGAAGCCAATGGCCTATGTCAGAGCTCTGGAGCCCTAGACGGGTATATGATAGGAAACTAAAAAAATTCCAGTCCAAGTCTAAAGACTTGAGAACTGGGAATATCTTAGGCAGAGGGCTTAAGGAGATAGACAGTATTGCTCGAACAGAGGGCATGAGAGAATGCGTCTCCTTCCCTGTGCCTTTACCAGCCTCTTCTCTCATAGACTTGGATGTTTTATTACACACAGGTGAGTAATGCTTACTCTGCCTATTCTTCCAGTGCTAATCTGATCTGGAAGAATTCTTATTAGTCAAATCCAGAAACAATGCTTTGCCACATTTTTAAACATCCCTTAGCTTAAAGGGCCACACAGACCTTGACATCATTAGTTTTCATGAAAAAAAAAACATATTCTGGGTCTAGGTTTGTTTTTATTTCCTTTTTTTTTCATGTTTTATGGATGCTTTGTGAATTTCACACCATGCACCCAATCTCACTCATCTCCTTTTCCCTCCAAATCTACCCTCTACCTTGCAATCTACCTCCAAAAGAAAAGAAAAACTAAAGATAAAAAAAATCAAAAAGAAAAAAAAAACAACAGAAAAACAAATAAATGAACAGAATATGACCTCTCTGAGAAAGCTGCCATGTTTCACGTTATGTCACAAACTATATCATTTTGCCCAAACAGCTTTACTTGCAAATGGTCCTTGCAATGGTTCCTTGGTCTCTGCCACACTATCAGTACTGGATCCTCACCAGGCCTCTTCTCAAATATCCTGATGTTGCCCCGTGTTATGGAGATCCTATATCTTTAGTTTTGCAAGACAGGCCCTTTCATTAACTCCAATAGTTCAAAGATAGGCTAGATGTTGGGGTGGACCAACTCAAAACTGGATCTGGGCCTCAGCAGAGGCTATGCTCTTCAGTTTACCAGCTCTTCTGCACAGACCACGCCAGGGATAGCCCTGCTTTGGCCAGGCAAGGGGTAAGTCCAGCTCTGCCCACTGCAAGCAGAGAAGGGCAGAAGGGAAAGGAATCCACCACGCTCAGCCCACACCACTGCCTGGCTGGCAGCACAGGGTAGCTCTCTGGGACACATGCTCTCAGGGGCTAGTAAGGTTTGCATTACCCATGGCTGGTTTTTTTTTTTTTTTTTTTGTGTTTATTTGTTTCAAAATTGTTTTTTTCTCCATTGAATTGTCTTTGCAGCTTTACCAAACAGCAGTGGCCTCTATTTATGTGGGTCAGTTTCTATGATCTCTACTGATATATTTGTCCATTAACAATGACACCTTTAAATTGCCATTGTAAACCTCTTTTATAACCATGAATCACTGTTAGAGTTCTTTGATGTAATGTAATGTGTATTTACATTTTACCTTTCTAAACCATAAAATTGCAATGTTCAGGTCTATCTACTCTTGGGACCACAATCTTCCCTATTGTCTGTGTTGTATCTAACAAGGGGCCTGAACTCAGTATTCGCTGATTAAATGAATGGACACAAATTTTTAGGAGAGCTGGAAAATAGGGTTGCTGAAAGAGACACTGGAATCAGAACAGGGCTAGAACCCACATGTTTCTGTGACAAAATAAATTTGCTAAGGAGAGTTCCAGTGGAATTTGCCAAACAACAGAAATGTCAGCAACAAGCCTTTAGGATGTTGAATTTCTAGAATTTTCTTGACTCCTCCAGGCATGCCTTTTGTCACTGGAGCTACATAAAAGCTCTGTAGTAGCATCTCCATGTGGTGACAGTTGCTAATTTATCCAAGTTTATCAGTTTGCTGTGCTACCACCTTAGTTTCCTTTCATGTGTGGGGATCATAAAGGCAACCTCACATTATAATCAGTTGAGAAAGGTGTGAATTAAATTAGGATACCGTAGCTCAGCCAGAAAGACTTAAGTCTCTAATGTTAGGGATTAGAGCAGGGAGTTGGCTGACACTTGGGCATAGACTAACAAGGAAATGCAGGCTCTGGACAAAACCTCCGGTGGTTTTTCTACAACAGCAGGCCTTTCCGTAGATGAAGGTAGGCCTGTACTAGGGCACACATGAGACCTCAGCTTTGTTTCGGGCTTAAGCACAATGCATAAATGTGCCAGCACCCATTGTGCGACAAGTCAATGTGAGAAATAAGTCTTTTTCCCAGAAAAATTTTCCTATATTCTTTTTAAAGAAAGTACAAGAAACAAACCATTGTGTGTTAAGCTTTATGAAAAGTCAGAGGCTTGCTGGTCACGGTGCAGTTCTTGGATAGGCAGAAAGGAAGGGGAACCACAGAAATGAGATTGTTCATGCATTCTAAAAATACTTGTGGGGAATCACTTCTTCCACTAGATCAGATAAAAACCAATTCAGCAGTGCTTCCGGTGGCTTGAGAAACACCTCATGCAACAGGGAGGAGTAGGAAAAGCTGAGTGCCTTCTCTTTCTCACAGACAAACTCTTTATACTAGCCAAGGGCAGTGTCATTAAGTATAATTCTGATTTCCTTTGCTATGGAGTGAGCAGTATATGAGGCTCAAAGCAGTGGACTATTGCTGAAATTCTACATCACTGTATGCTGTTGGTTGAAAAACAGGATGACCATCACTATGGGAATCTTGGCCACATGATGACGTAAGCTCTGTTTCACCAGGTTTCTGCATACAGAGGTTATTAAATCTATTGGTTTTGTGTTCTGTTTATATTTACTTTAGTTATACATGCTTCACTCTGGCTTACAAGGACATGCTATTCCACTTGATTATATTATTTACCCTTCATTATAGCTAAAATAAAATAAGGTTATGTTTGATGAGTCTAACTCAAAGGATGAGAAAATAAAAGACACACATTCTTCAGGGCTCCAAGTCGGCATACTAAAGGGTATCAGTAAATCTCACGTAAATATATTTTTAATTATTCAAATTACTTTTCCAAATGTTTATGATCTGTAAGAAATACATTTTTTTTAAATGAGGGTCCGTGTCAGCATCTTATTTGGAGTGAAACAAAGCAGATAATCTGCTAAAGAATAATTATTAGCTGGTCTCAACTGTTATTTTCAGAGCTTTGTTGGAAAGGAGGATGACTGATACGGTTGCCAAGGGAAACACTTCTGTGATTGGAAAAGAGGTCACACAGGTTTTCACAAAAAAAAAAAAAAAAAAAAAAACAATAAGGAGGGATGGTTTATTTTTTCCTACCTCTTATTTTCTTAATGTTAGAAAAAAATTTAAAGAAGCAAAAATAATGAATTATTCACAATCACAAACTCTGACCCATAAATGTTCCTGTCTAAAAGAACTGCAGTGGTGGAAATGGAGAGGAGCCTGAGGAAAAGAAGGTCCAGAGACAGGCCCAAAGTGGGATCCAGCTCAAGAGGAGGCACCCAAGGCCTGGCACTATTACTGAGACTATGAAGCACTCACAAAAAGGGACCTGTCATGACTGCCCTCTGAAAGACCCAACAAGTAGCTGAAAGAGTCAAATGTAAATATTTGCATCCAACCAATGGACAGAAACTGCCGAGTTAGGGAAAAGCCAAAAGAAGCTAAGAGAGCTACCCTGTTGTAGGACCAACACTCTCAACTAACCTATCCACCCCCCACAAGATCTCTGAGACACTGGACTGCCAACTAGACAGTATATACCAGCTGATAAGAGGCCCCCAACACACATACAACAGAAGACTACCAGGTCTGGGTTCAGTCAGAGAAAATGTATCTATCTCTTATGAGACTAGAGGTCCCAGGGAGTTTAGAGTTCTAGTGGGGTGGAGACTTCCTGCTGGAGTAAAGGAGTCAGGGAGGAGGTATAGGATGTGAAAAAGATTAGAGGGTGGACCAGGAGGAAAATAAAATCTGGAGTGTTGAAAAAAATAAAATGAAGAAAAAAAGACTTGTCTCTTTGGCTCCTTATTTATTCTTCACATTCACAAGTGTCTGAGTAAGAACCATGCAAAGCAGTCTACCTCCCAGAACCACTTCTCTTAGCATTGTCTAAATTGTTAATTGAAGATGGTATTGTTTATCTCTGTTTATTCTGACCAATTAGAGTACAAATTTCCTATTGTTAAGGGCTATATTTTTTAATTGTTGTGTTACTGAATTACCCTGTGGTAAAGGACTCAAAGAGGTATTATTATTTTATGATATTGTGGTGTATTGGGACTATTAATGTGGAATCAGTGTGTTTGAATAGAAACAGAAGATATTCCTATGTCTCTCCATTAGCTGCTTAGAACAATTAATACAAACTGAGTCTTTAAATTTATAAGAAGGCTCTCCTAGAAGGCAGGATCTCAGAGGGCTAGGTCTGTGGTTGACTTTTTCACCTGTATCCTCACCTCTAAGAACTATGTCTGGTATATATAAATAAATTACTATTTAATGAAGAAACTCCTTTGTTCTTAATTATAATTGGAGAAGTGCAAATCCAGGGTCAGAGAAAATAATAATCTTCTCTCCTTAAGCAATTCTAAAAATAAAAACTAAGTTAAAATGGATAAATCTCAAAGCTCTTTTAAAACTTCAAAGCATTGTGGGGTGACTCGGAAGCAAATGTTGACTATTAGATTGTTAACCAAAAGATCTATGCAAAATAATGTGTAACTCAGCAGCATATGCTTATTTTATTTGGAAGTTAGGAGAGGACCCTGAAAGAAAAACCCTCTTCTTTAGGGTTCCAAGTATGCAGCCTTTCCTGAGAAGTTGTCTTCATGTTGTAGGAATTCTTTCTTTCTTTCTTCCCTTTCTTCCTTCCTTCCTTCCTTCCTTTCTTTCTTTCTTCCTTCCTTCCTTCCTTCCTTCCTTCCTCCCTCCCTCCCTCCCTCCCTCCCTCATCCCTTCCTTCCTTCTTTTTTTCTTTCTTTCTTCTCAATCACATACCTGGGAGCATTTCCTTGGGTTTTTTTTTATTTTTCTCTTCTTTTTTTTTTCTACCAAGGTACTCCTTTCTATTCAAGATAATGATTTGGAAAAGGGTGCACATTGCTGGAATCTATTCTTTCAGTTGTTGGACACAGATTGAGAAGAATTCAGAAGAAGCTATTGAAGGAAATTTGCCCCAAACATGAACAATCTCATTGCTTATGCAAGTCCCATCTCAGAGCATAGAGAGAACATAGGAATTCTAGAAGATAACAACAGCAATCGTCACTCTGAAAATGTACTGGTGTCAGAGATTTCTTTAGCTGTTCATTTTCCTTCCTTCCTTGCTTCTGTGCTTTGTTTCCTTGTTGGTGAAAACAGAAGTGAACCTGGAGGAAGGCACATGACCTTTTAAGTCCACAAAGTATTTTTATAGTGAAGGACAGAAACTGGGAGTTTGATGCTTCCTCCCACTTGTCTTTCTGAGAAATCTAGCATCTTTAGCAAAGAATACTTCTTGCCAATATCTCACCAATCAGGGAAGAAATTGAATGTATTATTTTAACCTAGCAATGCATAGTAAAGACAGTGTTTGTAAGAAAATTATGAGGTTGACCACTGCAACTTTAAGATTATTCATTACCTTGGAGGGATGTGGAGATAGATATCTAAGAATACAGAAACAACAAGACATGAAACAATAGCTTCCTGCTACGTATCTCTATCTCTATCTCTATCTCTATCTCTATCTCTATCTCTATATCTATCTCTATCTCTATCTCTATCTCTATCTCTAATCTCTACCTCTCTGTATCTAGCATCTATCTGTGCTTGCCTGTATTCTGTTTGTGTGTGATAACTTCTAACTTGAATACTAGCCACTCCTAAGATTATGATAACTATTTCACAGTAGCAGGAGTCAAACATGGTATCTATGTGCCCTTCATTTCCGTGAGATGGTGTTGAGTCTGTCGAGTATGTGGGAGGGATATTTCAGGCATTTATAAGGATTGATTACATAACCAATGACACTTCTGTTTTTGAAAAGTAGACTTCATGTAGCCTGACACATGCATTACATTCACTGGGAGACTTAAGAACTATTTTTATAAAGGAAAAACTATAAGAACTTGGTGTCTACAAAGAGAAGAAGAAATTCATATACTAAACATCCATGGTAAACTATCGAGGCTGGATGAGATATAAAGCACGCCATGAGTTCAAGAATATGAGCTTAAATGACAAACCAAAGAAAATCACCTATTTTTCTTCCTTTGTATAGACTAATTGTGTTTTTAGCAAGAGAAGAAAGCGGTGCTCTTGTTGAATACTTTCTACATATCTGAAACTATCTCACAGTTTTACTTCCATTAACACATTTTATCTATTTGACAGTCTGATAAAATGAATCATCTAGGAGGTCACCAAGCTATGTTCCATGAATCTAGATGCTTTGTTGTTATATTATGGTATGTGAGCTAGGAATATTCTTTGAATTTTAAATATTTACATAAATACTTAATATAACACCTCCCACCATTGTCACTTCTTGGCCTGCAAACCATAAAATATCTATGAGCTTGTCATTAAAAATGTTTTCCAATTAATCGCCTGTTAAACCCCCCCATGACTTTAAAAATGACAATATTGTGACGACTGTTCCTTTTCTTCTCTTTACAAGCAGAACAAAGGTTGAAACCAAGGTCTGTTGTCTAATGCATGTTCTCACACCATGATGGGAATATGAGGAAAGCTGTTCCTGCTGATGGCTGTGAGTGAAAGGTCAAGGTAGAAATAATGGCCAGCACCCAGAAGACTCCTTCATGAGCAGAGAGAGTTCCAGGTGCCTGCTTAGAGAAAAATACTAGAGAAAAGCAGAGTTTTGACAGAGGGAAGAGCTAGCTTGAACAAATGGTTAAACTCAAACCCTCAAGAAGTCAGAAAAAGAGACAAGTGGGCTGGGAATGACAGCTGGATAATAGTGGATATTCTAGAGTAGACTGGAGATGAAGAAGTCAACAGTCAGCTACAGGATGTGCTGGAATTCCTAAGTTCTTAGGGATATTTAAGAAAGGTCCTTCCTGACTTCAGGGTGAGGAAAACAGTGGTAGAAATGGCCATCATGGAAACAGGGCAGAGGCATACTGCAGTTTTCCACCACCCCTCACACCAGTGCCAGTATCAGCTTAGATCCTTAAAAAAGCTGTACATTAACTAACTGCATTCAATTTCCTGGTCAACTCTGATTCTTGCTTCCATAGAACCTGTACTTTTGACAGGAAAACATCTTTCTTCCCTATAAGTTATTTCAGATGTTCTTAAAACTTATTGTTTTGAAATTGAGTCTTGCTAAGTTTCTCAGGCTTGCTTTGAACTTGGCCTCTAGCTCAGGAAGGTGTGTGCATGTGATCTTCCTTTCTTAATTAGCCCCATGAGTAGCTGTTTCACCAGATCTATTATGAGTTTTTCCTAACTTCTTTCAAATGTGGCACTATAATCCTGAAATACTTACTGCCCTTCCTGATATAGAATAAATTAGTCCTGCAATATTGCTGAACAGAAAGATGGACCCCGTGAGGCTCTACAGTTGGTAAAAAAGACACTCTGACAATAGCAAACAAGTAGATCTGGCCAAGGAAATAATCAGAGCAGGAAGCTGGGCCTCCCCACCGATGAGGTAAGCCTGCTGGCTCTGCATTGCAAAAGAAAGATATGGTACTAGGGTTTCCAGGCAGTGCCTTTGCTCTGCCTATTGCTAAAGCAACTCTAATGAATCCTTCTGAAGAAGAGCAGACAGAGCCATCCAGGAACATGAAAAGGACTGAACCATACATGTTCTACTTTCAGTTCCCAACTTTTTTTTAACTAAAAGTTTAATGTTATAAAGATACTTTAGATATTCTGAAAAAAAAAAGCTTATGGGTCCATTGTACAGTTATCTTATTCCTGTGCTTAAGTCTGGTGTTCTTCATTTCGCTGTTCTGCTGGACTATTGTCTGCCTTTCTTTGTAGAATGTAAACTCCACAGGAAATCCACAGTTTTCTTAAAGGATGTGCTGATGTATACAAAGAATCCACAAGTGTTTTGAAAACTGATACAGCAGTCCCTCAATTAAGCATTGATGAAATGTTCCTTTTATGTATGGCAAAAAGACACAGAGTAACTATTTTCTTTGTATAATGAGCATGGTGGCCATGACCCTGGAATCTTTTTCTACAATCCTGAAAGGCAAACTGTATATGGTAGTTTGGGTGGGTGGGTTTGCACAGAGTAGAGTAAGCAGGAAGTCCACTACTACCAACGTCCTTCAAAAATTATGTTCTCAAACATATTCAACTACATTTAATAAATACCTTCTTAATAAGAGATGTATTGGACCCCCGATCTCTTTAAGAAGCTCTAGTGCATGTTGGGGTGTTAAATGGCAAAGAAACTAGGAAATAGTCCAAGTTGGTGTTCTTGTCTCTTTCTCAGAGGGTTCTGAAGCTAACAAAGCACTTGTGTCCTCTGCAAGGAAAGTCTGTTCTTTGGACCAGACAGTCAGGTGCCAACTTTCTCTAACAAGGCAAAAAAAGACTGATTCTTACCACCACTAACCGCTTCAGCAGAAGAGTTTTTGTTTGAACTCCACTTTAGAACGAAAAAAAAAAAAAAAAAAAAAAAAGACACAGTAAAGAAAAATCATGACTTTTCCTTTTTAACCTATTTTCTATGTTTTTCTCCTCTTTTGGAAAAATAAAAATTAAATAAGGAAAGAAGATCAATAAAATGCTGTAAGCACAAAATTATTGATTTCTCTCCAACTCTTCATTTGTCTTCAAAAGAAATTTATGACAGAGAGTTAAAAAATAAAATAATAACATAGAACAAGAGAGGAAGAAATTCTAAATACACATGGAGCATTAAATTAAGTTTTTTGTTGTTGTTTTTTGTTTGTTTTGTTTTGTTTTGTTTTGGTTAATAGAACACCATCCTATTCTAGCTAGAGACATTTTCTGCCTTCTGTTCCTTTGGCTCACTGAGCTTGACTCAAAAAACTTAACCACAGCATATGGGGTCCTTTGTACCTTTAAATTTGAGCCTTGACCCTCTGAACTACCTGTTTCCACTGTAACAAAGATTCCTCCTGGCTCAACCCAGAGCATAAGCACAATAATGCTATGTGTGTGATAAAGTCTTAAGCAAATTATTTCCTGAATTCAAACAACCTTCAAGGGCTACTTTTCTGCATGCTTAATCTTTGCTCCTTGCTCTCTTAATTAAAGCAATTTGCAACAGAAGGAGAGTAATATGTCAGCATAAAATGTACCAGTTAGTATCAGTGTGACTCGAAGGGAAACGTAGAAACTTTCTCTACTTGTGTGGGATTACTTTTTTTTATCTTTAAGAATCTGTCTTGGGTGCCATGACAAAGGACCATGAAAGACATTCCTGCTTTCCTCTGCAGGACTTGCAACAGCTTTTCTGTTTTCCCATTGCAGAAGCTACTCCATGACTCTTCCAGAATCTATGGCATACTCAGTCCAAGAAACGGCAACTGCCCATGAAGCGGTCATAACCACTTTCATTTTAACACAATTGCTTCCATAATAATTGCTCCTTTTAAGGCCACTTGAGTGGTCTATAATGCCATTTTTACAGAAAGCTCAGAAGCTCTGGAATATATTGTCTTTGGGACTGGTAGAGTAGTGGTAGATACACATGTTCTTCTATCATGCAGAAACTAAAAAATGTTGATCTGACAGAAGTAGAGGATAGACAAATGATCATTAGGGGCTGGGCAGGGTGGTGGGGAGACAGGTGGTGAGTGGTTAGTGGGTTAGGTGTTCAGGTGAATGGAACTAGGACAAAAATTCTCTGTGTAATTCATAATAGCCAATAGAGAAGATTTCCAATGTTCCATCACAATGTAATTATGTTATGTCAATTAGCCTGACCTGAAAGTTCCATGGAATAAATATTTGTTGAAATATTACTCTGTATCTCATAAATATATCAATTTAATAACTACATTTAAAAATAAAGCAAGAGTTTGGGGTACTGAAACTTGGAACTCCTAGCTAAGGAGAAGTAATTTCACTGAATATGACATGGAACAGTTTGTCATATACTACCTATCTCTATTATCTGTCTGTATGTCTATCTATCCATTATCTATCCAAATATCTAGCTAGCATTTTTTTTTTTTTTGCTCTGTAAACAAAAGTTCAAGACTCTCTTGTTTTGTACCAAGTCACACATAAGTTTTGCAATGGAAGAAATTAGAACCTGAAGCTGTCATGTGTCTACCCTGCTGTTTTGTTTACATAATGCTACCTTGACATTTTAACACAGGACCTATAGGTTCAAGTTTACACACACATACATGTTTTCTGGGGGCAGCATCCTGCCTTCTGCAGACCTAGAAAAACTGCTTCTTGGTTGTCACAGCACAGGCCATTGGCAGATGGCAAATGAGCCTCAGGCTCAGCATCAGCCTTTACTTAAAAAGAGTTCCCCCAGTGCCTCTCCATCGTGCTCTCTGGAGGACGCCTGTCAGGCTAGTCCCATCTGCTGTAGTTTTCCAGGAACTGTATCTGGGTTTCACACCGGCTGCCATGTGCCTGGAAGGATTTCTTCTGCCTACATCACTTCTGCTCACTTCCTTGGCTCTCTCCAGAGCAAACATTTCAGGCTCTCTTTTGCTTAAGTACTGAATAAGAAAGGGAGGGGGGAGGTAGAGGGAGACAAGGAGGGAGGGAGAGACAGAGATAGAGACAGAGACAGAGACAAAGAGAACAAATGCCCAAATTCCCATATGCTCAGATGTCCCTACTTTGTAATACATGAACCTAACTTTCATCTGCCCCAATTCTCCATTTCCCTTCTTGTCCCAGTGACTGTATTCTCTATACTGCCAAAAAAAGCAAAATCCCAGGAAGACACTGCACCCCCTTAGTTCTTCTGGACTGCTTCTGCATCCATCCATCCACTCTCTCTTTTCTATCACCAATTTCATCATTTTCCTAATTGCCTTAGCAATAGCCTATATTTTGCAGGGATATATATATATATCCTGTAAATCTCAAAATCTCAGTTACCTAGAAGTAAACTCTAAACTTGGTTCTTACAATTTTTTTGATTTCCTTATCTAGATGTCTCTCTTAACCGATTACAACTTTGTTTCTCAACGTTTTGTTAGTATCATTTAAGTTTAATTTGTTCAAATGACCAAGTATTTCTGGATGACCACACCCAATGATGGCCTGGCAGTCTATGGCATGTCAGAGACACTGGATACTACAGAACTTCCTTCTTAAAATACAACTTTTATCTGGCATTATTGATTCAATGTTTACATTTCCCTGATGGAATTTGACCAAAAGCAGCTTATGGAGGAAATAGTATATTTGCCTCCTGGTTTCAAAAGAAGCCTCTATTATGGCAGAGAGGTATCACAAAAGAGTGCATGGGAAGGAAGCTGGACATCACATGCCAACCGTAAACAGGAAGAAGAAAGTAAAACTGGAAAGGAGGCTAGGCTCTAAACCCTGAAATTCTACCTCTTGTAATACACATTTTTCAGTGAGGCGGTACCTCCTAAAGGTTACATAACCTCGCTAAATTGCACCATCCACTGGGAACCCAATATTTAAGACATAAGCATATTCCACATTCAAATCACAAGACCTGGCTTCTAGATCAGTAAGAAAGATTTCCTTACACTATTAGTCAATCCCTCTGTGTCTTCCTATTAGATTGCTCCTTCTAAAGCTGGTTTCTAAAAATATTGACTTTTCTCTCTTGCCTCTTAATCCTTTGGCTTCCAGTTAGCTCTCTGAATAATATCATATGGGTCTGCATCTGTAGGCACTCCCAGATAAAAACCTCTATCACCAGTTTTTTTTATTCAGCTCCTGATATACAGCTACCTCCTCACCTGGAGCTTAATCTTCCAACAAAATCCTTTCTTTCTTTATTGCTGTTTATTTATTGATACATTGATACATTTGTGTGTATGCATATGTTTTTAAACATGCTAGTATGCACATGTCACAGCATTCATGTGACAGTCAGAGGACAGCTTTCAAAAGTCAGTCAATTTTCCCCCTCCATCGTGTGGGTTCCACCAGACTGGGACCCTCAGGCCTGGTGGTAGATGTCCCCACTAAATACACCATTCTCACCAGCTTCAGAACAATCCTTGTAGTCATGCCCCATCACTAACTTTCCTATATTTCAGTAAATATTGTTATCATTCACCTAGTAGCTAGGTTAAAAATACACAATGCTTTATTCTTTCAGGTTTCCCATATCAATCTCTGAGAAAGTCTTGTTGAAAGTTCAAGCTTTTGAACTACAGCTGTAAAACTCTCCTCTTATAAGGAAGGTGCACTATGGTAGACTGCCATTTCTCTCACCTGGATTTCCTAATTTCTCTAGATTTTTCCTCCACAGAGCAGAAAGTGGTCTTCTGACACTATTAAACAGCGACAAACCCTTCATACTCTAGCCACATCTAGACAATAAACAAGACCTCTAAAGTTAGTTTCCTGTGACCTCCTTTTCTTTCACTCATCCATCTCTGTGCTGTGAGGACTTATTTTCCTGCAAGCCTTCCCAGGGCTTGCCCTTCATTCAGTGTTCTTACTAGACTGTAATTATTCACAGGAGATTTCAACAGATCCCTATTCAAAACAGTCCTCTTATGCACATTTTAATGCAATGTTTTTCTTTAAATGTGTGCTTTCCTAAATTGTATTTTAATGTATTTATATCAGTAGTTTATTGTTTATTAATTTTTAATGGGAAACATTACTTCAGGAAAGGCACTCTTCTGTCTCTTTATTACCACCAAATTCCCAGAGGTCAAAATGCTACTTAGCATATAACAGTTTCTCACTAAGAACCCATCTGAATAAGGATGAATAAATGAATGAATTTAAACTACTTACTGTGAGCCATGTGGCAGTTTATTTATTGTGCAGTACATAGGTTGAGAAACTTGTCAATCAGATTATTGTTAAGAGTAGGAAACTTTTGTTGTGATATTTTATAGAATATGTTCACTTGATAGGCTCTTCCTAAATGCATGAACTAAGTAGGTGAACCAAAACCATCTTTGAACATTGATCTATGTTATATTTCTTCCAAGTTGCAACAGTTTTTATGATTTTTATCTCATGTGGTTCTGTTCATAGTGTTCAGCATGACAGTTTAAATCCATTTCCAAATAACTTTAGCTTTCCTGTCTGTAGGTATGTTCCTTCTCCCCATGACACAGCTTTCATATGAATATTCATCTGCTCCAACTGTGCCCTGCAGGTACCAGTCTCAAATTGTTTTTGAGACTTTGATAATTTCTCTCCTCCCCATTCTTGGTCCTAATATTACATCCAAACCAGAGACCATTCTCCCTCCACACTCTCAGAGTTTGTACAGAAATGTTACTCTTTCCTATGAATTACACAATATCTTCACTAGGACACATTTTCATAATGTTTTCCACATAAGACTGTACATCCATAAAGCCATATCCATTCTTCTCCATAATTTAATGTTCTGAGAAGCTCAGACATTGGCTCTATATTCATAACAGCTCATTCCCTCTCGGCTCCTTCTATTTTTCCACAAGTCTCTCTCAAACCTATAACTTTCTTTAAATCTTATAACACACACACACACACACACACACACACACACACACACACACACATATATATATATATATATATCATGTATATAACATAAACACATATACATAAATACAATTTACTTAAGCCATATAGTACATGTGTTATGGACTGGCCCCTTGGGGCTGGGCAATCTTTCTGTAGGCCTGTTTTTAAAAAGACTGATTCTATCTGTCAGCAACAGCTAACTGCCTATAGCTTTATCTAAGGGTAGCTTTGGTTTTGCTCATTTATTTTAATTGTATCATTACTGGAGTTTGATATTTTGGTAATTCTGGCTGTAGAAGTGCTCCTTTCATTTCCATTTCTTTGAATGATTTAAGAAATCTTAGTTGCAGATCTTGTTTGAAAGTCTGGTCTAAGTTCTGCTGTGAATCCATGGGCTTAATTGTAGTCTGAAGACTTTTTGCTACTGGTAGGATTCCTTGTTGTAATGAATCTGTTTAAACTGTTTATCTATTTTTAGTTTAAATTTAGTGTTACAGATAAACCTAAGAATTCATTCATTTCTTTTAGATTTTCTAATTTATGGCACCAACTCAGAAATATTTTACAAAAGTACTGCTTTATAGTAGCTTGAATTTGCATTTCTTCACCATCTATTGTACTGTAATCCTGTTCATCTCTGATACACTCACTTACTTTGGATTCTTATTTTCATTCACTCTCTTGGTTTCTTTTATTGGTCTATTGATCTTGGAAATTTTTTTTCAACAAACAAGCTCTTAGTTTTTTTTTTTTTTTTTTGAATCTCTATATTGTTCTGTTACCATTTCATTAACTTCTTTGATTTTTATTTGATTTTAATTTTTTGTCATTGAATAGATTTGGGGTTTGGTTTCTTACTGATTTTTTCAAATTCTTGAGCTCTAGGAGTCCGTCATTTGATTTTTGTTTTTGTTGTTGTTTGTTTTTCTTGGTTTCTAAATTTAGGGGCTTAGAGCAGGAATTCTATGTTTTAGGAATAACTTCAGTGCATGCTCTGCCATAACTTTCTCTTTTAGGATTGGCTTAAATGCATCCCTGAGGTTTTGTGTGATGTTCTCACATTCATTTAATTTCAGGAAGGTGTTTTTTAACTTCCTTTCGGGATTATAAATCATATTTTTGACCCCTTCATCATTTAGTGCATCCATCAACATTGTTAAGTCTCATTGAGTTTGCGTGATTAGTAGAGATTTATTTTTCTTTTTATTTTGAATCTTATTGGATTGTGGCAAGATAGAATTCACAATGATTTCAATTCTGATGAAATTGTTGGTCTTGATTATGTTCCTGGGTATAGTTTTATTTTTGATACTCTTCCAGTGGCTGTTTAATAGAATGTATAGTTTTATATATAAGATTATGTAGGTATAGTTTAGGTCTGTTTGGTGCATGATATCATTTAATATGATTTCTGTTTCTTTTTTTTCCAGATGGCCTTGCTATGGAAGAAGGTGGGAAATGGAAATCACCTGCTGTTACTGAGTTTTAGCTAATCTATCTCCATAATTCCAGTAGTATGTATGCTTTTTGACAAAATTGGATACATCCTAGTTTGATGCATATATTTTTAGAATTGTAATGTCTTCTTGGTCGATGGTTCCTGAATTATAATGGAGTGCCATTTTTATCTCTTCTGATTAATTTTAGTTCAAAATCTATTTTTTCAGATATTAGTATAGCAAAACATGTATTTTCCCTGGTCCTATTAGCTAAGAAGTTAAACAATTAAGAAAAATCAGTGTCTTTTAACTGGGGAGTTGACGCTATTGATATTTAAAATTATTATCGAAAAGTATATAATTTTTTTCTCGTTTTTGTTCTGTGTCCTATTTTATATTGGAGTAAGTTTAGCACTGTGGTGGTTTACATAAAAAATTCTCTTCCCTCCCCGAAATTGGTACAATATCTTTCAATGTTTGTATCTGATTCAAGAAGTTATTCTGGAGCTATTTGGGAAAGATTAAGAGTTAGAAGGAGTGACATGTTTGTAGAAGATGAATCACTTAGGTTGGTATTTGAGGTTTCTAAAGACTCCCACCATTCCCTGTTCTCTCTGCATCCTAATTGTATATTAGGATATAAACACACCTGTTTCTACCGTCATGCCTTTACTATATCATATTAAAAACTTTTACCTTGGTTGTAATATTTTGTCAAATCGATAGAAACCATAACTAATACAAGTTTCCTTTGTTTTGTTTCTATAATCTATTGCCCATTTTTATTTCTCTTTGAGTTCCAGAGTATTGATTTCAAAATGCTCAGCAGCGCTAGTTTGGTAGACACGATTTCTTTTAGCCTGTTTAAATTGTGTTTTAACCTCATTCAATTAAGGCAGATATTTTTGCTGGGTATGATAGTAGAGGTTTGCCATCAGGGTCTTTTATACTTAGAATGCATTGTTTCAGGCTCTTTTGACTTTCAAAGTTTCCACTGCTTAATCATATTTAATTTTGATGGAGTTTGTTTTATATATGGTTTCTTATTTCCCTTTTGCAGCTTTTAGTGCCCTCTCAGTTTTCTATATATTTAGTGTTTTAATTTTTTTCCAATCTTGTCTATGTTTGTGAGCTTCTTGAATCTGTCAGGGTATGCCTTTTCATTATTTGGAGAATATTTTTGCTGGGTTTAGTGTCAACTTAACACAAGACAGAGTAATTCTGAAAAAAAAAAAAAAGAAACTTCAACTGAGATAATGTTTCCACCAAATTGGAATATGATAAGCCTGTGATTATTTTTCATTACAGAAAATTGATGTGGGATGGCCTGGCTGACTGTGGGCAGTTCGAACCATCTGCTGATCTTGCTGATTGCTAAAAAAAAAAAAAAAGCAAAACTTATCAAAGCATGGGGATCCAATGAGTAAGCTTCATTCCTGAATGACTCACTATAGGAGTTCAACCTCTGGCATCCTCTTTTGACTTTCTGCTCTGACCACCTTCAATGATGGGCAGGGATGCAGAAGTCTAAGGACATATTTCCCTTGAAGTATCTCATGAACATTCTCTTTGCACAACAATAAATATTCTAATAAAGATAAAAATTGACACAATGCTTTTAGGATATCATTTTGACATATCTGACCAGGTTTGGGAGAGTATTGTGTATGGATTTTTAAACCTCGGGCTAGAAAAACTATTTAGTATTCAAAGATTAAGGAGCTATTCTGTAGTGGCTTGGAAAAGTACAGATGATGGAGGCCTGCCCTGTGATGCATTATAAGGAAGCATATACTCTATTAGAGCCATTTTATGGTATTTTGAACTAAAAATTCATAATTCTGGTCATTTAGAGTTTAGGAATGGCCTGTGTTTGACACAATAGCCAATCCAATAGAGTAAAACTTTTGCTTCACTGGGACAATTGATGCTGGCCAGCTGGAACTGAAAAATTTGCAATGATTAAGACACTACAAAATTAAACTTAAATCTGGGCATATGATCTCATAGGCAGCATACAAAAGCTGTGGTTCAGAGAAAGCAAAGGCTGTGCTTTATGCTGCAACTTTATTTGGAATGTGGAAATGTTACTGGTAGCACTGGTTTTAAAGACAAGAAAAGATTATGGAGGGCAGTTCAAGTTTGGCACTGCAGTCTCTAAGAGAGGGCATAAGAAGTCATTAGAGAAGGTGTACCTTTAGTTTCAGTAGAGATTCCAGCATTTTGGACCTGCTAGTACCATGCATGGATCAATAAAGGAGAACAGCAATTGTGGAGAGAAATAGTCTGAGCCTAGGAGACAAAATGCGATTTAAATGGCAGAGCTAGAGAAATAGAGACCTTTGGAGCCAAGAAGACCTTGATTCCCAGATGTCAATCACTAAACTTTTATGTGCTGTAATTTGGGTTTGTTTTGATCTTGTTGTGACTGTGCTCTGGTACCCTCTTCATGGAGTAAAAAAGTATGTATCTTTCTCTGTCTCTCTTTAAATTTTACAGGATACTTCAGTTAAGAGATTTTGGAATTTTAGAGACTTTTTAAAAAATATTA